>NC_090444.1:174188532-175388532 GCF_031143425.1 Pleurodeles waltl | reverse complement strand
ACAAAGCCCTCAGGCTGATGTCAAAAGTATCCAAGGTTCAAAGTTTAAAAATAACTTTACCAATTTGAAAAGTGTTAAAAGGAGCATCATCATCTAATATTTAGACCCAATGACTTTAAAGTTCATTAAAGGTATTTAAATACATAACATATTTAATTAAAAATTAAGTTATTTGCACTGTATATTTAATTCTGTTCATTTCAAATACATATATAAAATACATTTATATGAAACTATTAACATTAATATCTACCATGCATATATTTTTACTTTTGTAATGTTTTAATAAAGTTTCACTATGCTTTACTATAGGAAGACCATGGCCCCACTGACTGAGAACTCATACCACATGTGAAAAGCCTAATAGTAGTAACTTTACACTATTAACTTCATTTTAAATGAAATAATTAATTTTAACAAGTTAAGTAAAAAACAAATTTAAGATTTATTACAAAACTCCCACCTAAAGTAAAATGTTTCTATTTACTTATTATGCATCAAAATAATGAACAGCTGTGCATAGAATTAATTTAAATTAATGTAATTATTTTTTAAAAGATTACAATTATATTTATTTTTATAATACAAAAGGTTAATAGATATTTATCATAAAATGTGTTTTTACTTTTATATATTTTTAACATTAAATTAATTGCATCTGCATTTTTTTAAGGTAAAAATTAAATATTTATTTTACCATTATTTGCTGTGGGATTCTATTTAAGGTCTCTGCCTCCATTATTTTCTGTGGGAGGGTGTTGCAGTACCAGTGGTCGACCATGTGTGCGCTAGGCTTATTCCAGGGCCCTTTTTGGCTGTAGTAATTTTATAGTCATAAATAATAATAGCCAAAGGTAGTACATTTCCTGCAAAGTGTAAGAGTACCTTTACACATGTAGATGTAAACCCCATCATATTCTGGAAGAATATCATCAATTATCAGGGCTTTACGACTTTAGTGAGTTATTGATAAAATTACAATCAAGCTGACATAGTGCTTCCAAGGAAAATGTTTTATTAACCTTTTATTAACACTTAGGGACTTCCAGCAGGTGTGGGTGGGAGGGATTGCCATGGGCTTCCTAGTCTTGCCCTCATGGTCATTCTGGTGGGTCCCGTGGCCCTCATTCTGGTGGTCATGGTCTTCCTAGTGGTCTTCTTCTCCCAGTCCACCTGATCCCCTTCTTCTACTTTTCATGCTGGTCCTCCTTGTCTTGGTACCCCCTGCCCCCAGATCCGTCTGGTCCTCACAGTCCTCCTGGAACTGGTCCTCATGGTCATGTTCCTCTGGATCCTCTGGGCCTGCTGTTTTGGCCCTGCTTCGGGTCTTTTTCCTTACTTCTCCTGGTACTCTCCTTCTCTACTTTCTCCTCAACCTTGTGGTTTTCCAACCTTAACATCTAGGATTCCCTTTTTCTGTCACTTGTCCACCACTTCATCTCCCTACCCTTCTACTGATACCAGTAAGATATGATCACCAAGCAGGGGCTCACTAGGACACCTCAGACAGAAGGTGGAGTGGATTGAGTGGTTTGCGGGATTTTCCTCTTGTAGCCCCTATTCACTGTGAACATGAGCAGTAAAGAGAAGCCTGTGAGTGGTCTGAGTTGGTATGCAAAGTTAATGAGAGGCAGGACCTGTAGTAAAATACAGATATAGAAACTCTTCCCACTTTCCAGTGCTAATTAGCAGGAATATGAACACCTACACACCACTCAGATAGAGAGACACATTTCAGTAAGCGCTAAATCTGCAAGTACACCTCCCATGAACAACAATTCTGAACAGGAGGCAAAGGGAAGCTTAGTGGCGGAAGATGGAGTAAGAAGAAAACTACATGATTTAATATGTATGATAAATATTGTGGCCGACCACCTCACAAACTTCAAAATCTCTGTACACAACATAAGGTGTAAAGTCAATCTGCAAAATAAGGATGCTCATTGTGTCTTGATCATTTTCTTTTTTTATGAATGAAGGCTCCTCTCCCTTCCCCAAAAGAGTGAACAGAGGTGGGGAGAAGTAAAATAGAGCTAGCACTTGTAATCGTTTAACTACTTTTAAATAATGCCTCTGCAGTTTAAGAAACATAAGTGGTGGAGCACAATCATAATTACAATCTGCTGTTCACTATTTTTGTTTATTAATTTGTGATTATATATATGGTCGGAACATCTCTCAAGGGCATCAGAGCACTTTACAAGAGTATAGTTAACAACAAATATTGTGAGACTATTGAGATACAGTACAGGAAAAGTGTGTGCGGGAGATCATAGATTTAGACCAAGTGACTTTTTACAAAATATATTTTTTATTGGCATTTATCATAGACATATATGTATACCTTGTTCAAATACAAATCAGCTAATTTTGTAGACAATTTTAGTAAGCCATTTGCTCACAAAGAAGTTCAAGTAGCCCAGGAGTAGCATAAAAAAAGCCATGAAAGAAATTAAATGCCTGTCAACATGGATGGGAACCAAGTGTTTGGCACGGCCCTGACTGCCCATTACACCGTGGGCCCAGTTCACTCTGCTTCCCCATCAGTCCCCACCATCTGGCAGGGATTCCAAAGGGTGTTCCCACTCATCCACCACTTCAGACCAGAGGTCAGTTAATAGGGCCTTACTTAGATTTCGGTGGACAGGTTACTCCGTCACAACGGTGACATTTATCCTGTCAGCTGAAATATAAATCCCATAAGAAATAATGGGATCTATATTTTGGTGAACAGAATATTGGTCCCCTCTGTGACGGAGTAACCTATCTGCCAAAATCTAAATCAGGCCCTTAGTCGCTTGCAGACACCACGGGCCTCCTCCTGCTGCAGTGTTATCTCTTCTGGTGGGCCCACAGTGTGACATCCCTGACCCACGTCTATATTAGGTGCCACAGCGATTTTCAATACCATGGCTGTCCGCCATTTAGCCAGGATTAAGATGAGGGCAAGAAACATATACCCAACTTTCTTTGGCTCTGGCCTAGGAACAGGCACACTTCAATGGCATGGTCAAGTGTCCTTTTCAGAGTAGTGTTCAGTAGGACCAATCTCCAGAATGGCTGTAGGCAGGGACAGTCCTAGGTCATGTGTCTAAAATTTACATCTTAGAGATGACAACAGGTGCACTTCCCAAGGTCTCCCCCATATATGATCCCAGTTCTATGTGGTGTTAGGTATGTTCTATGTATGCAATTGAACTGTATGTATGTGAAGCATGTGCTACAGAAAACCTTATGTGGGTATGCTAACACTCAGCCCACTCAGAGTCTGTCAAATCTCTGCCCAACTCAGTATTCCATTGTGTATGAAGGGCAGCTAGAGGTTTCCGAGCTTGTGCATTAAGCACCTTATAGAACCAGGTGATGAGGTGGCTTCTTGACCCCATCATCAATAATAAATGAAGAACAGCATAAGTAGGGGGTTCTGAAGCTCTCATCCTCCACAAGTCCTGTAACGTTTGTGTGCGCACTTCTTACATGAGGAACTGGCCAGGAGGCAGTCTGTGTGTATCAGTCAAATCTGGCAAGGGGATTAGGGTTCCCACTTGGAAGCAATCACCGCGGTAACCCCCTGTGCCTCAGTCCACGCAGACAGTTGATCAGCCGAGAAGAAAGACAATGGCTCCCCGTGTGGTAACCTCACTAACAGGAGTCGTGGGGCATACAGAATGCTGGTCTTCAGCCTTTTATTACAGTCTTGACAGCAACACATGGACGCTGAGACAAGCATCTCCAGTTAGAGGAACTGCATCTTAGAGTTAAGTAACTTGGCCAAGACCCCCTGGTTAGGTTCAAAGCCAATCATGCCCAGTTCCTCTTGGCCAGACCCATCCAACCACTTGGTGATCCACTGGAGTTGTGATGCCACAAAGTACAACTTGAATTTGGGGGCTCCCAGTCCCCTCTCCAGTGGCGGGTGGTAGAGAGGGTTGAGGACAACCCTGTGGTGTCCATCGTCCAGGGTCAAATTTCTAAGTAGGGAGTCTAACTGTTCAAACCAGGCCACCGGTACCTTTACCGGAAGGTTTGCAAAATGCTAAAGCAGACAAGGGTGCATGACCATCTGCTAGAAATTGGGTCTCTAGTTGGCAGAGGTGTGCACCCTGTCCAAGTAGGGACCACAATCGTAGTCAGGGTAAGTCAGTTACACTCCCTAAAGTAACCTGTGCTCATCCTCTGGTAGCTTGGCACAGAGCAGGCAGGCTTAAATTAAGAGGCAATGTGTAAATTATTTGTGCAACACTTAAATTACAGTAACACAGTGAAAGACACAACAAAAATACTCCACACCAGTTTAGAAAAATAGATATTTATCTGAGTAAAACAAGACCAGAACAAGGAAAATCCAATAAATAGATCCTGAGATATGCAATGTTAAATATTTAGGTGAAAATAGCACTTACAAGTACAAAACACAAATATCTGGTCACGTCTGGTCAAATATCTGGTCACGTTGCACCAGGGCAAAGTCACAAGTTCAAGCAGAGTGCAATGGAGCAAAGGCCAGCTACAGGGACCCACTTGGGCCCGCTGAGCACAGTACCTTAAATCCTGGTGTGTGGTCTATGCGGTGTTGCTTTGCGGGGGTTTGTATTGCTTTACAGCGGATGTGATTAAAATCACAGAAGGCAGAGCACCTTAGGCCCACTTACAAGAGTCCAGGACTGGGGTGGCACCACTTAGCAGGGTTGACTCACAGATGGCATAGTCCATGTGCATAGTCCATGTGCTGTAGTAAGTGAGTTGCAGCAGCCTTTGATGTCCCTGAGACTGCAGAAGAACAGGGGGCAAGCCAACAAACCGTTAGAGATTCTTGGGTTCAGAGAGTGTCCTTGGTTCCAGTAGAGATCTGATTTGGTGGGGTTTGGGGTCCGGTATTTATATTTTGGTGCCCCGGTTCTGGACCTTTGAAATCCACAAGGTGCCTGTCGTGCCCTCCCTGGATCCAGACACTCTACAGGGGGTTATGCAGCCCTTTGTGTGAGGAGAAACACAGCCCTATTCAGGAGTAAGGGTCAGCTCCTCCCACCCATTTAGCCCAGGAAGACCCATCAGCCTGGTGATTGGCCATCAATATGCAAATGCTACACCCAAGATCCCTTTGTGTGTGACTGTCTAGAAGGACTGCCCAAAGCCCAGCTGTCATATACCTCAAATATGTATTCAGAGACAGGCAGGCGCACAACATGGTTAATGTAGGAAAATGCCAACTTTCTAAAAGTGGCATTTCCAGACTTACAATTGAAAATACAAATTCACCATCCATCGAAGGCAACATAGCAGCAGGCAAGAGTCATATCAGGGAGGAACATTAAAGGAGATCATCCGCAGTTTGAGGAGTCACCCTCAGAGGTGAATCTCCCTCACATTCTTGGCGATTGTTCTCAGAATTCCTAGAGTGGTGTCCCGAGGCCGAGCTGACCTCAGAGTCAAAGGCATGGGCTACTGTGATCTTTGCCATCACCCTCACGGCTGCCTCTTTGTCTTTATCTACCTGGGTCTTGGATGGTTTCTGCAGAGTACAGTGTTGGAAAGTGTGCCGAGCACAGTGATTGTGACCCCTTTATTGATCAGTGCCTGGTTCTTGTGGTGCCGGGTCACCACCCTAGCACAATAGGTTTCCAGCCATGTCCAAGCTTCATCCGGAGCATTGTTGACGTGTGAGTTTTCATCCAGCATGATCTTAAGCTTTGCTGGGAAAAGTAGTTAGTATCGGAGTCCTTCGACTCTGAGCAACTTTTTTTCACATCTAAGAAGGAGACCCATTCAGCCTATGCAGCAGCTGCAAAATCGGAGAACAGGGACACTTGACCATTGTCCACTTGGAATGGGCCATCAGTCTTTGCTTGTTGTAGTAAGGTGTCCCTGTCTTTATAATTTAACAGCTTAGCTACAAGTGGTCTGCCTAGGCAACCCGGGGCCCGGTGCTAGCCACAGACCCTGGGGGCACACTTGAGGACAAATAATTGGATAACTTGAGAGGGAATCACCTCAGCAAGCAGCCAGTTCTCAAAATAGGTTACCATGTCAGGCGCCTCAGACCCTTCAGGTAGACCAACGATCCGGACATTATTGTGCCCATTGCGTCCCTCTGTGTCTTCGATGTGGTGTTCCATTTTGCTTATGTGGTCCGATAAGTCTGTCATCTGCACCATCAGTGTCCTCTGTGCTGATTGCAGGACCTGTAGAGTCACTTCAGAGTCCTTGCCCTTGTGTGCTAGTATATGCAACAGGCCAAGCTCTGTTGACACCGTTCCACTCTCTCTTTGAAGGGTAGTTTCAGAGTCCTCGTTTGCCCCTAACATCTTGTCTAGCATCAGTTGCAGGAGTACAGGAGGGCGCCAAAGGGAGCGCCCACATCCTGCATCGGGGTGGTCCTCTGGCATGGTTTGTTGAGTACTGGTGGTTTTGGCGTTGGGCTTACCAATCTCGTAGCTTGGGTTTACCACTTGTCACAAGACCAGAGACTAGGCAGGCCCTATACCCAGTGGCAGTCCAGGTAAGAGGCCTCAGATCAAGTGTTCAAGATCTACCCAGGCTCCTCAGCTCTGTAGGGAGGGCGGCAGGCAGAAATCCATGCACTGGGCACAAGAGCACCACTGTCCAAGACCTCATGTCCAGGTCAGATTAGCCAAGCACACCTCACATGGTCTGCAGTTGGCCCTCAGGTGACAAAGTAGGCAGACGTCATCACGTCTGTGGCCTCTGTCACTGCAGGGAGAGGGGCAACATCAGACTGAGAGTGGTCATCATGAGGCCTCTGGGCAACAAACGTCGAGCAGAAATCGTAGCCATAAACAGAGCACTCGAGTGGGGGATCCCAGGTCCAACCCTCGAGTCCCTTCCATTGCATGCGAGGTGAATTATTATACCATGGGGTGTAGAACATGGATGACACCTCCAGGGCTCATTGGTGCATACCCCAGGACCAGAGAGGGTCTTTGATGCATGGTATACATGCACAATCCACTGCTACACAGGCAAAAGGACAGCTCATCTGGGTGCACCTCACAAGTCTCAGGGGAGCCACCATTATAAAAGTGGAGCCCTCACCCCACACTGTGAACCATGGCCTTGTGTCATCTTCAGTAGGAACCAATGCAGCAGATATCAGGCAGAGCCTTGTGGGCAATAGTGGAAGTGGGAGCACCACAGCCAGGCTCGTCTCCTCTATAGTATAGCCATGCAGAGGTATCAGTCGCACAGGGTCCCCATGCAAGCCAGCATAGTACAGGGTAGGTCAGTCCTCCCAGTGCAGCTTAAGACGGCGGCCAGGGCTTTGGGAATATCCGTGCAGTCATTGTAAGTTATGGAAAAGCACTCAACAGCCACTCAGCAGTTCAGGGTCCCAGCCCCCGACAGAAGCTCATCTGCTACTATATGTGGCCCAGCCAGTGTAAGGGATGCCAAGGCCCAACCCCAGTCCCCAGAGCTCTGGTGGCAGGATGATTCGAGCATGGTCTCAGGGCATCCGGGTGGGTAGGCAAAACAAGTATCACATTGACACCCAACGCTGATGCTCCAGTCTCTATGCATGCTGCACAGGCCTGCCATGGCCTGTAACCAATCCGTCATGCAGGGCAGTCACAAGGTGTACTTGCACTGGGAGTCTCCCCCCATGCACAGGCCCTGATCATCCGGTGCAGTCGAGATAGAGCAGGAGTCTCTGGGCCCCCAGACGGCCCTGACTCTGCCCATGCACAGTGATCAGTAGCAGGCGGCCTCTGTAGCTTCATCCAACTTTGAGCGCTGTACATCCCCAGAGGCCCACCAGCCCTGAATAAGGCAGCAGGTGGGTGATGGCTAGTTCCCCAGGCAACACCAATGGCGCCCCCAGGTAGGCGATGAAGGCAGGATCACAACGGGCACCCAGAGCTCAAGAATTTTGCAGCTGCCATGTTGGCCAGCATAGCTACAGTACTCCCACGTTTAGCACAAGTGTCTTTCAAAGAGAAGTCTCTTAAGTTCCTCTTTAGAAGTAGCATGTTGCAGTTCATGCTACATGCATCATTGTGGGCCAGGGTGTTGCAGCATGTATATGTAGATATACCTGGCAACCTATTGAGGATCAGACTGGGACACAAAATAGGCGCGGACACTAAAATGAAAGTAGTCCCTGTTAGTGAATTAGATACCTAAAAAAGTCACGTTTGTAAATTGTGGCAGTTTTGAGTGTGTAAACAAATTTTGTGTTGTGCAAGGTATGGAAGACTGAATGGATTTGAGCTTGCTGCAGCCAATGTTTGTTTTGATATCAGGAAAATCAACAGTGAAAACCGGCCCAGCAGACCAAAAAAACGGCCCGCAAGGAGCCAAAGACCGCCCCACACACTAACCTGTCAGACTTTCCCATAAGGCGAGTGTGACTTACAATGATATATAATGTGAAAGAACAAAGAAGGGAAGTTCCTCAATTCTATTTTGAGTATGGGGTCTGCAGTAGTATAAAAACTTTATAGGTGTAATAGGATCGAGTGAATTATTAGAGAATGCAATGTCAAAGGTGGATTTGACATATATATGACAGGTAGATCAGTAGGCAGGAACTTCTATTAGTGTGGGAATGAGACTAATTAGGTGAATGTACTAACTAGTTGTCTTGAACATCACAAACCTGGAGGCCCTTAGGGCAAACAGAATGGTAGAACATTTCTAAAAGTTGAGTATGGTAAACGCTGCATGTGGCTAGCCTAATTTCTATGTTGTGTTTCATCATAGAACATTTATTTTTTCAGCCCTGAAGTAGCGGCATTTGTTGCCGTGAAATACCTGTTGGCTGGAATTTTCTTGCGATGTTTGGCCTAATTTGATCTGTATGGACGTATTCAATTGAATTGCATGGTCTTTTTGACAATGGGAAACCGAGTTTTGGAATGAACTGTCATTTAGCCTCCTGCTTGCCTTGATGTGATTGGAGAACAATTTGTGATCCAGATGTAACTTTAGAAACTGTGATTCAGATGTACGTTTTGAAAGAAAGATCAGTTAAGTCGTTCAGGTTTTGGTGTTTATGTGCTCCGTACAATTGTTTTTGAGTTATTGCATTCTTTGGAGGGTTTGTACCCAAAAGATAAAAATATATTCATTATATTGTTTTATTAACCACTGAGGGAAGAACATTTGCAGACATGCCCAGTTTGTCTGATTCTCTTGACAGCTGCTCTTGTGTTATATTTCCTTGACTTACGAGGGTACAAGAAAGCAACCTTAACAATCACGTTGTGCGTTTATGAAATGGAGTAAGACTTTTCTCAGACTCTACGGGCGACATTTTCTTTGAAATGCAGATAATGTTTGCTTCTTGAGCATCTGAAATCCAGGCTTTAACATTTACAAGGGGGTGATAAGCTCCAATGTATAGGAAGCTGATGATTGACACTTTGCGGCGTTATTGGATGTCCCTCCGCCTTCACTGAGTGATGCTGCTGCCATCCTGATAGCAGCCTGTGTAAGTCAGGCATCTGGCGCAGGCGTGGCCTCATCTGGAAAGCTATATCGAAACATCGTGTAGACAATAAATGCTCCCATTTATTTCTTCAGCAGTCCTTGTTGTGTGATTATCCGCATGTGCGCACGACAACACATCGCACGTGGTGCGTTGCAAGTGCACGCGACACTGAAAAGGACCGGCGTTCTCTAGGGGATAACATGCACAGAGCTGGGTGTGTCTTTCATCACACGTGCACAGCTTGGTCGGCATCTTACAGGTCACACTAATGACAGCCCCGCATAAACAAAACAGGCTTTGGAATGATAAAAAAAGTATATCATAGCCTATATTTACCCTCACAGATCCGCGTGTAATGTCAGGGCCAGAACAGGAAATATAGGCCCCTACTCACCTTTAGGGATCCGTGTGTATCCTCAGGTTCATAGCTTTATGTGCACACCCTTTATGCTGCCGTAGAGTCCTCGTCGAACTTCAAAGGCACAGCTTTAGATATGGACATTCTACTTAATTAAAGCGATGTATGTGGAAACCCAGGGTCACAAATGTAAAAGAAGACCTCCTACTCAGCTGCGGCTATCGAAGTGTAGACTGAAGTAGACGGATTTACTTGTGGGCAAAACCTAGCTCTAGACATGTGGGTGTCGCAGCTTTGAATGGAGATCCCCTAATCAGCTAAAGAGCAAGGGCCATATTTATCATTATTTCACACAAGGCCGGGCAAGACACCTTTCTGGGCTGCGTCAAAGGGAGATCGCAGGAATGTGCCATATCTATCAACATATGCCGCATTCCGGCTCTCTGCCTGCCCTAGTGCACAAACTGATGCCTAGGGCCACTGCAGGCACCCTTGTTCCACCTCAGGCACCCTTGCACCAGACTGTAAGGGGGCCTGCATTACAGGCAGGATTCTTTTTGTGCAGGTTTTTTGTGTTTCATGTTTTCTTCTATCTATGTGTGCTGCATTCCGTAGAAAGAGGGGAAAAAAGTGGAGAAATAAAGATATTTCTTCTCGGTATGCCTCTCCTGGGAAGGCTTAGCATTCGGACTCATTCCCAGGTCTATCGGCATTGGTAAATCTGAGAATGCTTCAGAATCCATGGGGGGATGTGTGGGAACTCCCACGCTCTACCCATGGAACTCCTTCCCAGGGCAGAGGTAAGTAAGGTAAGTTCTTCACACCTGGGCCATTCACCCAATCTGTTTTAGTCTGAGGTTTATAAAAGTTAAAATACATGTGATCATGTTTTCAATACTAGCACTTAAACACATATGATTGGAAATTGAAGTGACTGTCCTGGTACCTAGGAATGAGAATGCTTTGTCGTTGTGCATGTTGTAGGAGTTCTCTTACATTCTGGAGAACATGCATATGCTTGCCATCTGCTCCGGAGCACAATGTGTTACAAGGCGGAAGAACCATTTCCTCTGCTGTTCAAACAGCAGTTCCACTAGTGGTTACTACAGACCATTGTACATGTCTGTTTTCCATTAAAAGAAAATTGAAATTAGCCACACAATTAATAGAGACCATCCCTAACAGTTCATCACACAGTAGCATTTGAACATTAATGGAAGCCAGATGGATTTGGCTATGACACTTGTAGTTTCCATAGGAAATAAGCGTCACATAATGCTTCTCTTTCAATTGCAAGGGTTCACAGTCATGCCATATTAGGCACTACAGTCAGTATTGTGCCTGGGGTCTGAAGCCTCTTTGTACCTAACTTCCAAATATCTATTGAGGTTTGGAAGACCCTCACTGTTCTGTGAGGGTGAGGTCCCCTGTGAAATGAAAAATAATAACCATGTTTGACAAAATTATATTTAAAAAAAAAAAGATTAAAAAAGTCTTAAATTCTTTGATGCAAAGAGCAGAACAATCAGACATCGAACAAAAGAGTAGATACTGTGCATGTTTGCTCCTGACAAAGAAGGAAGACAAAAGCAGTGTTTTTATCAGAAGGAAATGGCACTGAAGAGATGTGAATATGATAAAAGTAAGTTAGATACATACTGACACTAAGTATACAATGGGCTTGTCCATCAATCAGTAGTTCGCTTCTCCAAAGATAGTGCACTATAGATGTGTAGTGATTAGTATGTTTTTGGTCAAAACGCTGCTTAATATTTTGAAATGGGTATGCTAACTGTAAATATTTTGTCAATGGGAGGTGTATGATAGAGGCTACCATCCAGGTGCATGCTCTATTCCTTTCTACCAATAAATATGGCATGAAAACTGCCAATAACCCACTGGTCCTGAGCCAACCAAGCATAGCAAGTGAGCTACGCTGTACCCCAGCTAGGAGTTACTAAATTCTAACTGGCAGGGTAACTGGGAGTGTAACTAGTCAGTATATGTAAGACATTTTACCTCTCTGGGTGTGCGCAGGCTTGCTCAACACTTTGGGCCTCATTACGAGTTTGCCAGACCCAGGACTGCCATGTTGGTGGTGGTCGTCGTACCGCAAACAGGCTGGTGGAGAAGACCCCCAAATTATGACCATGGCAGTATTCACAACAGAATATAGCCAAACCACCACTGGCACCGCCAGTGCGGTCAGGCCACCACAGATGCAGGTAGACACCTGCAGGCCAGCGGAGACCATGTTTCTGCTGGACAAATTATGAGGCTGCACACCGCCAAGGTTTCCACCGCAGTCGCACCACCACAGAAACCCAGGTGGAAAGCAACTGTATAAAAGGAGACACTCACCTTCAGGAAGCCATACTCGTCCAGAGCCGCCATGGAACCTGAAGTAGACGTCTTCCCGCTGCTCCTGCTTGCCCCACCACCTTCGGAACCAGCGACAACTACGACAGCAATCGTGAGTACACATACTTACCTGTTACTGTTGTAAAATGTTGTACCTACGCACACACAACATACAAATCGGGAACGGGTGGTGAGGGACACACACACACACATAACCTCACACTGACACGCACACTCACACACAGCTACATACACACCCATACATGCATATTAAACACACTACAGCCATCACAAACACACATGTCAAAAACACACACCAACTCCCAGATATACAGCTCTGGCACAGTCACACACAAAAACACACAACACCACCAAACAACACTACTACACCACAAATGCAACACCAGAAAAGCATTAGCAAGCACCCACAATAGACACTACCCCTTGACAAATCATACATACAACGCTACGTACCATCACCAGGGAACGAGCACACACAATCACAAAACCATACAATGCAGCATATGACATACCCCACAAATGCACATCACAACATATCTGACATACCATTCTCTACACACACTCACGCACACAGTCCAACCACACAAAGGCACACAATACTGCAGCTAACACATGTCAACACAAACACCACTCAATACCATCACAACAACATGTCCCCAACATACGCACGCCCATTACACAACACACACCCATCACTGGGGAAAAATGCTCTGCACACAACCACACATGCTACCCAGACAAAACAGGAAGCACAACCACCACTGACACACAAATGCTCACACATCAACAATGTCAGCCAAGACCAAATCTCCCTAAGAAAAGAAATGCAGGATAAAGATGTAACATAGAAACCAACGACAAATTGGTTCAAATATAAAACATTAGTATAAATACAGCAAAAGTGTCCAAGGCCAGAGGGCATTGCAAGAAAATATTGTGCAACATGCACACAGAGCACATGTGTGTGCCCCCCACCTTGACTCCTGACTGCCATGTAACCTCCACAGGTAGGGGCATCAAGGGGGCATGCAGGTACCTCAACCTCAGGGCTTGGGAGGGACACCTTTGGGTTTTGGCTTGGAAAGGGGGCTTAGGTCGAGGCTTAGGGGAGGGTTGGGTACTCTTGGGAACGGTTGACTTCTTGGTGGGGGAGGGGCATGGGTACTTTCAGGGGACAGGGGAGGTCTTGGAGGTGGAAGGGCTGGATTTCGGGAAGGACACAGAACGTTTAGGGGTATCGCGGGGTGGGAGAGGAGTAGGGAAAAAGGCAAACTCTGAGAGGAAAGCTTTCTTTGACACATGGGAACGGTCACGGTAAAATGGTTTAGGTGTGGAGACAGAGGGTGTGGTTGTCTGAGGTGTTGTTGCAAATGTCGCAGGCTGGGAGAGGAGTAGGGAAAAGGGCAAACTCTGAGAGGAAAGCTTGCTTTGACACATGGGGACGGTCACGGCAAAAGGGTTTGGGTGTGGAGACAGAGGGAGTGGTTGTCTGAGGTGTTGTTGCGAATGACGCGGGGTGGGAGAGAAGTAAGGAAAAGGGCAAACTCTGAGAGGAAAGCTTTCTTTGACACATGGGGACGGTCACGGCAAAAGGGTTTGGGTGTGGAGACAGAAGGAGTGGTTGTCTGAGGTGTTGTTGCGAATGTCTTGGGTGCATCTTTGTGCAAGGTACGCTTGTGTGATGGGTATCTGTTATGTGGGTGAGTATGGGCATTTATGTGCCTTGCAAGGAGATGCCATGGTGGATGGGTGACTGTCTGTTGGAGTGCAGGTATGGTGGATGTGCTGCATGTAGGCATGTCTATGGTTATGGTGTCTGCAGATGTGGTGACTGGGATGGATGTCTGAGGGTATCCTGTCGTGATGTCTGTCGGTAAGGTAGGTGTAGTGCCTGGATCTGTGTGTCAGGTATCTGTGATGCCCGGGGTGGTGGCGGTGTCAGTGCAGGTTGTGACTGTTGATGTGTCTGCAGGTGTATGTTCCTTGTGTGAATGCCGGTGGAGTGTCTTGTGCTTATGTTTGTCTGCGCTACCCTTGGATGTTGAGGTGGATGCATGCTTGTCTGTCTGTGTGCTTTGGCTGGGCCAGGGAAGAGGGGTTAGGGATTAGGAAGAGGAAGGTGGAGGGGGGACGGAAGACAAAGGGTGACTGGCTGCCATCAGTGTTGAGGCCAGAGCCTGAAAGGATCCCTGTAGGCCAACCAGTACACTGTGAATGCCCTCCAGGAATGCATTACTCTGTTGGACTTGAGATGCAAGTCCCTGGATGTCATTCACGATGGTCAACTGACCCACAGGGATCGACCTTAGGAGGTCAATAGTCCCCTCACTGAGGGCAGCAGGATTGACAGGGGCAGGGGCAGAGATGGCTGTGGCAAAGGAGACACCCGCCCTCTTGGGTGAGTGGACAAGGCCAACTGGGTGGGGAGCAACAGGGAGGGTGGTGGTAGAAAAGGGGGTGGTGGACAGGGATGTTGCTGAGGTGGTCCCAGACGGGTCCGTCCACTGGAGGAGGATTCTGAGGATGATTATGGTGATCCTGTCTCCTCCATGGCACTCCCCTCACCCTCCGGGCCACTGGGTCCCTCACTGTCAGTGGTCTCAGCACTCCGAGTCCTGTGACCAGCAGCTTCTCCACTCCCCTGTGCCTTGTCTCCTTCGCCTGCCGATTCTGTTGCACACAAACAGAAAGAGAGGGGGGGAAGAGGGAGAGAGAGGGTCATCACATTCTTCACACACACACATTACAACATGCACAACAGTAGGTATACATCTCCTGCTAGAGAAGTCACAGTTAAAAACCCTTCAGAGCCTACATCATGACAAAATATGATACTTCCAACTACCCCATTTGTCATCTGTAGCACCAACATCATAAGCCAACTATTTGAGCACTACTTGACCATCCCATCAAATAAACTGTAACTCTAAGGCATCATGCTCATCATGGCCTGGCTAATGCAAAGATTTCATCCCCATACAGCTCATCAATGTCCATCATAATATCAATCTAAGGAAATGCAGGTGGCAGATAAGACAATATCATGCCTATTCTGACTTCACACCTGCCCAATCCATCAACAAAAGTCATGTTCCATGAAAGGAAAGTCATCTCACTTCACATACAACACAGCGCCTTGCCTTCCAATCGCATGCCTTGCTGATCATTCTGTACATAACTCACACAATGGCAACATTCTCTAATGAATACACAACATGTGGCATTCCCATACAGTGGCCATCACAATTTGACATTCCATGTCTGGAAAACATAAATGTATATATATATATATATATATATATATATCCAAGAAAGAAGTGACTCAAACAGATGATCTCATTAAAGAACAAAAATATATTTCTACTACAACGTTTCAGCTTTCGCCTTCCTCAGGTAGTACAAGATGGTTTGCTCAGTGGCTGCACAGCTGACACTGGTGTATTTTCAAAAAGCATCATGAGTGAAGATTCCAATTGGAATGTGGAATCAATGCAGTCCTGAGAACTCTTCAGATATGCAGAAATCAAGTGGTATTGTCAGTGATGTTCAGTCCATCTGGATGCAGAGATTTTAAACGGTACATCCAGAAATTTTCTCTGATGTCCAGTAGTTCTTCCTTTAAAACATGCTCCACAGGGAAAATCTTCAAATCTGATAGTAAATGGTCCACAAGGTTAAAATGGTTGGCGTTGGTGTAACACTGGAAAACAAGGACTGAACGTATGCTCTCTGGCAATCCCAACACACAGCCCCTCACATGTGTTAGCCAAACTACCCTCCACCTCTCCATTCAGTACCTTTAAAAAGTACCCCACGTCACCCTCCTGAGACTGGTGAGACAGTATTTGTCTGTCCCTGACACTCAACCCACACTCTTCTGGGGTGTCTCCACACTTCACTACCAACACTTCTACCAGGGGTCAACTCCTCTTTCTGTCACTCTCACATAGAGCCAGTAGAGTGCCCCTTCCACTACTAGGAATATCACTCCCAATGCCACTTCCACCAATCCACCTCAGGGACCCTGTGTGCCATTGGAGCTACCTCATAAACCTGAACCTCCTGGTATATGTCACCCCCTTCCTTCATGTTGGGGACCAAGACTCTGGGCATGTACACTTCTCCCACAGTACTGGATGTAACTCTCTCGCAGCCACTATCTGTGCCGGGCCGAGACCTCATAGCTCTTAGTTCCCAGCTCCATCAGACAGTGCTCCTGAGCTAAAAGAGCTTTCTCCTCCTCTAGGGTCAGTCTCATTTCCTCAAAAGCTTTCTCTCTCTTGTTTTAACCTGAGATTTAGCAGCTTCAACTCAAGCTTCCTGGCTCCCCCCCTATTCTACAACTCCTCTGGAGACAGACCTGGAGAGGAAACACTGCTGCCAACTCTGGAGGGAGCTCCTCTGCCATTTAGGCTAGTCCCCGCCCCACAGGCGATGCTGGTTCCTCCATCCATCCCTGGTACAGATTTTGTTCCTTCTCCTCCACAACATTGTTCCCCTCATCTGTGCGCCCACAAGCCTTCTTAGCTGTCAACCAGGCCCTCAGCGCCTTTTGCAGTTCCTCCTTCTTAGTGAGGCCTTTAAAAGAATACTTGAATTCTCTGCAGAAAGTTTTGAGCTGAGGCACTGTATACGTTTCCAACCTCTCCTGCAGCTACTTCTGATGGCTCACCAGACTAAGACATGATTGTGATCCAAACTCAGGAGTTAAAAAAAAAATAGAAAGATAAAAACAGTATACTCATGTTGGACTTTTTTGCTTATGCAGCGTCATCCCGAATCTTTTTGCCTCCTGCCTCCTATTTTTTCTGACCTGTTGCTGTTGGCTTTTGAACTCTGAGCACTTTACTACTGCTAACCAGTGCTAAAGTGCATATGCTCTCTGTGTAAATTGTATGGTTAATTGGTTTATCCATGATTGGCATATTTGATTTACTAGTAAGTCCCTTGTAAAGTGCATTAGAGGTGCCAGGGCCTGTAAATCAAATGCTACTAGTGGGCCTGCAGCACTGGTTATGCCACCCACATAAGTAGCTATGTAATCATGTCTCAGACCTGCATTGCAGTGTCTGTGTGTGCAGTTTTAACTGTAAATTCGACTTGGCAAGTGTACCCACTTGCCAGGCCTAAACCTTCCCTTTTCTTACATGTCAGACACCACTAAGGTGCAGTGTATGGTTAAGGTAGGACATATAGTACTGTGTTTTATATGTCCTAACAGTGAAATATTGCTAAATTTATTTTTCACTGTTGCATGGCCTGTCCTCTCATAGGTTAACATGGGGGCTACCTTTAAATCTGATTAAAGTGTAGATTCCCTTTGGGAGCGGATGGACATATGGAGTTTGGGGTCTCTGAGCTCACAATTTAAAAATACATCTTTTGGTAAAGTTGGTTTTAAGATTGTGTGTTTGAAAATGACACTTTTAGAAAGTGGGCATTTTCTTGCTTATACCACTTCTGTGACTCTGCCTGTTTGTGGATTTCCCGTCTGGGTCAGTTTGACAGTTGGGCTGGTTGCACCTCACACAAGAGAGTAACACAAAAGGAGCTGGGGTGTAGTCTGCATTTCCTGATGAGCCATCTGTGCTAGGAGAGAGGGGAGGAGTGGTCACTTGCACCTGAAAGGGCTGTGCCTGTCCTCACACAATGCAGTCTCTGACCCCCTGGTTAGTGTCTGGGGCCTGGCCTGGGCAAGGCAGGATTTCACATTCAAAAGAGACTTTACTTTGAAGTAGGCTTACTTCAAAGGAGGAATTGGCTATGAGAAGGGCACCCAAAACCACAGACTTTAGATCACTTCTGGACATCAAGAGGAACCTCTGCCTGGAGAAGAGCTGAGGAGAAGTGCTGTCCTGCCTGTGGCTGTGCTTTGTGGAGCTATCCTGCAGTTGCTGCTTCTGCCAGAGTAAGTTGGCAAAGACTGGACTTTGTGTCCCTTCCATCTTGTGAAGAATTCTCCAAGGGCTTGATTTAGAGCTTGCCTCCTATTGTTTGAAGTCTCAGGGACAGCAAAGGCTTCTCTCTGCCAGCACCTGGAGTCTCTGGAGAGACTCCTGCTCTGACAAGGGGTCCCCTATCCAGTCCCTGGGCCCTTGAAAGGAAAGCTGGTGGAAATCCAAGGAAATCAACTTCGGATGACTTCGGACTGATGCCGCTGCTGAATCCGGTGATGCCGCCTGCAACCAACTCCGTGATCTTCACTGGAACGCGATGACCTTCGCAGGTCTGAGGCCGCTGCAGCCCCGCTGAAATCCGCGACTCCGTGGAAGTCGCCGCACCACGTCGTGACCGACACCACTCGAAGTGCGCGGATTCAACATTTCGCAGAGACTCCGCACTCCCCGACTTCGCGCATCGACTTGTTTTCACTCTTCACCAAAGGTACTGTACTTGGGGGTCTACGCGACTCCGTGTCCGGGGCTGCTGGTGTCGGCTTGTTGGGAACGACTCCGTCATGATGCCGTGTTAACACCTCATCGAAGCATTTTGTGTTTCTAAGCACTATTTTTGAGTTTCATCTTTAAAAATTCATAACTTGACTTGTGATTTTTTGTAGTTTTGGTCTTGTTTTGTTTAGATAAATATTTCCTATTTTTCTAAACTGGCGTTGTGTCATTTTGTAGTGTTTTCATTAAGTTACTGTGGGTGTTGGTACAAATACTTTACACCTAGCACTCTGAAGTTAAGCCTACTGCTCTGCCAAGCTACCAAGAGGGTAAGCAGGGGTTAGCTGAGGGTGATTCTCTTTTACCCTGACTAGAGTGAGGGTCCTTGCTTGAACAGGAAGTAACCTGACTGTCAACCAAAGACCCCATTTCTAACAACTGGTATCTAATGGTCTGCAATAAAACAGTAGTGAGCACCAATCACTGTATGTCAAGTACAAATACAAGTTCTATTATCACTGATGATCACCAGGGTTAGAAATGGGGTCTCTGGTTGGCAGTCAGTTTGCACTCTGTCTAAGTAGCATCCCTCACTCTAGTTAGAGTAAGGGAAATACACACCTAGGATAACCCCTGCTCACCCCCTTGGTAGGTTGGCTTATCTCGGAGGCAATTTTTAGAATATTTGTACAAACACACACAGTATTGCAGTGAAAATATCACAAAAACATGCAACACCAATTTAGAAAACTAGCCAATATTTATCTGAGTAAAGCAAGACCAAAATTACACAAATCCAACATACACAATCAAAGTTATGAATTTTCAAAAATTAAACTTCAATATAGTGCTTAGAAACACAAATGCTTCAGTTTGGTACTTTCACGGTGTCGTGACAGAGTCATTCTCAACAATCTGATCCCAATGGGCCGGTCACGGAGTCGCACGGACCCCCAGCTACAGTACCTTTAGAAACAAAGAAACAAGCCGGTGCACGGAGTCGGGGGGGTGAGGCGTCGCTGGATCCAGTGAAGCGTTGGTTCCTTAATGCGGGTGGGTGATTCAGTGTCAGTGCGAAGCGTTGATTCCTCACGCTCTGGTGGAGTTGATTAATCCGATCGGTCAAGACACGGTGTGCAACCTCTCGTGGTCACAGTCACACCACGGGGCTGCAGGCGCAGCGGCAGAGTCGGGTGTCATGAAAGTTGATGACTAGGCACTCGGGGCTCACTGTGTTGCAGGGCTTCAGCAGGGCAGCAGCGGCGGCGGCCCTGAGGAGTCAGTCATGATCGTTGCACTCCAGCGGGGACCATGGCTTCAGGGGGCAGCGCAGAGTTAGGCAGTGGTGTTGGTCCTGTTGTCATCCGGAGTCGGAATACCTAGTTCTTCTTGTTTTTAGACCTGTTTTCATTCCCAGGGACCAGAGACTGGAATAGGCACCACCTGGCGAGTTAGAATCCACAGCAAGTGAACCCTGAGACTGGTAGGTGAAGTCTTTGCTGTCCCTGAAACTTCTTAACAGGAGGCAAGCTCATTCCAAGCCCTTGGAGACACTTCACCAGCATTGGCCGCCACAAATGTCAAGAGAAGGGGGCAAGGTGGAAGGGGGAAAACAAAAAGAATAAATAATGAAACAAATGTAAAAACATACCTTTTGTGCCTTTCCCGCTGACACCAGCACAGGCTTCCCAGCAACTCTGGGGCTGCTTTCATGCAAAAGCTAGCATGAAAGCAGCATTAGGATTGGTCTGAGTGGCAGTTACTGCCACTCAGACACAGCCCTGGGGTCTGAGGAGTTTCTCCAACCCGACTGTTAAACCAGCCAGGCTGGAGAAACCTAAGTGCGCATGTGTGTTTGGCCAGCCTGAGACCAATACAATTTAGACAGAGAGCATATGCCCTTTACCACTGCTTAGCAGTGGTAAAGTGCCCAGAGCCCTAAAGCCAACAAAAACAGGTCAGAAAAATAGGAGGAAGGCAGAAAAAAGTTTTGGGATGACCCTTTAAAAAGGGCCAGGTCCAACAGTTACTCACCCAAAAGTCGATGGTGGTAAACACTATATGAATACAATTATGATTACAATTACAATGTATGTTGATTTGCATAGCGCACTAATCATCTGAGAGGGTACCCAGGCACTTGTATAAGTTTTCAATATAAAAGTAGAAACGTATACAACTCTATGCAGAATGTCCTAACACGGATGTCATTAAACCAATTTAAACTAAATCAAGAGAAAACTGTAATACTGATTTATTTGATGAAACCACAGTCTGAAATGTTACCGTCTGGACGGCTTCTCAACCAAAAACTGGGACCTGAGCATGATGTGAAAGAATTGAACAAAGGAAGATCAGGTAAACGCAGTGGTACACTCCTGCTTTTTCCATCTGTACGTAGTGAAACATATCCTATCTCTTGCTACATCGTTTCAGTAAAAGTAACATCATCTTGAAATGAATGGATTATAGATTATACACACCATAAGCAAAAGGGTTACTTCTTGCCAACTGAGTCAGCCCTTTTTATCTTCTCCCCTCCTCAAGGTTTAGGCCCCTTGCGCCTATCGCTCAAGCGGATCTTTCTTGGTCTTGCCCCAGCCTGTCCATTATTGTGTTGACGCCGCGCCGGCTTTTATTCGAGTTGCCTCTCCTGCCCACCAACAATCTTTTACTTTTCTTTTTTGAAGTCCTTCGAACTCCACCCTTGTGGAGGACGAAACGACTTGCATCTTTTAATTAGATACACATTTTATATGTTCAATAGCTTCGCCGTTGTCCCTGTTATTGCTGAGGGTGAGATCCACGTACTTTTTGGCAAAGAGTGATACACATTACGAATGGCTACGTGTTGCCGATGCTTAGAAATGTGCTACATATCATGACCAAGCGTTCAGTTCATTCCCTCCCAGAGATTGCACCGGGGCTCAGAATTGTATGATGTTGCACCACGTCAGCCCTGACTCTACCGTGGCGCTCGGGAGTGGCACATCCCTCATCACATGGCACATCTGCTGATTGTTTTATTCATTTCATCTTCACACGGTGCGTCGGGCCCGGTCTGTTCTGAGTCCAACTTGGCACTGGATCCCACGCGAATATGCTTTTATCAAGCATTAAGGACGGGCGAGCCAGCTGTGATCTGGCTCGCGCCTCAAGATGGATCCTATTAGCGTACAAAACATGAAGAGACGTGCCTGCGCGCGCTGGCACCCGGTCGGATGTGCAAGCCCTGCCTTCCTGCTTCCACCTGAAGTGTCGGCGCGGTTTCAAAGAGTTTGCGTGGACCTGCCGGGAGCAGCGGCACAGCGCCTGAGATCCTCCAGGCCTTTCACATCAGGAGCGTCCTGGGGAGGGTTTACGTTTTTAAGGAAAGACTCTACTATTCCTCGCGCAATCTATAAATCATGGAAGTATTTGCAAGCCAGTTTAAAAACACAAAGAATTAGGGGTGGGTGTAAATCACATAACCCATGAACTTCAATTCGCCAAAATGCCAGGGCTAGCGGAAGTGACATCCCACACCATTTGACCTTTACTTTTACTAATACACGCTTACACACACACACGCAACACACACATACTTTTACTCATTCAGACAGACTCTCACACGCAAACATGCGCACACCATACATTTAAAAATATGTTTACTTACCTTAAATGCCAGTGAGGGTCATATTCCAGCTAATTGTACTCCATTCTTTATTACACTAAGAGTGAATAATATAGTATTCACTCTTAGAGTAATAAAACACTGACAGAATACAAGGAACATGGAGCTCCATATGGAGCCCCAACCGGCGTTTGCAAGGAGGAGCTGCCCCTGTGCTCCTGGTACTGATTTTGCCACCTCTGAGGACAAGGGTTGCAAAGGAAGTGCCAGGGGTCGCAAGGGGCAAGCTGCGACCCCTGGCAACACCTAAATGACATCCATGACATAATTCCGTGATGCGGAACTATGAGAAACTTCCCACAAACTCTGTGAGATTATGCAGATTTATGCAAAAAAGAGTAACTGCAGTTAGCGATAATTTCTTAGCACAAAAATGCTCACTCACATCCAAAATGGACGTGAGGATGCATTTAGCAATAACAAATAGTGATCACATAAGTAGTAAATAGATATAGTATATAGAACATAAATAGCAGAACAAGCAGCAGGTCATGCGCTAGATGTGTTATTATTGCTAATTCTGTGTCAAAGAGTAATGTAGAATTACTGAAATTACTTGGATTACTCTGGCATAATTGAAATTCTGCCTACCTGTGATCTATGTTGAAACACATAACATGCAAAAAGTACATTAGCTAAACACAAACACTGACTTTAAATAGTTGTGGGTATATATAACCTACTGACGGTCACCAATAGGTAGCATCAGTTAGGTCTGCTTTTCCATAGATAGCGTTTTTTGGTTTGCTAATAACTTTGGCCTTATAAATATGCAATGCCAGGGCACACCAAAAGAAGTCCTGTGTCCAAATTCCAAGTGGTCAATGATAAGCAAGGTCTGCAACAATGAAGCGGGTGCAAAAAGAGTTCATTGGTTCAAGCAGGCGTAGAATCAGTATCAAAAGCACCAATCCAGTAACCAACGAGTCATCATGAGTGCAGAAAAATTCCAAATCATCCTATATACAGCAAAACAGCCGACACGTGTTTCGTCTCCTAGACTTTGTCAAGGCTGATGGGGTATTGAGAAATGAAGTCACGCAGTCGTATGAAAATAATTTTGCCGCCCAAGGCAGATATGAATCCGGCCCCGTTAAGCCAGAGAAATCAGAGATGGTGAGTTCACTCAATTTACCGACGCGAGCAGGCACGGTCATACTTCACATACAGGCTTATCAGGGCCATCTGCGCGCTTCACCATCTCTGGTTTCTCTGGCCTAACGGGGCCGGATTCATATCTGCCTTGGGCGGCTAAATTATTTTCATACGACTGCGTGACTTCATTTCTCAGACCAAACCATCCAGATATACTTTAAGAACACAAAGTGCTTGCTGTTAGCTTGGTGGAAATGGAGGTAGAAAGTGGTCGTGCCACTGTATGCCCGGTATCTGTTAATTACATTTTCACTGACAAAATCAGAAGCCTGAGGGGGCACCCAATGTATGTTGAATATCGCTGATTCGGAAACCATGCAAGTGCCCCCATTTCACAGAAAGCAAGTGTGGACATCTAATCTCAAGGATTTCACTTAAGAAACCAACCCAAGAATAATGATGCCAGACCCTGCAATGAAAGGGCAGGTACAATGGATTGCTCTAATGATTGAGTTTATAAATGCTCTCTTCCCAGAGTTGTAAGTAAAATCCCTCTAAGGGACATATTTATACTCCGTCTGCGCCGAATGTGCATACATTTTTTTGACGCACATTCAGCGCAATCCTTGCCCCGTATTTAAACTTTGACGCCCGAGCCCACGGACGACAAAATCCCACCGCGTGCGTCATTTTTTGGATGCAGCAACCCGCCTTGCATTAATCATATGCAAGGTGGGCGTTCCCATCCAAAAAATGACTTAAACACCCGTGCGTCGTATTTATGCTTTCTGGCAAAAATGACGCACGGCCGGGAGGCAGAGCCGGAAAATGACGCACACCCCGATTTGCGTCAAAATGTAACGCCTGGGTCAGGGCAGGCGTTAAAATGGGGCAAACACACCTGTATTTAATCAGAACACACAGAAGCAACAGCAGAGCAGCAGAGCAGCAAAAGGGAGACATGGAGGTACTTCTCATCCAGCAGCAACAACAGCAGCTACCACAACACCAGCAGGGACCCCAAAGGCAGCGCAGAAGGCAGGAGAGCATATTCCGCCCCAGAACAACCCTTCATGGCCTCAGGGAACATGACATCATCCAGAGGTACAGGTTGAACTGGCAGGCCATTCTGCAGCTGCTGCGAAACATAGAGCCACAGTTGGCACCCACCTTGCTGACACCCCGCACCATCCCAACAGAAACCAAGCTGCTTGCCATACTTCACATGCTGGCAAGTGGCTCTTTTCAAACAACTGGTGCCCTGGTTGCCGGAATATCACAGCCATCATTCTCTGCCTTTTTGCCCAAAGTACTGGATGCCATCATTAGACTCACACCCTGCCACATCTGCTTCCCTAACACACTGCAGAAGCAGCAGGAAACAAAACAGGGGTTTTACCTCATTAGTGGCTTCCCACACGTCCTTGGTGCAATCGACTGCACACATGTACGCCTTGTGTCACCTGCTGCAACTGAACACCTCTATTGCAACAGGAAGCACACACATTCCATCAATGTGCAGGCCATTGTCGATCACCAACGATTGATCACCAACATCGTGGCTAAATATCCTGGGAGTGTCCATGACTCATTCATCTTCCGTCACAGCACCATCAATCAACACTTCCAGGATGGACGATATGACAATGGACTACTTGTTGGTAAGTACAAAAACCTACTTATATACCCACTGCACAGCAACCCTCTAGGACACACAACACATACACCACAACAGCAACATGTCGACAGGATCACACTGAGGTTGTGACATCGCTAGCCATGTTTCTTAGGTCACCATTGAACCTGTCACACATCTGAAATTACTGTACAGCCTAATGTTAAGACGTCAATGATCACAACGTTTGGAGTGGGTTGCCTAAATGTCACCTTGCAAATTGTAAGTGTCTCAAATATGTTTACAGTAATCCATTGCATAAGTCTAAAGGTATGTGATGTCCAGGGTACATTGATATGAACGTGTTAACAACACTGTCAATTTTAACCTGTGTATGGAACTATCATCTCACCCCTAGTGAAAACACAGGGACACCTGTATAACAAGTTACAATGCTAGGGAGGGCACACTGTACTGCAAATCCCAAAACATACTGCTGACAACTGGTCAGCAGCCAAACACTCTTCCAGCCAAGGAAACAACACAATGCAGATGGTACATCCTACAAGCCTAGGATGCAACACAATAACACAAAAGAGTCACAGACAACACAAGACAACTACTGCCATGCAAGGTGATATAAATGGGGCTAGCTACATCAACATGATCCCATTAATTTTCTCTTGCAGCTGATCAGGGGTATGGCATCCAGCCATGGATAATGACACCATTTGGCAACCCGAGTAATGCAGTAGAGCGTGCCTACAATGACGCACATAGGAGGACACGCACCATAGTCGAGAGGACCTTCGGCATCCTCAAGTCAAGATTCCAGTGCCTCAACATCACTGGTGGTAGCCTCCTATATTCCCCGGAAATGGTCTGTAAGATCATTCTAACATGTGCAATTCTGCACAACATTTGCATAAGAAGGAACATTCCCCTCCTGGAACCAGAGCCACACATGCCTGAAGAGGAGGAAGAGGAGGATGGTGGCCTGCAACATGAGGGGGAACAACAAAACACGGCCGCTGGTTTGCGTAGGCCGCAACATATCGTGAACAATTTTGTTAAATATAATCACCATCACCACTTCATGAACTAATTTAAATAAACACCTATAATAATCACCATATCATGGTTTGGCTATTCATTTTTGCACACCTTTATCTCTAACTATCAGAAAAAGAGTGTTGCCTCATGGAGCATTGCTGATATACCGATTAGGACACTGAAAATCCCAGAGCAAATGTGATGTGTACCATACAACGGTCACATACACACACACTGTAAATGACATACATTCTGTACATTTCACCTTTGAAAGGCAATAGCAGAGGACCACACCTATTTCACACATACATGTTGGAAACATGGTTCATCGCAGCATATGGCTCACAACTAAGACACCATCACTCAATAAGGGGAAAACACGCCTCATACATGAGGTAGTTGATGTGCTTTTGCATCAGTAACAGGAATGTATGACCAGACCCTTGACAGCAGTAAGTCCAACTGCATCCAATCTTTGCAAGGACTATCTGTGACTAGAGTTCCCTAGAATCAGAACATACACAGCAGAAGTGCCAAACATATGAGCAGCATTGCGCACATGACATTCCATGTACATGTCAGCCAATTTCCTAACTCCTGACACACCCATGCACCTGGTCACAACCCACCTGTCTTAAGAGGTCCCTGGAATAGTAAGATGTGTACCCCGATATTCCCTCCTCTAGACACACAGACTAACAATAGCAATCCAGTGTGCTACACCCTTTCCTATGGTATACCATTGTCATAGTACATCTGACTGCATGGACGTCAGGTCAATCAATACACTGGCTTCTAGTTTCTAAGCCCTGTTAGCACCTGTAGATTGCTTCCCGTGTGAAATCGTCTGTTGGTCATTAGAATGCAAATATCACCTGCAGGACTTGTGAGAAACTGATGCAGCCCACACCTGTGATCACCTCCATGCACAACACCCATTTCTACATGCACTGCCCCTGCTGATGCCTGGAACAGCATAGGAGTTGCCATTTTGTCAAATACACCGTTCAGCATGGCTACTAATTAAGCCGTGTAACACAGCCCTTGGGTTCATGTGTCACCTTCAAAAACTCAGGACATGCACAGTTTTACATGTCAACAGTCTAGTTCGTCCTCCAAACAGTTTTAGTCAGACCACTGATTATGTAACTTTTGAAATTGCTGGATCCTGATTCACCCTGCATCCTGTCAGCCTGACTGGCATCTGTCTGTGCGTCACCCTAAAGTTTCCCTGTGGCTACATATGTACCACACTTGCTTTACCAAACCTCTCATTCCTCAGAGGGTAGCTGGTCATGTACTTCATCAATGCATACCCAAATACATTGTATAGCATCATCTGCCTTTTAATTGTACCATATGAGCTAAATCCTCTGTGAATACCAAAATACATGGCCTATCCCTTGTCTGGGTCTCATTTATGCATGAACGACAAAGTGTGACAGTGTCCCAGGGCCGTATGCAGGGATTGGTTATGGGGCCTTCAGCAGAACCAGCAACCTCTGATAATGTCCATGAAAAGTCCACGCATGTCAGGACCCTGACAGTTCACACACAGAATTACATTGCTCACAACATATTGATGGGCCGTGTGTGGTGATTAGCTGCGAGAATAATCAGCACAGAGGCTGTGATGTTCCCAGATGCAGTGGGAATTGCAGAGGCCAACCTGTGTACAAATATTGTAATGACACCTGCCGGAACATGACACCTGAGACATTATCTCACTCAGCACACCAAGGTTGCCCTGTTGACAGTCTCATTACACGTCTTCAGTGACAGGGTGGGACCATCTCCATGTAGGTTCTCATGTCCTCATCCACTTTACTCACATTGATCAACAAAGGATACTCAGTAGATACAGGAATAGCTGCCACTGACTCATGATGAGACCTGGACCTAACTGTGACAAAATACACCCCTAAAATATACAGGATCAACATTGGACCACACACATGAACAAGACACCTCTGTACAATTGATCACTGGAAATATTTGGACACGTGCTGCCTCGTCTGCTGGTCCACCACAGCCACTGGAGAGTTGTGGCTCAGTTATATGACCTCAACTGTGGCGTCATCATACATTTGTGGTTCACCTTTGGCTGTCTGGGCCAATTACATGGTACCCACTTCCTCAATGCATGTGTCTGACTCACTGTCGGATTCACCAACAAGTGCCTAGGAAGCTGTTACCAAAAATCTAGGACATAGGATGGTGAAATTGTGGACCATTGACATGAACACGCGTCTGCCATCTATCTGGTGCATGCTTTGTCATTTGTGGTGTCTACGTTACCCAAAATTTTGGAAGTGCACATAAATGATGTTGCTACATGTATGACTAACACATGTCCTCTCTCATTTCCACAATGACTTGCATCTAAGGTATGGACACATTAACTTCACATTCATACAGGCATATGTTCAATAATGCATCTTGTGATACACACACACTCGGTCAACAACTACATTAGTTGCCACTGCACACACATTGAGCCATAGGCATTGAGGAATTGTACTTATGTGCATCACCTTGCTATACTCTCCTGATGCCAAACATGCCCAAATTGTGCAATACATATATGTAGGCCACACATATGGCCATCTAGTGCATCAGCCAACCGTCAAAATCCTGTTAAGGAAGTAGCGGGTCATGGTCCGCTGCAGTATGATGTCTCACATGTGAACATACACCATCAACACCAAAGTGGGTGCAATCAGCCTATCTTTGATGTGTCACAAATGTAACTTAACATAAAAACTGAAAAAATGCCCAAAACCAGTTCATGCACTGAAATTTTGCGTTGCTAGCGTTATGTGTCATTTTTTCCCCACCAATACAGATTGTGCGTCATATTTTTCGAAGCACAGGAGTGAAAATTAGGCCGCATCCAAATAATTGTACAGACTATTTACTGTTATTTGGAAGCGGCCTAATTTTCACTCCTGTGCGTCGAAAAATATGACGCACAAACTGTATGCGTGAAAAAATATGATGCATAACGCGAAAAACGGCGGCCATTTTATGCAGGAAGTGATGTAATAGGATATCTTGTTTACAGATTATGTACAGTGGGTGTACTTTCACTTTCACTTTGCAGTCTGTGAATCTTCTAGACTGTGTGGCTGTTTTCAGAGTGGTGTCTAGTGAATTTGTGCTTTTGTGTCCTGTGTGCTATCTCAATTGTCATTTTGTGAAATAAATATTGTTGTTGTATAGTGTCCTAGTGTGTTTTGTTTACATTTGTCCTGTATTCTAGTGTTTTTGTTGTTTGTGGGAGTCTGTTGTACGTAGTGCTAGTTTGGGGATAGTTGGGCTCTTTTAGTGGTTAAGTTTACTTTTCTTCTTTTTTTGTACCCCTACTTTCCCCCTTTTCCCCTTTCTACTTCTTTATCCCCTATTCCCCTTTTCATTGCCGAGATATCTGGTAGGTCACGTCTTGGCAGGATGGGTAAGGAGGAGTTGGGGGGCTTTATATGGCTTGTGTGCCATTTCCTACCACTCATGATCGAGGGAGGGAGCAGGGTGATACAGGGGTATCACACTGAGACACGCAGAATCCGGTGGGGAAAGGTGCTGCATCACCTGCAGCGCGTGTATGCCAGCCAGAGGAGTGACCACCAGCTGAAGCACCGGTGGGCTGACCTCATCACCAGGGAGCAAGGTCTGCTGGACCACCTGGGAATAGTGATTGGTGGCCCTGTTGGTGAGTACTAATCATGTAAATGTGCACGATTAAATGCTCTGTAGTGACATCAGATGATTTGTACAATATCTGCCAGCTAAGTTGCTGACTGTGTGTAATGCTGCGGAAACATACAGGGTAATTGATGCACTATGTGAAGGATCACAATTGCTAGCTGTCAGGAAGCATGTGATCTGCAAACTTACAGGATACTTTTCCGTTAAGTAAATTGGTGCCGCCTTTGTGTCAGACAACCAAATAAAATGGGAGCCAATCATGTCTATATAGGTCACATTTGCCAGAGAAGTAAAGATGTACTAAAATATTAGCTAACTTTGTTGACGCAATAGCTAGACTGACTTTAGAAACACTACATGATGCAGAAAATGAGTGCTGGCTTAACGTCAATTGATGATAGCAAAGTGGCCCAGACATATGTCTCATGTGAGTCTGGTGAGTGTGGAAGGAAAGCGTTCACGGAAGTTCTATGAATGTTAGGGATTATTGTGGTCCTTGATCTTTTTGGATACATGTCATGTATGGATTTGAAAACATCGTGAAAAGGTGTAAGGTGCCCTCAGCTAATATCTTAGACTGGTATTTGGAGTTAGTTGTGCCACATTCCAATTAGGATGGCAGTCCAAAGGTATGCACATGGATTCACATCTCCATGGTTGGTGCAAATCACCATTTCTGGCCCACATCAAATGAAGAAACTGTAACAACAGGAGGGCTTACAAAAGTCCCTGCCCCTCTGTACATTGTACCTATGTGTACTAAATGTGTCATGGCCACATGGGCTGTTTGACTGGTAATGCAGTCCTCACGTAACCAGGCTTTGGATGTCTCTCTTGGATGCACATGATGAGACGGTTACACTCCAGTATTATTACTGATCACTAATGACGGAGCATGTTTGCCACCACATGATAGTTAGGGTCACTGCATGTGTGCAGATATGTGTGTAACTGTCACAGGAGACCCATGCTATGTACATGTTGGCCGTGATATATCAGATGCAGTATCATCATGTCTGAATGGCTGTCATTTTCTTATTCAGCTTACACATTGCATATGTCTTTGAAATTGTTGGTCAGTGCACAGATTCTGAGCACATTTCTTCCTTCCATGCCTTACAGGTGGACCGGCACCATACACTGTGGGAGAGGTGGCTACATTTGAGGACCCCGACCACCACTCCAGTAAGTGTTGATATGTGTGTTATGTGTTGTGTTTGCTGGTGATGTGTGATGGACTCCTGTGTGTTGAACACATAGCAAGGTGTGATGCACTGGCCAATCATTTGTCTTGTTCCATGAGTGGGATTTCAGTTTCTCAAAAATTGTGAGTTGGCCAATGCTTGGCCGATTGTATTATCTAGGGATTGTAGGTCATTCCTGTAGGCCCCACAATGAGTACTGGGTTGAGTCATGTGGATAACACTTGTATCAACAAGAGTCGCACTGGAACTCAGCTCAGATTTAGTCAGCCTGTCAGACCCACATTCTCCCAGATTGGTACTGCAAATCGCTTTCCAACAGACTTCTGCTTCCCTATTCACCAAAGTACTTATAAAACTGTAGGTAGAACTTCCTAGCAGCTTGTACTTCCACATGTAGTTCTACAGGTATGTGGAACTTGAGTGCAATGGCCTAGGTGTGCATGCTAATCATGATCATTGGTGTTCTTGCAACTCTGTGTCTGGTGTAAGTCATGCCTTACTGGAAGTATATGTTGTGTACCAAGCTGTGCATTTCCTGACATGTGTGGCGCTATGATTGGTCAAGGGTTTGCAGACTCCTAATTGTTTATAGACCTTACCTGGGGTGTGTGTGTAGAGCCAAACACATGTGGAGTTTTCTATACACTCCTGGGTGTCCATGTTGTTTGGAATTGTTTGTTGTTTCTCCACCCCCCCCCCAAACACAAGCATGGGCTTGTGACTAGGGTACCTAGGACTGATGCTACCAGTATGTTACACATTCATGAGAATAAGGGAGTGTTTGGTCGGAACCTAGTATACACACTCAGGTATGGGTACTATACTGGCAAGTCCAGTTACAACTTGCAAACCATGTGGCTTTAGTTTTGCATTCCGCACACTGACATCTGTAGCCCAGGTATTGGCGGATGATATGCAGCATGATTGTTAGCTGATAACTGGCAGAACTCAGATGGCAAGTCAATGCCAGTTGTTACCCATCTCGTAGGTTTTGGATGTGCTATGTGTAATGTGACCTTTGTAGGCTGGCCTGCCATGTACTTCCTCAGGGACATTCACTGATCTGTATGGTGATATGAGCTGTTACAAGTACAGTAGATATATTGTCTGATTTACTTGTTGTGCCATTTCAGACAATGCAGTTCCTAATGTCAATTATTTGCCTTTGTCTTCACAGCTGCAAACATGACACCCAACCAGGTCCGTGAGTTCCAGCGGCAGGCCATGAGATACCAACATATCCTGCTGGTAGAGTTGGGGTTCAGGAGGATGGCCCGTCGATACCGTCATGAACAGGCCTCCGGAGCATGGAGGGCTTTCCCACAGGGTGGCCCTACTTTGCCCACCACAGCCACCACCAGCACAACCACCAGTTCCACCCAGGTGGCACCACCCACAGCTGGGACTGTTGTCCCAACGTCTGCTGTAGTTCCAGGCCCCAGCATTGCAACAGCTTCAGGACAGCCCACTGGCCTTGGCTCTACACGCTCACAAACCTTCTCCGCTGGTACCCAGACTGCCCCAGCTCCAACAGTTGACCCTGCAGCATTCCACGAAATGGAACGTAAGATGGACCGTGTGTTGAGGAAGATCAGTAATCTGAGCCGGGATGTTCGCCATATTAACAGGCGTGTGAAGTCCATAAAGCGGACCCTCCGGAGGGCCAACCTCTAGACTTTGATGACAATGGACATAATTCCCTACCCTCCCTCCTCTTTCCTTGTTCTCATACTTAGTGGGCTTAGGGGGCTTAGTGTTAGGTTAGTATAGTCTGTTAGTTTAGTTAGTGTTAGTGGGTGGGGGTCCTGATTCTTTCTATTTTTACTTATTAAGTGTGTGGGTGGGTGGGTGGGGGGCTATGTTGGGGTTCTTGTGTGTTTAATAAAAAAAATACAAAAATATATATATTTGTTTAGGATAGTATAGTATCTGTTTAGGTTAGTATGTGTTGTCCTCCATGTGTCCCGTCTCATGAGGGGGTGGGGGGTTGATGTTTAGAACGTTTAGTTACATGTGATAATTAAGTTTAGCTTAGGTTAGTTAGGGATAGTTGTGGGTAATGAGTAGTCAGGGTAGATTAGGGGAGGTAAGACTTTTCCATCAGTTTCCTCGTCTGTGATTACCATTTAATAAATATATAGTTAACCATTTACAGTATGTGTTAATTGCTACTTGATCATGGCCTTGGCATTGCTGTACATTAATTTTGTTCGTTTACATTTGTGTCCTTTGCTACAAACAAATCCCAACTGAACTGTAAGATTGGCAGCTACCCCAGAGCTACCTTGCAAAGATTCCACCATTCGTTGCAACCACCAATCACAGTTAATATGGATCCCAACGTGTTTTTGTTGATAAGTATGTTTTCTACGTCACAAACAGTGCTTCCAGACTTGGTATTGAGGGAACAGTTTTAGGTCTGACTACAGTGTGATGTTCAAGGACTCCCTTATAAGATGAGTTGTCATAAGCACTCTTGTAGTCTTGTCTTCATGACTCACATAGATCATTTGTGACACTGTTCAGCATGATTACCTATTTGGATGTAAACTCAGACAGCTTCATTCATGCAGTTTTTGTAGTGTTAGCTTAGATTTGTGTGCACTGTTATATGTGTTAGTATTGCATGGTGACAACATTTTGCTGCCACTATTTGATGACTTAGATATCCCTTGAGGAAGCATTATTCTGTCCAACACAGCATGGCCCCCCTCGCTCAACTGGCCCGCCAACATCATCTCAGCATCATCTCCTACGCCGACGATACCCAGCTCGTCCTCTCCCTGACCAAAGACCCGCTCACCGCCAAGACAAACCTCCACGAGGGACTAAAATCTATCGCCGATTGGATGAACAACAGTCGCCTGAAACTCAACTCCGACAAGACGGAAGTCCTCATCCTCGGACGCACTCCCTCGGCCTGGAACGACTCATGGTGGCCCTCCGTCCTCGGACCCCCACCCACCCCTGCCAGCTACGCAAGAAACCTCGGCTTCATCCTGGACTCCGCCCTCACCATGTCCAAACAGGTCAGCGCCGTCTCCTCCTCCTGTTTCAACACCCTCCGAATGCTCCGCAGAATATTCAAGTGGATTCCAACAGAAACCAGAAAGACGGTGACCCAGGCCCTCGTCAGCAGCAGACTTGACTACGGCAACGCACTCTACACAGGCATCCCAACCAAAGACATCAAACGCCTCCAACGTATCCAAAATGCCTCCGCCCGACTGATCCTCAACATACCCCGCCGAAGTCACATCTCCCCTCACCTAAAGGAACTCCACTGGCTCCCGGTAGACAAGAGGATCACCTTCAAACTCCTGACCCACGCTCACAAGGCACTTCACAACACCGGACCCTCCTACCTCAACACCAGACTTCACTTCTACACCCCAACACGTCAACTCCGATCCGCCAACCTCGCCCTCGCCATCGTACCCCGAATCCAGCGCAAGACATCCGGCGGCAGATCCTTCTCCTTCCTCGCCGCCAAGACCTGGAACTCTCTCCCCACATCCCTTCGCCAGACCCAGGACCTCCTCGCATTCAGAAGGCTCCTCAAGACCTGGCTCTTCGACCGATAAACCAGCAGCGCTCCCCTCCCCCCCCCCCCCCCTCAGCGCCTCGAAACCCTGACGGGTACATAGCGCGCTTTATAAATACTATGATTGATTGATTGATGGTGTATGGTTTCACACTTCATCAGATATTACCCTCAGGAAGGGCAGAGTATGATGCAATCCTGGCCACTGTGCAGATTTATCTGACTGCATAATATCAGGACAGTTGTATTGACAAGCTACGTTATTTGACAGTGGCACATTTCAGTTATCTGCTGCACAGTTGATGTGTCACATTACCCGGAGACAGATTTGTTGTGTAAGTGCTATTTATTGAAAAGTGCTGTAGTGCTATATGTACATTGGCCATGATTGTGAGTCCATTATAGTGACATCTTACATTGTGATCCTACACAAGGGGTTAAGGAAATGCTTTTGATATGCTAGGTTGATGTTTCAGACAGTGGAGAGGGACAGGATTTGCCAATGAGTAAGTGAGAGACAATCACTGGGCAGGCTGACAAGATATACAGTGGTTAGCAGAACAGTCATTGAGTAGAGTTGTTGTAAGACTGGCATGTTACAAAACGCAGGACCTTGGTAATAGTTGGCCATGTGGCAGGGACTAGTGCTACCTGGTACTTTTCAGTGTGAATGTGATCTGTTCCATGTCTTCTTCTTCTGATGTGTGTGCTGCCTCCTCTGTCCTTGTTGGTGGTGATTGTGAAGGGGCAACACAAGCCTCAGTGTTAGAAGACGTGGAGTCAGACATCCCGGTCGCTGCTACCTGTGAAGGTCTTAAGGGCAGTACTGCAGCAAGGAGGATCTGCTGATTCTTAAGAATAGCAGCCACATCACGATGGTAGGCAGCCAGGTCGGCCCTGAGGGGTTCAATGTTGCGTTCGTGCACGCGTTGACGGGATTGCTGTTGTAGGTGTTGGGTCAACTGGATTACAGCTGTGCTGATTTCCTTCAGGCTTTTTTGTTGTTCCTGCAAGATAGATGTTAGCCCTTGCATAGCTTCTGCCTGATCTTCAGATGACATAATTCACGAACGCACCCCCTCTAGGCTGGCTGCCATAGTTTGCATCCCTACCCTCACCTCATTGGACAGCTCCCGCTGTACCCCAACTACCGTTCTCTCAAAGCTGGTGCCTGTGTCGTCTGAGTTCTCAGCTGTATTGGAGCTGGCAGGTCTTACAATTGGGGTGGTGGGTGGGTCCTCTGTGATGGCTGCTTGTTCTGTGCTCCTCCTTGTGACTGAAGGTGGGGTCTTGAGGGTTCCAAGGACCTCTTGGATGGTCTGCTGGAGAATGTTTGTCAGCTCGTCATCCATGTCATCAGGGTATTCTGGGACAGGCATATCCGCAGGAGATATACCTTCCTGTGCAATGAAACGGGGTACAATTAGTGGGTCTGTGTTGTGGCATTAGTGATGTGACATGCCTGCCTTGTGATGATTTCAAGTTGTGATCTTGTTTCGTGTTCATTGCTCCAGTCTTTCAGGTGGGCATTCTCCCAGGCCTATGGCCCACCTGCATGTCACATGTATAGTATTAAGTTATTGGACTTCTCAGCATCATCTCCTCTAGTCTTGTTTTAGGCCAAATAGTGAATTGCCACCTTCTTGTCCTACTCAAGCCTCCATCTACATCCATTCTCATGGTGAGGCCTTTCGCTGGCTGTGGGTGCTCTGATGGCACTGGCAGCACACTTGACAATCTGGACCTGCCCCAGTCTCTGATCTTTCACATCCACTTAAATGTAGTTGACATGTAGCGTATCCTATACATAGCATTGTTATGGCACGATATGGATGTTGGCATTGGTAATGTGTACAGCTGATGTTGGAAATGTGTGGTACATTGGATTGCCCCGATAATCGTATCAGTGTCCTATTTCCTCCTCTGACTGTGCAGGTGTATTTCAGTGACCAGTTACATGTGTCCTCCCCCTCAATGCTGTTGTCTGAGCAGTATGACATTTGGGATGTTACATTGTGACCCAGGCACAGGATGGAATTCCTTTACCTACTTCGAGGGTGGACGGGGTGTGGCTCAGCGGGCGGAGCTTACAGGTGCTTTATAAAGGGAGAGCCTTCTACTCTGTGTCTCCAGCAGAGGAAGATAGAACCCGCGCGTCTCAGTCATATACAGATTACGCTCCAGTACATCCTCAGTTCACCTCCAGGAAGGATTCTAGATCTTTTCTGCTATGGGATCTCTGAGCGCACAGCCTTGCTTTATCTTTGCCAAGTCCAAGAGTTAGGGTGGCTTGTCCTTTCCAGAAGGTGAGCTTCAACTGCGGCATCTGCTGCGTTTATATTGTACACTAGGGGTACGTGATGGGCCATGGGGTAAACGTCTCCAGCAACCTTGTGTGCCTTTGGCAATGTTATTGTTACTAGTGCGTCTTTGTGGAGATGTCCTCGTGCTTCTGAGCATCAATAACGCACCACGTGAATCGGCGGTAAACGCAGTGGGGTCGTTTGGAAAGATGACCATCATCCTGGTAAGAGGCGGGAATTCCTTTACCTACTTCGAGGGTGGACGGGGCGTGGCTCAGCGGGCGGAGCTCACAGGTGCTTTATGAAGGGAGAACCTTCTACTCTGTGTCTCCCGGAGAGGAAGATAGAACCCGCGCGTCACAGTCAGATACAGATTACGCTCCAGTACATCATCAGTTCACCTCCAGAAGCTAAGCTTCAACTGCGGCACCTGCTACGATTATAATTGTAAGTACTTCCTTTGAGGATTAGTTTCTGTAAAATGAGCATCGTGGCCTACTCAACCGGAGTATTTTCTACGAGTATGTCAGTAAGCGTTACCTAGCATGTTTCATACGCCCCGTTTATATTGTACACTAAGGGTACGTGATGGGCCACGTGGTAAACGTCTCCAGAAACCTTGGTTTCCTTTGGCAATGCGATTGTTACTAGTGCGACTTTGTGGAGATGTCCTCGTGCTTCTGAGCATCAACAACGCACCACCGGAATCGGCGTTAGAAACGCATTGGGTCGTTTTGGAAAGCTGTCCATCATCCTGGTAAAAGGCGGGAATTCCTTTACCTACTTCGAGGGTGGACGGGCGTGGCGCAATTTGCGATACACTGATTGTGGCATGCAAAACCATGTCGCAATGGGATGCATAAAAAATTCACAAATTGCGAAAATTCGCAGAATGGCCTTTTGCACATGCAATTTACCACAAATTGAAATCAGGTGGTAACCAGGTGCAACCTATATAAAGAAGCCCAGAATGTCTCAGCCGCCCTTCCAAAATGATTGTACTGTACTCTACGTGATGGTGAGGAGGATGAGGATCTTGGCAGGTTTGAGGAGGAGACAGGAGGAGACAGGAGCGCATTTTCAGGGTGCGCAAAACCCTTTTTGACCAGACAGAGGAGGAAATCTATGAGAAGTACAGGTTGAGCTTAGCCATGATACTTGACCTAATAGCAGATCTACAACCCCTACTGCAGCGCTCCACACACAGGACCAATAGCATACCCACCCATGTGCAGGTATTATGCTCCCTGCACCTATTAGCCTCAGGGAGCTATCAAGGGGTCATAGCAGCAGCAGGAGGGGACACACAGAGTGCTCTCTCACGATTCTTCACAGCATTTCTAAATGCCATGCTGAGCAAAATACAGGAGCACATAAGATTCCCCAACACCCCACAGGAATTACATAAAAACATATTTCCATGAGCATACAGGTGATTAGCAATGCCTCTAACATCATCACCTATCTTGTGGCCAGATACCCAGGTAGCACAAATGACTCGTACATCTTTCGCCACAGTGGGATTCAGACAAGACTGCTAGCTTGGGAGTTTGGCAAAGGATACCTACTGGGTAAAGTAATAGATGACTATGTTGCATTGAAGTAATAGTGACTGCAGATTCCAACAGTACTTTTTTTACCCTCTGTTCATTCCAGGAGACAGTGCCTATGCAGTGCACACCTACATACTGACGCCCTACCTGAACCCTGCTACGCCTGCAGAGAGGAGGTACAATGCTGCACACAGGGCAACCCGCAGTGTGGTGGAGCGGATTTTTGGTTTCCTGAAGAGCCGCTTTAGGTGCATCCATAAGAGTGGAGGGGCACTACAGTACAGCCCAAAGACGACATGTAAAATTGTGGCCGCATGTGCAATGTTTCACAACATAGCAACAAGAAGGGGCATACCTGTTGAACCAATGGAGCCTGACTCAGATGAAGATGGTGAACCCTTACCACCCCATCACCCAGTAGACAGGACCAGTGCAGCAGAGGGCAGGCAAAGACGTATTGACATCACGCACAAACATTTCTAATGTAAGCAATTTTATGTCTTTCTGTAGTTAGCAACTTTATTACCTTGACTTCAGGTAACTTATGTGTCACTAGGACATAGCCATGGCTCATAGGCTAACATGTGCAAATAACAGTGTGACACTATTAGCATCATAGTATGACTGTACAGCTACATGTTACGGTAGTCCCTTGTAGGCTTTAACATTACTTCCTACATCCACGGACTCCACTTGAGTGCTCAGTGGCCTCACTGGCACCTCTTGTAGCGGGTTCACTGGCAGTACTGTGTCTGGTACTGCGACGCCTAGGATCCATCACAGGGGCTGTAAGACTGCTGAGGCTAGAGAACGCCTCACTATCTCCACCGCCCAGTTCGCTGTTGTAGCACTGCATGCTGTATGCATTGCATCCAGGACATTGGTTATTTGCACCAAGCCCTGTGCAATGTCCTAACTGCAGTGTGCCATCTCCACCTGTATGCCCATAGCACGTCGTGACATCATGGCAGTTGAGCTAGCAAGCCGATTGACCGATCTGCAGAACCCATCAAAGCTTCTCATAAATTGGTGATGGCACCTACGGTGGCTGAAACAGTCCTGCTGAATCTCAGTGCAGAGGTCCCCAATGGCATTTGTCAAGTCCTTTGTGTTTTCGGTTGCTGTTTGCTGTCCCTCATGCAGTGACTCCAAATGCTTGTTCATTGCGCCCATGTTCTGATTGAATGACACCAACTGCCTGTGCATTGACCTCATGTGTTTGCATTGCAGGCGCAGCACTTTCAGCATGGAAGCTTCAAGTCCGCCAAAGATTCATGGGTCCTCTCTTTCCTCTGTGCACTGTCTGTCTGCATCGTGACGCCTCCTGAGGGGAGTTGACTGACGCTGGGGCAGGGACTGTGTGTTCCCGTGGATCTATCCTCTGGGGGTGGTGTGGGGAGTTCAGCCGGCATCTCATCTGAATCCTGGTTGTACTCTGGGAGAGGTAACACCCTTGCCCTGCGTCTGGTTGGTGCAATACTGAGAGACTCACTTGTGTTGGAGTTGGACTGTGGCTGTGTTTCAACATCCCCCACATTTCCACTTTCTGCTGCAGCAGGGCCATTTATTTATGTCTCACAATAAGTAGCACAATAGTATTATTTATTACTCTGACATCGTATCACTGTGACTTCTGTGTATTGTTTCTGTATGTGGCTTAACACCAAGTTGTTTTTTATGTGGTTTATTGAACATATGATTGTGGCCTATCACTCCCATAAGGCATTGTTGTGTTGTATGTAAGATGTGGCATGGACTGCTTATCATGCTGCATCAAGCTAATAGCTATTTCTAGCGGACATTTGTATATGCACATATGGGGCTACGCATCATTATTGGCCTTACCTTTGCTGGGTGTCCCTGAGGTGCCAATGTCAGTGACACAACTGACAGCTTCGGGAAGCAGTGTGGACTCCACCATGTCTTCCATAGGTGTGGACGGTGTCTGGGTGGGTGGCCCTCCTCCAACGCTCCTTGCCTCCTTTAGCCTGGTGGCTACACTTTCCTTCTTTCTTTTTGAATTTCCTCCAAAGAGTGCTGAGCAACACCCACTGCACAGATTTGTGTCTGGATTTCCAAGCAGAGTTTCCTTTTCTCACTTTCAGGGCCCTTTAGTGAGTTCTTCTCAAAGAGTTTGTCATGGTTCCTGACCACCTCATCAGTGAGCATCTCCAATTCCTGCTCACTGAATTTGAGCTTGCGCTTCCTGTCTCCCTTGTCCTTCACCTTCCTGTCAGTGGCCATGTTGCAATTTGGTCCTGGCTGGATCACAAAGCTGGCTCCCTTGTGCTGGGCTGTGTCTCCCTGCCTGCTCCTGTGGGTGTGGTTCCTGGAAACAGCATAGGCTGACTCACTTCCTGGTTGTGATGTCATCAGGCTGTTCCGGGTTGCCGTTTTCGCAATTTGCGATTTTCAGATACCGAATCACAAATGATTTGCGATTCGGTATTTGCTAATCACAAATTGTTTTTGTGAATTTTAAGAAATTGCAAATACCGACTCGCTATTTTGATACATCCCATTTTGATTTCGAAAATAGCGATTTCTTAAAATTCGCTATTTAAAAAATGCATACCGGGAGCTTGATACATCTGCCCCTATGAAACTTTTTTATTCTGAGAAAATAACCTCTTTTAGCAATGTTCATAAATCGATATTTCAGATCCTATTTGATCTAAGTGAGGCATCCAAGAATCAGCCGGGGAAACACCCACCCAGGAGCTCAGTGATCGCCTTACCAATTATTTTGTTAAGAAGTGTTTACACATTAGGAAAGAGACTGGGCTTAGCTCTTTTCCTTTTTCTTCTAGAACATTGAACCGGGCTCGCAGGTATGAAAAAAACAAAATGTACACAGGTTATTACCTATTATATACCACATTCCATACGGAAATTCTCTCTCCTCACACCTCTTCCACATATAAGTTTTTCCCCTTGCCTATGTTGTCAAAGAAAGCAATGAAAGCATATATGTATGCAGATGACACTCAAATATTAGTGTGCCGTCCCTATTCCCATCATGAGTGCCAACAGATTATGAGTTCTATATGGAACTTGATAGGGCATAATAAACTTACTGACAACACTCAGGTTCCTATTGTTGGACTCTAGCTGGCTGCCTACTGGCCACCTGGAATGTGCTCCATATCTGCACCTTCAAAACCGTGAATAGTGTGGATGTCAAAATCAGGTTCTCCACTTGATCCATGTCCTTCCTTTGTTTTTATATCATTGCTTCAGGGGGTTATTTCTCCTCTTAGGTGCTTAATAAACTCCTCACTGTTGAAAGGTGATGTTTCAGCCTACATACTGCCACCGTCACCCCTAGTCTGAAAAAGAAAAAATAGGAGCAGATCCTTCTATTGTTTAGAACTTTCACCATATTTCACTTAAACCCGTTGTCGCTAAAATATTGGAGAAGCAGGTTGCACAAACATTTTGCAATCATTTTCAGGCTAATAATTTCTTTGCAATTCTGAAAGTTGGGGTCAGGCCAGCTCATAACACAGTATATTTGCTTCTTTCTATTCTTGATGCTTTGACACTTGATTTTTATGCTGGTCGGGTTAGTGCCTTAGTCTTGTCAGACCTCTCTAGAACATTTGATAGGGTCAGCAGTGGCATAACAAAGGCATCTGCAGCCCCCACAGTGAGGTGGGGGGACAAACTCCAGGGGGCCCCCTCAGCACAGTACACTGTGCACGGGAGGCAGGCCTCTGAATCCAGGTGGGAGTACGCCCCCTCCAGGTACTTTGCAGGGCCCCCTCAAGTTTCACTATGCCACTGACGGTCAGTCCTATAGTTCTGCTAGACTGAGTTGCTGCAGCAGGCCTTAGAGGCTTGGTCCTGAAGTGATTTCAATCTTTAGACTCCAAGGACTCAGGCTGTGAAACTAGATTCCTTTATTGGTCAGCGATTAGCTAATATATGAGGCATTCCTGAGGGATCGTCCCTCTCCACACAACTCTTTTACATATTTAACAATATGTTGATAAAGTAAGGCATTTAAGCATATATGTCTGCAGATGACATTCAATTACTAGTGCGTCTGTATAGCCACCCTCATCTAGAATGCCAACCAATTATGCATTCCGTCTACGGATTTCAAAGGGGACTAATAAACGTACATTGAATGCTGATAAATCTTAGGGGGATACTTAAGAAAAGTGGTGCTGCACACAGTGCAGCATCATTTTTCTTGCGCCTCTTATGCCCCCCCCTAACGCCACCATGTGTGCACCATATTTAAATTACAGTGTACCATGGCAGTAGTTAGTGGACTAGCATCTCAATTTTTTATGCTAGTTCGCCACTTTGCAGGATTAATGTAAAAAGATCTGATGCTAATCCTGCAAAGCACCCAGAGGCCCATTATAAGCAAGGGAAGCCTCCTTTTAGCGCCTGTTGTGAGCAGGCGTTAAAAGTGCAGAAAAAAATGGCACAAGGAAATCTCTTAGATTTCCTTGCGCATTTTTTTGGCCTTCCTAACTGGGGAACGCCCCCTCTGCATACATTATGCTTGCCACATGCATAATGTAGAGCAAAGGGTCACATGCATGCATTGCACCACTTTGTGACCCTTTGAGCTACACTTTGTAAATATGGCACAGTGTTTTTGGCCTTCTAAGGCCACATTAGCGTAAAAAAATGACACTAATGTGGCGTTGGAATGACGGTAAGGGCTCTTAAATATGCCCCTCAGTTTCTTATTGTTAAAGACTGCTGTGGCCTCTGGCTGGATGCCTACTGGCTTTCTGAAATGCTCACTATAAACACTCCCTCAAAAACCTTTAAGAGTTTGAGTGTCATTTTCGACTCCCAGTTGAACTTAACTCCCCGAATTGCTTCTGTTTTTTCATCCTGCACCTTGCCATCCAAAAGTTCCTGTGGAAGATCCTTCTCTTGCTTTCCTTAGACTGAAGGCATATACCAGGCAGAGACGTTATAGGATCTTGTCTTACAGCATGTCTAGTTCAAGACCTGCTGTATTATTTATAGGACCTTATGTAGCAACTTCCCTGACTTTATTAGCAAAAGTCTCCAAAGAAGCATCCCAATGAGGATACCGAGGTCTTCTCCCTTGAACTAGTTTTTCGGAGGTTGAAGAAGCAAACAGAGGTTGAAGAAGTAAACAGCAGGTGGTCGAAGTTTCATAGTGCCAAGACTCTGGAATCCAACTCAAGATACCACCTCCCAACTTCAAACCTGGCTTTTCCGTCAAGCCTTTGGGGGTGATTCAGACCTTGGCGGACGGCGGAGTCAAAAGACCGCGGCGGCCATTCAGACATTTCCGCTGGGCCGGCGGGCGCTCTCCAAAAGAGCGCCCGCCGGCCCAGCAGAAATGCCCCTGCAACGAGGACGCCGGCTCAGAATTGAGCCGGCGTAGTTGCAGGGGTGCGACGGGTGCAGTTGCACCCGTCGCGTATTTCAGTGTCTGCAAAGCAGACACTGAAATACTTTGCGGGGCCCTCTTACGGGGGCCCCGCGGCACCCCCTACCGCCATCCATGAACAGGATGGCGGTAGGGGGTGTCTGAATCCCCATGGCGGCGGAGCGCACTCCGCCGCCATGGAGGATTCATTGGGGCAGCGGTAAACCGGCGGGAGACCGCCGGTTTACCCTTTCTGACCGCGGCTGAACCGCCGCGGTCAGAATGCCCTCGGGAGCACCGCCAGCCTGTTGGCGGTGCTCCCGTGGTCGGTGACCCTGGCGGTCACCGGCCGCCAGGGTCAGAATGACCCCCTTTGTCATTTAACTGTACTTCACATGGTTTTCAGTAAATTAGTTTCTAATCAGTTCTACACCGACAGACAAATGTTGATAGTGCACATGATAAAAGATATTTAACAAAACATATGGTATGTTGTGATATGCTGTATTATATTATGACATTTTGGGGGTCATTCCAACCTTGGCGGTAAAAGCCGCTTACCGCTGTCAGTAGACCGCCAACATACCGCCGCGGCCGCGGTAAACAGCCACGGTCATTCTGACCCACAACAGGCAAACCGCCAAAATACAGACATCCACAAAAGTCCGCCACACCAAAGGGCAGCGAGAAACTGGCGATGACCAAACCTCCACCGTCACGCCAACAGAAATACACCCACACTATCACGACCCACGAATCCACGCGGCGGTCTTTCAACCGCGGTATTCCATTGGCGGTACACACCGCCGCGCTCAATATACACACACACCTACAAAACACAGCCACATTGGACAATTACAAACACACACACCTGATACACATACACACACTACTCCCACACACCCAATACAATATAAAACACACACCCACATCACCCACAAATCCCCACTGCTACAGAATCGGGACCACGCACTGAGAAAAAGAGAACTGAGCACCCAGACGCGCATTTTACTTTCACCCAGCAATATTTCCACACACTTCACACAACACACCAATACACATCACCACACAATCCACCCCACACATCATCCACACCACCCCATGGCACCGCAAAGACACCCCAGGTTCTCCGAGGATGAACTCAGGGTCATGGTGGAGGAAATTGTACGGGTAGAGCCACAGCTCTTCGGGACACAGGTGCAGCACACCACCATTGCCAGGAAGATGGAGCTATGGAGCAGAATAGTCGATAGGGTCAACGCTGTGGGACAGCACCCAAGAAATAGGGACGACATCAGGAAGCGGTGGAACGACCTACGAGGGAAGGTGCGTTCAATGGTATCCAGGCACAACATCGCGGTGCAGCGGACTGGCGGCGGACCCCCACCTCCTCCCCCAGAATTTACAACATGGGAGGAGCAAGTCTTGGCGATCCTGCATCCTGAGGGCCTCGCAGGAGTATCTGGAGGAATGGACTCTGGTAAGTCAAATCATCACTACTTCATCCCCCCCACCCCACCAGCATACCAACTCATACCCCCACCCTCACCCCATCACATCCTGCTCCTTGCAAATGTCTCACCATCACAACCCACCCATCCAACACCAATCCCTGCATGCGACCACAAAGCATTGACACCCATCAACAAAGCATGCCCACTGCACATACCCATCCCCCACCAAACCACTGTCACAAAAGCCCCCACACGGGAATGCCAGCACTGGGGTACAAGGGCACCCACCCATTACACGCTATGGCACACACAAATGCAATAACCATACCTTTATACCCCTGCAGGACCCGAACGCCACGTCACCGCGCAGGAGGGTCCACAAATGTCCACTCCACCCCCAGAAGAGGCCCACAGTGAGGACAGCACCTCTGTCGACCTGGATCTAGATGACCAGCCCGGCCCATCGTGGACCTCGGGACAGTCGGTTCCCCTCACACAGGCACAGCCCATAGCAGACCTTCCCCCCTCTGGGAACACCAGCACAGCACCCACCCAGCGGGCCCATACCTCTGTCCCCAGGACACGTCAATCAGCGGTGTGTCCACCACTACAGGGCACCCAGGTTAACCCACCACCCCAACAACAACAGGGACCTGGGGGCAGTGGTAGTGGGCACACGGTCCAGGGGACAGAGGCCCAGGGAAACAGGGGAACTGGGAGGGCTGCTGTGCGACGGGGGGGACAGGCCCAGGGAACCCACTCTCCACGAGGCCCTCTCCTCCATCATGGGAGCCTACCACCACTCCCAGGAGACGATGGCGACGGTCCTGTCCAGGTTTCAGGAGATCCAGCTTCTGCAGGAGGAACAGTATTTGGGGTTCAGGGAGGAACTACGAAACATCAGTTCCGCCCTGGCCACCATTGTAGGGGCTCTGAATCAGGTAGTCACCACATTGCGGGACACTGTGGCACCACAAAGGGCCCCTGACACTAGCATGGACCAAGAACTGCCTACCACCTCTGCCGGCGCTAGTGGACAGGAGGCCCCGCCTCAGGACCAACAGGCCACCAGCACCCCACCCCCTGCAGAAGGAGAACCACCCCGCAAGCGGGTCCTGAGATCCAGGAAGAAGACAGAGTAAGATTCCAAGACCCCCGCCAGGAAAGGATACCTCCCTGAATGTCATCCCACTGTCCCACATTGACACCCTGTCCATTCTTATACTGCCCATGCTCCACTTTCCACAGGCATTTGGACAATGCACCTGTGATACTAATAGTCTGGACTCTGCCATGGACAATCCTCCACCATCACCCCTCACCGATTTGCAATCACCCACCAATATAGAGCACTGAAATAAACACAGTTATTGCACAAAACAATCAGGAGTCTGGCTGTAATTTTGTACTAATGTATTAGACATTACCGTCCCAAAATGCATATTTACATTGTGATGCCAACATACCACTGTCACACAGCTGCTGTAACACCACCATCTGGACCATCCTCCTGCAGAAAAGGCACCTGGCGTCGCAAAGCCAGGTTGTGAAGCATACAGCAGGCCACGATGATCTGGCACACCTTCTTTGGTGAGTACAATAGGGATCCACCTGTCATATGGAGGCACCTGAACCTGGCCTTCAGGAGGCCGAAGGTCCGCTCGATCACCCTCCTAGTTCTCCCATGGGCCTCATTGTACCGTTCCTCTGCCCTTGTCCTGGGATTTCTCACTGGGGTCAGTAGCCATGACAGGTTGGGGTAACCAGAGTCACCAATTAGCCCCACACGGTGCCTCTGGAGTTGACCCATCACATAAGGTATGCTGCTATTCCGCATGATGTACGCGTCATGCACTGACCCAGGGAATTTGGCATTAACATGGGAGATGTACTGGTCTGCCAAACACACCATCTGTACATTCATTGAATGATAACTCTTTCTGTTTCTGTACACTTGTTCACTCCTGCTGGGGGGTACCAAAGCCACATGGGTCCCATCAATGGCACCTATGATGTTAGGGATATGTACAATGGCATAGAAATCACCTTTCACTGTAGGCAAATCCCCCACCTCAGGGAAAACAATGTAGCTCTGCATGTGTTTCAGAAGGGCAGACAACACTCTGGACAACACCTTGGAAAACATAGGCTGAGACATCCCTGATGATATGGCCACTGTTGTTTGAAATGACCCACTTGCAAAGAAATGGAGTACTGACAGCACCTGCACTAGAGGGGGGATCCCTGTGGGTTTAGTGGATGGGTGACATCAGGTCTGGCTCCAGCTGGGCACACAGTTCATGAATAGTGGCTCGGTCAAGCCTGTATGTCAGTATGACATGTCTTTCCTCCATTGTCGACAGGTCCACCAGCGGTCTGTACACGGGAAGATTCCTCCATCTCCTCGCATGTCCCAGCAGACGGTGCCTATGAAGGACAACAGCGAGCACAGAGTCAATCAACCCACAGGTACGTAACCACAGCTTGCACATAACACGATTCCCAATGCATTGAATGGTTTGTATGAGTGTTGATGCAAGGCCTAGGTATGTGTGACGCAGTTAAAGGTAAGCCATGTGGGCCCTTGAAATGGCAGCTGCCTGACCTGTGAAGTGTGACAATGGGATGTGAGGTAAATGCGCTGGCGTGGTACACCGTGGCGGTAGGCGGTCGAAGACCGCGGTGCAAAACAGCATTGGTTAACATTGAACCCTATGGGTCTCAGGAGCCAATGACGATGTGCGCCGGCGGTCGCGGTACGCACCGCCGCGGGCGTGACCGCCATTTTCTATCTGCTTAATCACTCGATACCTGATCTTCGACAGGAGAGGACCTACACTGCAATTGCTGCTGTGACCTCGGTCTGGAAGAGACAATGGCTCATGCGACTGGGGAAAGGGCCCCTGCCTTCACTGCTCAGGAATTGGAGAAACTCGTGGATGGGGTCCTCCTCCAGTATGCGCTACTCTACTGTCCTCCAGACCAACAGGTAAGTACACTGGGACCATGCTTTGTGGGCAATGTCTGTGTTGAGTCGGGTGGATGAAAGATGGTGGGGAGGGGAGCGAATGAGGCATGCATCAAACGACGGATGACAGGATGTGCCACATGGCAAGGGTAGGGATGGGGTGCCAATCACATTGAGGGTGCAGAAGGTGATGACTCTTTTTCTCCCCCTGTACATTTCACATAGGTCAGCGCCCACCAGAAGATCTACATTTGGCGTGCCAGCGCCAAGGACGTCCGGGCCCTGGGGTCCACCACAAACGGGGCACCCACTGCCGAAAGAGATGGGAGGACATCCGACGCTGGAGCAGGAAGACGGTGGAGGCTAAGCTGGGGATGGCCTCCCAACGTGGGAGTGGTGCCAGTCGGACTTTGACCCCCCTGATGTCCTGGATCCTGGCGGTGGCCTACCCCGATTTGGATGGGTGCGTGAGGACATCACAGCAGACACAAGGGGGTGAGTACACTCTCATTCTGGTGACTTTGCGCGCAGTGGATGTGTCTGGGTGGGGGAGGAGGGCTGTGGGTCTCTCTAGGCCAGGGCGATTACTGTAGGCTAGGCCACTCCATAAGGCATGGCCCTGTGCCCCCGCCCCCCACCTCTGTAGGGTGCCAAGTACAGCTATTCATGGCCCTGTGTCATCTATGTGTGCAAATGTCATCCATAGGCTTGTAGGCCATGTCCCACGGATTGAGTAGTGGACCCCAAGTGCGCGGCGTAGTGCAGGGGGATTCTGTGCCTGTCCTGTCCGCCAACGGTGTCACCAATGCATGCACTCAACATGTCTTTATTTCCCCCCCCCCCTTTTTGTAGTCTTCCTTTTCATGTGTGCATTAGCATCATCAGGCGGAGAAGAAGTGGCATCGGAGCACGAGGGAGCTGCATCCTACATGGCCCTGGAGGGCCATGCAACGGATTCCGAATACACCAGTGAGACGGAGGGCGAGGGGAGCTCCACAGCGGGGACTCGGGCAGACATAAGTGACACGGACTCGTCCTCTGAAGGGAGCTCCCTTGTGGTGGCGGCAACATCCGTGCCCCCCGCAACAACAGGTACAGCCGCCACCCAGCACACCAGCACCGCCCTCCCAGCAGCCCCTCAGCGTTTGCCCCGTGCCCGCTCACCCAGGAAGGTGGGCATCTCCTTCGCCCCAGGCACCTCAGGCCCTGCCCCAGTCACCCCTGCTGCCCTCAGTGAGGAGGTCATTGACCTCCTGAGGACGCTCACTGTTGGGCAGTCTACCATTTTGAATGCCATCCAGGGTGTCGAAAGAGAGGTGCACCAGAGTAATGCATACATGGAGGGCATTCATTCTGGTCAGGCTGCCCTTCAGCGATCGTTCAACACTCTGGCCTCAGCACTGATGGCAGCAATTGTCCCTGTCTCTAGCCTCCCCCCTCCAACTTCCTCCACCCATAACCTATCACCTGTACCTCTGCCTATCCCAGACACACCATCAGACCAGCCTGCACACACCTCAACACCCAAGGGAAGCTCAGGCAGACATAAGCACCACACATCACACAGGCATTCACACAAGCAACATCCACATACAGACATACCAACACCCACTGCCTCCACTGTGTCCCCCTCCTCCTCGTCTCCCTTCTCCCTCCCTGTCACGTCTCCACTCACACCTGCATGCACAACATCTTCAGCCACTACGTCCATCACCAGCACACACACCAGAACCCCCGCACACGTGCAGTCACCACCCCCACTACCATTTACACGTCCCCTGTGTCCTCTCCCAGTGTGTCTGTCACCCCCTCTTCCAAGATACACAAACGCAGGCAGCCACCCACCCAACAGCCATCCACCTCACGACAGCCTCCAGCCCAAGCACCTGCACCCAAAGACACCAGACTTAAGACTCCTACAACCACAACCTCTTCCTCCACTCCCATACCCACTACACCTACCCGTCCCACTGGTCCTAAATTGATATTCCTGTCCAAACTTAACCTCTTTCCTACAACACCCCGACCCCGTCCATCTCATAGGACTCCAGTCAGCACCTCAGCCACCACAAAACCGGGCCCTGTGATGACAGTCTGCCATGGACTGTGGAGTCCCCCACCCTCAAGGGCAGCCAGTTCAGTACGGAGCCAAGGCACGGGCAGCCCATCCCCGGAGAAACACCCGAAGATAGTCAGCGGCCGGTGCGAGAGGGTGAAAACACCAGGCACTAAAATCCCTACCATGGCTCCGGCACGAAGTGTGGAGACAGGTGGCACACCGCCCAAGGTGGGGAAGGGCCACAGGCGAACAGGGAAGGCTGGGAAGGGCAGCACGCCCGAGGAGAGCGCCATCAGCCCAGCTGGCCAGGAGGGCCCTGCCAGACCCATCCCAGGTAGGCAGGAGGACACCAACAGGCCCGGTACTGCAGACCAGGAAGGCCCCGCCAGCCACCCGACAGATGGGCAGGAAGGCCCCGCCAGCCACACGACAGGTGGCAAATGACCTGCACGCCATGGCCTGATCCGCTGAACTGGGCCCTTCATCCCAAGCACCGCTGAAGTGGGCACCGCCGTCTCAAGCACCGCTGAACTGGGCAAGCACCGCCATGGCAAAGTACCGCTGAACAGTCCAGAACCGCCATGGCAAAGCACCGCTGAAAAGTCCAGAACCGCCATGGCAAAGCACCGCTGAACTGGGCCCTTCATCTCAAGCACCGCTGAACTGGGCACCGCCGTCTCAAGCACCGCTGAACTGGGCACCGCCGTCTCAAGCACCGCTGAACTGGGCACCGCCGTCTCAAGCACCGCTGAACTGGGCACCGCCGTCTCAAGCACTGCTGCACTGTGCACCGCCGTCTCAAGCACCGCTGAACTGGGCACCGCCGTCTCAAGCACCGCTGAACTGGGCACTTCATCTCAAGCACCGCTGAACTGGGCACCGCCGTCTCAAGCACCGCTGAACTGGGCACCGCCGTCTCAAGCACCGCTGGCCCATTAGCGGCAGGGGCAGGCCCGCATCTGTGTCGGGCAGGGCTGCACGAGCACTCTGGGCACCAGTCCCCCTCCAGAACCAGTGGAGACATGCATCCACTTGAGAGACTGTGGCTTTGCACTCCCCAGGATGGCACAGTGGGCAAGCCACCCACTGTAGAAACTTGAGAGACTGTGGCTTTGCACTCCCCAGGATGGCACAGTGGGCAAGCCACCCACTGTAGAGACTTGAGAGACTGTGGCTTTGCACTCCCCAGGATGGCACAGTGGGCAAGCCACCCACTGTAGAGACTTGAGAGACTGTGGCTTTGCACTCCCCAGGATGGAACAGTGGGCAACCCACCCACTGTAGAGACTTGAGAGACTGTGGCTTTGCACTCCCCAGGATTGAACAGTGGCCATGGAGCCCCCTCGTGGATCTGGCGTCGTGCACTCATCTGGCTGAGGTGCATCCCCTTCCCTTCCCCCTGAGGTGCCTGTAGTTTTGCTATCTGATGCCCCTGCAGTGTTCCCTCCGTTGGAGTCAGGTATCCTGTGTGGGCTTTGCCCATGTGATTTGGGCCCAGTGGTACACGGACAATGCCTGCTACAATGCTCGGACTTGTACATATATGTATACAAGTGTTTTTGATGTGTAGATATATATTTATATATAATTCAGCCAGTAATACAATATATTCCAATGTTTATAATCATTTCCTTTTGTCTTTGCATTCTTCCAGGGGGGTTGGGGGGGGGGGGGTAACTGTGATGTATTACTGTGCATTGATGTGTGTGTTGTAGTGGGTGAGGGTGGGGGTGGGTGTTTCGCGTATGTGTGTCCCCGTAATATTTTCTCCTCCCCCCTCCCCTGTGTCGTAGGTGCAGTACTCACCGCTGTCTTCTGCGCCGGCGTTCGTGCGCCTGGTAGAGGAGCAGGAAGACAATCGCTGGGAGGATGTGGAGTTCGGGTTCCATGCTGTCCAGATTCCTCGTGGGGTGTATGGAGGTGAGCGTTTTCCGTTTGAAATGGCTGTTTCCGCCATGTTTTTATCAGCGGGGCTACCGCCCAGGAAAAGGTGGCGGATTGGTGTGTTGTGATAGGGTGGGCGGTACATTGACTCCCGTCTGCCTGTTGGCGGTGACCGCTGCGCTGTTTTTTTGTGCCGCCGTGGCGGGCGGTGTGGTAATGTGGCGGTTTCTGTTGGCGGTTTCCGCCAGGGTCGGAATTCCATTTTTTTACCCGCCAGCCTGTTTGGGGTTTGGCCGCTGGTTTAACACCGACCGCCAAGGTTGGAATGACCACCTTTGTGTCAAGGTATGTCCTGCTGGGCTATGTTGTGTTATGTTAGGATATGTAATTTTGTGTTATGCTCTGTAATATTAGTGTGTGTTGTGTAACTGTGTACTATGCTGTGTTATGTTACGTTGTGTTATTTTGTGTCATGCTGTGCCATGCTGTGTAATGTTTTGGTGTGTCATACTGTGGTATGCTTTATTATGTAAGAATGTGTTTTGCTGTGTAGTACCATGCTGTGTTATGTTGGGGTATGTTGAGTTGTACACTGCTATGCTGGGCTAATTTGTGGTGTGTGATACATTGTGCTATATTGAATTATTACACAGTCTGTTGTGTTATGTTATGTTATACTCAACAGTGGTAGGTTGTGTTGTTCATTGCTATGCTTTGTTATGTGTTAGATTTGCACTAACCTGGCAATCCAGATCCAACAGGAGCAATGCTGGTCTTCCTCACCTCAACTGATAATTATACGAAAGGTACTAAACTGGTCAGCAGTGGACCTTAAGGTAGAGGAGTAGGATAAAAGAGAGAAACAGAGACACTGAATATCTTCACTTGGAGCCTGTTCTTACAGCTGGGATCAGACTTCTCTGCAGAATCCTTTATGTCTAAAATAAGAAATAACTCTTTAAGTATTCCACCTAAAACAAGAAACAAGTATTGCACCTTTTAAGTTACAGTTACCTAACTCTAATATGACATTTGATCTATCTCTTGACAATCTCTATAATTCTGACTTCATTTTGGAGATTAAAGTTTGAAGACTTCCTAGAGCTGAAACATAATGAAACTCCCTATTAAAGATGCAAGAGCACACTTGGACTGCAATACTTGTTTCTATACATATCTATGTATGTGCTATTTCTATAGTGCAAACCTACCCAAAAGACATTGGAGCGCTGTACAGGGTCAACAATATGAATACATTCATCAATTGATGGGAGAGGTAGCTGATTTGTGGGCTATTAATGCATTGTGATGTAGTATTCCTGAAAGAGGTGCATTTCATCTCTTTGTAAAACAACAGCAACGTTGAGGAAGTCCTGATGGATATGGGGATGTTGTTCCAGATCCTGGGTGCAGATGGGAAAAGTATGCACACAGGTATTTTTCCTTTATTTAAACTTCTTAGTTTGCAATCTGATGGTGTACTGGCTGAGGGTGTGTCAACGACACCAGAGATGGTAACCCTGTCTGGAAGGTAAGTAAGAGTGCTAATCATGAGGTCTCTGTAAATGATATAGCTGGGTTTGAAGATGGAGCTGGCTGTCAAGGCCTAACATTATCTCCACTGAAAGTAAAATAAATCTGTGCTCTGAGTGATTCTTAAGGTAAGAAACATCAGGAGGCAGCCAACTCATGATGGCATAGGACACTTTTCCTCAGAGCTACCTGCAAGACACACCAAGCAAACTGATCCTGAGGAAACATGGCAACATTTTAGAAGAGCCAACCAGTTCCTAGTGATCCATGGTGTCTCAACAGCTGAAACACAAGTAGGAGAGCTGGAGCAGATGCCAGGAAGCTGCAGCATTGGGTTGTGATTGATGTGCACAACAAATGACAGCCATGCCTCAGTGATAGACTATGGCATGCTCCAGCGGTGTGCGTCGGATGGAGCCAGTGTCCCAAAAAAGGGACATCAGCAACTGATGCCTCCTGAAGCAGAGGCCCTGTACCTTTGAAGGGGGAGCAGTAGCTGCCAAGCAACCATGGCTCAGACCCTGTCAGGAGTTCATGAAGAGGACCACCGATAACAGAGTGGTAGAGACTTATTGCAAGAGAAGGCAGAAAGAAGCTTTCTGGACTGTGGCCTTCAAACTTCCCCTCAAGGATGTAATGGGGATGAATGTGATGTAGCTCTGAAGCACAATGGGCAGGTTCCTGATGCTAGGAGTCTAACTTGAGACACTTAGGCAATGAGTACCATGGTATGGCAGGCCCACTGTGAAGACAACATGTATATGTGTTGTTTGAGATGGTAAATGTTTTATGAGGCGCTTGGCTCATAGGCTTCTTGCCTTCACCCTGGTTTTGTAGAGACACATAGCAACCAAGATTGTGCATTTCACGGAGGTGACTATTCAGGGGCAAGAAACAAGAAATTACTCATGTCGGCACATGATGTGGTCCCACAATTCTGTTGCTAGGCCACTTAAAGGACACTAGATTTCCCAAACTCAGCCCCCATCTGTGAACACCAGCCCAATTGAGAAGGTATATGATCAGTGAATTAGGGGGTTGTCTACAGCTGAAAGGGCTGCACCACGTTTGTCATCCATGCAATGATTAACTGGCTGTCAGTTGCCTGACCCTGCAAAGACTGGCCGGAGAAGTGCACTGGGTGTTGGGGTCTGCTCCAACTGACGTCTGACTACTGATGCCCTGTTAAACATAAAGGGCAACTGCTGCGATCCTCAAAGGTAGGACCGAAAACATGGGAAAGTGAAATTCAAATAAGAGCAGATGAGCTTTGATGTTCTTTCTGAAGTGTAGAAGGTTTGCAGTTCTTATGATGTTGGAGTGGATGTAGTTCCAGAACCCAGATGGTTAGAATGAGAAGGATGTTTTTCTTTTTTCTCTCCTCCCCGCACCTTGTTGTTTTTAGTCTCTAATCTGGTGTTGTTGGTGCTTCTCATCTGCAATTGACCCCCAGCAATTGTTCATTTGTTAGCTAGGTAAAGAGAAGTATTGGTGTAGAGGGCCTATTAAGTGATGCACCTGCTCTGGAAGATGATGCAGGCTTGCAGGGGGATTCAGCCCCTTGGTGAGCCATGCTGCTGTTTGACAGATGCCCTTTAAGGAACATGTGTGGTTTCTGTGCTGCTACTGAGCAAGACACTGCCCCCATCAAAGTGGAAGAGGACTAGCACTTGAAGTGTCACCCTGAAGATTTCTCCTGCGAGAAAAGGTTTCACTTTTTTTCAGGAGTGAGAGTAGGATCCAGGCTGTTTTAAGCTTCTTGGTAAAGTTTTCTTTGAGTATGAGTTTAATTCAAGAGCAATCTGAGGTATTTGGCCTGCTCTGGTAGTCGTCATGAAGCCCTTTAGGTTTAGTTCAGAAATCCATGACTGAGAATATTTGGCATTCTTGGCAAACAGCAGGAGTTTGATCTTTGTGTTGTTTAGCATCAGGCAATTAAGTGACATTCAGGACTGGGTGGGTTCAAGGCAGTTTTTGAGTCTCTTTGTGTCATTGCATGGGGAAATTTTGAGATAGTGCTGGGTGCAATAACAGAAAATAAAATACTATTATGATTTATACTACAGGTTACTTTTGTAATATGATAGGGTAGTTAAATACATTTAAAAGTACTGCTCAATTACTCAATGATGTGCACCTTTATTAAGTATCTACACAACTATTCACATTTCTGATGAATATGCAAGATCAGGAGTAATCATGAAAGATCAAAAAGTCCAAAGCAGTTTATTGTGCTTGGGAAGCTTAATTTGCAAGCATCTGTTCAGGGTGCCAAATTGTTATTCACATTTGTGGGCTCCCTCAGATTACTGGTTTTACAGAGTCAGTCCTTATAAAGTAGAATTACCCATCTCCAGTCAGTGCCTTGATGCTATTGTCCTCATAGCCCCCCACATCTCAAGTTCAGTGCACTACTATTTAAATCACCATAACAAACCCATTTCTGTAATTCCTACGTAGGTAAAAACCTACAACATCACCTATATCAACATTTTCCCATTGCTTCTCTAGGTACCTTTCCCCTCTTACTCTACTTCATCTTACTCTACTTCATCTTTCTCTACTTCATGTCTTTCTCTTTCGTCTTTCCTGTTATATCTCATCTGTCAACTTCACCAATTACTAACCCCTGCCTTTCAGTCCAAAGCAGGTTTCCATCTATACCTATCTCTGACTAGCTATGTTAACTCTCTTTACCACCTCCCTTTCTCTTCCTCATCTAGCCTTGTTTCTTGTGCCTTTTCTATGAACTTCACATTAGCTCTTCTACCCCTCTCACTTTAACTCTCTCTTTCTCCATTTTAGTATATCTACCTCATTTGTAGATCAAATCTCTCAACTTTAGTTCTTTCTATAACTTATCCCTCTTTGTACTTTTTTCCCCCACTCTACCCTTGTGTCTGCATCATACCTCGTTTTACCTGGTATGTCTTTCTATACCTCACTTCTAATTTCGCCCTTCCCTTGACATCAGCACACTCCATCTTGCATATCTCTGTATTTCTCTCACTCCCTTGTATCTTTCTATCTTGCCTCTGTCTCTAACTATGCCTCATCCCTCTGTATACCTATCCTTTCTCTCTACATTTCTTTCTTCCTATCCCCAGCACTCTTTTTACCTTACTTAATAACTTTACCTAACTCTAGTTCCCTTCTTCAAACTATCTGTGTAACATTCTTGTTGGTTATCTCATCTTTCTCCCTTTACCTTGTGTCTTCCCCTACCACACCTTTGAAGATCTTCAAATGGTTCTCAAGCAACAGTATAAAAACTCACACCCTAGTCACCAGCAAGTTGGACTATGGAAACACTCTCTGTGCCGTGATTACCAAACAACTCACTACAAGACTACAAACCATCCATAACTCATCAGAGAGATTCTTCCTCAATCTGACAGAGAACTCACATTGCACCTCACGTCAGGGACCTTCACTTGCTCCCTACACACAAACACACTCAATTTAAACGCCTCACACATACATTCAAAGCAATACACAATTCAGATCCCAACTACCTGAACAGTCACATTTCCTTCCCTCAACCACCTAGACACATCTGCTTCACAGGACTCCTATTCTAACACCTCCCACACTTACACAGAATCACATCACAAGGATGGGTGTTCTCTTATATTGCTTCTAAAGCACTCCACATCAGAGCCTCCTCCTCATTCTTGAATTCCGCAAGAAGCTGAAGAACTGGCTTTTCAGCTAACCAGGAATACACACCTGCTCAGCACCAGAATATCCTTGTAGTTAACAGTGTGCATTACAACTACACATAATGTACCGTAACATAACATAACATAACATAACATAACATAACATGACATAACATAGCATTACAAAACAACATATTATAGCATAACATAACATAGAATAACTGTCAGAACCACTTTCAGAGGACCACAGGGCACACAGAGGTTACTGTTTGGAACTGTGGTTGGAGGTCTATTACTCCAAATGTCCCAGGGTCATGACCTACTATGGTTCCTGAGTAACTGGGCCAAGTACCCCTTCTGCACTTGACTCTCAGTGGTAACTATGGTCGAGCAGTCCAAGGCTCCCTCAGGAGGGGGGAAGTGTGAATACAGGTCAGTGAACGCAGAACTCACATCAGAGTCAATAAATCAACGTCCAGTAAAATACTTAATTTTCTAATAAATTAAGTATTTTATTTCTAACTCTTTGCATTCAAAGTAATGCTTCAACATATATAAACAATGACAAAGTTCCCCTTGAGGTTGGGGCTGTATTGTTTTGCTAACAAATCCCTATCACACCTGCCCTTCGGGAAGGTGTTAGGGGTTATTCCCCGTTCACTGGTGGTCGCATCAAAGAAATGCTCAGTAGCAGGCCTTAACTCAAGAGTCCACTCTGACTCTTTCTAAAATAGTCAAAAGTAGCATGGCGCCACTGAGCCCTCAGCAGCAAGTCCCCTGGGGCCTTATATGCCCATAACCAGTCTCATCCACTCCATCAGCAAGGAGTCTTGCAATGTCCTAGCAAGTGCCCCAACTATGGGCACTGACACTGGTCTGGTCCTGTTCAGAGAGTTTGCTGCATACAGCTCTCTTCTGAGCATATATGATTGGCTCCAGCAGCAATTTAAGGTGCTTTGGTGCTCCTCCTGCATGATAAGTCTTGTGTTATCCACAAAGAGGGGGGAATGGATTTCCTTGGGTCCCAGTGATTGCGGCGATGCACACACAGATTTGTTCTCAGTTTCACTGGGGAAGCTCCTGCTTGGACCTCATTGCTTTGTGGTGACCTACGGGTCATGACTTACATTGCTCAGGAGATGGCATGATCCTCTCAGTCGCTTAGGTATCAGCAGCCCCTCCTGGAATAAAGGGTTGCCGTAGCACTTCCAGACAAAGCACCAGCCCTCACCATATGGTGGTCCATACCACAGCTGTGGCTCCGGGCATACGAGGTTGCCACTAGGCTCCACAAGGCGTTGGCCCTTTGCATCCTGCAATAACTTTAGGAGCATCCCCTCCTGGCATTCAGGGTCACTTCCCCAGGTGCAGCATGGCTTCACTCATCCTGCATGGCACTCTGCTCACAGCTATCTTCACAGCAGCCCCCTCCTGACTGGAATCAGCACACGGACAACAACCCAATCAGTGCAGCAGCCATCTCTCCACACTTTGCACCAGGAGTCCACTCAGCTGGGCTCCCCACTCGACCTTTTTTCCTCCAACGCTCTTCTCTTTCTAATAGGGCACACTGGTCTTGGCAAGCAGGCAGGTGCTGGTGCTCCAGGCTCAAAAGCAGGTGGTCTTGGCTTCTCTGGTTGATGCATCCTCACCCAGTAAGGAGACTAACATGCCTTGGTCCCGAGTCCTGGTCACAGGCAGAAGTCTTGCAGAGCTTCCCCTACTCACACAGCCGTCTGGCTTCTTGGCAGATGACACATTTTGGGGTCTTAACAACCCTTTACTATAGTCCATTTACAGACACCAAATGTGATTTTGGTTCTGGATCTTTGAAGTTTTATTTTGGGGTTTTGCTTCCTTTTAAGTGAACACTTTTTTCTCTCTTCTTCTTCTCGAAAGGCTGTCTATCACAGCAAGAGAACCCCTGAAGCTGATAGTCCCACAACACAAGCCATGGGAGTGACTAGAGTTCACACCTGGATGTCAGCCACAGTGATATGTGCATATAAAGTTTAGATCTGGGCTCCCAGCCCTACTCTTTATGATTCCCTTATATGCCAGACATGGTCAAACTCCTTCCTTGTGATCTATCACTGGATCAAAGAGCACCCTTTTGAATTGTAAGGGAGAGACTCTCTTTCTCTCCTTCCATCCAGTGTGTCCCACCCAGCTCACAGGAATGCAGCAATACACATCTGTATACAACCAATGCAGGGACACCTCTCCTGCACTGCTACTTTTAGAGTACACTGCTAGTAAGCACATTCTTCATGCCCATACTTCACAACACTTCACCCTTCATGCATTGTACTTCTTGCAAACACGTTTACACCCAGCACATTTTCAGTATGTACGCACTGCCCACCACTACAACCCTCGTGTAACATATTGCTGTATCTCTGTACTGTACTCTTCCCAGGCACACATACAACCAATGCAGGGACACCTCTCCTGCACTGCGCAGCACTCTACATCTAACTGATGTAGGACAAGGGCGAGTTAAGCACACAGCATCAGAACTTTCAAACGGTGAGTGAGCATGTAGGCCTCACTCTAGTGACACAGGTTAAAAAGGACTTGGTCACACTTGTGGTGGTTACCCCACTACTTTGAGGGTATTGCTTTAGGCACTCCACAGTCCAACATGACTGCAATCCGTGAGACAGGTCTATCTCATGAGCATATGCATGTTTGCCAATGACAACAAAAATCTGAGAGCAGACCAGAGACCCCCCCCACTCAAAGGGAACCAGAGCTACCGGTAGGTGGCTCTCACGATTGTCGGCGACTATGACTTGGTGGAATGTATTTGGGATGACCTGCTCTGCTGACACCAGCTGACCCTTGACAGTGGTCATGCTGGCTCCCGTGTCACGCAGAGCCTCCACCCTTTGCCCATTGATGGTGACCCACTGTCTATACTTGGAAGTATTGGCAGGCATGTGGGTTTTGGCACCATCTCTGCATCCCCCAGGGACACTAGGGTTACCTCTGTCTGTTCCCCAAAACTGACTGGGACCATCTCCTCCCTGAGCGCTACGCTAGCCAACCCAGGTGTCTGCCCTCCTTTGGGGGGCTGTGCCCTCTTGGGACACTTGGAGTCACCCTCAGAGTGCCCATACTTATTGCACTCTGCACAGTGGGGTACAAACCTCCCTGTCTTATGGTCAGTAAAACCTCTCTTTTGAGAATCAGACCGGGACTGGTTACCACTACTCTCTTGGGAACTATTTTGGGGGCCTTTTGAGAACTCCTTGTTTTTAATTTTTTCTCCCCCCTCTTTCTTCTGATGGGATCCCTGACCACCTTTGTGGGTGTCCCACCCCAGATACCTTTCCGGACACTCTGGTACTAGTCCAGAGGTCCGCCTCCTCAGCAAGCTTCCTGGGATCAGTCAGCTTACTGTCTACTAGGTGCTGGCGCAACTCTGTAAAACAAATACTAGAGCATATGCTCTCTCAGAATCAAATTATACAATCCTGTGTAATCATCTACTTTGCAGCCCCGCAAACATCCATTCAGTGCTTTACTGGAAAAGTCAAAGAAATCTACCCATGTTTGTGTGTACAGTTTGGTGCTGTCACTGAACCTCTGACGGTATTTCTCAGGGGTCAGTCCAAACCTGGCAAGTAAAATGGCTTTCTGAAGTGGATATGTGTTTTGATCTGGTTTGTCCAATGTGAGAAGTGTGTCCCTCCCCAATGGTGGCACATAACTCCACATAGCTGTACCCCATTGCCCTTCAGGAACCTCATGAGCCCTTAGTGCAACTTCATAAGCAGCTAACCATTTATCTATGTCATCTCCCACCACAAAACTGGGCACCACATTTTTGGGTATACAAACCTTATTTTCTCTAGCAGGTCCTGTCTGTATGCTACTACAATTATTGCTGGATTCAGACTGCTTTGCCTTGAGATTCAGCTCCTTGAGACTCAGTTCATGAGCCAACAAAAGTTTATTTTCAGCCAAGGCTCTCTCAGCTGCTTGTGCTTCTCTCTCTGCCCTTCTTTCCTCCTGTTGAGCCTCAATTTTCAGTCTTGCCATTTGCAATTGGAACTCCCTCTCCTCTCTCCTTTCCTCTGCGGTCAGGCCTTGATCAGAGACACTGCTCCCTGGTCTGGAAGGGGGCACAATTGCAGTGGTAACATTACCCACTGATGTCAAAAAATCCTCTGGGGGGCCATCTTCTGGCTCCTCCTCCTCACCATCCTCCTCTAAATGGGCTTCTGCCCAGGCCCTCAGCGCCACTTGAAAGTCCTCCTTTCTGGAGGCCCTTGGGTGGGTACACTCATCTCCCTGCAGAACCCTTCTAGCTGTTTGACAGTATATGTCTCCAACAGGGCTAGATCTAAATCTACTGCTTGAGACCCAGCCAGAGACATGTTGAGTGAGGATTTAGGTTTAGAAAATTGTCAGGAAAAATTAATTTGCAAAAATAGATAAAAATCAAGTTGACCTTCAACTGTGGGTAGGTAGTGAAATACTTAGCTACTGTATGTCACTGCACAAATACAAGTCCTATCCCACCGCTGCCACCAATGTTAGAAATGGGGTCTTTGGTTGGCAGTCAGGTTACCCCCTGTCCAAACAAGGACCCTCACTCTAGTCAGGGTAAGTCACACACAATCCAAATTATCCTGTGCCCACCCTCTGGTAACTTGGCACTGAGCCGTCAGGCTTAACTTAGAAGGCAATGTGAAAAGTATTGGTGCAATAAATCATACAATAACACTATATAGCACCACAAAAATACACCACACAGTGTTTAGAAAAATATATAATATTTATCTGGATATTTGCAGGTCAAAACGATCAAAGTTGTAATAGGAAAATGTAAAGATATCACTGAAAAGTGATATTTAGGGGGTCATTACGACCTCAGCGGTCTTTTCGCAAGACCGCCGAGGTACCGCCGTGCTGAAGACCGCCAGTGGTGGCGGTCTTCTGCGCCACGTATTATGACCGCTGGCAGCCCGCCGTCCTTTTTCGTACGGAAAGCCGCCAGCAGCCATACTGGCGGACAGCGGGAAAGTGGAGGTTAATCAACCTCCACCGCCTCGCCAACAGAACACCGCCCACTGAATCACATCTCATGATTCGGTGTGGCGGTGTTCTGGCGACTGTGTGCTGGTGGCGGAGCTGCCCCTATGGATCCCGTTCACTCCCCGAGGATCAACGGACAAGGTAAGTTGATCGTCCGTTAGGGAAGGGGGTGGGGGGGTGTTGTGTGTTGTGTGCGTGCATGGGGGTGTGTGCGTGAGAGTATAGAGGGGGTGAGTGAGTGAGTGTATGCGTCCGGGGAGTGTTGGGTGTATGGGAAATGTGTGCAGGTCGGACGGTGTGCATGTCTGTTTGTATGTGTGCGGGTATGTGTTGTCGGGGTGTATGTGTGAGTGTAGGGGTGTGTATATGTGCATGTTGGGGGTGTGTGCGTGTAGGGGTGTGTATATGTGCATGTTCGGGGTCGGGGTGGGGAGGGGGGTTGTGCCACCTTTAGGGGTGGCAGGGGAGTGGGGGGTGTGGGGGGATGATTCATGGGGGGTGGCGGGGGTGGGGGAGACCCCTATCAGTGGCAGGGAAGGAATTCCCTGGCACTGATAGTGCCTACTGCCATGGATCTCATGGCGGTTCCCAACCACCCGAGATCCATGGTGGTATGCAGGGTCCTGATACCGTTGGCGGTCTAGTGACGACCGCCGGGCTGGATACCGCAATCTCCAGCCCAGCGGTCGGAATGGTGAAGTGGCAGGTGACACCGCCACGGTCATAATTCAATTGTTTGGAGGAGGAATTTTCTCCCTCACGCAGGCGCTGTGTCGATTTCCCATCTGGAAGTCAGGCGGCGTTGTCCAGGCGGGCCGTGCGTCGAAGTTCCGGTCGCACCGCAGGCGCTGCATCGATCTTTTCCTTGCAAAGTCGAGCGGTGTCTTTCCGGTTCGGCGTGCAGTGAATTTTTCACCGCAGAACAAGCTGTGCATCGAATTTTTCACCGCACAAGGAGTCCAGTTGCAAGAGAGAAGTCTTTTTGGTCCTGAGACTTCAGAGAACAGGAGGCAAGCTCTATCCAAGCTCTTGGAGAGCACTTCTGCAGCAAAGCAAGAGAGCAGCAAGGCATCAGGGCAACAGCAAGGCAGCAGTCCTCTGTAGAAAGCAGTCAGGTGAGTCCTTTAGTCAGCCAGGCAGTTCTTCTTGTCAGGGTGCAGGTTCTGGTTTAGGTTTCTTCTCCAGGAAGTGTCTGAGGTGGTAGGGCAGAGGCCCTGTTTTATACCCAAATGTGCCTTTGAAGTGGGGGAGACTTCAAAGAGTGGTTTTGAAGTGCACCAGGTCCCCTTTCAGTTCAATCCTGTCTGCCAGGGTCCCAGTAGGGGGTGTGGCAGTCCTTTGTGTGAGAGCAGGCCCTCCACCCTCCCAGCCCAGGAAGGCCCATTCAAAATGCAGATGTATGCAAGTGAGGCTGAGTACCCAGTGTTTGGGGTGTGTCTGAGTAAATGCACAAGGAACTGTCAGCTAAACCCAGCCAGACGTGGATTGTAAGGCACAGAATGATTTAAGTGCAGATAGATGCTCACTTTCTAAAAGTGGCATTTCTACAATAGTAATATTAAATCCAACTTCACCAGTCAGCAGGATTTTGTATTACCATTCTAGTCATACTAAATATGACCTTCCTACCCCTTTCAGATCAGCAGTTACCACTTCAAAAATGTATGAGGGCAGCCCCAATGTACAAAGTAGTGTAAAAAACGAATTTAGGAGTTTTACACTACCAGGACATGTAAACTACACAGGCACATGTCCTGCCTTTTACCCACACAACACCCTGCTCTAGGGGTTACCTAGGGCACACCTTAGGGGTGACTTATATGTAGAAAAAGGGGAGTTTTAGGCTTGGCAATTACTTTTAAATGCCAAGTCGAAGTGACAGTGAAACTGCACACACAGGCCATGCAAAGGCAGGCCTGAGACAAGGTTGAGGGGCTACTTAAGTGTGTGGCACAACTGGTGCTGCAGGCCCACTAGTAGCATTTAATCTACAGGCCCTGGGCACATATAGTGCACTCTACTAGGGACTTATAAGTAAATTGAATAGTCCAATTTGGTGTAATCCAAGGTTACCATGTTTAAAGGGAGAGAGCATATGCACTTTAGCAATGGATATCAGTGGTAAAGTGCGCAGAGTCTAAAAAACAGCAAAAACAGTGTCCAACAAGTGGAGGGAGGAAGGCAAAAAGTTAGGGGTGACCACTCTAAGGCTGTCAGGTCTAACAAACATAAAATAACATTTCTCCCAACATCACCTGTCTCTTTACCTCATCTGTCTTTACTCCTTTCTCTGCTTTACCTTTCTTGCTGTAGCACTCACTTTACATCTCTGTCCTCCCATCTTCTATCCCTTTCTATTTCTCTTGCTGAGTAGAGTAGGTGGTCACTGTCTTACCAAAGAAGTGTTCACATAGAAAGAGGAAAGGCAGGACAAAACAAGTGAAGAGAATAAAATAAATAATTATCAGGCTTCAACTCAATATGATTTCACTGCTTTGCCAGTTATAGAATTAGATTTACTTGTGATTATAAGTATGCAGCATGTGCTTATGTTTTATTTAAATATCATGCACTAGTCTACTAAACTACTAAAAATTCACCAAATTACGCTTCCCCGGTTTCCTACAATGGAAGACACATGCTGGTGAGACAATGAGTTATATATAACATGTTTCAGGACAACATAAAATGGTTGCTCTAGTATTACTTTGCTGGCAGAATGTGGGCATCTTTACCTTTCTGCTAATTTTGTGTGTCCCTCTTTCTGAATGTTTAATGTATAATCAAATAGTGTAGGGCATCCTGAGGGGTTGAATTATCTGAACATTTGTAACAAATTCAGAAGTTGTACCTGTGTGGAGGCAGGACACAGCCTATTCAAGGGTAAGGGGCACCCAGCTTTTCCCTCCCATCCTGCCAGTCATGGCCCATCCAGACACACCTAAGGTCCCCATTCTGTGTGGCTGACTAGAAGGAAAACACAAAGCCCAGTTGTCAACTATACCCAATCATTTGACCCAGAGATAGGCACTTAGTGGGAAAGTCAGGAAAATGGCAACTTTCTAAAAGTCCCATTTTCAAAATTGTAATACAAAATTTGACTTCACCATAAATTGGGATCTTTCATTACAATTCCAAAGATACCAAAAATTAATGATTTACTTTTTCCCCTTTGGAAGTTACATATTATTAAAAGTAATGATGTAACTCCAATGTTATCCTATGGGAGGGTTAGGCCTTGTAGGAATGAAATAAAAATGTGAGTTTTTCACTACCAGGACATATAAAACTAAAAAGCACATGTCCCACCTTTTTAGTACATTGCACCCTACCCTCTGGGCTGTCCAGGGCCTAACTCAGGGCTGACTTGCATTTGGTAAAAGATATGGTTTGAGTCTGGCAAAACGTTTATTTTGCTGGGTCGAAAGGGCAGTTTATAACTGCCCATACAGGCTGAAATGGAAGGCCTGTCGCATATTTAAAGTGGTACTTAAGTGGGGGGTACAATCAGTGATTCAGGCCCACCAATAGCATGTAATTTACAGTCCTTGGGCACAGGTAGTGCCACTTTACTATGGGCTTACAATTAAATCAAATGTGCCAAATGTGTATACCCTAATTCTATCATGTTTTAAGGAGAAAGCACAAGCACTTTAGGACTGGCTAGCAGTGCTAAAGTGTGGAGAGTCCTAAAGCCAGCGAATACAAAGTCAGCAAACAGGTGGGTTGAAGGGAAAAGTTAGGGGATAAACCACCCCAAGGATGCCAGGTCTAAAAAGAGTGTTCCCAGCTGAAAGTGGAGAGAACTACCCAATTCTTTGGAAATTCACTTCACTAAGGCAGAAAAATCTGGAGAGACCATCAGCAGTGGTGTGGTATGCTCTAGGACGGTGTTCCACAGTAAACTCTATTAGCCTAAAGGGAGATGGACCACCTCAATAGTTTGGGTTCCTCAGCCCTCATCTGCATTAGCCTTCTGTGGGGTCTGTGGTCTGTCTGAAGTTGGAAGTAAGCACCAAACATGTATGGTGTCCACTTTTTCAGTGCCCAGACGGATGCACAGGCTTCCCTTTCTATTGCACACCATCTGTGTTCCAGAGGACATAACCTCCTACTGAGGAAGGCTACAGCGTGATCCAGGCCCTCTTCATTTAGCTGTGACAGCACGGCCCCTACGCTCTGTGCCATGCTCTGAAGCATCCGTTTGGACAATGAGTTCTTGGGAGAAGCCAGCGGCCTTCATCATGGGTGCTGTGCACATGGCCTCCTTCGGGGTATCAAAAGCATTCTGGTATGCCTCTGTCCAGTTCATTTGTTTGGGCTGCTTCTTAGAAGGCAGCTCTGTCAAGGGCCCAACAATGGCGCCACACCCCTTGACGATTCTCCTTAAATAACCAGTGTGGCCTGAGAAGGCTCTCTCCTCTGTCTCTGTTCTGAGGAGTTAGCAAGCCAGAATGGTCTCAATTGTGGCCTGGAGGGGCTGCACCTTGCCTCATCCCACTTGGTCTACCAGGTAGACCACTGAACCCTGCCCTATCTGGCACTTACTGGCCTTGATAGTCAGGCCTGCCCTCTGCAGAGACTAACGCACTTCCATGAGGTGGCACAGTTAGTCTTCCCAGCTAGAACTGTATAACGGAATGTTATCTAGATATGTAGCACTGAAGTTCTCCAATCAAGCCAGGACCCAGTTGATCAACCTCTAGTAGGTTTCAATGGCTTTCTTCAATCCAAAGGGAGTAATCCAAAACTAGAAGTGCACTTCTGCGGTATAGAACATGGACTTCCATATGGTCCCCTCGGTTAAGGCAATCTGCCAGTACCAAGATGTTAAGTCAAACGTGCTGAGGAACTTGGCGGCTCCCAATCAATCTATGAGCTCATCAGCTCAGTGTATGAGGGTGAGTCAATCATGGTGACTGCATTGAGCCCACCATAATGGACACAACCTAAGTTCTGGTACCAGGAGGAGCATCCTTGGGGACCAACACCACTAGGCTGGACCAAGGATTGTTTGAGGACTCAATAACCTTAGCTCCAGCATCTTGGAAACCTCTTACTTAATACTGGCTCTCACCTTATCAGGCAGTGATAGACTTTCCTCTTCAGAGGCATGCTATCCCCAGTGTCAATATTATAGGTACACCATGTAGTGAGTAATGGGAGAAGAGAGAGGCAAACTGCCTCAACAACTGGAGGCAGACTCTCTGTTGATCTAAGGTCAGGGTAGGGGAGATGTTGACACCCTCCATTGACCCATATTGCTCCTTAATAGAGAGGAGGTTGGGCAGAGGTTCACTGTGATGATATGGGTGTATTATATGATATGGTTCAGAGGACTTATCAGGCAGTAAACTCACAAATACCATCTTGGGTCCAGTCAGGTACATTGACTTAATCTTAAGCTTTACGCTTGGTAAGTGTGGCTGCCAGCAGTAAGGCTTAGCAAAGGAAATATGTGTGAAGCATTTACCCCCTGCACCAAACAATAGAATAAAAAAGTCACACAACAAGAAAAAAACAAGACACCAACTTATAAAAATAGATTATATTTTTATGAATTTTTAGAGACCTTAAGCATCAAAATCCACCAGAGGGTTCCGGAGATACAGATTCTAGAAGCGATAACTAACTTTTATATCAATCGCAAACAAGCATTGTGCAACAAAAAGTTTGGAAACTTTTGAAAAGTTTGTAAAAGTTAGTTGGGTAACCAAGTATAGTAGGATAGAGTTCTCGGGGGCCAGAACTGATACTCTGGACAGTTACCTGGCCACCAGAGTGTTTTTAAGGCAATATCCAAACCTCACAGGATGACTGCCATACACATAAATGGAGTAGCTCTGATGCTGTTGGATGCAGACAAGAAGATGCTCAAAGGATGATCCGGTAGTGTGTGGTTGACAGGGGTGCATTTGTGAGTATTCCTCATTCCACTGGGGAAGTGGGTGAACTTGGCCACATAGGTTGGGGGTCCCCCAGAGTCCTCTATGTTGCAGTAGCAGGCCAGTGATGCTTTGCTACTGGTCAGTCTGCACCGCGTTTGGGGTAAAATCTGTTGATGAGGGCTAGAGTGTCTTGGGTATGATGAATCCAGTCCTGTGTAGCACTCTCAGGTTCAGCAGACACAGGTGCAGGTTTTGTCTATCTAGGAGTTGTTCTCTTTGGTGCCCTGTGACTGGTAGTGGCAAAACGTCTGTAGAGGCTACCAACTTTGTGACTTGGGCAACTTCAGCTATTGTGTCCCTGGAGCTGATTCCAATAGATCAGCTGAGTGATCCTAGGAGGCACAGCTGTTGGTGGATGTCCGAAATCAACTTTTCCTTGAGCCAGGAGCCATAGGCACAGTCTAAACTTTGCTATGCCAAAGTGCAGCAGTTGCAGCCTCTTTTGTGGATGTCCAAGAGCAGCTGATCAGTTCTTCTTCAGCTCTCTCTCCAAATTCAGCATGATCTAAGGGTCATGGTGCGAGGGGTGCCATATTTATCACAGGAAAGTGGCCTGCGGGGACCACTTGGTCACTAGCTAATGGGCTACTGGGTCTCCTCCTAACTAGTGATGGAGTTACTGTTATGTGTAGAACCTGGCTATCCCAGTATGCCACATTCTTGAGCCTCTCAAGATGGCACAACCCTAACTCAGTCATCAGGAGCCTGGTAGCCCACCCTAGAGGTGTGGCTACCTGAGGGCTACACATCCACAGTAAAATGGTGTGGGGGCAAATCTCTCCTCTCTGCCTGTCTTCATGCTGTCCACAGGAACAAAAGGCATCCTGCTCATGGGTGTTGGGCCAAGCGGCCCATCAAAGGCAGCTTCACCTTTGAAGCTCACCTCTGGGCTAACCCCCTAGTGGCCATCCTGGCAGAGGAGGTGACATCTCGCTGCTGCAGTACAGCCTTTGTTGCTGAGCCTGGGAGTCGTTCATACATCTCCCCAGGTTGTCAGAAAGCTGTCGGTAACCCTGTGTTGGCCAATGAAGGCTACCAACTTTACCCTCGTCAAAATGACAATTGGAAAGTGTTGCCGTTAAGACATATTGAAAAACCTATTACTTACTTAACAAAATACAGTCAGATACCAACTCATTTGGGGAACCCCACACAATTAAAGATCCCCATCAGGGCTCTGGCCACCGCAGGCGCAGTCACTGTCCTCAGAAGTATAGCTTCTGAGTACCGGATGGCATGGTCCACCAAGACCAGGATGAATCTGTTATCCAGAGCTATCTGGGGGTCAAGGGGGCCAACAATGTTGATGCTCACCAGTTCAAAGGGAGTGCCGAAGACAGTGAATGGCTGCTGGAAAGCCTTGCGCTACCCTCCTGACTTGCCGTTGGCCTGGCAGGTAGGGCATAACCTGAGGCTTATCGCTTATCCTCATCCGCAGCCAATAAAAGTGGGTGACAATCCTTTCAATGCCCTAGATGACCAGCGTGGGGTGGGGAACTTCATGGGCCAGCTCCAGTAAGAAGGCCCTGTAGCACTGGGGGACCACTAACACACAGGTTGCACCAGGGTCAGGAACCTTAGGCTCACTATACAGGAGACCAGTCTCTGAGTAAATAGGTGATCACCAGAGGTGTCGACAGCTGCCTGGGCCTCAGCCTGCTACTGTAGGAACCCTAAAGTAGGGTTCTCCATCTGTACCTTGCAGAACTCCTCCCTGGTGGGACCGCATTCTTTCTTCCGGTTGGTCAGCTTAGGTAGGTTCCTGAGGGCACTAATGTCCTCCACAGTACATTCCGGGAAGTCACCATCAGGCTCAGCCTCCTCCCGGACTATGGGAGTCTTGGGCGTGGATTTCCTGCACCCCTTACCTTTCCTCTTTTTGGCAGGCACCTGGGCCATTCTTCTAGGCTCCAGGTCCTTCTGACTACCCTCTCAGGTGGCCATGGACTGTGAAATGATATATGATATAAGTTTGTAAAGCGCAACAATGCCCAAGGCTTCAAGGCACTGAAGTTAATCCTGAGAATACCCCTGTCCATTGCCCTAGCCAGGGGACAAAGAGAAAAGCCATGTTTTTAAGGTCTTCATTAAAGGAGCATGCAGTTTCATAACAGTTATATGAAGGGGAGGGAATTCCGGATCTTGGCAGCAGCAACTGAAAAGGCTCTTCCTCCCTAATAAAGATGAATTGGGATGCTGCCTAATTGATTACCAGTGGCAAAGATTAATTCAATCAGTCCATTCATCACTGTTTTATATTCTTATTGTGCTGCCGTAACTGGGAAGGATATGCCCAGATGTGGGTCCATGCACACTGTGGCACTGGAACCAAGATGTACGCTGCTGGTGAGCCCATAACATGGGCAACACCGGTCCTGGGATGCTTGTCTTTCAATTCAGGGAGGGCCTGGCTTGACAGTTGGGACTGGACTGTTTCTATTGTAGCAGGGTCAAGACTGATTTGCATACAGCTGGTCTACACTGAGGTGGCATGGCGTGCAGAACAACAATGGATTGGGATCCAGCCTCAAGCGATTACCAGTGGCTAAGATTAACTCAAGCATTCCATCCATCACTGTTTTGTATATGCTTGGCGACACTTGGCAGCCCCCTTGTAGAACCCAGCGTGTTGACACTCATAGCACTTACGGGGTACCTTCCCTGAAGACTTACTATGAGGGAACCATTTCTGCTTCTGCCCACGTGAGGATTGAAAGTCATGACCCTTAAAACTAGTTTGGGGGCCTTTTGGGAACTCCTTGTTTTAATGCTTGCCTCCCTTTTTTCTGGTGGGGACCCTGCCCACCCTTGTGGTGATCCCCTACAGATGCCTTCCTGTGGACCGTGGTGCTGATCCAGTGGCTCACCTCCTTAGAAAGCTCCCTGGGGGCAGTGAGCTTAGGTGCTGGCATTGATCAGCAAAAGAAAAAAATAACATGTGTTCTCTTGCAATCAAATTGTACAGCCCATGATAATCCTTTACTCAACCACCCTTCACCCAACCGTCCAGTGTCTTCCAAAAGGAATCCACATAATCCACCCAGGACTGCTGGGGCTGAATCTTCTGGCTGCCCCTAAACTTCTGCCTGTACCATACTTTCTGACTAGGGTTTCCTTCATGGGAGGGTACCTCATCCTGTCTCTCTTACCTAGGGCCAGTAGGGCGTCCTTCCCCTTGCTAGTTATGTGCTACCAAAGGCTAGCCCTCCAATCCTCTTCATGGATCATATGCATCTGAAAAGCCACCGCATACACGTCAAACCACTTGTTGTTGTCACCCCCCCCCCCACCCCAACAACAAAGTCAAGCACCAGCCCTTTGGAAATATGGACTCTCTTGTATGCAGAAGGCATTGTAAAAATGCTGCCACCATCACTGCTGGACCCTGCCTGTCTGGCCTTGATATCCCACTCCTTTAGACTCCGATCATGAGCCAATAATCGCTTCTCCTCTAAGGTGCTTGCCTCCATGGCCAGTTTATTTTCCTCTGCCTCCACAGCCAGTTTATTTTCCACCATTATTAACTGAGCCATCCGCAGCACAAACTCCCTCTCTGACTTTCTGTCAGCTCCTCTGGGGACAGGCTTCAGGAAGACACACTGCTCTCTGTCCTAGTAGGGAGCTCCACTTCAGGGATCAAGTCAGCTCCCTCAACTGCAGGGGGCAGCACCATTCTATCTCATCATTACCTTCCTCTGTAGCTCCACCCTATAACTGGTGGCCTTCCACCCAGGCCATAAATGCCTTTTAGAGCTCCACCTACCTGGTGATGCTCTTTACTGGAAGTCCCCTCTCATTTCAGAGCTTCTTGAGCTAGGCCACAATGTAGGCATCCATGTTGGCCAACTTAAACTCCATTCTAGCAAATGTGTTTTTTTGCACAACAGTCAGGGAGAACATTTATATAACGGAAAAAGGCCAATCAAGGAGAATCTAAAATCTGTATTGGTCTCCTATGTGGGATCATAGTGCAACACAAAAATACTGTACTGTATGGTACTGCATAAACACAAGGCCTAATCCTCACTGCTGATCATAAAATGTAAGAAATTAGGTTGGCTAACTGAGGTATGAGCTCTGGTAAAGCAGCAACCATAATCATTGTCATGGTGAGGCCCACGCCAACTCAAACTTTTTCCTGTGCTCAAACCTCTGGTAGCTTGGCACAGAGCAATCAGGTCAAACTTAGAGGCAATATGTAAAGTATTAGTGCAACATTTCAAACAGTAATAAAGTGAAAACACCACAGAAAAAGGATCTCACATGAAGTAAAAAAATTGAGTGACTTTTAATAACACAAGACCAAAACAACAAAAATTCAATAAGTAGAACTTGAGAAATGTAACTAAGGGCCAGATGTATCAAGGTTTTTTGCATTCACAAACGGTGCAAATGCCCGTTTGCAAATGCAAAAAGCCATTTCAGAATGTATGAAAGACATTTTGAATGCAATTTTAAGGAATCGCTAAAATAGCGATTCCTTAAAATTGCGAACCTGTTTAGAGAGTCGCAAATTGTGACTCTCTAAATAAGAAATCGCAAATAAGGATTCCTTATTTGCGATTCCTTAGCTCATGTATGAAGCAATTCCTAAATGAAATTTGGGCATTTATGGAATCGCTATTTACCACCAAGTTGAACTTGGTGGTAACCATGTGCAAATTTTAAAAATGCATTTACAATGCATTTTTTAAATTTACCTGTAAAGCACACATGCCCTTTTGGCATGTGTGCACCTTACATGGTGAAAAAAATAATTTTGGGGTACAGCAGAGGGGGCCTTAGGCCCCCAGCACCCTGGGGTTTTGCATTTCCAAAATTGCAATTTCTAGTTAAGAAATCGCAATTTTGGAAATGCAAAAAATTCGCAGATATGGGCCAACATGCCCATAGGTGCGAATGGGGCCGGTATCGCAATTTGCGATTCGGTAATAGCATTTGCGATTTTTAAGAAATCGCTATTACCGATTTGCAACTGTGATACATGGCATTTTGCGAGTCGGAAATAGCGATTTCTTAAAAATCGCAAATTTCGAATCGCAAAAGGCCTTCATGATACAACTGGCCCTACATTTTTTTTAGTATAAACAGCACCAAAAAAGAACAAAGCGGCAACTGAAAATCTGGTTGCACCAGAATGGGAAAAATCACAAGTTCAGGCTGGCCGTGATGGAGCGTGGGATGGCTACAGGGACCCAGTTAGGCGTGCTAAACATAGTGGTTAAATCTTAAATTTTGATTTGCCGAGCATTGCTAAGGATTGAGTTGAAGATGAATCGTGCAGCCGAAGCGATGCTTCAGTTCCGAGGTGTGGTGAGGCTGCAATGCAAGGTCCTGTGTGGTTCTTGTTGATGAGGGCTTGCGATACAAAGCCTGGCGTAGAGCATGTGTCACTGTTGGAAATGGCACTTTCTGCAGGGTTCTCCCCAAACGTTTTGCCTCTCTCCTATTTTTCTGATCCTCCTTTTGTTGGCTTTATTCTAGGCATTTTACCACTGCTAATCTGTGCCAAAGTGCATGTGTGCTCTCCCATAAAACATGGTACAATTGGCTTACACCTGTTTAGCATATTTAATCTATCTCTAAGTCCCTTGTAAAGTGGTATACCATATACCCAGAGCCTCTACATTAAATGCTACTAGTGGGCCTGCAGCACAGAATGTGCCACCCACAGATGTGGCCTTTTCAACCTGTCTCAGACCTGTCACTGCAGTGCCTGCGTGCACAGTTTCTTGCCACATTGACTTGGCATTTCAAACTACTTGCCAAGGCCTAAATGCCCCTTTTAGTACACCTAAGTCACCCCTAAGATAGGCCCTAGGTAGCCCTATGAGCAGGGTGCTGTGAGGCAAAAGGTAGGGCATGTATTTTTATGTTTTACATGTCCTAGTAGTGATAAAGTCTATTTCATTTTTCACCACTGTGAGGGCTGCCCCTCTCATAGGTTAGCATTGTGAATTCCCTTATATACTTTTAAGTGATTTTTTTTTACCTGAAGGGAGTAGCATTGGTATGTTTGGTATGTTTGGAATGGTAGTGAAAAATCTTGCTTACTGGTGTAGTTGGATTTTACATTACTATTTCAGAAATGACACTTTTAGAAAGTGGGTATTTCTCTGTGCATATAGCTCTAGTGTTTGCAGCCTGACTCCAGTCGTCTAGAGAAGAATGACAGTTACACTTTGTGCATACTTTTCAGACAGCCACCACACAGGAAGGACTGGGTGTGACAGCTGAGGCATCTGCATCCATCTACATACTGATAGTCTTCCTTGGCTTGGAGAGGTTGTTCATACCTTATATGTCAATAGGCTGTGTCCTGTATCTACTGATGTCTGGCACCAGGGCTGGGTTGAAAGGGGTGGTGTTACCCTTGAAAGGGTTCCTTTGAAGTCACCCCTGGAACAAATACATTTTGGAGTATAAATACAGGGGCTATAACTCCATGTTTTTAGAGCACTTTTAGAACTAGGACTGAACCTCTGTTAGAAGGACTGCTGCGCTGCACAAAAGACTCATCTGGATGGATCTTCTGCTGTTGCCCTGCGGCCTGCTACTAGCTGGGTGGCCTAAAGGAGTCACTGAATTGCTTTTATGCTTGTTACTCTGCTGCCAGCTGCTCCTGGACCCTGTTCTGCCAAGGCACTTTTGGACTTGCAGGAGAGATCTCCATTGGAGTTGCTGTGTTGGGGTGCCTGCTCACTGATCTTTGTTTGGACCTCCCAAGTGTACTCCCAGGAATCCTGCGTGGGACGGGCACTGGCTGTTGCTCCGACTAATGTAATTGTGTGCACCTAAATAGCGTCCCTTTCTCCACTTTCTGCAAGACTGTGAGCGCTGCACCCTGCCCCTGTGGTTGTGAGGGTCTGCTTCTTACACCCCTCCATATAGAGCATGTGCTGTGGTGGGAGTGCGTGGGGAGCTCTAGTCCCAACCTGACCCAGAGGAGAGGGCACTATACATAGTATTTGTCTTTTCCCCCTGGCTTGCACCGCTGAGACAGAGCATATGCAAGCTCACAGGCCGTGTCCCTGCCAGCCTCAAGTCCTGGTGATCTCACCAACCGATGGAAACCCACCTCAGCATGGCCCCCCTCAGGAAGGAAGAAGTGGTAAACAACAGACAAGATTGGCTGTGCCAAGGAAAGGAGACTGCTCCCTGCAGGCTGGCATACTGTCTTCACTACTAGGATGGGCCAGGTTTCTGAGAAGCAGTCACCCGACCCTGCCCCTGGAGCAGCGTGGTGCATGAGCAGCCAAAGGAAGGCTGTTTTCTACAGATGCTGGCCCCATTGCCGAGGCCCACCTTGCTGGAGAGTGCTGGGACCAGATCTCCAAGGTCCTAATGGAGCTTTCCTGCATTCTGGTGCGGGCAGCTCAGTTTTGGATGGCAGCTACATTTCGTGCGCTGATAGTGGGGAACACAACAAGGTTTCTTGCGTGACTCTGGAGCTGTGCTTCCTCCCTACCTCTTCTAATGGTATGCTGGACTTGAGGGTACTTGGTTAATTTTGTGCATTATGGAGTGAGACCTCAATGGAGGCCCCCGAGCACCACAGGAATCGCACCTAGAAACTGGCTCCATTTAGGGAAACAGTAATTACTGTATTCCCTGTAATAGGCACGTCGGTGTTTCTGTGCCCTACATTGTGTACTGAAATTACATAAAGGTTCTAATTTAAGTACAGGTGCTTCTGTACCCACTCTTTTCATGCTTTTAAAGTGATATTTGTTTAAAGGGCATACCTTAAAGCATTCTTTTGTTTACTATATGCAGTTCAAGTGTTAGACATGTAAATTAGCATATCTCCAAAAGTACTTAATAGTTTATGTCATTTTGGTCTTATTTTGATCAGGATAATGAGTACCATCTTTGCAGATGCATAATTGGAAAAACCTATAATGTATGTATGTCATTTTAGTCTCAATGTGGTTATAATGTACTAAGATATTTTATACATACTGTGTGGAGTCTCTTTTGTGGTGTATGTATTATGTCACTGATGCTAGAATGTGGTGTGCAAGTGCTTTATACATTGCCTCTGGGGTTAAGCCTGCCTGCTCTGAGCTGAGCTACCTGAGGTGAGCCCAGGTTTTCTTGCGAGTGTAGCTTACTTGCCCTGACTAGAGTGGTGGGTTCTGCGTGGCTTAGGTGCCTAGCCAAGCCAACCAGAAACCCAATTCCTAACAGTCGCACAGTGATGCATGGCTCCGAGGGGCTACTAGGCTGCAATGCAGAGCTGGGCATCATCATCTTGGTTGCCTTTGATGAGGAGTGTGAGAGCCTACGCCGAGGATGCTTCTGGACCATGTCGTGGGCAATTAAGGGGCCCTTCGGTCAGCATCCTCGGAATGCCCATTGCTTGCCAGGACAGACAGGGCGCATACTGAGGGTTCTGTGTGCAACGGCATTGTCCTCACCTCCCTGAGGAAGATGAGGCGAATGCCGCATCACTGTTTCCACGGGGTTGACTGGTGGGAACATCATATTATGATGTTTCATCCACTCAACCCGGTAGAAACATCGCAATACGATGGTGGTGAGGACACCAGCTTGAAGGGCGCCTCACCATCGCCATATAGGAGTTTGGGCGGTCAGACCGCCAAACTCGTAATCATCCCCTTAGTCTTTCAGCACCATGATGCTCTTTGGAGTGACAATAGATAGATAGATAGATAGATAGATAGATAGATAGATAGATAGATAGATAGATAGATAGATAGATAGATAGATAGATAGATAAATCCAGTTGAACCGGTCAGGGATCCTGATTGGAGGAAATAGGGTATTTTGGGCTGAAAACATATATGTGAGCTGAACTTAAATGTCAAATATCTTTCGCCCAGATGTATCATTCATCACAATAGCGATTACCTAATTGTGATTTTTGCGAATTGCAATTAAGTAATCGCTATTGGAATGTTTGGAACTCCAGGAGTTTCATACTGCGATACGCAAGGGGTCACAAATGGACCTACCTCATTAATATTCATGAGGTAGGTCGCAATTTGCGAGCCATTGCGAATGGCTACAATCACAGTGATGGTGTCCTGCTGGGCTCAGCAGACTACCATGTCTATGATGGCTTTTCAATAAAGCAATCTTTTTTTTTTTTAATGCAGCACGTTTTCCTTAAAGGAAAACGGGGTGCGTTTAAAATTGAAAAAAAAATGAAAAGTTCTGTTTTAATTTTTTATGAGTAGGCACTGCCTGCTCTTAAAAAACATTTTCACATGCATTCACAAAGGGGAATGGGTTGCGAATGGGTTACCACCAATTTGAAATTGGTGGTAACTGCGATTGTTTTGCGACTGCATTCACGGTCTCAAAACAATCATACATACCTCTGAGATTCGGTATTAGGAAGGGACGCCCTTGACACGCCCCTTCCTAATGCCGAATTGGTATGTAGTCGCAAATTCAATTTGCGATTCGGTAACAAGTTAATGAATCGCAAATTAGACTTGTTCCATACCAAAATTCGTTTTTGAATTTGTAAACGGCCCGTTGTTTGATACATCTGGCCCTTTGTGATTTAGGCAATACTTGTATACATAACATAATGCTAGTCTTACACCGGCCTTAACCAATCGTATATCAACGTAATTTATTTTTTATTATCTCAACACTTGCATTGACAAATCCATACATAGCTTTGCATTTTTTAAATTTTTGGTTGATATCAAAAATCATATGCCATTAACTTAAGAGTGGGGTGACCAGTATAACATCTGCACAAAAACCACAAGATTGATAATATTCCAACGGTTGATCAGGAGTTGGGTGAAGGTATGCTTTTTCTTGTCTGCTCTCCAGGAATCTCTCCATCTGTAATGGTACAGTCAGTTTAATTGGTTCATTTACAGTTCTGTGAACCATCTGTATGTCAGTTGGCTCTAGTAATGTTTTCTTTCATGGATTTGCATTCATGCTTCCCCAGTGGCTAGTAAGTGTACATTATGGCAGGCGGTCTTTTACCATGACCACGGGAATGTTTATCCTAGGAGAGCTGAGGGGGCCATGAAAAGCACATTATTTAGAAAGGCCTGTTTCTCTTACAACATATCTGAACTCCAGTAATGCACGCTGCTAAATTATTAAACCTTCCAAATTAATGGTTCAGGGGCTTATTCACAAACTGCATTTCATAGTACCTTTAGAAGTACTACAACAGTACCACTAAAGAAGTAGTTTAAAATGCTATTCACAAACCTACAAGTGTAAATTTCCACCTCCACCTCTCCTTTCTTTTCTATGGGGAAATGCTCACACATGTAAGTTTACTACTTAGTAGTAAATTTCGGAGAGACTGGGAGGAAGTCTGGAAAAAGGGGCATGCTTACTAATAAATAGGAAGGGTTTAGGGAGGAGTGGGGTTTTTAGGGAGGGTCAGGAAGAGTTTTAGGGTGGGACATGCACCCCCTGCACACATAATATTAAACCCATTGCTATTCACACACTGTACTAAAGTTACTAAAGTCAGAAAAGAACCCAGGATAGTAGTAAGCACCACATGGCCAACCAGTGGTACCGGAACACCCTTCCATAAAAAATAATGGTGATAGGAACTTAATATAAAAGCCCATGGGAATTATTGTTAAATTAAATTAGGTTATTTAAAACGGTTAAAAATATAAATAAATATATTTCATGATTAAAAATTGTAAAAGTAAATGGTTTAATATTTGATCATAAAATATTTTAACAGCCTGTTTTTGAAATTCTCATATAATGTGACATTAACTTTAATTTAAAAATATTAAATTACTTTTAATTCATTTTATACATCATTTTTAATAATTATAAATCCATAATGAAAAAAACTTTTTTTTACTTTAGATGGTAATTTATTTAATTTAATTTAATACATTTAAATTAATTGAGGATTTAATCTAAATTAACAGTGTTGCAGTACTGTTTTTGTTCTACGTTTTACATTTTTTTATAAAAATGATATGTATTAGTATTTAACATAAACATATTTTTGAATTTTTTTTTTGTTAAATAATCGTTTCTACCTTTCCCAAAATGTTACCATTCAGTCAGGGTGAAGATCTTCACATGGTAAATTATTGGGGAAAATAAAATGTAAAAAGTCAATTACCCTTTAAATTTAATTAGTAAAAATACCTTACAGTAAATATTAATGTAAATTAATTTTACATGTTTATTTTAAAAGTAGAAAAAAAAAAAAAATGCTACAGCACCAATACCGTAATTTGAAGGACATTTTTAATTTAAACTGAATAAAAAATATTTGTGAAATTTAAATTAAAATATAAATTCCTACCGAAAGTACTAAAATAACTTTTAATTATGCAATAATGAGAAATAAAAGTAATGTTTTGGAATTTAAAGAAATACAACTATATTTTACTGAATAATTGAAGTTGCACTCATATTTAAATATTTTTAAAAAAGTTATTCATTTATTATTCTAATTAAAATATCATTATTATTGAATAGTATGCAAATATTTTAAAATTAAATAATAAATATTTAATACATTTAGATTGCTTAACATTAAACTGCATATATTTATATTTTTAACTGTTTTAAATAATCTAGTTTACAACTATTTCCTATGGGGTTTTATTTCAATTCTTTAGCTTAATTATATTCTATTGGAGGGATTTGCAGTATCAGTGCCTGGCCATGCATGGTGCTGGACTTACTACGTTTTGTTTTGGCAGCAGTAACTTAGGGCCTCATTATGAGTTTGGCAGTCGGACTGCCAGACTGCCATGTTGGCGGTCCTGGAAAGACTGCCATGCTGGCGGTCCTTCAGACTGCCCTATTACGAATCATACATACAGGACCGCCAACCACCAACCAAAAAAGGCAGACCAGCAGCAGGAGGGCTGGAAATAGGCAGTCCGACCTCCAGCTCCGACAGCACCGCGACCACCCAGTGACCGTGTTAAAGGCACACAGTCGCCATGGTTGACCCCCATGGAGGTCCAAACCACGGTGGTCCCTGGTCACCAAAGTAATACACAACTGCACATTGGATGATTTTACAAAAAACACAGCTGACACACACTGCCACACTGGACAAACCTGCAAAGGACACTATAAAACACACCCCTTCACACACCGCAGTCCTTTGCATTTACACTGCAACACACAGAAGCCAGAGCAACTTTGTTCCACTCAGTAATGATAGATACTAGGCACCACTTTTTCACCATCCCATACAACACCCTGCACACACTTTTGTCCATTCACACCCTTTTGCACTTCCCCTGTTAAGAAAGTCACTGTCACACGTTTGTTTTTTGTTCCACCCTGTCACGTTCCAAAAAATCCCTGTTTTTCTGAGGATGAGTCAAGCGTCATGGTGGATGAAATCATAAAAGTAGAGCCACAATTGTTTGGAACACAAGTCCAACATATTCCTCTTGACAGGAAAATCGAAATGTGGGACAGGATCATCAACAGAGTGAATGCTGTAGGCAATTGCATGTGCACACAAGAGGACATTAGGAAGAGGTGGAACGACTTCAGGTGCACAGTCCATTCCCTGGTCCCCAGGCACCAGCAGCAGGCCAAGAAGACAGGTGATGGCCCTCCCAGTGGCCCATTACATCTCTTACCCTGGGAAGAGAAGGTGCAGGCCATCCTGCATCCTGAGGGCTTGAAAGGTTTACCTGGAGGAGTGGAGTCTGGTAAGTCGCAACACAAAAAATGTCACCAAAATGCTATGTCATGCATGCTCACAGCTCACTTTTTGCCACTTTTACTGTCACTCCACTCACCAGCCCAGTGTCCACCAATCGAAAGACCTCTATTTGGCAAATCAAATTTGAAGTGTACTCACTTTGGAAGATGATGTTTGTATAGTGTGTATAGTACAGAGACTGACATGACTACAACTCCCAGTAGGTGCTATTCTATAACTCCAAACGCCAGACCAGTGGACACTTCTCAAAATACCCCTGTTTGGCACCTATCAATTTAAGGGTATTTACGTGTGAAGATAACATTTGTCGAGTGTGTGTAGTGCAGGCACTAGTTCTGTACCTACAAACTCTAGCACAGTGGTCACATGCTACAATACATCTGTTAGTGAACTCTCAATTGAAGCAGACTCACCTGGAGTAGGAACATTGGTCAATTGTGTGTCCTAGAGAGAGTGACCTGACTGCAACTGTTTCATTAACCTAACTCCAAACACCAGAACAGTGGTCACTTGTCTAAAGACCACTGTCTGGCAACTCACAATGTAAGTTTACTCAGCTAGGAGGGTACCATTTGTCTTATGTGGGGAGTAGAGGGAGTGACATGGCTACTAAGGCCAGGAAGACCCTGTGCCTGTAAAACCAATCACCAGTTCATTGTTCTCTTCTTCAAATACCATTGTTTGGCAACTGTCAATTGAAGTGGATTCACCTGGAAGGACACCATTTGTAAAGTGTGTGTAGTACAGGCAGTTACATGACTGTCACTTTCAGGAGGCTCTGTTACTGTCACTCCAACCACCAGTCCAGTGTCCTCTCCTCCAAATACTCCTGTTTGGTAACTCACACATGAAGTGTACTCAACTGGGGGGATAATATTTGCATAGTGTGGGTACTAGAAAAAGTGACATGACTGCAACTCTCAGCAGGCACTGTATCTGTAACTCCAAACACCAGCACAGTGTACTCTTGTCCAAGGCCACCTGCATCTTAACTCTCAATTGAAGTTTCCTCAATGGAGAATACCATTTGAATAGTGTCAGTAGTAAAGGGAGTTACACGACTGCAACTCCCAGGAGACTTTCTTACTGTCACTCCAACCGCCAGTCCAGTGTCCCTTCCTCCAAAGACTACTGTCTTGTAACTCACACAAGAAGTGTACTCACTGGGGAGATGATATTTGTATAGTCTGTGTAGAACAGAGGCTGTCATGACTCCAGCTCCCAGAAGGTCCTGTTTCCCTAGTCCAAAAACCAGCACAGTGGTCACTTGCCAATCTACACCTGTTTGTCAACTAACAAATCAAGTATACTCACCTTGGGGGAGAATATGGGAAAAGAGTGTAAATTAGTTGCAATAACCTGACTGCAACTCACAAGAGGCACTCTTACAGTAACTCAAAACACCAGAATAGTGTTCATTCATCGAAAGACCACTGTTTGGCAAACCTCAATGTAAGTTTACTTAGCTGGGAGGATACCATTTGTATAGTGTGTGTAGTAGAGGGACTGACATGACTGCTAAGGCCTGGAGGGTCCGTCACTGTTACTTCACTCACCAGCCCCTAGTGTCCTCTTCTCCAAAGTCTCCTGTTTGGTAACTCACACATGAAGTATACTCTCCTAGGTGGATAACATTTGTATAGTGTGTGTAGCACAGAGAGTGACATGACTGCTAAGGCCAAGAGGCCCTGTTTCTGTAACTCCGAACACCAGCCCAGAGTTTACATGTGCAAAGACCCTTGTTTGGCAACTAACTCCCAAATTAAGTTTACTCTCCTTGGGGATACCATTTGTCAAGTATTGGGGAGTAGTGAGAGTGACCTGACTAAAACTCCCAGGAGGTCCTGTTTCTGTTACTCCAAACACCAGCCCAGTGTTCTCTACTCCAAAGACCCCTGTTTCTTAACTCTCTATTGAAGTGTACTCACCTGGAAGGATGATATTTGTATAGTGTGTGTAATACAGGGAATTACATGACTGCAAAGGCAAGGAGGCACTGCTTCACTAACCCAAACCACCAGTCCAGTGTTTCGTTCTCCAAATGCTCTTCTTTCTAAACTCAAAAATAAAGTGTACTCACCTGTGGGGATGACATTTATAAAGTGTATAAAATAGAGAAAGTGACATGACTGCTAATGCCAGGAGGCTCTGTCTCTCCAACTCCAAACACAAGCCCAGTGTTCTCATGCCCAAATACCCATGTTTGTTAACTCTCAAATGAAGTTTACTTATCTGGGAGGATAACATTTGTATGGTGGTAGGAAGTAGAGGGAGTGGCTGTAATGCTAGGCCTAATAGGCCCTGTGTCTCTAACTCCAAACACAAAAACAATGTTAATTTGCCCAAATCTATCTAGTTATGACCTCTCAATTTAGGTTTACTCATCTGGGAGGATATAATTCGTCAAGTGTGTGTAGTATGGAGAGTGAAATGACTGCAACTCCTAGGAAGCACTGTTTCAGTAACTCCAAACACCAGAACAGTGGCCACTTGTCCAAATACCCGTGCCTGCTAACTCTCAATTGAAGGTTACTCATCAGGGAGGAACCATGATACAGATCATGCTCTACCCAGAGATTTGTCTGACCACCTAGCTCCATTTTGACCAGCTAACCCAAGATGAACCTATTGAGGACAGGAAAGACAGCTTACCCAGTGTGTAAAGTAAAACAATGATCCCAAAGGCCTCAAGATGCATCACCAGAATGGTTTTGGCAGCAGACACATTCATAATGCAATGACCTCATGACGATTCCAGTCTCATATACAACAAAGTCCTTGGACTATTGCAGAACAATCAGCTAGGCCACAAAATGCCCAAAGACATATGTTGCCCACCCATTGTTTTGCCTGCACTGGTGGCAAGATGGCATTCTCATGCCATCCTCCAAAGGGCTAATGATCTGCATATTTTAGCAGTTGCTTGACTTAGATGGAATTGGCATGCTTCACAAATGTCAGGTCAATACAACCAATATCATGGCTACTTGCCACAATAACATTAACCGCAAAATAACTTTGTACAAGGTCTTTGCTTAATGTAACACTAAATTGTTGGTGGTTGATGTCACAATGCAACCAGTAATATTGTATCTTTCACATCAATAGGTTCGGCTGCCACTCGGCACACAGAGGCCACAGAAGAGACTGCCACTATCCTCCTGGATGAAGCCCTCAGTGAAGAAGTCACACCTGGACGTCTGGATGTGGAGGATGGTTCTGACCCATCTAGCAACCTGGTCAGACACCAACAGTGAGTCTCATTGTGGCCACATCAACACCTCCCAGCCTGGTTGCCTCAACATCACAGGCAACCATTCGCCCCTCAACCTGTGTTCCGAGGACAGTGCCTACCATCTCGTGCCCCCCAGTCCTGGATCCTAAGTTGCAGCACAACACTTCGGACAATGAGAGTCCAGAAACACATGAGAGAGGGCATTTGGGTGTGTGGGAGGGAAGCTGTGAGCCAGCGGAGTGAGTTCACTTGGGCTGCACCAGGACACCATCAGCCACGTCTTGGGGGTCTATCACGAGTCCCAAGGTGTGGATGGCCAGGTCTTGACCTTACTCTGGAAAATCAAGCAGCTACAGAGGGACATCCATAGGAATATACGAGAAGTGGGAGGCTCACAATACCAACATGGCCTCCCTAACAGGGATGATGAGGGACATTAACACCACCATCAGCAGGGCTCTACAACACCACTCTACCCCCTTCCGTTGGCACATCAACACCAGGCCCTTCTTCATCGGTGCCAGCCACTGGAAGACAGGCACTACCAGAGGAACAAGCGCCAGACACCCCTGCTTCTGTAGCAGCAGAGCCAAGCCCACAAGTAACCTCTTCCTAAAGGAACTCCTTTATGTGCCACACATTCACTCTGTTGACTGATCCTGAACTACCTAACAGTTCCAATGGGAGGAGTACTCTGGACTTTGGACTCCCAGTGGTGTGGCATCTACTCCAATGATTTAATTCACCATGACTTGACTGACACCTTCACATCATTATTTTTCATCTTTTTTGTCAAAATTGTATTTACTGCATCCACACTGTAACAAATTTACCCATTACAAACTCAGACTCTGCTTGCTTAATTTCAACATTTTGCTATGTAGAGATTTAAGACCATGTGAACCGTATGATGAATACGTTACTTACTTCTGCAAGGAGGGATATGTTACAGGTACACCGTGTCCTGCTCAGGATTACAACCATTACACACAAACACATACATACAAGTGTCTGGTCACACCAAACATTTTATACAAATGTACAGCACATAGGCTGTCCATATGTCTGGACCCTTGTGGCCTGCAATGATGAAACATATCTACAGCTAACTACAGGTCATACAATAATAGTGTTTAACCAATGTGAAGGATGAATGACTTGCTCGCAATCAATGATTACATATTTCATGCCCATATGATGACACACATGCGATCGGCCTAATACAGCACATAAAACAAGTCCAATGTGTACTTCTGACCTTCCAACCAAAGGCTGTGCAAGTTGCTTTGGTTCAGGTCTCATACACCCCAAATCTGTGACCAACATTACCTGGAACAATCCATGTCCACTTTGTATGTCAGAACAGCATTAGATACCTGCCAATTTCACAACTCTGAAATGCCCATATGAGGATGTCATGGTGAAGGTACCTGTACAAAGACAAAACAAAGAGTATAAGCTTGAAAACATATCTATTACACAAATCACATGGCATGCTATTTTATATGTAATTGCATTGCAATTAAACTGACACAAACAAACCAACGTCATCAAGGTTGGGATACGTCAAAAGGCTAAGTCTCCAAGCAGCTTTGGCTGAATACAGCTCCCTAGTTGTTGCTAAAACACTGCACTCCACACATTCTCACAACTACAGTTCATTGTAGTCACAGTCATTACATCATATACAATACACTCATGAAAAGTAGCTGTTGATGAGATCTTCCCACAAGTCAGCTCCTTCCTCTTCACCACTGTCATCCTCACTTGGCATTTCAGATTCTCACCCGGTGGCACTGTAGGCTCCCCCTCCTCTGAAATGTACAGGCTATTCCTCCGCAGGGCGATGTTGTGGAGCAAGCAGCAAGCCGCAGTGATCTGACACACTTTACCATATGAGTAGAGGTGGGCTCCAACAGTCCGGTCAAGACACCTAAATCTAGCCTTCACCTACCCAACATGTTCTTCCATAGGCCTCATTGAAGCACACTTCCCCTTGCATAGCTGGATTCCTTAGTGGAATCAACAACCAAGGACGGTTTGGATATGTGGAGTCTCCTGTTAAGTAATGGGACATATGTGCAACAATGAGTGACTCCCTTCATGACTGCAGCACCAGATATTGCACACACAAAAAACAGGACAGATGTGACTTACCAACCAGCCAGACCCTCTCTGGGTACAGTTGTGACATCAGCTGGGGTATGGTGCTGTTCTGCCCACTGTGGAAAAAGGTGAGAGGACCTGAGACGCTGGGCCCGTAAAATCGCAAAGACCCAGCTGGGGGTGTCTGTTGGACCATGACACCCCTAATGGCCTGCATTCTGGAGATGGCCTACCCAGACCTTGATGGGCGTTAGACAGCACAGCAGCCGCAAGGGGGTGAGTACAGGGCATAGTCTTGCTGGTCACATCGCCAAGTGAATGTGTTATATTCTGACAGCTCCCCGTAACGATAAGGGATGAGCCACGTGTAACACAGTAGGTGAGTGATTGCACAATGCACAAACAACTTGGTCTCCAGGGACGACATATAGCTGTGTACAGTGATCAATCAAGTACTCTTTGTTGTTGTAATGTGTGGAAATTCTGTGCAACAGGCCACTACTCCTCAATGTTACAGGCCAAAAGTAAGGAAGTGATGGATCATTGTCCTCAGCCATGTGTCTGGGTAAATTAGTATATTGCTTTCTGCCATCATGTAGGGTACTGGTGCCTTACTATAGTCTTTAATGTGAAGATGGCCATTACACATGTGACAGAGCATACACTATAATTTGGGTGTAGCTACAGATCAATGCTTTCCCTTAGTAAGTGGTGAATGTCCATTGAAACGATTTATGTGCCATCACTGTTGCCATCATTCCTCGTGCCTACATGTCAGCATGTGCCCCTTTCTCAACAGCAAAACATTTGTAAGCTGCTGTTTCTTGCATGGTCCACCTGTGTTAATGAGATGATGTCTGTATATCCTCACATATATGTGCAGGGCAACCTGTGTGTGAAATAAGCCATTTACAATGGGATGCATTTCATGTTGCACCAGATACGGGAGTGTGTCACTATTGTTTATTGGCTGACACATTCCCTCATGAGTCATAGCATGTTATTTGGCATTCACAACTGCAGTAGCAATGAGGGACATGACAGGTAGACCTAGAGTTTTGAGCCACAATATGCATTTCTATGCTATTGATGTGGCAGCATGTAGCAAAGTGCACTGCACATGTGAAATGGGTAAGGTTTGTAACCTGACAGTTGGCATGCATCATGGAGTGACCTGCATTTATGTTATGTTGAAATCACATATGTTTGGGTACAAGCATTCATCAACAGACATCTAGATCTGCATGACCACAGTGGAGACAATGATGTAGCGTTCATTGGGCAACATGTTGAGGGTCTTCAACAAGTACTTGCAAATCTCTTAGTCTGTCCAACAATTAAAGGACTAATGGTATCTACTAATGCACTCAGAGTATGTCATTGTAAAGGGTGCCAGGCATTAATGGTGATTACCCTGGGGCTTGATGATTCATTGTGTTGTGGATTTTGGGGACATTTCTACCTGACATATTGCAAATGATGTCTACAGTGTCCATTTCCATGCCAAGTGTGTGGCCTATCTGAGCAACATTAGTGCTACCTCCATGACTCTACTGGGACAAATATCACTTTGGTGAAGTGTGCACTGTCGAACTGCTTCCAGTGTGACATGAGTATTTCCATGTCACCTTCTCCAGGCTATTGTACTTTTGTCAGCAACATGGCAGGATTTTGGAACATCATTTATTATTGTTTGGTCATTAGGTATATGACACATAGATGTGTGCATGACCTTGTGTGGGATCTGTGGGAATGCAGTTGGCATTGGCCTACTATTGTATGACAAAAGATAACAGGTATGCTCCAAGGGGCAAAGCTGTGAGGGTGATGAGGTCTCCTACTAGTTCTATGTTTAATGTGATAGCACAACCGCAGCCATGCAAATGTAGTTGCCGGAGATCCAGATTTTCCTGTGGGCAACTGTTGACAGTTCAGACGGCATACATGCATATTGTATGGCACATGTATGGGCCACTTAGGTGGAGTTTGTTGCTGGGGCCTACTTGACATCATGGTAATGTTTTCTAATCAGAGCTGTTGTTCAAGTGTGATCATGGACAAGTGATGACCCTATTTCTCTTTGTATTTGCGACAACAGCACAGGGAAGCAAAGAAGACAGGGCACAGACAAGGAGGGATGCATCTGACAATAGGACCACGGGTCAAGACACCATGGACACAGAGGAACCCAGTGGCCCAGAGGGCGAGGGGAGTGCCACGGGGGAGGCTGGTACACCATCTTCATCATCAGAATCATACTCCAGTGGACACTCCATAGTGGTCGGGACCCTGTACCATCTTTGTTGACCATCGCCCATTCTATCACCACCCTCCCTCTTGCTCCCCATCCAGTTGGCTGTGCTCTTTTACCCAAGAGGCAGGGCGTCTCCTTTGCTGCAGGCACCGCCACCCCAGCCCCTGTTACCTCTTCTGCCCTGAGTGAGGAGGCTATTGACCTCCTGAGAAATATCTCTGTGGGTCAGATAACTGTTGTGAATGCCATCAAGGTATTGGCAAGCCAACTGCATCAGACAAATGCATTCCTGGAAGCCATTCGGGGTGCAATGTCTGGCTTATAGAGATATTTTCAGGCTCTGGCCTCCACACTGATGGCAGCCAGTCACCCCCCACCTTCCGTCCCCCCCTCCACTGCCCTCTTCCTAATCCAAAATCCCCACTCCCCTACCTACCCCAAGCACATAGACCAATCCGCACGCACCCACCTCAACACACAAAAGCAGCAGACACAAGCACCACAAAACACACCGGCACGCAAGCAAATAACAGAGACCCACAGACACAACATCAGTCACCACTTCCCCAGACACCCCACGACCCCTACCAGCCAACACATGGCATCAAGCATACCCACAGGCACCACCATAACAGTCAGTGACACACCCACCACACACAGCATACCCACAGACACAACCCCATGACACACAGACATCCACCACAACCACCATACCCACAGACATCACCCAAATAGACACACAGACATCTACCACATTCAGCATACCTGCATACACCACCCCAACAGACACACACACATCCACCACTCCATTCCCCAGCACCTCCACCTCCCAGCCCCAAGACACACAAACGCACAAACTAGCCCACGCAACAGACACCACCCAAACACAAGCATACATCCCACAGGCACACACCCACGACATCCACATCGACACAGCAGACAACCACTCCCTTGACCTCCAAATCGCCACCACCTTTTGGTGACTGTCCCCCTTTACCTAACAACGTTTTTTTGTTTGACTTTGACCTTTCCCCTGTTCTCTCCACCCTCGTCCCATACCCAAGGCCCGACCCACTTCCTAACCTCTCCTTTCACCTCCAAGTCCTCCCCTGTCACACCTACCCTCACTGCAAGCACCCAAACTCCTTCCCCAAGAAGAATTTCACCACTACCAAGAAGCAGTCCACCCCTTTCAAGCCCAAAACAAAACCCATCCATCCCAAATCGCCTCGCCCCCACAGTTGATCCCTGAGGTCCCTGCCTTCCCACTGATGCCCCTTCCTGTGGAGGTTCCCTGGAAGTTAGGAGTCAAGTGACGGCACAGTGATGTACCTGTGCAGAGCCAAATGGACAGTTGGTTGATTTGGGGTATACATTTGTCCTACAATTCCTTTTTCAAACTTTATGTTGTTCTAGAGTGACTTGTGTTGTCTGCCTCCAATTGTGTGTGTTTCAGCCTGTTTGCAGTATCTGACCTTGTGGGCAGTGCTGGTGTCCCCATGACAAGGGTATATGTTGACTGTATGCATATGTGGGTGTAAATGCAATGATCATGCTATGGCTGTGTGTACTGTTTGGTATGGTAAGTATTTCATCTTCTGTTGTCCAGTGTGAACATGTATGGTTTAAGACTTGTCCCCCTGATATGGATTTTGGATTCATCTAATGTGTGGCATCTTGAATTTTGTTTGTGCAGACATATAATGTGTTCAATTGTGCTAGCTTCCAATGGATTTGACTGGGCATGTGTCCATTTAGCTGTGTGTACCTTGCAGCCACTTCATGTAGAGGAATGTCCCATGCAGTTGGAGTTGTATGTGCTTTGTTGACTTCCACTTCCACATTGTGCAGACAGGCATATAATTTGGGTCTAGTGTTGCTTATCCCTGAGATGCATGTATGGTTGGTTCCTGTGCACATGTTGTTTAATGGGCATGTGCAAAGTGATATGAACCCCAGTACAGCCTCCATCCCTGAGTGTCCCTGATGCCCCCATCCCTCCTGTGCAGGTATTGTTGCATAGTGAGCTAGGGACATTTGTCTCTCTGTCTATTGTGCATCCCATTTTCCTGCCATTGTGTTGCAATGTGGGTGAAGTGTGTGTCCATTGCAGGGCTGGGAATTGTGTTTGATTTCCATGAACCATCCATACATATGTGTGTTGAATGTGACTACAGTCCATGGCATGCAGGGAATGTGAGTGTCTGAGTTGTATTTGCAGATGTGAGGTTGGTGTGTTGGTGGCGTTGTGTGAGACATTGTGTGCACTTCACTGTTCCTGTGCCTCCGATGAGCAGACGTGTTTTTGTGTAGCGTTGTGGTGCAGTGTGAGTTACCTGCCCAAAAGGGGCGTATTGTGACTGTGCATGTGTCCCTCTTTGTATATGATTCTGATGTAGAACACAATGAAAAGTGTACTTGGTGCCCGTAGCGTGACCTCCACATGATGTGGCTGATGGGGCGATGATATATTGTTGAGCATAATGACACAGGTATGTGTGTGTACTAACGTTCGGGAATGCCCACGGTGGCATGAATTTTGTGCACCTTCGATGATCATCGGTAGCGGCAGGACATGTGTGATGGGCTTCATGGTTGCACCAGACGTGTAAGACTGCCTGCAGGTGAGAGTCTCCATTTATACCCCCCGTTTCCACCTACTGAGACATGGTGGTTGGACCACCACAGTCACACCGGCAGTGTGCAACCTCATAATGTGTCCGGCAGCAACACAGACTCTGCCGGCCTATTTGTGCAGCCTGGTGACCACGGCGGTCTTTGCTGTCTGGCGGCGCTGGCGGGACGGAGGTGTCTTTGCTCAATAGGCCCGCATGGCTCATAATACACCGGTCCTACCCCCAACCTGATGGCGGTCAGACTGCCAACACCTCCATGGCGGTCCATGGACCGCCAAACTCATAATGATTTCACTCCAATTTTCAAGGGGAAGGCACATGCACAGCTAAATTTTTTAATAACTTACACTCGGATAACTTACACTCGGATTTTGTGATAACCAACATCAGTAAAGTTACTCAAATCTGTAAGAGTAAATTACATGTGTAAATAGCTCACAAGTCTAAGTACGTTTGTGAATAGCCCTGTAGATGTCTTGGCCACAATGCACAACAAAGCAAAATCTTCAACTGACATGGATCCTTTTAGAAGTTTCACAGGCCTAATATCTTTCCAACAGCAAGGGTTTTTTGGTTGGTATTTTGTGGCGAACAAACTAAAAGAAGACAGAAGGACTCAGTCTATCAAAATGCAAGTTTGAAAGATAGTATTGTCATTATAAGTATTAATGAAATGACCCAAATGGTTTTAAATTAGTAGTAGCCTGGCAGTTCGGGCTGGACTGTTCCCATGAGGAACAGGGTCAAGACTGATTTGCGTATGGCTGGGTCCAAACTGGGGTGGCATGGAGAGCAAAATAGCGATGGATTAAACCCAGATCTGTGACTGGGGGTGAGTGTTTGCATTGTTCAGCACTCCGTCCATCAACTTTTTGTGTTGTTAAAGTTGCCCTAAGTGGGAAGGGTATGCCCAGACGTGGGCCCCTTGCTCGCTGTGCCGCTGAATTCAAGCTAGCCTGGCTGATGAAGGGTGATACCCTGAAACCGGTCCCAGGATGCTTGTTTCCGGTCTAGGGAGGACCTGGCCTGCCAGTTCGGGCTGGACTGTTCCCATGAGGAACAGGGTCAAGACTGATTTTCATATGGCTGGGTCCAAACTGGGGTGGCATGGTGAGCAAAAGAACGATGGATAAAACCCAGATCTGTGACTGGGGGTGAGGGTTTGCATTGTTCAGCACTCCGTCCATCATCCTTTTGTGTTGCTATGCTAAAGTTGCCCTAAGTGGGAAGGGTATGCCCAGACGTGGGTCCCTTGTTCGCTGTGCCTCTGGATTCAAGCTAGCCTGGCTGATGAAGGGTGATACCCTGAAACCAGTCGTAGGATGCTTGTTTCTGGTCTAGGAAGGACCTGGCATGGCAGTTCGGGCTGGACTGTTCCCATGAGGAACAGGGTCAAGACTGATTTGCATATGGTTGGGTCCAAACGGGGGTGGCATGGTGAGCAAAAGAATGATGGATTAAACCCAGATCTGTGACTGGGGGTGAGTGTTTGCATTGTTCAGCACTCTGTCCATCATCCTTTTGTGTATTTAAAATTTAGACAGTGTGCACGTAAAATGTTCTGTGAACATGTGCTGACAGTGCGGGCAATCAACTATTGACCAAGGAGCCAAGAAGGCCTGATGTTTCGTGGCCTTCAAAGGACTTTTTTTCCTTTTCAATTTGTTCTAAATGCCCTCGACCTGGGCCTGCTTAGCCACTGCCAAAGACAACAAATGTTCAAGCAGTTGGTGAGTGTGGGAACCAAGCAAATAAAGTCAGACCAGCTCATTGTCACAACAATGAGCTGAACTATAGGGCAAAGCAAGACATGCCCTCCTCCTGTGCTAGATCTGTGGACATGACAGTGAGGCATGGACATGCAGCGGTTTCTGGTAAGCTTAGATAGCACTGGCCTTGCCAGGGTACCTATGATGGGCCGGGGGCCAGTTGAGTGTGTTGACCTTTCTTCCCCAGCAGTAGGCCACAATGACTCTCCCACCTCAGAATGACCACACCCCCAATCATGGTGGTCATTTGAGTTGGAAAATAAAATTGCTGCCTTCAGGGAGACAACCATGCACCTGTCTCACTTTGCCACTGCTTTCTCCAAGGGGACACCCAGTGCTTAATTTGTGCTCATTGTTTCCGGTGCTGAGCACCAGCACTTATTTTTGAGGGCCGGGGCTTATTCTTCTGCCTCAAGCATTTGCTGCGAGAAAAAGACACAAATGGGAAAGACGGAGGAAGGGAAAAACGAAAAAGCGTCAGAAAGGGATAAAGTGGAAAGCTGCAAGAGTGAGCTGAGGGGGCAGATAGTGGCTTTATATGGATTGAAGAGGCCTGAGATTGCTTCAGGATTACGCCGCCTCAGTATTCCGTGTTCAAACATTTAATTGCAGCAGCCGTGCGTTTAAGAGGAGGGCTTTGGGCACCGGCACCTTTGTATTTACAAATTAAGCACTGGGGACACCACGTAACCACTCCACACACATTGGAATCACTTTGGCCCAGAGGATCTGTACACCGCCGGGAGAACCGTCTGCATGTCAATATTTCCAATCCATCCTGTCACAGAGGGACCAAGGGGAGTTGCTGCCCACAGACTGGCAATACCATGCACTTTGGCATAAGGTATTGTTTTTTGGCGATTATGTCAAATTCTACTCCATACAATGGACCAGGCAAAAGGGATTACGGGTTTTGTTGCCCATGGATGAACAATACCGTTCAATGTTGGATTTATTGAGTAAAATCACATGATGTTTTAGGTTTTCAGTTGAGCGTTTTTGGTAGTCAGACTTCCCGGTGCAAGACATTATAGAGATTAACTAACAGGATAGATAGAACACCAAGGAGTTTGAGTGGTGGAAGGGAGTGAGCTTGACTGAAACCCTTAAACACCACTGCAACAAGAGGAAGAGTTTGAAAGACAGAGAAATGACGAAACAAAACACCAAGAGTATATTGAAAATGCGAGTCCAGGCCATAAGGAGAGACGAACCAGTAAAACACTTTAAAAGACATAGACCACAAGGGAAAGGGAGGAGAACTGAAATAGAGGAGGGAAAAAGGATAGGAGGTATGGACTAAAAACAAAAGGATAGCGAGGGAAAGAGACAGGGAGAACACGTAAGAGGCACCGAGGGAAATACAGACTGGAGAACAGGAAAAATGGAGGGGTAGTTGGGGGAGGCGGATATCTGTGTAGAGGGAGTGGAAAGGGAGGGGAAGAAGCAGTTTAAGACCGAGGTAGAGAGAAAAATAGAGAGGGCTATGTAGAATGGGTAACAAAGAAAGGCAGAGAGGGTAGGAAAACAGAGACAGTGAAAACGGAATGATGAAAGACATGTAGATAGATAGATAGATAGATAGATAGATAGATAGATAGATAGATAGATAGATAGATAGATAGATATTGAACCTGAAACCATGGAGATTGTGGCTATTGCCCATTTTAACCTGGCTACATGACCACTGGTGTCGGCAGCAATTAGAGGCCAAAGGGGTACCGTCCCCTCCACCTTCACCTGCGGTCCGGAGGTGACCTACTTGCTTTTGCTTGTAAAGTCCTGTTTAGTCCTCGATAATTTGGGGTTCCTGTGTGTGGGGAAAGGGAGGGGGGTCCATCATACATGGTTGCGTGCATTCTCGTGTGTGTGTGTGATAATGATACGGAGGAAACATAAAAACACCAAGATTTCACAATACTCATAATCGGTTCCAACGTTAACACGAATGTGTCCTTATGTGTGGGAAGAGCCGCATGAGCTCCACAGTAACAATGATGATATTATTAACAGCTGCCAAGAGGAGACTCGATGCGTAGGAAAATGTCCCCTGTGTGAAAGTATGTACTTTAACTCACAGCAGGGAGGCTCAGCTCGCTCTACAGGGAACTTGATCTAAACAACAACTGTATTTCCTAATTCTCACACCGGCCTCTGTCCACACGCACGCATCTCTTCTAAGACTGGCCTCTTCTTTGTGTAAGTTTATCCATAGCTGGAGCCATGTCATGCTGCATTACTGCGAACCCTTGTAATGCTTAAACATTAATGCAATCTGTTCAAGTCATGTAACTTTCCCTCCGAAAAACGTACTAGAATACTAGACAAGAAGGTCACTTTAAGATAATATAAAATTTATTCCACCACAAACATGTTAACCTTCAAATAAATAGCATCCTCTGGGAAAAAAAAGCATTGGCGAAGCTAATAGCTCTCGGCTACGAAGAAGCTTTTGGCTTTGGCAATGTGTTTTAGTCATGTTCTACACTAGTGTGGCTGCTCTTCAGGATGTCTAAAAGTTAGTGTCGTAGAGTGGCATAGAGTGTCATAGATTGGAGTACAGCAGCACAGAGTGTCGTAGAGTGGAGTGTCATAGCGTGGAGTGGTGTACAGTGGAATAGACTGGTATAGAGTGGATTAGAGTGCCATAGAGTGGAATGTCACATAATGGAGTGGTGTAGAGTGGAGTGCCGTAGAGTGGAGTGGCATAAATTGAACGTAGTGGGCTGCAGGGGAGTGGATTAGAGTGGAGTGGATTACTGTGGAGTAGATAAGAGTGGAGCAGTAGGGTGGATTGGAGGGTGTTGGAATGGAGTGGATTAGAATGGAGTGGGGTGGATTAGAGTGGAGTGGAATAGAGTGGAATAGAGTGGAATGGATTGGAGTGGAGTACAGTTGAATGGATTAGAGTGGATTAGAGAGGATTAGAGTAGAATCAAGTGGAGTAGAATAGAGTGACGTGGGTTAGAGTGAATTAGAGTGGATGGGAGAGGATTGGGTAGAGTGGATTGTAGTGATTAGAGTGGAATGGGATGGAGTGGATTGGAGGCAATTAACATGGAATGGATTGGTGTGGGTTGAAGGAATTTGAATTGGATGGATTGAACTGAATAAGAGTGGAATGGACTGGAATGAATTGTAGGGAATTTAGGTAGTATGGTTTGAGGTGGATTGGAGTGGAATGGTTAGGATTGTAGTGTAGTGGATTGGAGTGGGGTGGGGTGGGTTAGAGTGGAGTAGATTGTAGTGGATTAGAGTGGAGTGGAAAGATGTGGACTGGAGTGGATTAGAGTGGAGTGGATTGGAGAGAATTAGAGTGGAGTAGATTGGAGAGGTTGAGAGTGGAATGGAGTGGACTGGAGTGGATTGGAGTTGAGTGGATTACAGTGGAGTGAATTAGAGTGTAGCTAATTAGAGTGGAGTGGATTCAAGTGGAATAGATTGGAATGGAGTGGATAGCTATGTTTGGGAGGCACATATCTACACATAGTCTGATTTCCCTGTGTTTCAGCGTGGATGCTATCACCAGTAAGGAGTTCTATGGGGTTGGACCCATGACTTTCTGAATCACTCCCTATTGATCTAGGTGCCACAGTTCTTTCTCCACCAGTGGACGCTAGAGGAACAGAACTGTTTGGTGGTGGACTGCCATGGGCCTCACAGTATCATCAATGTGCAGCTTTATTTTAAAGCCTTTTAGCTCTGGAACAGCTGGGGAAATTCTGGCAGAATACATGCGGGATTCATTCAAAGAAGAAGAGTCCAAGGTCTTATACAGTGTGGAATCCAAGGAGAGTGCCAGTGCCACCTTCGATCACATGGAACCGGGTTTGTGTTGATTTCCTGTCACTCACTGCCATGACCTCCATGGCTTCTCTCAACAGCAGTAGTACGGTGCAGCCATAATTGTAAATCCTTGTCTTTTGTTGGTGCCAGTTTTGTACTTAGTGTGATATTGCTGAACTTGGCTGAACCCATGGCATTAACAGAGGCACAGTGTCAATTAACACCTTTACTTTGGTCCCCTTGATGTCGATGATACAGATTGGAGGTGGCCATTTACGACTGCCTTCCCTGTCAGCAAAACAGATGGTGAATACTTTTTCATAGTCATCTTCGGAGTGATCCATCAGGCCAGCTACTTTTGCTGTTTGTACAGGCTCTTCCTCCTCTAGTGACAGTTGTTGTAGTGTTGCTCTCTCCTTTCCTCTATATCCTGCACTTTCATTGTGCCCACTGCTCCTACACACCTTGGCGAAATGGTTCATGCACCCGCGCCTGGAGCATGCTCCCTTGCGCCGGGGACACATTTGGTGTTGCATGTGTCAGACCACAGTTGCTGCACCCCCTCTGAGGCGTTTTGGGCATGCTTGCAGCCTGAAGCTGAGCAGGCTGTCTCTGCATGGCATCCATCTGCTCTACCTTCACCACCAAGATTGCACCTGCTGGGGCTGCTCCTCTTGCCTCTTGTCACATAAGCTGGTGGATAGTCAAGCTGGCGCCTCCATGTCGCCAGCTTGACTATCCACCAGCTTATGTGACAGTCCCATGATCAGTATACTGTCCAGCGAGATACCTGGCCAGCTCAGTATGAGCTTCCATAGTATGGCTGACTGGTGGCAGCCATGAATCAGCTGGGCCCTCATCTCGTCGGATTGGCTGATGTTAGTGTAGGTGCTTGTCAATTTTCTGAGTCGCGCATAGGAGACATCCACAAACTCATCCTCTGCTTGCCGGGCCAGCCTCAGCTGAAACCTCTCATAGTCTGGGTTGAGCTGGGGGGAAGCTGGTGGTTCAGGGCTACCACTGCAGCATCCAAGTAATCATCCCCACCTTTGATAGAGAGGTGTTCAAGCAGGTAATATTGTTATGCATCCTGGAAGTGGAGTATGAGTGACCTCTTAACTGCCCCATCCATTTCATGTGGCGTGAAAATAATGTTGGAGGTGCCCGATCCCTGTGTGAGGGCCTACCATCTGCCCGAATGGCAGCATCGCCATGACTGAGGAGTGGGGACCGCTGGGTAGGATTCCTCTGCTGTTGGGACATCGTGAGTGTTAGAATTTGGGTCTTTTGGTTGGCAGTCAGGTTACCCCCTGTCCATGCAAGGACCCTCACTCTAGTCAGGGTAAGTCACAAACCATCCAAATTATCCTGTGCCCACACTCTGGTAGCTTGGCACTGAGCAGCCAGGCTTAACTTAGAAGGCAATGTGTAAAGTATTTGTGCAATAAATCATACAATAACACCATATAGCACCACAAAAATACACCACACGTGTTTAGAAAAATATATAATATTTATCTGATAAGATGCAGGTCAAAACGATTAAAATGCAATAAGTATATGTTAAGATGTCACTGTAAAAGTAATATAAAGGCCCTCATTCTGACCCTGGCGGTCTTTGACCGCCAGGGCGGAGGACCGCGGGAGCACCGCCGACAAGCCGGCGGTGCTCCAATGGGGATTCCGACCGCGGCGGTAAAGCCGCGGTCGGACCGGCACCACTGGCGGGGTCCCGCCAGTGTACCGCGGCCCCATTGAATCCTCCGCGGCGGCGCAGCTTGCTGCACCGCCGCGGGGATTCTGACCCCCCCTACCGCCATCCAGATCCCGGCGGTCGGACCGCCGAGATCCGGATGGCGGTAGGGGGGGTCGCGCGGCCCCTGGGGGCCCCTGCAGTGCCCATGCCACTGGCATGGGCATTGCAGGGGCCCCCGTAAGAGGGCCCCTACATGTATTTCACTGTCTGCTGCGCAGACAGTGAAATACGCGACGGGTGCAACTGCACCCGTCGCACAGCTTCCACTCCGCCGGCTCGATTCCGAGCCGGCTTCATCGTGGAAGCCTCTTTCCCGCTGGGCTGGCTGGCGGTCTGAAGGAGACCGCCCGCCAGCCCAGCGGGAAAGTCAGAATTACCGCCGCGGTCTTTCGACCGCGGAACGGTAACCTGACGGCGGGACTTTGGCGGGCGGCCTCCGCCGCCCGCCAAGGTCAGAATGAGGGCCAAAGTGTCTTAAGTCTTTTAAAAAGCAAACAAAGTCTCTTTTAAGCACAAAGTACCTGATTCACGTCCGCAAAGAACCGCAGAGGAGGAGATGTGTGGAAATAAAGGGGTGTGTGTGGATTTCTCGGGCCGCACACAGTGATGCGTTGTTTAGTTTTCACGCAGTGACGGCTGTGCGTCGATTTCTGGCGCTCGGTCATGGATCCTCTTCGGGTTGCAGGATTTTCAGACGCCCTGGGGACGATGCGTGGATTTCCTGCGATGGCAGGACAAAGTCACAGGAGCTGCGTCGATTTGGTGGGCGTTGCGTAAAATTTTGTACCGCACGGCAGGCGCTGCGTTGATTCCTCTCTGGAAGTCGGGCTGCTCCGTTCCGACTCGGCTGTGCGTCGATTCGATGGGCCATGCATCGAATTTCCGGTCGCTACGCTGACGCTGCGTCGATCTTCTTGTTGCAAAGTCGGGCTGCATCATTCCGGTTCGGCGTGCAGTGAAACTTTCAGGCTGTGCGTCGTTTCTTGCAGGTAATGCATTGAATTTCACCGCACAAGGAGTCCTTCTTGTAAAGATGAAGTCCTTTTGGTCGTGAGACTTCAGGGAACAGGAAGCAAGCTCTATCCAAGCCCTTGGAGAGCACTTCTTCACCACAGCCAGAGAGCAGCAAGGCAGCAGGGCAACAGCATGGCAGCAGTCCTTCACAGAAAGCAGACAGGTGAGTCCTTTGGGCAGCCAGGTAGTTCTTCTTGGCAGGATGCAGGTTCTGGTTCCAGTTTCTTCTCCAGGAAGTGTCTGAGTTGGTAGGGGCAGAGGCCCTGTTTAAATACCCAAATGTGCCTTTGAAGTGGGGGAGACTTCAAAGAGTGGCTTAGAAGTGCACAAGGTCCCCTTTCAGTTCAATCCTGTCTGCCGGGGTCCAGTAGGGGGTGTGGCAGTCCTTTGTGTGAGGGCACGCTACTGTCCTTTGACATGCAAAGGTCAGGCCCTCCACCCTCCCAGCCCAGGAAGACCCATTCAAAATGCAGCTGTATGCAAGTAAGGCAGAGTATCCTGGGTTTGCGGTGTGCCTGAGAGAATGCACAAGGGCGCTGTCAACTAAACCCAGCCAGACGTAGATTGTAAGGCACAGAAAGATTTAAGTGCAGAGAAATGCTCACTTTCTAAAAGTGGCATTTCTTAAATAGTAATATTAAATCCAACTTCACCAGTCACCAGGATTTTGTATCACCTTTCTGGCTATACTAAATATAACCTTTCTACTCCTTTCAGATCAGCAGCTACCACTCAAACAATGTATGAGGGCAGCCCCAATGTTAGCCTATGAAGGGAGCATTCCTCACAGCAATGTAAACATATAAAGGAGTTTTACACTAGAAGGACATGTAAACTACATAGGTACATGTCCTGTCTTTTGCCTACACAGCACCCTGCCCTATGGGTTACCTAGGGCATACCTTAGGGGTGACTTATACGTAGAAAAAGGGGAGTTTTAGGCTTAGCAAGTACTTTTAAATGCCAAGTCGAATTGGCAGTGAAACTGCACAAACAGACCTTGCAATGGCAGGCCTGAGACAAGGTTAGGGAGCTACTTAAGTGAGTGGCACAATGTGCAAAGTGCTGCAGGCCCACTAGTAGCATTTAATCTACAGGCTCTGGGCACATATAGTGCACTTTACTAGGGACTTATAAGTAAATTAAATAGTCCAATTGGGTATGATCCAATGTTACCATGTTTAAAGGGAGAAAGCATATGCACTTTAGCACTGGTTAGCAGTAGTAAAGTGTGCAGAGCCTTAAAACCAGCAAAAACAGTATAAAAAAAGTGGAGGGAGGCAGGCAAAACGTTAGGGGTGACTACCCTAAGGCTGTCAGATCTAACAGTGAGTGAACCCTGAGTCTCTCTTGTGGGTAGCGTCAGGAGTGGTTGTCAGGTGGCGGTGTGTCCCTTTTTCTTTGAGGCAGACTGGTAGGTTTGCCCTTGACCCCCGTATGGGTAGTTTCTGAGGGTCCTCCTGCAAAAGTACAGTCCTTACTGTCCCTTTTGTGTGTACCTGCCACCCAACACCTTTCAGTAGTTTCCATACATATCATGCACTGCACTTATCAGTTACTCCACATGCTCTATATGCTGCCCCATACAGTTCGTCATTACTCCTTCACTGTCTTTATCAAGTGTTTTATCTGTTATTATTGTGGGTTTTTATTTCAAATTTAGCACCTTCACTGTCTATTAGCAACAGTGCCCCTCTGGAATAGTACCTTCACAGGTGCTCCAGTGTTTACCTCCTCAGCTTATGCCCTCTCCGAGGCTCCTCACCGCCTCACATTGACACCACCAGGCCTGTCACAAGGCAGGGTGCGGTGCCGTTGCCTGCCACTTGGTGGTGGTGCCGATTCAATCTGATGCACCTCTGGGCTTCACACACATGAGCTGCGCTTGCGATGCAGTGAGCGGCCACCGTGGCCTCAGGTCACTCGGTGGGGCATCAGAAGCTCACTGTGCCTTGAGAAATCCTCAGGTCCACCTGCCAAGATTGTAGTGTCTGTAATTGTGGGAGGGTCTCCCCTTCACACCAACAAAAAGGCACAGCCTGCTGGGCTGAGCACACTGGCTGGCAGCACTAGGGAAGTGCGATGAGCTGTTTCTTCCACAGCAGACAATGAAGGCGGCCTCCTGGACATGGACACTGGGCGGTGGACACAGCACACATGGGCTGCTACCATCCTTGTCGGCAGTGTAATGTCTGCCACATGCAGACTCGCAAAGGCCTTGCAGCAACGTTAGAAAACAGCCACACAACACACAGGTATCATTGGTGCAGTCGCGGATGGGCCTCGAGTGACCACTACGCCCTTTATTTATCCACTCGGGGTGCGCCCGACCCTCGGGTGGAAGATTGCCATACAATGTATAGTAGAGGCTGGGTGGCACTGTACATACTTCAATAACTTCAGGTCAGGTTGAGAATAGTTAACAAAAATAGAAGAATAGTACCTCTTTCACAGCACAAGTAGCGAATGGACACTAATTAAGAGAAATCAAATTTTACTACATCCACGCACTACACAAAGATCAGAGCTGATGCAGGACCTGATCTCTGGGACATGCTCCCGAAATAGCAGGCAGATAAGAAGAGTGATAATAATGCCAATTGGTAAATAATGGACAGGCTAAAAACCCCTTTTAAGTTTTATTTTGTTGATACAATAGGTCGCCAAGAGACAGAAGCACCTGTGCAACCGCCTGCAGACTCGGCCTAAAAAACAATCAATGGAAAATATTTGATTAATCTAAATGACCTAAAAAGAGTGCATATTTTCTAAGTGCCCCCATATTTGTTCCATAATTTAGTGTCCCATTTGTTATTTTGTGCCACAGACCCCTTTTATTGCAAGCAGAGGCCTTCTGACTAGAAGCCTTTTCATTTACTTAAGTGCAGAAATCTCTGTCCTGCGTTAATACATTGGAGCCGAAGAAATTACAGGATTTGAGATCTCATACATCTTGATTACTAGTTTCGATAGGATGGCCTCAGCCTGACCTTTCCTCTGACAACTAGAAAAACCTTTGGATGGTGCACCGCTCCACACCCACATAACTTGCTAATAATATGTGGGAGAACTCTTTTTAGTGTTTAAATGAAAATATCAATCCTGTTCTTCATGTGGGTAGAAATCATTTATATTTCTCAACACAGTAAATGAATTTTGTGTCAGCTTTATGTTCAACAGATTGAGAGACTCCAAGTGAGTCATTTAGGGCCTGATTATGAGTCTGGTGGTCACTAGACCACCAGACTCGGGGTGGCTGTCAGGACCAACGCTGCTGTGGCAGTCCGAACGCCATATTACGACCCTGGTTGTCAGACCACTAGGGTACCACCATCTCTGCCGGGATCGGTGATCCCAATGGGTTGACGGCGGGTGCAGGTCGCAATCAGCCAGGGCAGAGCTGCACCACCAGCCTTTTCATGGCAGTTTCACCACCATGAAAAGGCTGGAGGAGAACAGGTGCAGGGGGCTACAGGGGGCCCCAGCACCCTCACAATGCTCACTGTCTGCTGTGCAGACAGTGAGCATTGCAAGGGAGATGGTGCCCCCTGCTCGTAATTCAGCTGGTAGCAATCCTACCACCATTTTCCCGCTGGGCTGACAAGCGGAAACCTTGGTTGACGCCCATCAGCCCAGTGGGAAAGTCATAATGGGCCCGGCGGGAAGGTAGCCAGTAAGCCAGCAATCTCCCCGTCAGAAGTTCGGCGGATGGGTTATCCCGGCTGCCGAGCTCATAATCAGTCCCTTAATCTGAAGGCAAGGTAAAAAATGGTACAATGTTTTTTTCGTTCCAGACAAAATACCACTTTGTTGCAGGAGCATCTGCCTGTCAAGTGATAAAAAGTCTATTTTCGGCTTGTAATGATAGTATTAGCTGTCAAGAAACCATTACATTCTATTCCCAGTCCAAAAAGTGCACATCATCTTTTAATTATACTAGACTGTGGTGTCCAGCAGGACCTACAGAACATTACAAGACATTACAATGGCACGTTCAAAGGCAACAAGTGGATAAAAAGTAGAAAAGGTTAAACAGCCACAATTCAGAACTCCATGCCACAGCACATCAGTAGGCCCGTAGTCTGCAGTATATGTTTTTGTGGGGGTGAGCCCTCAGTAATGACAACATAAGAAGTTTTATTATTTGTATATTATGTTTTATGTGTAATTAAAACAACTGTTAATGTAATTTTTAAATATATGCCCAGTTGAAGGTGCAAGCCGGAATGCGTAGGCCATTTATTTTCTTTTTAAATGTGTTTCACACTTTTTCTAACCTAATATTATGATGCCCAAAGAAGAACAATAAAAAATTGCCTGGTTTTGAACTTGACCGGGAGCCTTCTGTTCTTGTGCTGCTGTGTAACTGGTCTGGAGGAGTGGCTGAGAAGAGACCTGTTTGCTGTGAATATAGATATACATATATATTTGAATTAAGTAATGTTTTAAATTGTTATTTCTTTTATTTATGGTTACATTTTGTTATTAATATATTTTTAAAGAATTTGTTACTTTTGTCTGTGGGATGCAGGTTGTATAGGGGAAAAGGGTGGGGATTTTTGTTTTATCTTGTAATACGTTTCTTATTTAATCATAATTCACTTTAAATTATATTGATTTTTTATGGAATTGTTAAAAGTATATATTTGATAATAAAAAATATCCAGATTTTTTAAAATTCTTAGTCTAAATTTGTTCATGCTCATTTTTGTTTAATGTAAATAATAATATATTTGTAAAGTTTGTGTAATTGTTCATTTTGATTTTTGTTTTAACTTAAAACATTAATTTGTATATTTCTTCATTCATTAATTGTTATGTTTGAGGATATTGTATAAAAATTGTTTACATTATATTTTATATCTTATTTCTATGTATTGATATAATTAAACATGCACTTTTAAAATTATTGCTAGTATTATTAATGATTTAAATTATATTCAATGTTTTAGTTAGTAGTGCTATTCTTTTTATTTTAATTACATAAAATTGTATCTTTAATTATTTATACATTATTATTTGTTTTAAACATTGATTCAACAGAACTTTTTTTATTTTTTGCTCTTTTGATTTGTAGTAGACTTTAATTTATTTAAAAAGGTTTGTATAACAAGTATATCATTTTCAATGTTAACCATTTTTTTCAATGTTGTATGGACTGGAGAGGGACTAGCTCATCGATACCCATAATGTCCAAAACCTTCCCCTGAGGGGTTTATGCTGGAGTGTAAATAGTAAATCTGCAACCCTCAAGGACACATACATTCCTCACTGTGGCTTAGATTGAAATGGGTATAGGGAATCTACACTTCCCAGTTGAAATACTTTCCCCAATGGTGCTTAGACTGGAATCGGAATAATTCATTTACACCTTCAAAGTCCAGCACTTTCTCTATTGTGGCTTAGATTGGTTTGGGAATAGTGTATCTACACACCATATGGTCCAATGATTTCCCCAATGTAGCTCAAACAGGACTGGGATTCATAAATCTACACACCCCAAAGTCCAGCACTTTACACAAATAAACTTAAATTGGAGTGGGAATAGTAGATCTACACAGCTCAAAATTTCTAACACTTTCCTCAATCTGTTTTAGATTGGAGTGGGATTATTGAAACTACAACCCCCCTCCGCCCCAAGGTCTAACGCTTTACCCATTATAGTTAAGTTTGAAGTGAGAATAGTAAATCTACATGCCACAAAGTCCAACATTTTCCCAAATGCAGCTTAGATTGGAGCAGGGACAGTCAATTTACACTGTTCAAAGTTTTACGCTTTCCCAAGTGTGGCTTAGAATGGAGTGGGCATAGTAAATCTACACCCATTGAAGTTCAACACTTTCCGTCATGGGACTTAAATTGGAGTAGGAATAGTCAAACTACACACCTCAAAGAACAACATATTTTGACTGTCCACTCCTCAATGAAAGTTAGATTGGAGTGGGAATAGTACATTTAAACAGTGCTTAATTTGTGAAAAACTAAGTGCCAGGGCCTAGGGCACTCCATAGGAGTCCTCTCCAGCTGGCATCACCCACATCCCTGCCACTGTTGCAGAATGGCAGTACTAGCATTACTTCTGTTCTACTTTACTTGCTTTTCAATTAAGATTGCACTGGGAAATTCAGAAGAAGTTTAGACACACAGCTCTACTTTGTAATATAATCTCATGATAGGTGCCGGTGTTTAGAAATAACTTCAGGTGCTGAGCACCAGACAACACCAGCACTAATTAAGCACTGAACCTATACCAGTCAAAGTTCAACACTTTCCTCAGTGTGATTTAGCTTGGATTGAGATTAGAAAAACTACACCCCCTCATAGTCCAACGCTCTCACCATTGTGTCCTAGAGGCGAGTGGGTATGGTAAATCTACATGCCACAAAATCCAACTTTTTCTCACTTGTGCCTTAGGTTGGAGTGGGGATAGTCAATTTACACAGTTCAAAGTGTAACACCTTTACTAGTATTATACTAGAGTGTTAGTAGCTAGAATATGTGTTTTAGAATTGGTGTGTTTTTATATTGTGGGTTGTAGTAGTGTGGGTATAAAATATGTACATACAAAATACAGTATTTATTAACATATTTACAAATTATGTGCAATAAAATTGAGTTTTAATCATGACAGATTGGTTTGGTAACATAAGTTGTATTTTTGTTTTACAAATGTTCACATTTATTATTACCATAAACTGTTATATTTTTCTACATTTTCCAATGTTTTATTTTGAATGTTTTAGCATATTTTCAATACAAAAAAAAAAATGTAACAAGCATTTTTCACATATTTTACATTTTTGTACACATTTACATTTTTACATGTATTATGAATTTTTCAACACATTTATATTTTTCACATGCTGTAATATTTTTATACAATATGTTTATAAAATGGTATACATTTTCTAACAAACAAAAATTGTTTGTAATGTTTTTAGAACAATATATTTCTTTTTTAAGTGTCAATAAATGCTATGAAATAACAAAAGCGTTTTCATAGGGCCCTATTATGAGTTTGGCTGTCCGTGAACTGCCAAACCCACAGTGACGGTCAGACCGCAGCACTCCTGGCAGTCCAACTGCCAGGTTACGACCCTGGTGACGGACAGGGGACCGCCGACACCGTCAGAATCATAGATCCCGATGGGGTGGTGATGTCGGGGTCAGACAAGGCGTCGCTGAGTTCAGCACCACCGTGCTGATCACGAGTCCTCTTTCCACCAGCCTTTTCATGGGGGGTCCTCACCATGAAAAGGCTGGCAGAAGCCAGTGCTGGGGGCTACTTGCCATGGGCATGGGCAGTGCAGTGGCACCCCTGCCAGAACCCTGGGAATGTGCACTGTCTGTACTCCAGACAATGCGCATTCAGAGGGTGCTGTTGTGCCATTGCATTGGCCTAGGCTCCCTTTAGCCTAGGACAGTGGCACTGTGGCACTGTTTCCAACGATGTTTCTGCCAGTCAGCCCGGTGGAAACATCAAAATACGACTGGGGAGAGGCTGCCTGTATGACGGCAGCTTCCTCCTCCCCGTGGCTTTTGGCGGTCAGCTCATTCTGACTCCCAAAGTCGTAATCAGGCCCTTTGGTCCTCGTTAAAAGACCGTGAGGCTCACGATGGTGGGTTGACTGCCGCACTCCAGGCGGTCTGACCGCCACATTTCGACCCTGGCGGTGGGACTGCCTGGGGACTGATGTCACTGTTCTCGACGGTCTGACAGCAGTCAGACTCGTGGTCAACCACAACAGCACTGTGCTGATCATGACTCCTGTTTCCACCAGCCTTTCCATGGCAGTGTCACAGCATGGAAAGGCTGGCCTAAACACAGTGTTGGGGGCCATATGGGGCCCCTGCACTGCCCATGCTTAAGGCATGGGCAGTGCAAGCCCCCCGGCCCAGCTCTCTCGGAATTCACACTGTCTGCTGTGCAGACAATGCGCATTCCAAGGGTGCTGTTGTGCTACAGTATTGGCCTCAGCTCCCTTAAGGGAGCCGAGACCAACACTGTAGCACTGTTCCCTCCGGTCAGGCCGGCAAGAATGTCACAATAAAATGTCCTCCCTGCCTACATGCCAGAAGACCATGCCTATTTCTATTTCCAAGGAAGATTTTACACCTCATAAGAGAGCAGCTTACTACACTGCCACTGGAAAAGGGACAGCCTGGTCAGAAATGAACTATTACTGTCCAGATTCTCAGATGGAGACAAACTTGTTTATAGAAAATCATCTTTGCAACATATTTGCAAAATGTAGATGTTTGGTTAATCCTACGACGCATTAATGATCTTTGTACATTTTTCCTAATCTGATTCATGATTGAGGTGAATTTAACTACAGGAAAAGGTTACCATAGCCTGTGTAGTGAAAAGAGCTTTTGTGTCCTTAGACTTCACAGAAATATTGAGATAAATATTAGGCATGCCCAACTTTTGGACTTTATGCACCTAGAAGGTGCTTGAAGGCACTACGTCCTGGTTACTTAGCTAATGTTGAGGGTTTTATAGATGTCAAATCTGAGTTTTTGGACATGTCTGAAACAGCATTGCTCAAAGAGATTCAATTGCAGGTCTGAAGTCATGCTTTTAAAGTCACGCTTGTCAGTAGTATAAATACACACTTCAGCCAATGTGACATTTAACTGTTAAGCCACTGTTTCTATTTCTCCACCATTCTATGGTACCCCAACCAAGAGTCAGACAAACCAACTATGGTCAGCCTTTATTTATATAGATGAGAGCACAGGGAAATGTTTAGCTGTTTCCCAGTCACCAGAGTCAAAATTATGCCAGTAATCCAGTGTCACAAAATCAAAATATCTGGGGCAGACCATGGAATCAGGAACATTCCAGAGATCTTGTAAGACCTCAGGCCCCGTTGACACCAGAATAAGGGATGGAAGTAGAAGCAAAGTGTAACGCTGAAAGACTGTGAACAGTATTACTTGTTTTTTTCTATATTAAGTGCCTTCATTTTGCAGGTTCTTATTTTTAGGTAGGTGAACCATTTTTCCACATGCCTGCAAATTGGTCATTTTACTCTGGACCACTTGCCAGTATTATTAAAGCTGCACATGGCAGGGATAAAAAGAGATATGGCAGCTCTCATAGTTGTTTTAGTTGTACAATTTTATTTGAATCTAACAGATTTTACCTATCTTTTCAAATGTTCTTATGATTGTCCTTCTGTTGCATGCCTGAGATGGACAATATACTTATATCTAAGACATCTTCTATAGGGTATGGGTGACTATCTCTTGTAATCTGTCAATACTTTCTGCTTTGGTCTTGGAAGACTTAAAGCCTCATTACGAGTTTGGCAGTCCCACTACGGGTCCGCCAACTTCACGGGCAGGACACCAGCACGGGGGCGGTGGAGTCCCCCTGCCCTATTACAGTGTTGGCACCGGTCTGACCGACAGGAACATTCCAATAGAGCGTTCCCGCTGGTCAGACAGGAAGGAACAGTACTACAAGATAGCACTCGGCTCCTAGCACTGAGGGGGCCAACCAGCACCCTCGGAATGCACAATGACTGCATAACAAAGCAGACAGTGTGCATTCCAATGGTGCTGGGCAGGGGGCCCCTGCAATGTCCATACTATGGGCATTGCAGGGGCCCCCTGTGATCCCAGCACACCGTCACCGCTAGCTTTTCCATGTCGGTGAAACCACCATGGAAAGGCTGGCAGTGAGGGGAGTTGTAATCAGCCAGATGGCGCTGAGTTCAGTTCCGCCCCGGATGAATACAACTCTGACCACTGTCATGCCATCGGGAACCATGGTCCCAGTGGAGACGGTGGTCCCTTAGCAGGTCTGCCTGTCAAGGTTGTAATCGGGCGGTCAGACCACCCAGAGTGCAGTTGTCCGACTGTCAACGCAAGTGTGGTAGTTCTCAGACCAACAGACGTAATGAGACCCTAATTATTAAGTTATAATTTTGTACTGTTTAAAATAAAAGTGGAGAAAAACTTACACAAAGCAAAAATGTATCAAGTTACATAGGTGCAGCTGGTGATATCCTCCACAAGATAACATTTTAATTTTTTCTTGAGAAAGTGCAACATAGCAAATGTTTGTCCCTCCCAACATTGCTTTAGAGTGCACTTTGTACATAGATCTTTGTAACTATGGTACTGCAGAAATAATAATTTGCAAATTAGACGACGTTTTTTGGCACTCATATATTTTCTCACCTAAGCAGACATTTACTGATGCGCATTTGGAAAGCTATCATAAAGCACTCACTTCATAGACCTGAACCCCACCAGACCTGTTTCTTTCTCAGTCAAACAATGGACCTCACTAACCCACTCATGTCTGAGACTACTCACAGCTATACAGTGTGGACCAGAACTGATCCTCCCTCACTTGTTGTGAACTAGTTGGAATCCCTAAGCCACCCAACTGTCTTACCCTAATATGACCTTTTCAGGCGAGTACTTAAAATTTGTTTTGTTTGTTGATGTTCTTCATTATCATTTTTGAAAGTTTGAAGCTGAACGGCATTCTTAATCCTTAGGCACAAATTGTTTTGAAGGAGGAAATGTGGATTGGTATTAGAAGAGAATTCTGGGGTAGTGGATTGGTGCAAGTGTTACAGCTCACTGAACACATGTGTTTGTGGGATATGATGCAGAATATAACTGTTGTACAGCTCACCAAAAAAACAAGCAAATCACATATGGAACAACATTAACTGACATGAGCCAGACATGAGTAATGGTCTGTATGTAAACATTCAGGTGACATATCACCCAGAAAACAAATACTCACCAGTGGTAGGAAAAGCAAAATGATGCTTATTATTATTATAGTGCTTGTCAGAGCATTTTTAATTAATAGAAAACAATGTTTAATTTAAATGTGTCCTAGGTAGCAATACCAGGATTCAGTTCACATAGCTAGGCCAAAGTTAGCCTATACTGTCAGCCGTTTTACAGTGATAGAAAGAAAACGTTCTTTTTAAATTACATGAATGAGTTTCCTATGTGCATGTTTCACTTCTGTGTACTTCCATTTCTGAAAAGAGGCAAAATAGAACTCATTTTGTTTTATGTTTGTGGAGCTGAAATGTATTAATGCTGATTCCATGAGAAGGAAGTCATGTGCTGAAGGTTCCTGTATTTGCAAAGGATTTAAAATGTATTGTTGAGTTTAGTGGTGGCTCCTCCGCTATGGCGGAGGAGCATTTCCCCCCTCTACCCCCCCCGCCGGCAAGAACTGCTGCAAATCCTTTAACAATGAAAGGATAATAAACTAAGTTTATTATCCTTTCATTGTTAAAAGGGCGGGCATTGGAGATGACAAGGACCAGGGGAGTGCACTCCCCTCAGTGCGCATGTATGTTTGACCGGCTGTCTTGGGCTGGCCAAACACACATGCGCATAGGGCTCTCTCCAGCCCGGCACTGTGTTGCTTGGCTGGATAGAGCTGGCACAGGCTCCCAGTATGCCTGGGAGCGCCCTGGCTGGGCACTCCCAGCCAATCGTAACGCTGCTCTGAGCAGCATCAGGATTGGCCGCAGGGCAGGCTGGGAGCCTGTGCCTGCAGCCTGCTGAGGAGACAGAGGTGTGGTGGCAGAGCACGGCATGCAGGTAAGTTTATTATTATTTTGTTTAAAAATTGTATTAATATTATCCCCGTGCCACTCCCTCTACTCCCCCCCGCACGCCACCCTGCCCCCTGTAACACCCACAAACCACAACTGGTTGAGTCTGCTCTAAGCCGTTGTACAGTCTACTGCTTTTATTTTTTGCACAAATGTTATTTTATTTATTCCCTATGTAAGTTATATTATGCATGAAATTTGGTGTTCCTAAATGTTTACTATTTGATGTGTTATATTTTCTTGAAAAACAATTGGTTTATGTTTGACTTTTTAACCTAAGGGTGGTATTTTCTCCAAAAGCTCTGCAATCCTCCTCCTTTTTTGCATCTCTCATTTTTGCTGGCCTTAGGAATCTGCACACTGTACCACTGCTAACCATTTCTAAACTGCATATGCACACTTCTTAAATTATCCCTACTTGGCCTATTCAGTTTACTTATAAGTCCCTAATAAAGTGGTTCTACCTGTGTCCATGGCCTGTAAATTAAATGCTACTAGTGAGCTTACAGCACTGATTGTGCCCACTTAATTAGCAATTTAAACTTCTCTCAAGCCAGCCGCTTCAGCCTGTGTAGTAGTGTTCGACTTTGCAAAGTCAACCTTTTGCCAGGCCCAAACTTTCCTTTTTAATACGTATAAGTCACCCCTAATGTAGGCCCTAAACAGCCCACAGGGCAAAGGGCAATGTATTTAAAAAGTAGGGCATGTAATTTTAAGTTTTACATGTGCTGGTAGTGAAAAACTCTTAAATTCATTTTTCACTACCGCAAGGCCTGCCTCTCCCATAGGATAGCATTAGAGTTACCTTATTACACCTACTAAGCTGTAATTTCCAATTGGGAGCAGGCAACTAGTTCATGTTTTGTGTCTTTGGAATTGTAATGAAAACTCATCCTATGGTAAAGTTGGATTTTAAATTACAATTGTGAAAATGTCACTTTTAGAAAGTTAGCATTTTCCTGCTTTAGCCAGTTAGGGTGGTAAGACCGCCAGACCGCCATGTTGGTGGACATAAAAAGATTGCTGCACTGGCGGCCCCTAGACCACCGTATTATAATGCAAACAGGCAGGACTGCCACCCACCAAGCAAAAGTGGCTGCAGCTTGTATCTAGGCAGTTAGACCTCCAGCGCTGTCAGCGCTGCTGCCAACCACCAAACTTAATACAAACACACTGTTGCTGTGGCGGTCTCCTCATGGCTGTTAGCCAATCGCAATTGACCACTGCAGTACGCATCCAGCAAAGTAACAGACAAGTACACATTGGATGAATTCAAAATCAATACAGCCGGCACACATTGGTCCTGAGGACACACTTGCAAATTACACAATAAAATACACCTCTTCACAGACCACAATCCTTTGCATTTCCACAGGAAGCCAAATAACCCCAACCACAGTTTTTTGTATATTACATAGATTAGGCACCCCTTTTTTCACAATCCCATAGAACACTCTGCACAGACTTTTGTCCATTCACTCCCTATTGCACTTCCCCTGCTAGGTAAGCCCCTGTCACCCACTTTAGTTGTTCACCGTGTCACATTCCAAACATTCTTGTTTTTCAGAAGATGAGTTGAGAGTCATGGTGGATGAAATCATAAGAGTAGAGCCACAATTGTTTGGAGCCCAAGTCCAGCACACTCCTCTCAGTAGGAAAATGGAAGTGAGGCAAGGGATAGTCGAAAGAGTGAATGCTGGAGGCATCACCCTGCGCACAAAGGAGGACATTAGGAAGAGGTGGAACGACCTGAGGGGCAAGGTCCATTCCCTGGTCTCCAGGCAGCAGCTGGAGGCCAACAAGACTGCTGATGGCCCTCCCAGTGCCCCATTAAGCCTCTTTCCTTGGGAGGAGGAGGTCTTGGCTATCATGCATCCTGAGGGCTTTACTTGAATACCTGGGGGAGTGGAGTCTGGTAAGTTACAACACAAAAACTGTCACAAAAATGCAAAGTCATGCATGCTCACAGCTCAGATTTTTCCACTGTCTTGTTCATGTACTTCATCAACATTCAATACCCAATGTATCTGAGATGTAAAACTGTCCACGTGTATTATTGGACCCAAAATCACAGCTACCAAGGCCCATCACATGCCATATGTCCAAATGGTCCTTGTAAATCTCACAATATCAAACACAAATCCAGGATTGATGGTTTGTCCCAAAAGTAAATGTATGTTCAAACCTAAATGCAGCCTGCATACATTTGTCAAGTGTTGGGGAGTAGAGGGAGTGAACTAACTGCAACTCCTAGGAGGCCTTGTGTTTGTAACTTCAATACCCCTGTTTGGTAACTCTCAATTGAAGTGTACTCACCTGGGAGGATACCATTTGTATAGTGTGTGTATTAGAGAAAGTGACCTGACTGCAACTCCCAGTAGGCATTGTGTGTGTAACTCTAACCACCAGCCCAGTGGGCACCTGTCCAAGTACCCCTGTTTGGTAACCCTCAATTGAAATGTAGTCACCTGGGACGATACCATATGTCTTGTGTTATGAAGTAGAGGTAGTGACCTGACTGCAACTCCCAGGAGGCCCTGTTTCAGTAACTCCAACCACCTACCTAGTGTTCACTTTCCCAAATACCCTTGTATGTTAACTCTCAATTGAAGTGTACTCACCTAGGAGTCTACCATATGTCAAGTGTTATGAAGTAGAGGTAGTGACCTGACTGCTAAGGCCAGGAGGCCCTGTTTTAGTAACTCCAGCCACCAGCATAGTGTTTACTTGTCCAACTACCCCTGTTTGGTAACTCTCATTTGATGTGCACTCACCTGGGAAGATACCATTTGTACAGTGTGTGTAGTAGAGAGAGTGACCTGACTGCAACTCCCAGAAGGCCTTGTGTCTGTAACTCTTAGCAACAGCCTAGTGTTCCAAATATCCCTGTTTGGTAACTCTCAAGTGAAATGTACTCACCTGGGAGAATACCATATGTCAAATGTTATAAAGGAGAAGTAGTGACCTGACTGCTAAGGCCAGGAGACCTTGTTTCAGTAACTTCAACCACCAGCCCAGTGTTCACTTGCCCAAATACCCTTGTTTGTTAACTCTCAATTGAAGTGTACTCACCTGGGAGAATACATTTGCATAGTGTGTGCAGTAAAGGGAGTGACCTGACTGCAAGTCCCAGGACGCCTTGTGTCTGTAACTCCAACCACCAGCCCAGTGGTAACTTGCCCAAATACCCCTGTTTGGTAACTCTCAATTAAAGTTTACTCACCTGGGAGGATACCATTTGTAAAGTGTGTGTAGTAGAGAGAGGGGCCTAACTGCAACTCCCAGTAGGCATTATTTCTGTAACTCCAAACACCAGCCAGTGGTCATTCATCCAAATAACCGTGTTTGGTAACGCTCAATTGAAGTTTACTCACCTGGGAGTAACCAAGATATAGATCATGCTCAACTCAGAGACGTGTCTGTCTACCTAGCTCCATCTTGACCTGCTAACCCAAGATGAAACTACTGCGGACAGGAATGACACCTTACCCAGTTAGTATTCCTAAAACCTCATGCTGCATCACGAGATTGGTATCGGCGGCAGACACATTGACACAGCACTATGCGCATGGTAACTCCAGTCACATTTACAACAAAGTCCTGTGTTTGCCTGCATTCCACTCAACTAGGCCTTCAAATGGTCAAAGCCATATGTTGCCTCTCAAATGTATTGGCTTCACTGGTGGTAAGATGTCATTTTCAGTCCATCTTCCAAAGCGCAACTGATCTGCACATCTCATGAGCTGCTGAAGTCAAATAGTTTAGGCATGCTTTACACATGTCAAGTCAAATAACTCAATACAATGGTAACTTGGCACAACAGGATTACCTACAACTTAAGTATGTCTAATTTCTATGATTATTGTAACACAATACCTTTGGCGGTAGATGTCACAATTCAGCCAGTAACAATGTACGTTCTTCATCAACAGGTCGAGCTGCCACTGGGCACATGGAGGCCACAGAACAGACTACCACTACCTCAGTGGATGAAGCCCTTAGTGCTGACAACACTCCTGGACTGGTGAATGTGGAAGAAGGTCCTGGCCCATCTAGGCAAACTGGTCAGACCGCAACACTGAATCTCAGTGTGGCCACAATGTCACCTCCCAGCCCTGTTGCTTCAACATCCAAGTCAACTATGTGCCCCAGAATCTGTGTACCTAGCACAGTTTCCACCATCTTGACAGGAGCGTGTCACCATTGATTGGTGGCTCAAACATACGCTCACAAGCCATTGCATGTCATTTGGCATGTACAACTGCAGTCCCGGATCCTGAGGTGCAGCTCAACACTCCGACACTGCGGGTCCAGAACCCAGTCAGAGAGGGCACCCTGTGCACGGGCACAGGCTCATGGTGGTAGGGTGCATGGGAGGGGTGGTCCGGGCCAGCGGAGTGAGGCCACTGGGGCTGCTGTCAGCCAGGACACCATTAGCCATGTCTTGGGAGTCTATCAGGAGTCCCACAGCGTGATGGGCCAGGCGTTGACTGAACTCAGGGACATTGGGCAGCCGCAGAGGGTCATGATTACAAAAATGGATGCCCATGATACTGAAATTGGCATCCTAAAATGGGTGCAGGGGGGAAACTAACACCACACTGCACAGGGATTTTCTCCCAACATCTACCCCTTCCTGTGTGGTAAGTACATCATACCAAAATACATCTGTGGCAGACAAAGGAAGGGATGCCCTGACAGAGGCACAAACAGCTGCAGACACCCCTACCTCTGAAGTAGCTGCTCTCCTCCTCCCCTCGCAAGCAGGGACAGGGTGTGTGGATGACAAGACACCCATCACTACCAGCAATAATCCTCTTCCTTAATGTCCGCCTTTGTGTGTCACACATTCACTCTGTGGACTGATCCAGAACCACTTTCCATTTCTAATGGGAGGAGTACTCTGGATTTTTTGTTGACTCATGTCACATACATTTTCTGTTAGTTGTAGCTTCCCATTGAAATCACACGCCACTAACTTATTGTCTGCTGTTTTTAATTTCACATTTAGGCATGTAGATATATCAGACCATGTAAACCATACAATGATGATCCAAGGTACTTGTTCAAGATGGCATATGTTGCATGTACAGTGTCCTGTTCAGGATTACAACCATTCCACACAAACACATCCATACAAGTGTCTTGTCAAAGAAGAAAAGTTATTACATTGTTCAGCACATAGGCTGTCAATATGTCTGAAACATTGCAAAGTATAAATAATTAAATCATACTGAGTAAATGAACATATTTACAGGTGCAGATCTCCACACCATGGAAGGAAGGAATTTGTAAGACATTGTCCTGTAGAATAGGCAAACATTAAATTGGTTGATGTCATCAGCTGAAGCCATATCACCTACCACACTAAAGTAATCCAACATCATATAACTCAAGACTCAGACAGATGGTAGTACAACAGTTTATGATCACAGGGTCATTCCAATCCAGTGTTCATGCATCTGGTGGTATGACACAAACATGTGTCAGTGATTTGACACAGGCACTTTGGCCTGCAATGATTAAACACATCTAAAGCTACATACAGGTCATACAAAAAGAGTGTTTAGCCAATGTGAAGCGCAACTGATATGATTGTGGCCTACGACTACATATTTCCTGACCACATGATGACATACATTAGGGCCAACACAGGACAACAAACAAGTTGAATGGAGTCTTATAAACTTCCATCTTATCGCTGTGCAAGCTATCTTGGCAGAGGTCTCCTACACCCAAAATCTGTGACCTTCTGCATTCCTTGGAACAATCCATGTCCACTCCGGATGTCAGTGCAATAAATCTGACACAAACAAACCAACATTATCAGGGTGGGGATGTGTCAAAAGCTATCTCATCAAACATGATTTTCGCTGAGTATCAGCTCCCTAACTATTTCAAAGAATCAAATCCACACATCCTCATAACTACAGTACATTGTACAGTCAATTTCATGGCATCACATGACATACTTACACTCATGAGTAGAAGCTGTTAATGAAATCTTGTTGCAAGTCAGCTCCTTCCTCTTCACCACTGTCATTTTAATTTGGCATTTCAGGATTCTCACCAGGTGGCACAGCAGGCTCCCCCTCCTCTGGAATGTAAGGGAAATTCCTCCGCAGGGCAATGTTGTGGAGCATGCAGCAAGCCACAGTGATCTGACACACTTTCCCGGGTGAGTAGAGGAGGGCTCCACCAATCCTGTCCAGGCAGTGAAATCTGGCCTTCAGGAGACCAAAAGCCGGCTCCACTGCCCGCTGTGTACTTTCATGCGCTTCACTGAAGCGGCCCTACCGTGGTGTAGTTGGATTCCTCAGCAGCGTCAATAACCAAGGACCTTTTGGATATGACGAGTCTCCTGTTTAGGAATGGGACATAAGTGCAACAATGAGTCACTCACTTCATGACTGTAGCACCTGACATTGCTCACACACAATCAGGACAGATGTGACTTCCCAACCAGCCAGGCCCTCCCTGCATGCGGTTGTGACATCAGCTGGGGTTTGGTGCTGTTCCACATTATGAAGGAATCATGGGCCGATTCAGGGAAACGGGCACAGATGTTTGAGATGTAAAAATCAGATAAACAGACAACTTACATGTTGATAGAATGGAAGTTTTTCCTGTTGCAATAGACTTGTTCAGTGGCCTGCGGTGGCAGCAAGGCAACATGTGTGCCATCAATGGCCCCCACCACATGTGTAAGGCAGGCCAAACCATAGATGTCTGCCTTCACATTGGCTAAATCCTCATGTCAGGGGAACATGATATAGCTGTCAATGTGTGGTCAGCTCTACGGCACACACAGATGAGCATGTAAGAATCTCATAGGCACAATTGACTCTGTTCTAGGTGGTAAAAGGATGAACCATGACATTATAATGTGTGTGAGACCACTTATTCCGTAAGAAGAACCCCCCCAACAGCACCCGGCTACCAGTACCACACCTCATGCCTAAATTAGATCACTACAGTTGTGATCTGATGAAGAGTTGGTCCAGTCAGGCCTAAGGAGTTTACCCTCCAGAGGCCACAATGGTGTGTAGTGGTTCACTGTGGCTTGCATTGCAGTACATGTTGCTTGGGCCTGGGCTACCTGATGTCAGTAGGCTTACTTAGTCAGTGTAGGCCATTAGCAGGGTAGTGGGTTTTTGTGCAGATAACTCCAAAAGTATGTAGTCATGTCCCTGTACTCATGAGCCTGTGTGCTTTACACTTGTGGTGTGTTGAAAAGTTTTAAATTTTGTGCTTGGTGTTTCTGACATGTGCGTGACACAACCGTTTGGGCAAAAACTTGTGTTTGTAACCTTTTGATTTGCATCCATACAGGTCAATGTCCATGCATACCTCATGAAGCTAGCCTAGCGGCAGCTGCATACCTCATGAAGCTAGCCTAGCGCCAGCTGCATACCTCATGAAGCTAGCCTAGTGCCAGCTGCATACCTCATGAAGCTAGCCTAGCGCCATAAGAGGGGAGGCAGGATGCTGTGGACGTCAAAGGGAAATTGCTAGAATCATTTCCCACTTTAAAGGCTGAACTGACTGTAAATATTGGACCTCAGACACCAAACCTTCAGTACACTTCTGGATCTGTGGATTCTCTGCCAGGACTGATGTACTGCTGAAAGGACTGTCACTCTGCTCGACTGCTGCTCTGAAGCACTGCTTCCCTCTTGCCTGGGTAAGAAGGACTGGACCTGCATGTGTTGAATCCATGACTCCAACGTGACTCCAAGGGCTAGTTGGCTGGCCTCCTGCCTACAGCTATGAACCGAGCACCTGGCTTCAGACATCTGTGAGTCCTACCTTGCCAAATGGTGACACCCCAGTCCTGAACCATTGGAAGTGGGCCTAAAGGAGCTCTGCTAGCCCATCTGGTAATCCAGCAGAACTGATGCATCAAATCAGCAGTGTGGCGCAATCCCAAGCAGAACCAATGCATCGCCTCTGCTGTAAGGATTCTCCCAGCGCAAGGACTCTGCATTGACCTCACAGCCCTCATCGCACAAAAGAGTTAAGCACAGGTTAACTTAGGGTTTCCTTGTGACTTCAACCTGTCAGAAATTGTGGTTCATGCTTAACTAGGGTTTCCCTCCCCTCAACCAGTAACCCAAAGTCTTACAGTTTAGGTGTAAGTAACCTTATTAGTAAAGCCCTATAATGTCAGATCTCACCATATTGGGAGTGTAGTGCTCGCTACCTGAAACCTAAAAAGTGTGCCCTTTCTGGGATGTATGGCAGACTTTTTTGCTTTCTGAACTGTGCAGATGCCACATTAGTCTGCATATTGATTTATACTTTGACTTTGTAGGAAAGTACCATCTTGCCTGGCATGTTACCCCCATTTTTCACTGTATATATGTTGTTTTAGTTGTATGTGTCACTGGGACCCTGGTAACCCAGGGCCCCAGTGCTCATAAGTGTGCCTGAATGTGTTACCTGTGTAGTGACTAACTGTCTCACTGAGGCTCTGCTAATCAGAACCTCAGTGGTTATGCTCTCTCATTTCTTTCCAAATTGTCACTAACAGGCTAGTGACCATTTTTACCAATTTACATTGGCTTACTGGAACACCTTTATAATTCCCTAGTATATGGTACTGAGGTACCCAGGGTATTGGGGTTCCAGGAGATCCCTATGGGCTGCAGCATTTCTTTTGCCACCCATAGGGAGCTCTGACAATTCTTACACAGGCCTGCCACTGCAGCCTGAGTGAAATAACGTCCACGTTATTTCACAGCCATTTTACACTGCACTTAAGTAACTTATAAGTCACCTATATGTCTAACCTTTACCTGGTAAAGGTTAGGTGCAAAGTTACTTAGTGTGAGGGCACCCTGGCACTAGCCAAGGTGCCCCCACATTGTTCAGAGCCAATTCCCTGAACTTTGTGAGTGCGGGGACACCATTACACGCGTGCACTACATATAGGTCACTACCTACATGTGGCTTCACAATGGTAACTCCGAATATGGCCATGTAACATGTCTATGATCATGGAATTGCCCCCTCTATGCCATCCTGGCATAGTTGGCACAATCCCATGATCCCAGTGGTCTGTAGCACAGACCCTGGTACTGCCAAACTGCCCTTCCTGGGGTTTCACTGCAGCTGCTGCTGCTGCCAACCCCTCAGACAGGCATCTGCCCTCCTGGGGTCCAGCCAGGCCTGGCCCAGGATGGCAGAACAAAGAACTTCCTCTGAGAGAGGGTGTGACACCCTCTCCCTTTGGAAAATGGTGTGAAGGCAGGGCAGGAGTAGCCTCCCCCAGCCTCTGGAAATGCTTTGTTGGGCACAGAGGTGCCCAATTCTGCATAAGCAGTCTACACCGGTTCAGGGGACCCCTTAGCCCTGCTCTGGCGCGAAACTGGACAAAGGAAAGGGGAGTGACCACTCCCCTGACCTGCACCTCCCCTGGGAGGTGTCCAGAGCTCCTCCAGTGTGCTCCAGACCTCTGCCATCTTGGAAACAGAGGTGCTGCTGGCACACTGGACTGCTCTGAGTGGCCAGTGCCACCAGGTGACGTCAGAGACTCCTTGTGATAGGCTCCTTCAGGTGTTGCTAGCCTATCCTCTCTCCTAGGTAGCCAAACCCTCTTTTCTGGCTATTTAGGGTCTCTGTCTCTGGGGAAACTTTAGATAACGAATGCATGAGCTCAGCCGAGTTCCTCTGCATCTCTCTCTTCACCTTCTGATAAGGAATCGACTGCTGACCGCGCTGGAAGCCTGCAAAACTGCAACATAGTAGCAAAGACGACTACTGCAACTCTGTAACGCTGATCCTGCCGCCTTCTCGACTGTTTTCCTGCTTGTGCATGCTGTGGGGGTAGTCTGCCTCCTCTCTGCACCAGAAGCTCCGAAGAAATCTCCCGTGGGTCAACGGAATCTTCCCCCTGCAACCGCAGGCACCAAAAAGCTGCATTACCGGTCCCTTGGGTCTCCTCTCAGCACGACGAGCGAGGTCCCTCGAATCCAGCGACTCTGTCCAAGTGACCCCCACAGTCCAGTGACTCTTCAGTCCAAGTTTGGTGGAGGTAAGTCCTTGCCTCACCTCGCTGGGCTGCATTGCTGGGAACCGCGACTTTTGCAGCTACCCCGGCCTCCGTGCACTTCCGGCGGAAATCCTTTGTGCACAGACCAGCCTGGGTCCACGGCACTCTAACCTGCATTGCACGACCTCCTAAGTTGTTCTCCGGCGACGTGGGACTTCTTTGTGCGACTTCGGGTGAGCACCGTTTCACGCATCCTTGTAGTGCCTGTTTCTGGCACTTCTCTGGGTGCTACCTGCCTCAGAGAGGGCTCCTTGTCTTGCTCGACATACCCTCTCTCTGCTGGTCCAATTTGCGACCTCCTGGTCCCTCCTGGGCCTCAGCAGCGTCCAAAAACGCTAACCGCACGATTTGCAGCTAGCAAGGCTTGTTGGCGTTCTTTCGGCGGGAAAACACTTCTGCACGACTCTCCACGACGAGAGGGATCCGTCCACCAAAGGGGAAGTCTCTAGCCCTTTTCGTTCCTGCAGAAACCTCAGCTTCTTCTGTCCAGTAGAAGCTTCTTTGCACCCGCAGCTGGCATTTCCTGGGCATTTGCCCATCTCCGACTTGCTTGTGACTTTTGGACTTGGTCCCCTTGTTCCACAGGTACCCTAGATTGGAAATCCACAGTTGTTGCATTGCTGGTTTGTGTCTTTCCTGCATTATTCCTCTAACACGACTTCTTTGTCCTTAGGGTAACTTTAGTGCACTTTGCACTCACTTTTCAGGGTCTTGGGGAGGGTTATTTTTCTAACTCTCACTATTTTCTAATAGTCCCAGCGACCTTCTACAAGGTCACATAGGTTTGGGGTCCATTCGTGGTTCGCATTCCACTTTTGGAGTCTATGGTTTGTGTTGCCCCTATCCCTATGTTTCCCCATTGCATCCTATTGTAACTATACATTGTTTGCACTGTTTTCTAAGACTATACTGCATATTTTTGCTATTGTGTATATATATCTTGTGTATATTTCCTATCCTCTCACTGAGGGTACACTCTAAGATACTTTGGCATATTGTCATAAAAATAAAGTACCTTTATTTTTAGTATAACTGTGTATTGTGTTTTCTTATGATATTGTGCATATGACACTAAGTGGTACTGTAGTAGCTTCACACGTCTCCTAGTTCAGCCTAAGCTGCTCTGCTAAGCTACCATTATCTATCAGCCTAAGCTGCTAGACACCCTATACACTAATAAGGGATAACTGGGCCTGGTGCAAGGTGCAAGTACCCCTTGGTACTCACTACAAGCCAGTCCAGCCCCCTACATTGGTTGTGCAGCGGTGGGATAAGTGCTTTGAGACTACTTACCACTCTTGTCATTGTACTTTTCATAAGAGAAAAATATACAAAACAAGGTCAGTGTATATACACATAGCCAAAAAGTTTTGCATTTCCTCTTTTCACTCTTTTCTAAGTGCTGAAAAGTACTTCTAAACTTTCAAAAAGTTCTTAAAAGTTTAAAAAGTTTTTTTTTCTGTCTTTCTAAAAAGTTCTGAAAACTTTTTTCTCTTTTTCTATCACTTTAACTCTCTCTAAAAATGTCTGGCACAGGCCAAAATGTTGATCTGTCCAAACTTGCATATGACCACCTTAGCTGGAAAGGAGCAAGGAGTCTCTGCATAGAGAGAGGTTTGAGTGTAGGGAAGAATCCTTCCTTGGAACTGTTAATTAACATGCTTAGAGAACAAGATAAGGCTATAGGTGCCCCATCTGTTGAAAAAGTACCTAATAGTTCACAATCTGATTCAGGGACTCCCCCAGGAAAAGATTCAGGAAAGAAACTTCCTAGCCTGCCCATTACTAGACAGTCTAGCATAGTTGGTAATGATGATGAGCCACACCATACAAATAGTGTTGTCTCACATCATAGCAAAAGCATTTATTCTCACCATACTTGTAGTAATGTTTCTGTTAGCCAAGCTGTTAGGGTGGCTTCTGTAAGGGACAGGTCTCCTTCTGTTCAATCCCATCACACCTCTGTATCTAGGAATGTCCCTCCCACCAACCCTGATGACAGAATGTTAGAGAGGGAACTCAATAAGTTGAGGGTGGAACAAACCAGACTGAAGCTTAAGAAGCAACAGCTGGATTTGGATAGACAGTCTTTTGAACTAGAGAAGGAAAGACAGAAGTTGGGTTTAGAAACCCATGGTGGCAGCAGCAGTATTCCCCATAGTCATCCTGCAAAAGAGCATGATTCCAGGTATCTGCACAAGATAGTTCCCCCTTATAAGGAGGGGGATGACATTAACAAGTGGTTTGCTGCACTTGAGAGGGCCTGTGTTGTACAGGATGTCCCTCAAAGGCAGTGGGCTGCTATCCTATGGCTATAATTTAGTGGAAAAGGTAGGGATAGGCTCCTTACTGTGAAAGAAAATGATGCTAATGATTTTCCAAGTTCTTAAGAATGCACTCCTGGATGGTTATGGCTTAACCACTGAACAGTACAGGATAAAGTTCAGAGAAACCAAAAAGGAGTCTTCACAAGACTGGGTTGATTTCATTGACCATTCAGTGAAGGCCTTGGAGGGGTGGTTACATGGCAGTAAAGTTACTGATTATGACAGCCTGTATAACTTGATCCTGAGAGAGCATATTCTTAATAATTGTGTGTCTGATTTGTTGCACCAGTACTTGGTGGACTCTGATCTGACCTCTCCCCAAGAATTGGGAAAGAAGGCAGACAAATGGGTCAGAACAAGGGTGAACAGAAAAGTTCATACAGGGGGTGACAAAGATGGCAACAAAAAGAAGGATGGTAAGTCTTCTGACAAGGGTGGGGACAAATCTAAAAATGAGTCTTCATCAGGCCCACAAAAACACTCTGGTGGGGGTGGTGGGCCCAAATCCTCTTTTAATCAGAACAAGGAAAAGAAACCATGGTGCTATTTATGTAAAATAAAAGGCCATTGGACAACAGATCCCAGTTGTCCAAAGAAAAGCACCAATGCTCCTACCACTACAACCCCTACTGCTACCCCTAGTGTCCCTACTAATAGCAGTGGTGGTGGGAGCAAACCTACTAATAGCCAATCCAAGGGAGTAGCTGGGCTCACTATTGGTAACTTAGTTGGGGTTGGCCTTGTTAGGGAGGCCACAGAGGCTGTGTTAGTCTCTGAGGGGGCTATTGATTTAGCCACCTTAGTTGCTTGTCCCCTTAATATGGATAAGTACAAGCAGCTACCCCTAATAAATGGTGTTGAGGTTCAGGCCTACAGGGACACTGGTGCCAGTGTGACTATGGTCATAGAGAAACTGGTCCACCCTGAACAACACCTACTTGGTCACCAGTACCAAGTAACCGATGCTCACAACAACACACTTAGCCACCCCATGGCTGTTGTAAATCTCAACTGGGGGGGGTTACTGGTCCAAAGAAAGTTGTGGTAGCTTCAGATTTACCTGTAGACTGTCTATTAGGGAATGATTTGGAGACATCAGCTTGGTCAGATGTGGAGTTGGAGGCCCATGCAGCAATGCTGGGCATCCCAGGGCATATTTTTGCTTTGACAAGGGCTCAGGCCAAAAAGCAAAAAGGACAGGGAAGCTTGGATCCTGGAACAATGGACCAAGTGCTCCCTAAAGCTAGGGCTAGTAGAAGCAAACCACTTCCTACTATCCCTCCCTCTACAGTGGATTCTACTTCTGAGGAAGAAGAATTCCCTCCCTGTGCAGAACCTACACCAGAGGAGCTGGAAGCAGACACTGCTGAGCTTTTGGGTGAAGGGGGGCCTGCCATAGAGGAGCTGAGTGTGGCACAGCAAACCTGTCCCACATTAGAGGGTCTCAGACAGCAAGCTGTCAAACAGGCTAATGGGGATGTCAGTGACTCTCACAGAGTTTACTGGGAGGACAACCTCTTGTACACTGAGCATAGGGATCCTAAACCTGGAGCTGCCAGGAGATTAGTGATTCCTCAGGAGTACAGAAAGTTCCTCCTAACCCTGGCACATGACATTCCCCTAGCTGGGCACCTGGGTCAAATGAAAACTTGGGACAGACTGGTTCCATTGTTTCATTGGCCTAGGATGTCTGAGGACACAAAGGAATTTTGTAAGTCCTGTGAAACCTGTCAAGCCAGTGGCAAGACAGGTGGCACCCCAAAGGCACCCCTTATTCCACTGCCTGTGGTTGGGGTTCCCTTTGAAAGGGTAGGGGTTGACATAGTTGGCCCCCTTGACCCTCCTACTGCTTCAGGCAATAGGTTTATCTTGGTGGTAGTGGACCATGCCACAAGATATCCTGAAGCTATTCCTTTAAGGACCACTACAGCACCTGCAGTGGCAAAGGCCCTCCTGGGAATATTTTCCAGGGTGGGCTTCCCAAAGGAAGTGGTATCAGACAGGGGAAGCAATTTCATGTCTGCATACTTAAAGGCCATGTGGAAGGAGTGTGGTGTAACGTACAAGTTCACAACACCCTATCATCCACAAACAAATGGACTGGTGGAGAGATTTAATAAAACTCTCAAAGGCATGATTATGGGTCTCCCTGAAAAACTCCGCAGGAGATGGGATATCCTTCTACCATGCCTCCTTTTTGCCTATAGGGAGGTACCCCAGAAAGGAGTGGGCTTCAGCCCCTTTGAACTTCTTTTTGGACACCCTGTTAGGGGTCCACTCACACTTGTAAAGGAGGGTTGGGAACAACCTTTAAAAGCTCCTAAGCAGGATATTGTGGATTATGTACTTGGCCTCAGATCAAGAATGGCTGAGTACATGAAAAAGGCCAGTAAAAACCTTCAGGCCAGCCAAGAGCTCCAGAAGCAATGGCATGATCAGAAGGCTGTTTTGGTTCAGTACCAACCAGGGCAGAAAGTGTGGGTCTTGGAGCCTGTGGCCCCAAGAGCACTCCAAGATAAATGGAGTGGACCCCACACAATTGTTGAAAAGAAGGGAGAAGTCACCTATTTAGTTGACTTAGGCACTGCCAGGAGTCCCCTTAGGGTGCTCCATGTCAACCGCCTGAAACCCTACTATGACAGGGCTGATCTCACCCTGCTCATGGCAACAGATGAGGGACAGGAAGAAGACAGTGATCCTCTACCTGATCTCTTCTCTTCCACAGAACAAGATGCTCTGGTGGAAGGTGTAGTTTTGGCTGATTGTCTTACTGCTGAGCAGAAAGACAATTGCATAAATCTCCTAGATCAATTCTCTGAACTCTTCTCTACTGTGCCAGGTACCACTTCTTGGTGTGAGCACACTATAGATACTGGAGACAGCTTGCCTGTCAAAAGTAAAATCTATAGGCAGCCTGACCATGTCAGGGACTGCATAAAGCAAGAGGTCCAGAAAATGTTAGAACTAGGAGTGGTTGAGCACTCTGACAGTCCATGGGCTTCTCCTGTGGTACTGGTACCAAAACCCCATTCCAAAGATGGAAAGAAGGAAATGCGGTTTTGTGTAGACTATAGAGGTCTCAACTTGGTAACCAAAACTGATGATCACCCTATACCCAGGGCAGATGAGCTCATAGATACACTGGCATCTGCCAAGTATCTAAGCACTTTTGACTTGACTGCAGGGTATTGGCAGATCAAATTGTCAGAAGATGCTAAACCTAAGACTGCATTTTCAACCATTGGAGGACATTACCAGTTTACTGTAATGCCTTTTGGTTTGAAAAATGCACCTGCCACTTTTCAGAGGTTGGTGAACACAGTCCTGCAAGGGCTGGAAGCTTTCAGTGCAGCATATTTGGACGATATAGCTGTCTTTAGCTCCAGCTGGGATGATCACCTGGTCCACCTATGGAAAGTTTTGGAGGCCCTGCAAAAGGCAGGCCTCACTATCAAGGCTTCAAAGTGCCAGATAGGGCAGGGTAAGGTGGTTTATCTGGGACACCTTGTTGGTGGGGAACAGATTGCACCACTACAGGGGAAAATCCAAACAATTATTGATTGGGTTCCCCGTACCACTCAGACTCAGGTGAGAGCCTTCCTAGGCCTCAGTGGGTATTACAGGAGGTTCATTAAGAACTATGGCTCCATTGCAGCCCCTCTTAATGACCTCACATCCAAGAAAATGCCTAAAAAGGTATTATGGACAGCAAACTGTCAGAAAGCTTTTGAGGAGCTGAAGCAGGCCATGTGCTCTGCACCTGTCCTGAAAAGCCCTTGTTACTCTAAAAAATTCTATGTCCAAACTGATGCATCTGAATTAGGAGTAGGGGCAGTCCTATCACAACTTAATTCTGAGGGCCAGGATCAACCTGTTGCTTTTATTGGTAGGAGGTTGACCCCTAGAGAAAAGCGTTGGTCTGCCATTGAGAGGGAGGCCTTTGCTGTGGTCTGGGCACTGAAGAAGTTGAGGCCATACCTGTTTGGCACTCACTTCATTGTTCAGGCAGACCACAAACCTCTACTTTGGCTAAAACAAATGAAAGGTGAAAATCCTAAATTGTTGAGGTGGTCCATATCCCTACAGGGAATGGACTATACAGTGGAACATAGACCTGGGAGTAGCCACTCCAATGCAGATGGACTCTCCAGATATTTCCACTTAGACAATGAAGACTCATCAGGTCATGGCTAGTCTTATTGTCCTTCGTTTGGGGGGGGTTGTGTAGGAAAGTACCATCTTGCCTGGCATGTTACCCCCATTTTTCACTGTATATATGTTGTTTTAGTTGTATGTGTCACTGGGACCCTGGTAACCCAGGGCCCCAGTGTTCATAAGTGTGCCTGAATGTGTTACCTGTGTAGTGACTAACTGTCTCACTGAGGCTCTGCTAATCAGAACCTCAGTGGTTATGCTCTCTCATTTCTTTCCAAATTGTCACTAACAGACTAGTGACCATTTTTACCAATTTACATTGGCTTACTGGAACACCCTTATAATTCCCTAGTATATGGTACTGAGGTACCCATGGTATTGGGGTTCCAGGAGATCCCTATGGGCTGCAGCATTTCTTTTGCCACCCATAGGGAGCTCTGACAATTCTTACACAGGCCTGCCACTGCAGCCTGAGTGAAATAACGTCCACGTTATTTCACAGCCATTTTACACTGCACTTAAGTAACTTATAAGTCACCTATATGTTTAACCTTTACCTGGTAAAGGTTAGGTGCAAAGTTACTTAGTGTGAGGGCACCCTGGCACTAGCCAAGGTGCCCCCACATTGTTCAGAGCCAATTCCCTGAACTTTGTGAGTGCGGGGACACCATTACACGCGTGCACTACATATAGGTCACTACCTATATGTGGCTTCACAATGGTAACTCCGAATATGGCCATGTAACATGTCTATGATCATGGAATTGCCCCCTCTATGCCATCCTGGCATAGTTGGCACAATCCCATGATCCCAGTGGTCTGTAGCACAGACCCTGGTACTGCCAAACTGCCCTTCCTGGGGTTTCACTGCAGCTGCTGCTGCTGCCAACCCCTCAGACAGGCATCTGCCCTCCTGGGGTCCAGCCAGGCCTGGCCCAGGATGGCAGAACAAAGAACTTCCTCTGAGAGAGGGTGTGACACCCTCTCCCTTTGGAAAATGGTGTGAAGGCAGGGCAGGAGTAGCCTCCCCCAGCCTCTGGAAATGCTTTGTTGGGCACAGAGGTGCCCAATTCTGCATAAGCCAGTCTACACCGGTTCAGGGGACCCCTTAGCCCTGCTCTGGCGCGAAACTGGACAAAGGAAAGGGGAGTGACCACTCCCCTGACCTGCACCTCCCCTGGGAGGTGTCCAGAGCTCCTCCAGTGTGCTCCAGACCTCTGCCATCTTGGAAACAGAGGTGCTGCTGGCACACTGGACTGCTCTGAGTGGCCAGTGCCACCAGGTGACGTCAGAGACTCCTTGTGATAGGCTCCTTCAGGTGTTGCTAGCCTATCCTCTCTCCTAGGTAGCCAAACCCTCTTTTCTGGCTATTTAGGGTCTCTGTCTCTGGGGAAACTTTAGATAACGAATGCATGAGCTCAGCCGAGTTCCTCTGCATCTCTCTCTTCACCTTCTCATAAGGAATCGACTGCTGACCGTGCTGGAAGCCTGCAAAACTGCAACATAGTAGCAAAGACGACTACTGCAACTCTGTAACGCTGATCCTGCCGCCTTCTCGACTGTTTTCCTGCTTGTACATGCTGTGGGGGTAGTCTGCCTCCTCTCTGCACCAGAAGCTCCGAAGAAATCTCCCGTTGGTCGACGGAATCTTCCCCCTGCAACCGCAGGCACCAAAAAGCTGCATTACCGGTCCCTTGGGTCTCCTCTCAGCACGACGAGCGAGGTCCCTCGAATCCAGCGACTCTGTCCAAGTGACCCCCACAGTCCAGTGACTCTTCAGTCCAAGTTTGGTGGAGGTAAGTCCTTGCCTCACCTCGCTGGGCTGCATTGCTGGGAACCGCGACTTTTGCAGCTACCCCGGCCTCCGTGCACTTCCGGCGGAAATCCTTTGTGCACAGTCCAGCCTGGGTCCACGGCACTCTAACCTGCATTGCACGACCTCCTAAGTTGTTCTCCGGCGACGTGGGACTTCTTTGTGCGACTTCGGGTGAGCACCGTTTCACGCATCCTCGTAGTGCCTGTTTCTGGCACTTCTCCGGGTGCTACCTGCCTCAGAGAGGGCTCCTTGTCTTGCTCGACATCCTCTCTCTCTGCTGGTCCAATTTGCGACCTCCTGGTCCCTCCTGGGCCTCAGCAGCGTCCAAAAACGCTAACCGCACAATTTGCAGCTAGCAAGGCTTGTTGGCGTTCTTTCGGCGGGAAAACACTTCTGCACGACTCTCCACGACGAGAGGGATCCGTCCACCAAAGGGGAAGTCTCTAGCCCTTTTCGTTCCTGCAGAAACCTCAGCTTCTTCTGTCCAGTAGAAGCTTCTTTGCACCCGCAGCTGGCATTTCCTGGGCATTTGCCCATCTCCGACTTGCTTGTGACTTTTGGACTTGGTCCCCTTGTTCCACAGGTACCCTAGATTGGAAATCCACAGTTGTTGCATTGCTGGTTTGTGTCTTTCCTGCATTATTCCTCTAACACGACTTCTTTGTCCTTAGGGGAACTTTAGTGCACTTTGCACTCACTTTTCAGGGTCTTGGGGAGGGTTATTTTTCTAACTCTCACTATTTTCTAATAGTCCCAGCGACCTTCTACAAGGTCACATAGGTTTGGGGTCCATTCGTGGTTCGCATTCCACTTTTGGAGTCTATGGTTTGTGTTGCCCCTATCCCTATGTTTCCCCATTGCATCCTATTGTAACTATACATTGTTTGCACTGTTTTCTAAGACTATACTGCATATTTTTGCTATTGTGTATATATATCTTGTGTATATTTCCTATCCTCTCACTGAGGGTACACTCTAAGATACTTTGGCATATTGTCATAAAAATAAAGTACCTTTATTTTTAGTATAACTGTGTATTGTGTTTTCTTATGATATTGTGCATATGTATCAGCCTAAGCTGCTAGACACCCTATACACTAATAAGGGATAACTGGGCCTGGTGCAAGGTGCAAGTACCCCTTGGTACTCACTACAAGCCAGTCCAGCCTCCTACAGACTTTTCCTTATTTTCTCGGAGGCAGACTCTTTACTTAGACCTCCATTGACTTTTGAACTGAATAGATTTATGCCAGTCCTCTTCCTGACCTTTGTCTATTTACTTGTTTTGGAGGGTGTTCTTGTGTTGTTTCCTCTCACATTTCCATTATTTCAATCATTATTGAATTTCACTAACAACGTTTTGACTTATATAAGAACTCTTAAATTCAAATAATCGGTTATGGTCTTGACTTTGAATTTTGGCCTGTAAAGGCTTTTTTATTTGCACACGGGTCTGTCTATTGAGATAGAGAAAGACACCTCATGAGAAGTTCCAGCAAATCCACATGTTGCAAATGGAGAATGGTGAAGACAAATCAACAACCAGCCTCTCCACCACCACTGATATAGCAAAAGCTGGGCAACAAGCAATCATGGTGGTGGAGAAGATGAGACTGACCAGTCTGGAATCAGTTGATAGAGCTACTATTGGACAGAAGCCCAGCGCAAGGGGCACAGCTCTATGCTATACACTTGTAACTGCGAACATTGCAGGTATTTTTGTGGGAGGGAGAAAGGCGGGTCAGATGAGTTGTGGGGAGAGGGAAGGGCCACTATACTGGACCGGAAAGTAGATGACCAAGGGGAGAAATGACTGGGACATTTAACCACATGGAGGATCACTGGTGCCCAGCATCTGGGAAGCAGGTGAATAGGTGCAGACAGGACAAATAGGGGACCATGCTTCCTCCTCATTTCTTTCAGAGTTGTAGTTTTGTGTAGATGAGGTAAACAAGGAGTGAAGGGGGGAAGGTCGATTTACCTAAATGACAACTTCGGAAGTATGACTTCACTGGGGAGCAGCCTAGTGCTCAATCTATGCATCAAAGTGATAGGCCATAGTACAGTGAATAACACACTACCCAACTGTCCTCATGAACTAGTTCCTTAGCCTTAATGTTAAGGCCCTCAATGCTCTGGCCAAGAGGCTGGCAATTCTTAACTTGCAGAAAAAAGGAGCTGACCTATGCCTAATACAAGAACCACACTTAGTGATTAGAGAGGGGAGCAGGATGAAATCTAGGAATTTCCCTGGGTAGCTCTTCTCATCTGCCACTATTTCAAAAGCAGGATACTTTGCAGACAATTATTTCAAGGGATGGTGAAACAGGTTATTAATTACTCTGGGACTGATGGTTCAACTAAGCCAAAAAGAATATATGTCCCTAATGTTCAGCAGGAATCATGTCATAAGGCAGCAGTAACCACTTCAGTGATGATGGGCTCAATATTTGATAATACATAGATATAAACATTTAAGGAACTGAAGGGGAAATACACTCCCCTGTAAACTGAAAGGTAAACCTACAAACAAGTTCGACACTGGGTACAAAATCCTAAAATGAAAGCAGGTTCCAATCCACTAACAGTATTTTGAAAAGTAGTTAAGGGATGGTCCCAATGATCGTGACACGCTCTAAGTTTCTCATAGAATACACCTCTGATGACAAAACACTGGGTCAGAGATGTTGGGAGAAAAATTACAGCTGTTGTTTATTCACAAAAATGAGGGAAGTTGTATGATAGGGCACTCTGTTTCACACTTAAGATCCAGCTGAGAGAAATGCAGCATGAAATCATCATGCACTGGTACAGAACACCTGATAAAATAGCCAAATTGGACACACTTAAAACCGATTTCTTCTGGCAAGAGTGTGGGGCTATGGGCACATTAATGTTTCTTCAGTGGAAAAACCAAAACCTCAAATATTCCCCATCACAACTCTTCCTCCAACAACTTTGCCAAACATTACTGCACCTGCACCAAATATAGGGCCAGATGTATCAAAGTGTTTTGCAATCGCAAACTGCATTTTGGCATGTAACAAACCCAATTTGCGATTCGGTAACTCGTTACCGAATCGCAAAGTGCATTTGTGACTACATACCGATTCGGTATTAGGAAGGGGCGTGTCAAGGGCGTCCCTTCCTAATACAGAATCGCAGAGTTATGTATGATTGTTTTGAGACCGTGATACGCAAAAAATCGCAATTAGGTAATTGCTATTGGATATAATGATACATCTGGCCCATACTTCCATCCCTAAAACAGGCAAGGGGTCTCCCTCATCATGGAAAAAATTAGGCTCTTCAAAGTGAATATGCAGATGCATAATGTGGCTGACAGCCACATACCTATAAAAATTCTTCATCTCACGACTGACTTTTCTCTTCGCATTATCAACAGCTTCTGGTTTCCTAACTGCACCCCATTCCCATCTGCAAATCAATTCAGTCCACATGAGAGTCATACCCGACTACAATCACTTCAGATGCCTCTTTACATTCTTAAGCAGCGCCATAACATTTAACTGTATAAGGTTGTTTTCCCCATGGTACATGATCAATACATCAGGATATCCCAGACTTGTGAACAATCTTGACAAGATGGGAAACAATTAGCCACATCTCATTCCTCTGTTTCCCCAAAATTTAACATGCACCTTTGTACTGTCAAATCCCAATTGCTTCCCAAAGTACGTTGGTCCCGACTGTCGAGCTGCCCATTTTATGAACGGATGTAAATATATACTGCAATGCAGCTGGGTTTCTGGTTGGGAGAGGTATGCACCCTGTCCAAGCAGGAACCACAATCCTAGTCAGGTAAGCCAGATACACACTCTAAATTACACATGCTCGCCCCATGGTAGCTTAGCACACAGTAGTCAGGCTTAACTTAAGAGGCAATGTGTAAAGTATGTGTAGAAAACTTGAAACAGTAAAACAGTGAGAACACCACCCAAAAAAGATACCACACCTGGATAGAAAACTAGAGGTTAATTTAATAACCAAACAAGACCAAAATTGGCAAACGTCCAATAAGTAGAAGCCAAGATATGAATTTTTAACGAATATCTGCAAATATAGTGCTTAAAAGAATAAAACACTAACTAGGGCTATCTGGTCATGCTAGACTGGATTAAATCTGACCGCGATGGAGCTCAGGTCTGACACAGGGACCAACCTTGTTCTGCTGAAAAAGTGCAATCTTTGTCCTCAGCGGCATCGCCAATGTGTCGGTATGGAGGGAAGATTCATCAGTTCCGACCAGTGCATCAATGGAGATGTGTGGATTTTGTAGTTGCAGCACTTTATACCCACTTCCAAGGGCCCAGGACTGGATTGGCACCATTTGATAGGGCAAGACTTGCAGCATGAAAAGTAAAGGTGCTGTTGCAGGATGAAGTGAAGTGTTTGATGTTGCTGAGACTTCAGAACAGCAGGCAATCCAGCAAGCCCTTGGAGTCACTTTGGTGCTGGGAGTCACTTTGGTTCAGTAGGTCTGCAGGGTCCAATCCTTCTCACTTCCAGGCAAGGTGGGCAGCAGGGCAGTCACAGCAGATAAGAAGTCCAGCAACATCCAGCAGAGTGACAGTCCATCAGCAGAACAGCAGTCCTTCCTGGCAGAATGTCCTCAGGTCCAGAAGTCTACTGAGTAGCTGTGTGCCATTGTTTCTGCCAAAAAGTCTGAAATAAGCTCTTCACAATGCATCTGATATCAGCCTACTTGCCAAATCACCACAGTGAAATGATATTAAAATTGTAGAAGAAAACTTTCCACACCCTCAAGTCCGCCTGCACACCAGCTGATAGACTGACCATGTGGTGCAGTAGGCTAGACCCTGACAATAACAAACGCAACTTTTTGCAGAATGTCTTTCTAACCTGCACCACCTGACATGCAAATCTGAGATGGCCCAAAAACACCAGAATCGTGCACACCAGTGCATTTTCCCATGCCAGCGTATAATCAAGTAGCCACAACAAACCAACACTCTTGTCAATACCAAGAAATGTTAATACAGTATCTGGCCCCACTTTTTCCTCAATGACTAAGAGTACTCCAACTTCCAACATAATTTATTGAAAGCAGAATAACATCTCCTGACAGCAAGAAGGGTCCACTAACCCCACACAATGAAATCATCCAGGTAGTGCATGACTGATATCAATCTTAACCAAAATGTGAACAACCACTGAAGAAGTTAACTAGACTTACCAAACAGTCCAAGGTAATGCTTTATCAACAATATGTGACCCCCCAAAGTGCATACCTAATAGCTCAAAATTATCAGGATGTGGAAGAAATTCAGATTTGATGTCACTTTATGCTATGTACGCTCTCACACTTGCTTTCTTGATCACCTCAAATAAAGTGTCCACTAATGCAGACCTGAATGTATTGAGCTGCTAGGCTATGAAATCATTCACAGACTGCCTTCTAGCCAAGATAAATGCTGTATCAACCTGAACTCATCTTTCTCCTTCTTCATGACCATGCCTACTGGTCAGATGATTGACCTCACCAGCAGCCATTCACTTAAAGGATCAACTATTCTGCCTTCCATTGCCTCCTTCAACAGTTTGTTCCACATTCGCTCTTAGCTGAGAGCAAGTTCTCAGCCCAAATCCTAGCTCTAGGGCCCTTGCAACCAAGTCTAACGCCAAACTGTAAACCATTTAAATGTAAAATTGCCTCTGTTGTAGAACTGTAACCAATATTGTAAACAGTTGGTCTTAAAGGGTGTACAAGCCTTTCCCCAGCTGTCCCTGATTCCCTCTATCAAACACCTATCTGACGCTGAAGCTGCCACCACCCTATGTCTGCCATGTCTATTACCCACCTGACTAACAGAGTGTGTGTGAGAGAGTGCTTTCCTCCACACTTTCAGTAGTTGTGCCTAAACTGGCAATATTCTCCTTTACAGAACCCTTTATTTTAAGTCCAACAAGCACCCAACTGCCAGTGTGTACTCAACTTGCTACACCCACCACTTCCTGGGTGGGCAGCCTTTGAAAATGCCAATAACCCACCAACAAGCCACTTGCCATCTACGTTGTAGGTGATGCCCTAGTAGGTGCATCCATTGGAGCCATTGATCCCCATTCATCTTCCTTAATTACTTTCCATATCCTCAGCTAATCATGTCTGGGATTCTTTGACATACCTCACCCATGTAAACTCTCTACTTTATTTGAGGAATCCGATTCACATCAATATATTTAAACAAAGCAACAACATTTCTGGAAACTTTGTCAGTACACACTGGCTTATATAAGAAAGGCTGTCGTTCAAATTTCTACAGTCGTCGGAATTCTAAGCCGACTAGAAAGCATAAACTCATCTTCCTTCCAACTAGCTTTAATCCTTACTTTTTTGAGCTGTAACTGAAATACCTCAAAATACACACTCTTCCATATTTTGTCCTGCGTAGATACCATTAAAGTGGCCCAAAACAGATTTCTTAACCACACATAAGACAATTTCTTATGCTTTATTTTCTTCATTTGTTTTTCTCCTTGTCCTCTTTGTTTGCACCACTGTTGTTGCCTGCTTTGGATGAAGGATGCCATTATAATGTGTGTGAGACCACTTATTCTGTAAGGAGAACCCCCCAACAGACCACGGCTACCACTACCACACCTCACGCCTAAATTAGATCACTACAGTTGTGATCTGATGACCAGTTGGTCCAGTCAGGCCTAATGAGTTTACCCTCCAGAGGCTACAGTGGTGAGTCGTGTTTCACTGTGGCTTGCATCGCAGTACATGTTGCTTGGGCCTGGGCTACCTGATGTCAGTAGGCTTACTTAGTAAGTGTAGGCCATGAGTAGGGTAGTGGGATGGTGTGCAGATAACTCCAAAAGTATGTAGTCATGTCCCTGTACTCCTGAGCATGTGTGCTTTACACTTGTGGTGTGTTGAAAAGTTCTAAATTTTGTGCTTGGTGTTTCTGACATGCGTGTGACACAACCGTTTGGGCAAAAACTTGTGTTTGTAACCTTTTGATTTGCATCCATACAGGTCAATGTCCATCAGAAGAAAGGGATTTGGAGCACCATTGCCCGGAAGGTGGGGACCCTGGGGGTCTATAGCTGGCGGAACGCCCACTGTTGGAAGAGGTGGAGGACCTGAGAAGCTGGGTCTGGACGATCACTGAGGTCCAGCTGATGCTGTCCTCCCAATGTGGGCGGGGCGCACATCGGAGCTAGGCCCTCCTAATGGCCCACATTCTGGCGGTTGCCTACCTCGGGCTTGATGAACGTTTGGGGGGAGCACAGCAGCCACAAGGGGGTGAGTCCAGGGCATATTCCTGCCCGTCACATTGCCAAGTTGATGTGTTCGGTTCTGCCATCTCCCCCTGAAGACTGGGGATGGGCCATGTGTGACACACAAGATGCGTAACTGCGTAGGTATGGAAGTTGGTGCATGCTGAAGTGCCTTGTTTGGAACTGGACCTGTGTCATGGGGCCACACTTCATGTGGAGCCACAGCAGGAGTGTGTCACCATTGATTGGTGGCTTAAACATACATTCACAAGCCATTGCATGTCATTTGCCATGTACAACTGCAGTAGAAATTAGGAACATGACAGATAGGACTACAGGTTTTTACCCGCAATGTCCATTTCCATGCCGTTGATGTGGCATCATTTAGCAAAATGCTTTGCACATGTGAAATGGGTAAGGTTGTTACCTAAGTATTGACATGCATCATGGACTGACTTGTAGTTCTGTGGGAATCAAATGTGGTTGTGTACAGCCATTCATCCAAGGGAATCTGTGTTTGCATGACAAAAATGGAGACAGTGATATGGCTTCCCAATGGGCAACATGGTGAGGACCTTCTACAAGTACTTGAGAATTCCTCGGCCAATCAAGAGAGGTGATTTTCATGGGGCTTGCTGACTCATAGTGTAGTGGATTTTAGAGACATATTTCCCTGACATTCTGCGCAATTTGGCTCCAGTGTACATTTCCGTGCTAAATGTGTTATCTATTTGAACAACATTAGTACAACCTCTATGACTCGTTTAGCACAATTTACACATGGTGAGGTGTGCATTGTTGATTTTTTTCCAGTGTGATAATTAGCTGTCTGCATGACCTTGTGTGAGATCTGTGTAGATGAACTTGGCATCGCCCTTCTATTGTATGACAACAGGTAACTGGGGAATGCTACATGAGGCAAACCATTGAAAGTGATGAGGTCTCCTACTTGTTCAATGGGTACTGTGATTGCACGACTTCACCCATGCAATTGGAGTTGTCAAAATTCTGAATTTCCTGTGGGCAACTGCTGTCAGTTCATGTGGCATGCATACATAAAGTGTGGCAAATGTAAGAGCGGCTTTAGTGGAGTTTGTTGCTGGGGACTACTTCACAAGAGATGTGTGTAACTAGAAAACATTCATAGTGACATGTCTGGCCTACAGAGATCTTTTCAGGCTCTGGCCTCCTCACTGACGGGAGCCATCCACCCCCCACAATTCTCCCACCACCACGCCCTCTTCCTAATCCAAATTCCAATTTTCCCTACCTGTCTCAAGCACACAGACACATTTGCACGCACCCACCTCAACACACACAAGCAGCACACATAATTACAAGCACCACAAGTCACACCGACACACAAGCATTCGACAGCCACCCACACACACCAAACCACTATTCCTACAGACACCCCGACTGACTCACACACCACAACCACGATACCCACAGATACCACCACAACACTCAGTAACACATCCAGCATGCCCACCATGCACCCAGGCAACACCTCCCAACCCACAGACCCATACACCTCAGAAACCATACCCACAGACACCACCACAACACCCACAGACACATCCACCTCATCCACCATACCCCCAGACAACACCTCACAACCCACAGACCCACACACCTCAGGCTCCATAACCCCAGACACCACCCCAACACACACAGATACATCCACCACATCTGCCATACCCCCAGACACCACCCCAACAGCCACACACATCCACCACTCCCACATCACCCAGCACCTCTACTTCATAGCCCCAAGACACACAAATGCCCACACTCACACACGCATCAGACACCACCCAAACTCATGCATACCGCACACATGCACATGCCAAAAGTATAAACACCCAGGAGGTAAAGACCACTACTCCACCAAAACCCAATCCCTTCTGAACAATCTATCCATTTTCCCAAAGAAACTTTCCTCTTTTGGCCTTGCTCTTACCCCTGTGACTTCCATCCCCCCAAACTAGCGGGTCCCCACCCACATCCCAACCCATCCCCTCCACATCCAAGTCCTCCCTATCACACCTGCCCCCTGCAAGTACCCATGTCCCTCCACCAAAGAAGAAGCCCACTCCTCTGAAAAAACAGCCCACCCCTCCCAAGCCCACCCATCCCAAATCCAAACCCACCCCACCCAAGCATGATCCCTGAGGTCCCTGCATGCCCACTTGATCCCTTCCTGTGGAGGTTCCCTGGTAGTTACTTGAGTCATGCTTGGGCACAATCATGTGCATGGACTACAATCTGGATTGGCCAATGGCCTTTGCTCTTCAGCATTTCCTATTATTAAACCCAAGTTGTTTTTTGGGTATACATTTTCCCTGCAATTACTTTCCTATATTTTTGTTGTGCCTGAGTAATGTGTGTTGTATGCCTACAGGTGTGTGGGTTTCCCCCTGATTGCTGACCATTTGCTGTGGTTGGCAATATCTGACTTTAGGGGCAGTGCTGCTGTCAACCAGGACAAGGGTATATGTTCACTGTATGGATATGTGGTTGGTAATCCAATCGGGGTGTCATTGCATTGTGTTTTGTTTGATATGGTAAGTATATCATCTTGGGTTGGCCAATGCCAGCATGTATTATGTTAGAGTTGTCCCTCTGATATCGACTGGACATTCATCTCATGTGTGGAAGCTAGGAGAGTGGCGAGTGTTCAATTGTGCTACCTGCCTTTACATTTGACTGACCATGTGTCCATTTTGCTGTGTGTACCTTCCAGCGTCTTCATCTATGTGTATGGCCCATGCTGTTGCTGTTGTTTTTGTTTTCTTTACTTGCACTTACACATTTGGCAGATAGGCATGACACTTGACTCTACTATTGTTTGTCCCAAAGATACATGACGGTCCAGTTCCCGTACAAATGGTGTTTTGGGTCATGAGCAAGTGGTATGTGAACCAGGTAAGTGTATTTCCAGGAGTGTTCCTAATGCCTCCATCCCTATTGTACAGGTATTATTTGCATTGTGAATTTAGGAAATTTGTCTCACAAAATATCATGCACCCCATTGACCTTCCATTGTGTTGCAGTGTGAGTGATATGTGTGGGTCCATTACAGCGATGTTTCTTGGCAGGGGCATTTGTGTTAAATGACACATCCATACATATATGTCTTCAATCTCACGACAGTCCATGGCATGTGATCAATGTGAGGGTGTCAGTTTAATTATGTGTGATGTTGATGTGGTGTGGCTGTTGTGTGACACAATGCTCTGTTCACTTCACTGTCCCTGAACCTGTGAGGAGAATACATGTGTTTAAGTGGAATGTGGCAGTGACCTGCCCAAAGAGGACATCATGTGGCTGGGTATGGGTCATTCCTTGTGTACGACTCCAACCCGGGACACAAGGACAAATGTATTAGCTCCACGCCCCCATGGTGGTCCACGGACTGCCAAACTCATAATGAGGCCCGTAGTGCCTGTAGCCTGTCCCTGGGTCACATGACTGGCTGTAGCTGACAGCTGGGCTTAGTGTATTTCTCCTAGACAGCTGCAAACAACAGAGAGCTTAAATGTGCCTGGTTGGGCCATCACTGGCAGGATTGGAAGGCGGAGCTGAGCTCAGTCCTACCTACACTTGAAGAGGCAGTGTCCTGCCTCCCCACAAAGAGCTGCATACCTCCTGAAGTTAGCCTAGGGCCACAGGAGGGGGGGCAGGATGCTGTGGACATCAAAGGGAAATTGCTAGAAGCATCTCCCACTTCAAAGGCTGAACTGGCTGTAAATATTGGACCTCAGATACCAAACCTTCAGTACACTTCTGGTCTGTGGATTCTCTGCCAGGACTGATGTGCTGCTGAAAGTTCTGTCACTCTGCTCGACTGCTGCTCTGAAGGACTGCTGCCCTCTTGCCTGGGTGAGAAGCACTGGACCTGCATGTGTTGAATCCATGACTCCAACGTGACTCAAAAGGGCTAGTTGGCTGGCCTCCTGCCTAGAGCCTCAGGAACAAAAGGCTCCAACAACCATGAACCGAGCACCTGGCTTCAGACATCTGTGAGTCCTACCCTGCCAAATGGTGACACCCCAGTCCTGGACCATTGGAAGTGGGCCTAAAGGAGCTCTGCTAGCCCATCTGGTAATCCAGCAGAACTGATGCATCAAATCAGCAGTGTGGCGCAATCCCGAGCAGAACCAATGCATCGCCTCTGCTGTAAGGATTCTCCCAGCGCAAGGACTCTGCATTGAACCCACAGCCCTCATCGCACAAAAGAGTTAAGCACAGGTTAACTTAGGGTTTACTTGTGACTTCACCCTGTCAAAAATTGTGGTTCATGCTTAACTAGGGTTTCCCTCCCCTCAACCAGTAACCCTAAGTCTTACAGTTTAGGTGTAAGTAACCTTATTAGTAAACCCTATAATGTCAGATCTCACCATATTGGGAGTGTAGTGCTCGCTACCTGAAACCTAAAAAGTGTGCCCTTTCTGTGATGTATGGCAGACTTTTTTGCTTTCTGAACTGTGCAGATGCCACATTAGTCTGCATATTGATTTATACTAAGACTTTTCCTTACTTTCTCGGAGGCAGACTCTTTACTTAGACCTCCATGGACTTTTGAACTGAATAGATTTATGCCAGTCCTCTTGCTGACCTTTGTCTATTTACTTGTTTTGGAGGGTGTTCTTGTGCTGATTCCTCTCATATTTCCATTATTTCAGTCATTATTGAATTTCACTAACTACTTTTTGACTTATATAAGAACTCTTAAATTCAAATAATCTGTTATGGTCTTGACTTTGAATTTTGGCCTGTGAAGGCTTCTTTATTTGCACAAGGGTGTTGTCTATTGTGATAGAGAAAGACACCTCATGAGATGTCCCAGCAAATCCACATGTTGCAAATGGAGAATGGTGAAGACAAATCAACAACCAGCCTCTCCACCACCACTGATATAGCAAAAGCTTGGCAACAAACAATCATGGTGGTGGAGAAGATGAGACTGACCGGTCTGGAATCAGTTGATAGAGCTACTATTGGACAGAAGCCTGGTGCAAGGGGCACAGCTCCATGCTATACACTTGTAACTGCGAACATTGCAGGTATTTTTGTGGGAGGGAGGAAGGCAGGTCAAAGGAGTTGTGGGGAGAGGGAAGGGCCACTATACTGGACCTGAAAGTAGATAACCAAGGGGAGAAATGACTGGGACATTTAACCACATGGAGGATCACTGGTGCCCAGCATCTGGGAAACAGGTGAATAGGTGCAGACAGGACAAATAGGGGACCATGCTCTCTCCTCATTTCTTTCAGAGTTGTAGTTTTGTGTAGTTGGGGTAAACAAGGAGTGAAAGGGGGAAGGTTGATTTACCTAAATGACAACTTCAGAAGTATGACTTCACTGGGGAGCAGCCAAGTGCTCAATCTATGCATCAAAGTGATAGGCCATAGTACAGTGAATAACACACTACACAACTGTCCTCATGAACAAGTTCCTTAGCCTTAATGTTAAGGCCCTCAATGCTCTGGCCAAGAGGCTGGCAATTCTTAACTTCCAGAAAAAAAGGAGCTGACCTATGCCTAATACAAGAACCACACTTAGTGATTAGAGAGGGGAGCAGGATTAAACCTATGATTTTCCCTGGGCTCTTCTCATCTGTCACTATTACAAAAGCAGGATACTTTGCAGACAATTATTTCAAGGGATTAATTACTCTGGGACTTGTGGTTCAACTAAGCCAAAAAGAATACACCATAGTGAATGTATGTCCCTAATGTTCAGCAGAATTCATGTCATAAGGCATCAATAACCACATCAGTGGAAAATGCACAAGGTGAATCGGTAGTTGTGCGGGGGTTAATCTGGTCATAGACAATTTGAGAGACAGAGCCCAGCAAAGATATAGTGGAGGTGGCTTACCTTCAGTGGGCTTCAAGGACTGGCTTGTCAGCATAGGGACGCCTAGATATTTGGAGGGAGATGCACATCCAACATAAATATTACACATTTTACTCCTCAGCCTACAAAGCATATGCCCGTCTTCACCACCAGACTTAAGGGGTAGTAAGCAATTTCGCCATAAGTAAAACTGCAGTGTCTGATGGTATGTCATTTACTATTACGATTGAGATGGCTGGCAAACCATGCAGGTTAAATGATTACCTTCTTTACGACCTAGTGGCGAGAGCAGAGATAGTGGAAGAAATAGTTACATTTTTAGAGTAGAGTGACACTCGTAACATCTCCTCCTCTACCCTTTGGGATACTCTTAAAGTCCGATTTAGAGGACTTTTCATAGCAACAGCTTCAAAATATAAAAAGGCGAGAGTAAATATTTGGGTCTCGCTAGAGCACTCTACATTAACATGCACACAAACAACTACCTCAGCTAGGATTTGGCACAGAGAATTGGCACGTATGTCCCAACTTAGGGTTCTAGCCTGGAAAAAAAGCAGAATATACACTCCTGTGCACTAAATAAAAATACTGCTCTTCTGGAAATAAAGCTGGTAGTCTGATGGCCACAGAACTGAAATAAAGAATAATGCACAGAGAGTCAAAATGAGTACTACCCATGAAAGCGTGAAAGTCCATGACTATGACTCTAGCAGAAGCCTTTTACACCTTCTACCCACAGCTTTATACCATGGAGACAGTGGCAGAAGCAGTTTTGGACTATGTCCATAATAATTTTCAGTTCACTATTTCTTCCGAACACAGGGATACGTAAGATGAACCTATAACAACAGAGGAGGTGTTGGCCAAGATTATAAATCAGGAAGTCACATGGCCGGGATTGTTTTATAGCCATCTTCCATAAATGGTAATGCAGTAAATTATCCCCACCACACCCCCCATTCTCCACAGATGTTTTAATGAGCTTGATAAAAGAGGCATTGTGACAAACATAATAGGAGAAGCAGTGGTGGTAGTCATTCTTAAACCGAGTAAATACCCAACAATTTGGCCATGTACAGGCCAATATCTCTTCTCAAAAGTGACATAAAACTTCCCTGGAATAGTAGTTGCCATGCTTGGACAGCCTCTTCCAGAAATAACCGACACGTATCAGTCTGGCTTTGTCCTCAGCTGGCAGAAAGGCAATAATGCTAATGAATGACTACACAATCTGTACAATGGCTAAACGAAAATGTCCTCATGCTCTTGTTAAATGCCAAAATGCATTTGGTAGAGGAGATTGGACGTAAAAGTGCTTCAGAACTTGGGACTTGGCCAAAGCTTCCTCAGCTGGATCATGGTATGCTACAGAGTACCTAGAGCTCATAACAAAATGAATGGTACCATGCCACATTGAAATTGACCAGGTTAATAGGCAGGGCTGCCCTATGTCACCCCTTATACTTGCCTTGACACTTGAGCCATTCGCAAAAGCCATATAAAACGGAGCTGGCTTTAGGTGAATCAATAGAGCAAAGATGTCTACAAGCTTCCTATGGTTGTGGACAACGTCATGCTTACACTGGTGGACCCAGTGACCTTGACACCACCAGTACTGAAAGACCTTATGTGCTGTATCTATCTTTAAGATTAATATTACAAAATTCGAAGATCTACTGTTTTATCCATCCCCACTTACGATTGATTAGTTACAAAAACTCAAACCTATAAAATGGGACTCGGACTACATTAAAAAAAATGTATTAGTATTATTTTATTATATTATATAATTGTTTTATAAAAGTATTAAATTCTGACAAACCACCACACAGGTTGTGCCCTGAACTATTCTAATCTTATAAAATGTATTGGAATAGTTCCAATGGTGGCACATGAATGTTTTAGTGGTTGGGTAGAATCACGGTCATTAAAATGAAGACGTTGCCACAGGTTTTCTGGACCTTCCAGATCTTTGTCTGTCTGTACCATCCGTATTGATTAGGAAAATTCAAACCATGATCTGTTCCTATGTGTGGCAAGGCAAGATTCAGAGCCTAGGTAATACTACATCATACAAAGCACTCAGTCAAGGAGACTTAGCGATGCCCCAGATTTCTCCCTACTTTCAAGCTGCTAAATATCGATTGTTGTTGGAATGAGGTTAAGCAGAAACAGCAAAGCAATGGTGTTTCATAGATCACATGATTGCAGGCATACCACTCTGGCAGGTTCAGTGGCTCTGGAACTCATGGAGGAGCTGGGGATACTATTCACCCAAATGACCAGAGTCTCCTGAGTGGTGTGAGGTAGCATTTCACAGAGATCAGAACCAATGTTTTCCTCCCCATTCACTCCCATCTCTTTCATTCCAGGTTTTACAGCCACTAAGGGGAAGAGGAATTTCAAATGTGGAGCGCAAAGAAATTCTTGATGGTGGGCTCAATATAAAAGGTAAACCTACAAACAAGTCAGACACTGGGTACAAAATCCTAAAATGAAAGCAGGTTCCAGTCCACTAACAGTATTTTGAAAAGTAGTTAAGGGATGGTCCCAATGATCTTGAAACGCTCTACGTTTCTCATAGAACACACCTCTGATGACAAAACACCGGGTCAGAGATGTTGGGAGAAAAATTACAGCTGTTGTTTATTCACAAAAATGAGGGCAGTTGTATCATAGGGCACTCTGTTTCACACTTAATATCCAGCTGAGAGAAATTCAGCATGAAATCATCATGCACTGGTACAGAACACCTGATAAAATAGCCAAATTGGACACACTTAAAAGCAATTTCTTCAGGCAAGAGTGTGGGGCTACGGGCACATTAATGTTTCTTCAGTGGAAAATCCAAAACCTCAAATATTCCCCATCACAACTCTTCCTCCGACAACTTCGCCAAACCTTACTGCAACTGCACCAAATATAGGGCCAGATGTATCAAAGTGTTTTGCAATCGCAAACTGCATTTTGGCATGTAACAAATCCAATTTGCAATTCGCTAACTTGTTACCGAATGGCAAATTGGATTTGTGACATACCGATTCGGTATTAGGAAGGGGCGTGTCAAGGGCGTCCCTTCCTAATACCGAATCGCATAGTTATGTATGATTGTTTTGTGACTGTGATACACAAAAAATCGCAATTAGGTAATTGCTATTGGATATAATGATACATCTGGCCCATACTTCCATGCCTAATACAGGCAAGGGGTCTCCCTCATCGTGGAAAAAATTAGTCTCTTCAAAATGAATATGCAGATGCATAATGTGGCTGACTGCCTCATACCTACAAAAATTATTCATCTCACGACTGACTTTTCTCTTCGCATTATCAATAGCTTCTGGTTTCCTAACTGCACCCCATTCCCATCTGTAGATCAATTCAGTCCACATGAGAGTCATACCCGACCACAATCACTTCAGATCCCTCTTTACATTCTTAAGCAGCGCCATAACATTTAACTTTATAAGGTTGTTTTCCCCATGGTACATGATCAATACATCAGGATATCCCAGACTTTTGAACAATCTTGTCAAGGTGGGAAACAACTAGCCACATCTCATTCCTCCGTTTACCCAAAATTTAACATGCACCTTTCTACTGTCAAATCCCAATTGCTTCCCAAAGTGCCTTGGTCCCGACTATCGAGCTGCCCATTTTATGAACGGATGTAAATATATACTACAATGCAGCTGGGTTTCTGGTTGGGAGAGGTATGCACCCTGTCCAAGCAGGAAACACAATCCTAGTCAGGTAAGCCAGATACACACTCTAAATTACACATGCTCACCCCATGGTAGCTTGGCACACAGTAGTCAGGCTTAACTTAAGAGGCAATGTGTAATGTATGTGTACAAAACTTCAAACAGTAAAACAGTGAGAACACAACCAAAAAAAGATACCACACCTGGATAAAAAAACAAGAGGTTAATTTAATAACCAAACAAGACCAAAATGACAAACGTCCAATAAGTAGAAGCCAAGATACGAATTTTTAACGAATATCTGCAAATATAGTGAATAAAACACTAACCAGGGCTATCTGGTCATGCTAGACTGGATGAAATCTGAAAAATCAGGCTGACCGCGATGGAGCTCAGGTCGGACACAGGGACCAACCTTGTTCCGCTGAAAAAGTAACTTGTTGCACCATTAACAGGGCCTGATGAGTGCAGCAGAGGCGGCATTGCGTTGGCATTGATCCCACTGGATATAGGCGATGCGTCAGTTCTGAACTGCCAAATCTGAGATGTGTCGGCAGCAGTTTCATAGAGCTGTAGGTGATGCATCATCATCAAGTTATGCAGCTGGCGATGCAATGTCTTTGTCCTCAGCGGCAGCGCCGATGTGTCGGTATGGAGAGAAGATTCATCAGTTCCGACCAGTGCATCAATGGTGATGTGTGGATTTTGTAGTTGCAGCACTTTATACCCACTTCCAAAGGCCCAGGACTGGATTGGCACCATTTGGCAGGGCAAGACTTGCAGCATGAAAAGTCCAGGTGCTGTTGCAGGATGAAGTGAAGTGTTTGATGTTGCTGAGACATCAGAACAGCAGGCAATCCTGCAAGCCCTTGGAGTCACTTTGGTTCTGGGGATGTAGGTCTGCAGGGTCCAATCCTTCTCACTTCCAGGCAAGGTGGGCAGCAGGGCAGTCACAGCAGATCAGAAGTCCAGCAACATCAAGCAGAGTGACAGTCCATCAGCAGAACAGCAGTCCTTCCTGGCAGAATGTCCTCAAGTCCAGAAGTGTACTGAGAAGCTGTGTACCATTTTTTCTGCCACAAAGTCTGAAATAAGCTCTTCATAATGCATCTGATATCAGCCTACTTGCCAAATCCCCACAGTGAAATGATATTAAAATTGTAGAAGAAAACTTTCCACACCCTCAAGTCCGCCTGCACACCAGATAATAGACTGACTATGTGGTGCAGTAAGCTAGACCCTGACAATAACAAACCCAACTTTTTGAAGAATGTCTTTCTAACCTGCACCACCTGACATGCAAATCTGAGATGGCCCAAAAACACCAGAATCGTGAACACCAGTGCCTTTTCCCATGCCAGCATATCATCAAGTAGTCACAACAAACCAACACTCTTGTCAATACCAAGAAATGTTAATACAGTATCTGGCCCCACTTTTTTCCTCAATGGCTAAGGGTACTCCAACTTCCAACATAATTTACTGAAAGCAGAATAACATCTCCTGACAGCAAGAAGGGTCCACTAACCCCACACAATGAAATCATCCAGATAGTGCATAACTGATATCAATCTTAACCAAAATGTGAACAACCACTGAAGAAGTTAACTAGACTTCCCAAACAGTCCATGGTAATTCTTTATCAACAATATGTGACACCCCCCCCACAAAGTGCATACCTAATAGCTCAAAATTATCAGGATGTGGAAGAAAATCAGATTTGATGTCACTTTATGCCATGTACGCTCTCACGCTTGCTTTCTTGATCACCTCAAATAAAATGTCCACTAATGCAGACCTGAATGTATTGAGCTGCTAGGCTATGAAATCATTCACAGACTGCCCTTCTAGCCAAGATAAATGCTGTATCAACCTGAACTCACCTTTCTCCTTCTCCATGACCATGCCTACTGGTCAGATGATTAACCTCACCAGCAGCCATTCACTTAAAGGATCAACTATTCTGCCTTCCATTGCCTCCTTCAACAGTTTGTTCCACACTCGCTCTTAGCTGAGAGCAAGTTCTCAGCCCAACTCCTGGCTCTAGAAGCCTTGTAACCAAGTCTAACACCAAACTATAAACCATTTAAATGTAAAATTGCCTCTGTTGTAGAACTGTAACCAATATCGTAAACAGTTGGTCTTAAAGGGTGTACACCTATCTGATGCTGAGGCTGCCACCACCCTATGTCTGCCATGTCTATTGCCCACCTGACTAACAGAGTGTGCCTGAGAGAGTGCTTTCCTCCACACTTTCAGTAGTTGTGCCTAAACTGGCAATATTCTCTGGTACAGAACCCTTTATTTTAAGCCCAACAAGCACCCAACTGCCAGTGTGTACTCAACTTGCTACACCCACCACTTCCTGGGTGGGCAGCCTTTGAAAATGCCAATAACCCACCAACAAACCACTTGCCATCTACGTTGTAGGTGATGCCCTAGAAGGTGCATCCATTGAAGCCATTGATCCCCATTCATCTCTCTTAATTACTTTCCATATCTGCAGCTAATCATGTCTGGGATTCTTTGACATACCTCACCCATGTAAACTCTCCACTTTATTTGAGTTTTCTGATTCACATCAATATATTTAAACAAAGCAACAACATTTCTGGAAACTTTTTCAGTTACACACTGGCTTATATAAGAAAGGCTGCCGTTCAAATTTCTATAGTCATCGGCATTCTAAGCCGACTAGAAAACATAAACTCATCTTCCTTCCAACTAGCTTTAATCCTTACTTCTTTGAGCAGTAACTGAAATACCTCAAAATACACACTCTTCCATATTTTGTCCTGCGTAAACACCATTAAATTGGCCCAAAACAGATTTCTTAACCCCACATAAGACAATTTCTTTTGCTTTATTTTCTCCGTTTGTTTTTCTCCTTGTCCTCTTTCTTTGCACCACTGTTGTTGTCTGGTTTGCGCTTGCCAACCCGTCAGTAATTTTACTGCCTTCTTTCATTTACCCTCTTCTTCTGTATCCATGACTTGACCTGCCACATATTTGCCTTTCATGTTTATAGCATATCCTCCCCTCTACTTACATATAGAAGCCACATTTCCTAACTCAACATACTTTCCAGTATTCTTACCTGGCCTTATTATCAGGGCCTGCACTGTCGTCTGTTGTACTGTCATAAGCCTGTCAGCTGACAGTGCTATCAATTTTCTAACCACTTACGGTTCTGAATCTTACTGAAACACTCCAAACTCACTCACTGTGCCTCCCCCAGCCCTTCAAATCCTCTGGTCATCACCACCATCCCTCCTCCTTTTTCTCATTCTACTCATAATCCAACAAGGTCTTGTTACCCTACACAGACAATTCTTCTGTCATCCCTACAACTGGTTCAGGGTATCTTCCCCTTGCCCACACCTCCATCACCACACTCCAAAGGTGTCCATGTTACCCTGTTTATCAAGAGGCTGTAGCAGACCTTACCTGCACTTCCTTGTGCCAGTCCCTTGATATCATTGGGTCTGCCATGCCAGACCACACCCTGCTTTCGATCCAGAGTCACAGAGCCACGCAGTATTCTCCCAATGACTGTTCCCTGCTCAGCCTTCTACCTGGCTCTAGGTAGACCAATTTGAGCTACCAACAGGCTACTGGCTCTTCCATTCACTACTCTCTCTTCCTCATCATTGCACCGTTCCTTCCTCACTCCCCACTCTCATCCATCTGCATTTTCCCTTCCTTTACATACCTGTTTCCCTCCTTTCTTCGCCTCCCTACCTGTGACCATTCCCCATCTGGCCCTTTCCTCCTCACCAGTAGCCATGTCACTACTACAATCAAGCTCAATTCCAACTCTTCTATCACCTCTTCCCAAGCTCTCCACTTGGCTCTGATTTGTTCTTCCTTTGGACACTCTGTAACTGTCTTTCTCTTCTCCTCACTTAAATCATCTTCAGCAGCCCTAGATACTACAATCCTGCTGTCTGCTATACCCGCCACCCTCTCAGTATCCTTGAAACCCAGTAATGACTCAAAAATGTTGTAGAAGGCCTACTATTGTGCTCCTGCTGACTGTCTTCACTGTCCTTCCTCTCTTTCTATTATTATAATGACCAACCAGTATTGATGTCATGCCACTCTCTGATCCAGCTTGTGTTGTGGCCACCTTTTTGCTGCGCTCCAGTGCCCTCTGCCACCACGCTGGTCTTGCCACCCTTACTCACCATGAGGGCATAGTCTACTTCTCCCTGCACCACATGCCCAGCCTCCTGCTGCTCCATATTAGCACTCAAAAACTCAGTTGAGGTATTGAGGCTGTTGCCTCCCCACACTGCCACTAATTCTGTCTGATGGGGTTTCTCCACTCATGAAGAGAGACTTGCACACCACTGCATCCCCTATGCTAACACTAGTGAGCCTATTTAAGTCCTCAGATTTCTTAATTTTAGATTTTGGGCTGCGAACGTGCAAAAACCTCAGCAGCAAGGCTGTCAGAAGACCTCCTTAATGGGAATGTCCGTATTGGGACCCCAGCCTGGTCTACAATAAAAGAAATCAGCAACTCCTCCTTTCCTATGTCCCTTAAGGCCAATACCCACCCTATGATCTTTCTAGTAAACTACCACTACTACCAACCAAAATCTGAAACAACACCTAACCACTAGCGGTGGTGATATTCGGAAGTGGATGGGCATCAAAGCGAACTGACCCAGTGACAGGCACAGTGATCAAGCAAAAATGCCTTTAGGCTTGATGCCAAAACTCAGAATCATGGCTCATTGATAGCACTTTATTTATAACGGGCTATGATTGAGAGCTCTGAAGTTGAACTTCAGTGCTCTCCTCTTCGGGAATCCGAGCGCGAGTCCCAGAGCCTCCACCAACTCCCCTCTACCACGCCAGACACTGCTCTCATGCTGCTGATAACGGTATGCAGCATGAGAGAAACACCAGGTTTGGCTGGAGCGGCTGACTCAATGTTCTTTTAGGCACTGGGGGACTGTGCCTTCTCTCCACCAGTTGTCTATGACAGCTTGGGTTAGAGAGGTTTAAAATGCACAAGTCAGGTTGGCCATCGCAAGACAGTGGGCACTACTCCTCCCCTGCTGCAAATCAGCTGCAATGGCTCCACCCAGCCCTGCACTTGGCTCACTGCCAGGCCACTCACCTTGAAAACTTGTCCGCAAAGACAATATTTGACCCTGTTCTCTCCCAACACCCAACCAAGGAATGATAACCTCAAATAAGGTGCTCTCCTAGGAGGGAAGGGAGTCAGGACAAAATAATAAAAGAAACAAAGACTCACACCCTCTGAGTGGTGTCCAGCTCGCTATCCTGCTCAGGAATGTCTCAAGTGTCTTCCTCTTTCGGTGTGTAGGAGACTCAAGTAAAGGGAAGATGTCACTGTGTCAGGCTAGGAACCTGGGACCAGGGAGAAGAGGGTGTGATGATCCAGGAGAGTAGGAGGGAGGATAAGGGCTCTTTTTCGGGAAATAAAGCCAAGCGCCCAAATGGGGTTTGACCGAGTTTTTATAGGTAGGTAGTGTTTTTTAGAAGGGCACGTGACTCACTCTGGAAGGTCCCTGGCTGGAAAGTCCCAGTATTGGTAGTATAGAAATCACTCTGGAAAGTACCTGACTGGAAATTCCCTGTCTGCAGGCACATGGATAATTTCAAGCATGTGAATAATAACAATAACAGAGAAAGGGTAATCATTGAAGCGAGACTTGTATAAACATGTGGAACAAAAACATGAGGCCTTTTAGTCAAACCTAGGGATAATTACAAGTACTTGGAACATTGCAAACACATAAATATTTTAAAGGTTTGGTATAGACAACAGTGATACCAAACTCAGTGGAAATACTTAACCTAATGAGCTTGAGGAGCATCTGGATGATTTATAATGGGATGAGTTGCAGAGCATAAGGTAGATGCTTGGCCGCAGAATTAGTGATTGTAACACTCATGCTGAGAGCAGCAGTGAAATGTAAAATGGTAATAAATCCATTTTATTACCATTTTTTTCACCTCTGCTGCTCTTGCAGCAGGGGGGCACACTCCTCTGCCCAAATTTAGGAACCGCCACTGCACCTAACCCCAAAAAGACTAGGCACATTCTTCTAGGTAGCCAATGTGCTGTCATTTACCCTGTAAGTGAATCCTGTCACCCTGCCACTCACCTCTTAATCTCCTATAGCCAGATACTCAAGGCCCCCTGCTAATGAGGGTCCCCCCTTCTGCCACCCTGCAGCCCCTGGACTGTATCACCCGCTGGATAAGCTCAGGCCCACTGCTTCAAGGACACCTGCCTCAAACCCTCAAGGTCTGATTCCACAACACATAGAACAAGGACCTAAAAACATAGCATGGGAAATAAACATAGGAGAACAAACATTGGACTAAGCATATGAAAGTTGTAAGATTTTCCAAATTTCACAAACGGTGGCATCAGTAACCACACAACTTTGTGGGCGGAAATTCTTCCCAATTCTATTATAACCCTCAGTTGAACTAAACTGACATTGAAACTAAAAATTGTGTATAGTAAGCCTTTTTTAAGCACTTCAGTTCGGCACGAATAGTATAGTTAAAGAACAAACTGACCAAGTATATTGCTGTGTGGTATGGAAACCAACACGGTTACACAGTGAATCAAATTTTTTGCATGAGTAAAAAAGATGGAATGCTGTAGCTTCCTTCCGCTTGTTTAGTGCTTTGGGAGTCGGTGCTATTTCCTCGAATGTTCAAGCAATGCCCGCTGCCAAAGGATTGCTCCGTACACACTGCCTTTCAAAGCACCCTATCCTTTATGTCTCTGTGAACCCGTCCCATACCAACATATGTTGTTTAAATTATGTCTGAAAATGTGAATCCTCTTATAGAAACCACGAAAGGGTTACGGTTTCCTTTTATACTATGGATTAAAATCTCCGGTGAAATCGTCTTCTGCCAACGCTCTTGTTTCCCAGCTAATTGAGAGCTGACTTTAATGCATTCACCACATAACGGCGCAGGGACACGAAAATGGATTCCAAGCGCAAACATGATACGATCACATTTGAAAAAAAAACTTAAATAAAGCGAGCATTCCTTATAATTAATTCAGATCAAAATATTTTATAGTGGGTTCTGCTTTAACTCTAGCTAAAGCAATTGTTTTGGAAACTCAGTGTGGGGTCAGGGGATGTGAAATATAGTTAAATGTAGCGGCACTCGAGCGGAATTGGACGAGGCCACGGAATGCAGTGTTTTGAAAAGAAGAGTTAGTACGCAGCCAAGAGAAAAGGCTGCAGATCAAGCGGCATGGAGACAAAAAGCTTGAAACGTCGAAGAAATGTTAAAGTTAGCATGTGTGGTTTATAATAAATTGGGGTAATATGAAACAGATATTCTCAGAAGAACACTTACTGGCTCTGCTCCGGGCACTTCAAAGCGGTGTTATCAGTGACAGTGGTCCTCCTGTTGCGAAAGCCGGGCGATGTTCTCAGGAAGTGTCACGGTTTCCTTTGTTTTATGTGAAAAGAGGTCCACTTACAGTGCCTGCCACACGCCGCCATTTTGATTCACGGAACCCCACAGCGGGCATTCACAACTCCAAGGCGGGCTTCAAACTGAAGGTTAATCCTTGTGGTCAAACAGTATTGGAGCAATGTACAATAGATGTCAAAAGCGTTATTAAGCATGGCTCTCATTTCATGGTGTTTCAAGTCCAGGGTTATGAAAGGGTCATGGGACCGAGGCTGATCTCAAACATTGGACTCCAGAAGTCACAAAATGCTAGCGGCATTGACTTTACTACACATGACAAGACAGAGGAGACACCCTTACTCAACCCTTGCCTACTATTTGTTGCATTAGCGGTAGGGAAAGAGAAAGGAATAGAAATCACAAATAATACTTTTAAAGCAATGTACTGCCTTCTTGACCCTAGAGACCAATGATAACAAGGGCAATGCCGGGTCTTGGCACCCATATGTAGTAGCTGCTATCCTTGCCAACCCGCAATAGATTGCCATCACGAACTGTTTTTTTTTTTTTAGTTAAGGAGCATCCTAGGGCTAAAACTTCCACAGAAAGTAGGTATGCAAATGGAAAAAACACACGCATAGATACCCCTCTCTTTGATGGTTCTTTTGAATGATCAGACAGTTCTGGTGTGATCAAGTTTAGTTCCAACCTTGCCACTGGAGTATGTCGGTTACCGATGTTTGGTCAAGTGGCTGGTTCTTCGGTGTGCCTTGCCCCTGCTGATAACCACATTAAGGCAACCAGGCCTGGGGAATCAACAGAAGGGCCTAGAGGGGTGACTCCTATCTCTGTGGAGTTGACTCATTCTCCCTCTGTTGCAAAACCAACAAACTTTCTATTACCAAATGCAAAACACAAACGCCCTAGTCACTGTTTCCCTGAGCTTGAAGTATCCTCTCTGACTCCACATCAATACAAGGATGTCCTTTAAAAGCCCCTGATCCTCAACCAAAGGCTAACCCCTTACATCTCCAAGGCAAGCCACAGTTCAAAATGCAGATAATTCTCATAAAAAGGACGCTGGGGATGTAACACGCTGTGTGCTTATATCAGCACCAACTCAAATCACACTCTTGCAAGAAATGTCACCCTCACTCTACCTGGGAACGTGTGCATCCACTACTTGTGTCAAAAAGGCCTGCTGTGATTCTCTTCACAGTGCCACTCACTTACTCTTCATTCATCCATATACCCAGGTGGTATGAGGTCTAGCATTCAGTAACATGTTTAGTTTGTCCCATGCTTTCACTAAATGTAAGCCTCTCTCCTTTACTAGCATTCTACAACAAAGCAGAGAAGGATTGTCAGTACATCACCTGTCCCTCTCAACAAATGTTCATTTGTATGTTCTTGGAGCATGCCACTTGGATGCAATTAACTGACTTCCCTGGGCAAACTCTTCTTCCATGTTGAAAGACAGAGGTTTGCACATCTTCCCATCTGTATCTGTAAGCAAATGGCCAAACTCATACACCTGGCACTCTCAAGTGACTGCTGGGGTTTTGTAAGCTATAGTAAGAGTGCTCGCATAAGAACAAGACTTTAATAATCTGGTCGTCTACATAGACACCATAAGGAAAATGTGGTGGTGCACAGAATTACAATAAACAAGACTATAACGTAAGCATGATACTAAAGTTTATCTCACTACATTTTGAGAAACAAATACTCTACAAACTTCTGTAAAAGTAGTGGCACAGTTGTACCCAACAGTAGTGGCATGCACAAAAGTGCAGCAGTTAACATATAATTGGAAATCACCTATTGATATATAATGTTAAGAAAAGGTGTGTTAGCTGAAACGTGTATGTACACATACACACGAGTTTTTTGTGGTGCTCATAAGGACTGGGTTGAAGAAAATCAAATCAGAGTAATGAGATAACCAGTAAATAACCGAGACATTTATGAGCGTTCATTATTCTTGAGTAGTGGATCCAAATTCTCTCTTCATTTTTGTTTTCATCTATTGAATTTTATTATGTGCCGCTGTTGCACTCGGGTGCACGTAGATAAGTATTACATTCTAACAACACAAAAATTTACAACTAGCTGGCAGATAATTACTGTACGGGTTCATCTCTGTATGTTAAAAACTGTTTTATCTCATAAAAGTACTCTACGGAAGCAGCATGTTGCACTGGCCTTGCATCATGAGAGAAGAAGCCAGCACCTCTTGGAAAGCTCCTCCTTCTCCCCCACTACCTGTGGCCAGGATCGGTGCCTGCACAGCAGTGGCTACTCAGAGGCGTGTTCCACAGTTGCTGTGGAGTGCTATGTGCGGAAGGGATTTGGCAGAGTACAATGGTACAATAGATCTCAAACATGGAGTTCTTCTTCCTCCATTTGCCATTTCAGGGAAATACCATTCTACAAGAAAAGTGGGGGAGAATAGCCTTACACCTATGCCTGTCTAAGAATGCCACTTATCCAGTGCTTGCTGCCTGAATTCCCAAACCACAGTGCCAGCCTCTTTTCCTCTGATAATACTTCCTGCCGGGTTCAAATATAATGAGGCTAGGGTTTGAGAAGGATGCATCACAATGCACTTGCTCCCTGACATTTTATCACATTCATCACCCATCCAGTTACCATTTAATACCTGATTTTGCCTGTCTTTTTCTGTAGCAGGATTCATTTAGGATTCTCTCTTTTGGAAAATCTTATTCTGTCCTCCTTCTCAACTCTGATCTCAATTTCTGTTTTCCCCTTATTGACTTTTTCCTCCTAAATGAGACTCTCTCAGGACATTTGATACCTTTCACATGTGTATTTTTATGTCGGGAGATATTATGGCTACTGGAAGGAGTTGCCTTTTTAACAGGCAATCAAGAAGGAAATTAGAGACTTTCACTGCATACGCTGCTCAACATATTACATCACAGAAGACTCCACTGGCGTGTCCATGTTATAGATCGTGACCAAGATTTGGCTCACTAATTACAATAGATTCAGCTTGAGAATTTGGTCTTAAAACAGACCTTAGCTGTAAGGTCTGGTGATATCCCAGTAATCCTATCAGGCACCCCACATTTTTCTGTGAATCCTCTTTTTTACCTTTAAAAGGGAATATTTAGATTTCCCAGCAGTGCATTTTGCTTTTCTGCAAGATCAATCATAGGTCGAGGTTCCTAAATAAATATGGTCTTACTTTGTTTGCTTTAGCTTGGGCTACACCATTAATTAAAATTTTGGAGCACTCTGTTGTGGCCGCTCTATGTGAAATAAGGCGAAATGGATGCATTTATGTATCCAGCATGTTTTTACCAATGGACAGCAGAAACTACTTGAGCGAGAAAACCCAGATGACATTATTTCATTGAAGAATGATGGAAGAAATCAAGGAAGAGTGAGTTCATACTCACCATCTGTTAGAAATGGGGTTTCTGGTTGGCTAGGGTATGCACCTAAGCCAGGCAGAACCCACCCACTCTAGCCAGGGCAAGGGAGTTACACGTCCAAGGTAACCCCTGCTCACTCCCTACGTAGCTTGGCATGAGCAGCCAGGCCTATCCCAGAGGCAATGTGTAAGCATTTGCACAACACACACAACACACGTGACACACTATCCCCACCACAAAGGAAACACAACAACAAGTTATATGAGAATATACTGTATTGTACAAAACACAATTATTAGACCATACACCACATATCAGTAATATCCTGCTACCTTAGCAGTTGTCAGAACGTTACACATTAGTTACTCTGCAAAAGTAGCAGTAGTCACATATAACACACAGGTTACTTAGTATTCTGCAACATAAGTAGTAGTCAGGAATCACGCTACTACACCAATGCCCTTGTCATAGAAACATCATAAACACCCAGATTAGGAACGTTATAAAACTTATGGCAAGTCAGGAAAACATATTAGCATGTCACGCCCATAAAAGGAACATTTGAATAAATATATGAAACATCATAAACATAGGTAGGCAACATATAAATCCATAATGTCTACATAAAGAACCTATGATATATATATTCTCCTTTTAAAAGTACCTGGTTTTATGATGAAGGCACCTCCAGTGCTGTGAAAAGATCAAAAGGGACCCCTGGCGCTCCACTGTGAAAAGCGGGGGCCCTCCGGTAATTTGGGAGAAGAGGGGAGTGACACGCAATCCTTCTGGATTTATGAGGGCCCCTCCTGGGGCCCACGATCTCTGGGCACCCCCCTGGGCCTCAACCAGCCCCACCCGGGGGGAGGCAAAGTCAACCAAAACACTTGGGGAAGGAGGGGGGCGCCACACACCCCTCCGGTTTGTAACAGGCTCCTCCTGGGGTCCGCAATCGCTAGGGCCCCCCAGGTCTCCACTGGCCCTGACACACTGGGGGGCACAATAATGCCCAAGAAAACCAGCCCAGCGACGCAGGGAGCATCCGACGAGGCTTCCACCCCGCCCGTTCAGTTATGAGGACCGGGCCCCTCCTGGGGCCTGCAATCACTGGGGGCCGAGAAGGAAGACCAGCAGTACGGAGGGAGCCTTCAATGAGTCTTCCTTCCCCCGCCCGGCTGCTCTCTCCACGCTGCGGCCAGCAGGCACCAGTGTGTTGCTAAATGTGCCCCGGGGGCGCTCCTCGGAGCGCGCATCACCCCAGGGGCACGATAGGAGCTCGCTCGCTCCTTTTCTTCTTTTGATGGTGCCCCGGGGACACAGAAGCAACGCGTCTCCTACGCGCTAGGACAATTAGAGAGCCCCGGTCGTGGCGGTGAAACGGGACACAGCGACATGCTTTTCCAAGCGCTAGGGCCCTCCCATGAGCCTGGGTCCCGGCGGTGATTTCTTGTGGCAACAAGCGCTTTCAGAGCGCTCCTTAACTCAATGGATGAGCGCTCCTCGATGCGCTAGGGTCATGATTAAGAAGCGCTCCTCATGCGCTTCTAGTTGTTGCAGGGGTCAAGGGCCACTGCACCCTGCCCCTGGGGGACAAAGTACTCAAGGAGCACAGGGCGTCAGGGCCCAACAGCAGACCAGCACAAGATGAATGCAAGCAAGTGGCAGTTCCTTACAGTGACCAAGCAGGTCACAGGTCAGCACAGCAGCAGGAGTCCATGGCAGTTCCTGGTGAGTCCCACCAGCAGTCTGTGTCCAGTTCCAGGTAAGTTCCAAGAGTTCCCCAAATTGTGGGGAAAACTCCCCTGTACTTATACTCAGTTTTTACATTGTGTTACAAAGGAAGGGAGAGGAGGTTCCAACCAGTTACAACTGGTTCTGAGAGTGCCCACTCTCTCCTCCAGCACAGGCTCCAAACATCAGTTGGGGGTAAACGACCCTATTGTGTGAGGCCAGGGCACAGCCTTTACAAATGCAGGTGTTCCCCGCCTCTCCCTTCTCTCAGCCCAGGAAAACTATTCAGCATGCAGATGAACCTCTGTGACACCTCCACCCTCCCTGTCTACAGGCTGTCTGAAAAGTGTGCACAAAGCCCAACTGTCACTCTGCCCAGACGTGGATTGGAAGTGATGCTGCAAAACACCAGAGTCATGAGCCAGAGAAATCCTCACTTTCCAGAAGTGGCATTTCTGTAATAGTAATAAAAAATACACTTACACCAGTAAGCAGCATTTCTTACCACCATTACTACCATACCAAACATGCCTATGTTACCCCTTCATAAATCAGACAATACCCCCTATATATAAAGCAGGGCATTTCTAATGCAATCCTATGAGAAGGCAGCACTCACAGCAGTGAGACACCAAGTTAGGCTGTTTGTCACTACCAGGACAGGCCACGCAACCCGGCACATGTCCTGCCTTCTACATACACAGTACCCTGCCCATAGGGCTAGCTAGGGCCTGCCTTAGGGGTGACATACGTGTAGTAAAAGGGGAGTTTTGGGCCTGGCAAGTAAATTTAGATGCCAGGTCCCTGTAGTAGATAACTGTGCACACATGAACTGCGCTAGCAGGCCTATGACAAGTTTGAAAGGCTACTTCAGTGGGTGGCGCAAGCAGGCCCACTAGTAGCATTTAATTTACAGGTCCTGGGTATAGAGATACCACTGTACAAGGGACTTACAGGTAAATTAAATATGGCAATTAGGTATAAGCCAATAATATCAACTTTAGATGGGAGAGCACCTGCACTTTAGCACTAATCAGCAGTGATAAAGTGCTCAGAGTCCTAGCGCCAACAGTGAGAGGTCAGAAAAAATAGGAGGAATTAGGCATAAAGTCAAGGCACACAAGTGCCAGTTCCCACACCATCCAAATTCAGTTTTTGAACTTGCTGGTCCAGCCATGTTAACTGAATTTAGACTTCTAGAAAGACATGTTTTTTCCAGAATTCAACCTCTTTGTAATTATGTGGATTCCTTTATCAAGAAAAAACTAAGTAAACAGGAACAGCCAGAGCACTGCTAACAAGGAAAAAGAAGGAATGTTGGTCAGAGGCAAGATTGTATGTGTATTGTGGGCACATAAGACATGCAGGTCTCATATATCCTCAAAAGAAATTTAGTAAACACCAAACCTCTGAGAAAGACGAAAGAGCAAGTGTAAAATGTCTTCCTTACACTGGATTGTCTCCGAACAGCACTACCATCAATTGCATCTTTTATCAATTGCCTGGAAAGTTGAAGCTATGAATAATGTTCTAGTGCTGTTGGATAGAGGAGCATGATTTGACTCTTACAAATATTATTCCTAACAGACTGAATGAGATGCCGTAGGTAGTTCAAAGAAGTGATAGTTCGTTTTTGGCTTGCAAACCAGTGAGGGAAGCCTTTCCCATTTATGTTGTGATTTTCAGAATTTCCTGCATCATCATCACAATTTTTCCCTGACCATTGTTATTATCAGGTGGTAACTGGTCACCTACTGAAGAGACAAGAGTTTTCAATCAATCTAATTGTGGCTAATCTTTCTTCTGTCCCTCCTCAGTGCCACACATATGCTACAGATTTTGCTTAGTCTGAGGTACGCTTGCTTCCCTTCATAGTGAGTATGACTGAGATATACTAATGGAACCTATTGCTGTAATGCAAATTGGCCATATTTGATCCCTGTTGGAAAGCGAGTAGGGGAATTTGCAGAAGGGATTGAATAATTGCAATCATTCTCCAGCTGAGGCACTTTTTTTTTTTTTGTCCCAAGGAAAGGATCAATATCTTCAAACCTGTATTGATCATGGAGAGCTGTGCATTGCACATGCTGTCTTCCAGTGTTTCATTAATCCAATTTTTTTTTCCTGATGTCTTAAATCATTTTGTGATGATTTATCTGGATAATGGTCTGATTTTTTACAAGATTCTGTCAGGAATGACCTTAGGTGAAGAAGACTCCATGGGAGCAGAAGAACGTTTCCTATGCCTCTTCCATTTAACATACGCCAGAAAACAGGTGTCCCCTGCTGTGTGAGAGATTTGGGGAAAAGGGTATGGGGACTGACTCAAAAGTATAGATGTTCTTCTGCAGGATATTCTGCGTTTCACCCTCACTAATCCTTAGCTGAGTGGTTGCTTCTAGATAAATAGGGTGCTCATCCTAGAAAATGCAGACTAAAAAACATTAAACATACAGCACGATGGGTTACACTTAGCTAACTCTATTAATATCTAACATTAGTCTCCTCACTTTTGAATACACTAAACCTAGAACCTTTGAGGCACGAGCTCCTCTTTTATGAGGAATCTTAATATAATTGGCTATACAATGGTTTTTCAAAATTGAATAGTGAAACCATTTCTCTCAGTTGAAAGTCAATCTGCAACTAACACTATTATTCATTATAAGTCTCTTACCCATCTGAGAATCATCTCTTTTAAGTCTCTGAACACACTCTGAAAAATTTCCACAAAGGGATCCAGCTACTTTTCAAGTGATAGTTATAATCCACTAAATAGTCTTAGATTTCTCTCACTTTCCAAACATCTTATGAAACCAGATTTGCATAGATACTTCAAAATGAAAAAAGGCTATGACTTCTCAAATAAAAAGACTGTGCACACTTAAAATGAAAGTGATTGGGAAATAAAATGGGGAACTGTGTTGAGTTTTCCTTCTCAGGGTGGCAGAACACAAGAACATTACTTTTCTCCTCAGTGAGAACAGTTGAAGTATGCCAGCTGAATTGCACCCAAGTATGAAAGCTCTTCTGCTCAGGCTGCTCTGCTCAGGCTCACGCTGGAAAACAAAAAAGTTGGACTGCATCATTAACAATTAATTTGATAGTGGGCAAAATCTTGAAATTGTAGAGTCCGGACATCTGAAACCATCGGCCAAAAAATGTTTGATTTGATTCCTTTTGTAAGGTGGCTTGTGGAGCATTGAAGGTATTTTCTAGTGACATTCCATCTAGATCTCATTCTCAATTTAACTGACCCACAGTAACTACTGGACTCTGCCCTTGCTATTTCGCTCGTGACAGACTCTTGCTTAATATCTAAGGTAGGTTACTGTAGTGATATCCATACCTTAACAACATAATTTTACCTATAAACATGAAAGATATGAATTTAAGAAAGACAAGATTAAGTATCTTGGATTATATTGAATGCTTCTGGTTTGTCAATGGACCCAAAGAAAGTATCAGCAATCATTTAATGGCTTTCTCTACCAAACAAAACCAAAATTTCCATGTTTAAAAAAAATATTTATCATACATTCACTCAGTTTTTGCTTCAGACTATTGCATATCTATGTAATGATATTACTTGCATGCTAAAGGATGAAAACAGTTCAGCATATTCATAAAGATGTTCATTGGAGGGGCACGGCAAGACCATCAACGACACAGGATGAGTAGAGGAGGCACTCACCTCAGGTCGCCCACCTCACTGTACCACACAGGGGCCCCCTTGTCAAGGGAGATCTCACGTCAATATTAACTTAATTTGAAGTAGCCACAATGTTGATGTAGCTGCCTTTAAAGAGTTGCATAGTCCACTAACCAAAGAGGCATCCCTGTGGTAGGATACAGTCCACATGACAAGATGGCAAAAGGCCACAGGTAAACTGGTAACAGCAAGAACAGGACAGAAACACTTACAAAGCACCACGCCACCTGGGAGATAAGGGGTCACATTGTAGGTCCTAAATTCCAAAGCACAAAAACTGTGGTGAAAAGAAGGTGAAGATTTACTGATCAATGATGCAGCCCATCAAAGAGACAGGCCCCACCCAATATGATTATTTCCGCACACTGGTGAGGAGTTAGTAGCAGGGAGGGGCTTGGAGTAACAGGCGGCCTACAAGGTGATAGTGGTGAGACTCATGTAAACCACATGGTCTGTGGAAGAATGGTACATCAAGAAGAGCCCAGTGGAGACCATGACAGACAGAAAAGGACAGAAGTATAAGAGATGACGGAACACTGCTGATGGTTGGTGGTAACACTTCTGGGCAGCGAACAGCCAAGAGATGAATACCCCAAATGGGAGAAGAGGTGTGATGTTTAGTCATTGGCTGAAGGAAAAACAAGAAGAAGAGAGAAACAGCACCTGGATACAGTGAACATGGTTGAAACTGCAATGTGAGGGATAAGAGCGCCACCACAAAACCGTAATACATTACGGACAAAAAACTGGCACATTGGCACAGCAAACAGCGGGTGATCAAAACCTTTATATAACATTTTTAAGGACCTCATACTCAATAGGAGGGAGACAGCATGAAAGAAGAAGAAAGTGGGCTCCTGGATATAGAAAAGTCTACTGTTCACACCTCAGAAAAGTCCAATAGGAGTTGTGCACTTGGACAATCCATAAATGTGTGTCACACGGCTCCAGGAAAGAGCAACTGACAGTAAAAATCTAAAGAGTGAGTTAGCGTGAGTAGGAAAGAGGAAGCTCAAAAGGAAACCAGCTTCTTACACATCAAAGATGTTGGGCCTAATGTTGGGGCACATTATCACTCTAGGAACCTATGCTGGGTAAGTACTTAAATGAAATAATAGATTGAAGCATGAGGCGAGTACCTCAAGAACCTTTTTAAGTTATGCAGAGGCTACATGCAAGGGTAAAAAACCTATGAAACAAAGTTGAAAGATGCAGCACCCTATAACCCACGGAGTTAACCTAGAACAGAAAAGAACAAAACATCAAAACCATGCCGCAACAGAGTAAACTCAAGAACAACAGAGACAGGAGATGAGAATGCCCACTCCCAATTTAAAAAAGGACCAAACATCAAAGGTGATTTAGACTCTCAGGTTACACACAGATACATGGAAGAAATTATTGCTGGCTAAAGCAGAAATTAAGGGCAGCCAGAAAAATGTGACAGACCTTGGTGAAAGAATAAACACATAAGAGGAAAGATCTGGAGAAATGGTCCTTGACATAGTTCACTTTAATTTCAGAATAATCACCCAGGAGGAGAACTCATCACACTTCAAGTAAGAAGACTAATACTCTTCAAGAAACAACAATGTGAAAATTAGAGAAATTCAAAAGGGAAAAGAGGATCCAAATTTCAAAACCTATGTGCTGAACCTTTTTTGCACCTCTCATGAAGGAACCAGGTAATGTCCATCCACGCTGGAAAGATTATGCAGAGCAGCCATGATCAATATATCTAAATGCTTTCTACCAGACACACTGGCAAGGTTTCATTACTTTGACAACAAAGAACAATTAATGTATATAATGCTAAGAACCAGGGACATCTCATACAACCGTGCACAGATATTTATATATCCACACCTATCCCTAGTGACTCTAGACAAACAAAAGTCATTCAAACTAGTGACAGACTTCCACAGAAGTAAAAGTGTGCCCTATAGCTGTAGCTGCCCATCCAGGATAGTCTTCAGATGGAAAGGAGCATGATATACAACTGACTCTGTGGAAGAGGTATGCAAAGTTCTAAACATCCCAGATGAAGAAAAACACTTGACAAAGAATGTTGAAATAAGCACTACGCCCGAGCGACGACTAGTGTGCCAGAAACCTCAACTGTGCCATAGAAAAGGAGGATTTTCAAAGAGCGCAAGGCAAGAAGGATGCTTTGAGGTAGGCAGAAAAATCAAGTAGAAAACTGCACAGTTCCATTGCGCATGGGGGCCACACAACCTCAAGAAAGCAAAGGACTACCATCACATAGTCTTTGAAACAAATGATAAGACTAGCTAGCAGGGTAGTGGGCAGTCAGATTGAGCTGGCATGAAGGAGTTGATATGGTGATTGGGTTCAGTGGAGGAAGATGGAATGAAGGAATGCCCTTCTCAGGTTGTATACCCATATGCTAAGTATGGCGATCTGTTTTTTGAATTGTTGTGCTTTACATACGAGAAATTGAGCTTTCCCTAGCTTAGGGCAACATTGTTTTCAGCCATCTTGGATGTAACACCATAGTATACCCCATGATTATTTCGGTTAATATTTTGTCATACTAAAAGATTTTAGCCTTTGCAATATTAAGACTTTCCCAGCTGTGCTGAATGAAATGTACTTATCTAAGGTCAACCTAACTGCCTGAGACTAAGTAAAATAGTATGTAAGAAGTCATGTCCCATGTATAGACTCTGAAAATGTCCAGGTCTAATGTATTAGAATGGTGATAAAGTCATATCTCCAAATGCATGCTGTAGAAAAATGCTTCTTTTTTTCCCTTATTGGTGAGAACCCTGTGGACCATGTACTTGTGAGGTGATTTGTCTAAAGAACTTTAAATGGAGAAGAATTTGCTATGCTAAGAGGATATCCGTCCCATTTTTTCAGAAGGCAAATCAAAGCTGGATTTTCAGTAGAACTTTACTGAGTTCTCCTCTGTATTATTTATGATTATATACTTATTATAATAATTGATTGATGGTTCAGCTTATGCATTTCTGTACTGGTATGTCTTGAATAAACTTTGGTTCTTGTCTGTCGTTCTTAACAGAAATGCTTCTAACGTAAGATAAATGTATAGGATCTAATAAACAAGAGAGATGGGTCAAATGGGGAGCACAAAAGTCCAACAAGGACTACACCGCTCCCAGTCCAAGCCGTCCACGCAATCTTAAAGGCAAATGAGACACAGGTTTGAATGCTGACAGAATGAAGAGACAATGTTAGAAAGGGGGTTTAAGAGGAGATAGGTTTATGAACCTGATCACAGTTCCACGCTTTAGCTAGTAAAATAACATAGAAAACATCAATGCAAAATAACAATGTAACCAAACAGCTTGTATTAGTAAGAGAAAGAGGATTGTTGGCTGGCACTCTCATGTGATCTGTGTACTTTAGAAGATGCACCACAGCACCTGTGTACGCCTGTCCTGCTTGTGGCTACTTGCACTCAAGTCAAATTAGCTTTTCTACTTTATGATATATTTTTACAGTGAGACAGTTTAATTGGCCATAAAATGAGGAAACTAGAACCATGGCCAGCTGTTAAATGCATCGCACGGACAGTCCACGAACTCTGATGGGAAGGAATGAGAGAATAATTCTCAGATGTCTCGCAGGAGTGTTGAAGAAGACAAATGTGTGGGACACAGAAACTAGAAACATGCATTGACATCTTTACTGACTGATTCAAACTTTTATTTATTTAGACAAAATAGTACTAAACAATTAATTTAGTCATTCTACATCATATAATGTAGAAAGATAATTTGTAAGATATAAAAGTCACAAAGTAAGACAAAGCTTTTTTTTAAAGATAGTCAAAAGTGACCAAGCCTGATCAATGCATCCTGCAGCTGATGGAGACATTGAACTATCTTTTATAAACAAAGGTTTTTAAAACGGTGCAATGATAAAAAATAAAACAATCAATGAGAATGTGAGAACTTGTACATTTATGAATAACAATGCTTATACATTTTCATTTGCTATAATCTGTTCCATCATTCCTGAGACTGAGACTAAAGGGTTCAAAGCAAATCTAAATTTAAATAACTCCATCCTTATTTCCTTATTCAACAGTCTGATAGTCAAGTAATGTATAGTAAATGTCATCCTCATCTAATTAATTTGATTGCAAGGGAGAGGGAAGGATTCTCTTCTAAGTACCTCCAATATCATTTTTAGCTCCACATTGCTGAGTTTTTTTAAATATCTTCTTGGAAACACTGGTCCTGTAAGAATTTGTGAGTTTGATCCTTTTAGGGTCGAGCCTGCGTTGCATGCGCTCGCGCATGCGTATCTCTAGCGAGACGCTTTAGGTATCAGAAAAGGGCTCGGAGCCCCGTCAACGTCACGTCAATGTCTTTCATTGGCAAGTTGGCTTGCCTGTTACAATCCACTTCTTTTGATTAGTGGAAGGCACGCATACGTCATGCCTTTTCCGTGGTTAGCCCTCCTCGAGTGCACCGACCAAGTATGGAAAACATGCGAGGCTCGCTGTGGTTGTGGACTACTTTTTCTCTGTTTTTGAAGCGCGATCTCGCTGGGCAGAAGTCGAGCACTTTGTTAATTGCACTTTTGCCGTTAAGTTCATAATTGCACTTTGTGTGAACTGTACAGCGCGATCACGCTGTTTTTTTCTTTTGATGCAGGAGAAATCCGGTTGGGAGTTTACAACAGCTGTAACTCCGACAAATGCGAGACCCTAGTGCATTGTAAATGCTTGTTTAAAACTGCTATCACCCAACTTCTGTCACCATTTTGAACCTCCTTCCAGCACAATTGAGAGATTTTAATATGCTCACAGGACAATAATGACGATCAGCGCTTTGCTTTCTCAACTTAATTGTAACAGGTGTACCTTACTTAGCTACATGTCCTGTTCTAATCAGTAGATTCAGAATTACCCTGTTAAAACGTTAGTTATGGTTCACCATAAACTCATCAAACCACTTAAATCCCCAGCTATGGCTAGCAATTCACACAACACATGCCACCCACAATGCTCAAAACACTTATTTGGCAAAAGTATAAGTAGCAAAAAAAGAGCGATCAAGTCAACAATATGATGAAATTTCAGGTGATAAAGGCGTGTATTGCATATGTTGCTAACCAAAGCTGTTGAATATCAGTGGTATGACAAGCTTAAACCAGAACAATAGCTCACCTGTTTAATGTGTTTTTGGTAAACTTCATTGATTTGTTTATGACTTACATAATTTTCAACCCATGTTACGCATAACCTTTAACTGTTCACAACCAGGGTAAGGGAAGGGTCCATCCTGTAACCAGCCACTGAACCCAATTTGTCTTGGTTGCCCAAAACCCACTCTATGCAGCCTTCAGTGATGCCCAGCAAGGGATGGGTGCAGGCTCAGTCCTAACTTGCAGCGGGTGCTGCAGCAGAGGTCTACCTTACGGATTACAAGCAAAAACGGAAACTCATTTTAGTGTTTCACTTGGCTTGTGCTTTTTTTTTGTTTACACTGCATGAAACTCGTGAGTCAGCTCCGTCTCAAGAGTCAGGAGCAAAATGGTGGTCACTGCCTTGGGGTCAGTCACTTTCGGGGTTTGGCAGACATGGCTGCGGGAATTTGTTTCACAATATGAAACTCGTGCATCAGCTCTGACTCATGAATTTGAAGAGGGCCAAACATAAATTTTCAGCCCTAATGCAACAATCACATTGTGTAAAAAAAAATTCAAAACACAGTTGACATGATTCACGAGCTGTGACTCGCAAATTTGAATGCCAGAGATATACAAAAGTATTAATGATTAAAATTCCAAACAGCACCTTTTATGAAACACAATATATATCTACACCTACTTACAGGAAGGATACCAAATTAAAAATGCACATTTGTTTGAGTAAAATTCTGTTGGTGTGTCAACTGTGGTGTAAGTCTCTTTTGGTCTATCTTCCAGCACAAGTTCCCGTGGGAGCCAAAATTGCAAATTACACACTTTTTACACTCAACCCCCCCTTAATTTTCTTTGTCAAGTTTCGTGAAAATCTGTCTATGAGGTCAAAAGGCAAATCAAAAAATGCAGGGGCATTTATATGTTACTGACCAACGTTTAACTTCTACCACAATAGGTTATCATATGAATGTAATCAGTGATGTAATATGTGAGGTCATAAGCACAGCATCACAGGGATTCAAGTAATACTTAAGTCAGCTAGAGTGTTTTTTTGGTTTTAAAATTGTAGGTTTTTTTCATTAATAGAAGACTTACGTATAACTCCACTTTAACCTTTGTTTTTTCCAGTGCATTTCTAAGACTTTTTAATGTAGGTTAAAATTTTACTTCCTTACTTTCATATAACTTCACTTTAACCTTTATTTATTTTAATTGAATTTCTAGTTTTTTAAAACAAAGCAATATTTGATTAAGATAAGTCTGCAGCCTAGTCCCCGGCATGCATGGCATGCATGGTTCCGTGTATGACATCAGCAGTAACTCTGTACATTAGATGATAAAATTCACAATCCTCCCATGGCTCACAACAGTTTTCTCCTTTCACATGGGAGCAAGCATTTAAACAATGGTAATAGTTTACTTTTCAGTCCTCATGTTCTAGCATTTCAACAATTCAAGGTTACTGATGAATGAGCTTACACACAATACAACAGAACTCTTTACTAAACGTGAAATGATCTAATGGAAAAAAAATCAGGTTAAAGGAAAATAAATGATTCAGCTTTTTCATTACTTCGACAGACCTGCCAACTTACGTGGTGCCACCGTGTGACACACAATATTGATTCCCCTCACATGGCCTCGAGTGAGGAGCCAATATCACACAGTGGCAGGGAAAACAAGCTGAACACTACTATAAACAACTGATTTCAGCTTGTTTTCAAAGGCTTTTAACTGTTGAAGTCATTAATGGGGTTGAAAACACTCCAGGACATCATCAGCAGTCTCAGTAAGCTTTTTCTTTTTTATGGCAGGGGTTCGGGGCAGGGGTGGGGGCATAAATGCCTCTTAGGTGCTTCTCGGCATGATGCTGCACCCCTCTTCACATTGTGAGGTTTCTGGTGAAGTTGGGAGGTCCGCTGCCATAGATATGAAATTTCAGACCTAGTTATGCTAACACAAGGAAATAAATGCATTAATATGACAACTAATAAAACACGAAAAACATGAAAACCCATGAATATATCACAAGCATTTTCAATCATTAATTGCAATCTTTGTTAACGTATTATACTAAATATGACTGAGACATGCATTTAGCTTTCTGCACTCATGCAACTTTAAATTAATAACTCACACTAATAAACATAACTCATAATTATTTTCTAATCATAATAATTCATTCTATGAATATGTATAATCAAACATTGTTATAAATCAGTTTAGCATTTAATAAACACGGTTGAGCACAACATCTGCCATGGTAAGCACAACACCCACCTATGGTAGGCACAATGTCCACTGTTAGACTTGGCATCCCTGGTGTGGTCTCCCCTAACTTTTTGCCTTTTTCCCAGGTTGTTGATGTGTGTTGGACTCTGTCTTTGCTGTTTTGTTACCCTGGGCACTTTACAACTGCTACCCAGTGCTAAAGTGTAAGTGCTCCTATGTAAAATATATGTGTAATTGATTTTCCATGATTGGCATATTTGATTTACTAGTAAGTCCCTAGTACAGTGCACTAGAGGTGCCCAAGGCCTGTAAATCAACTGCTACTAGTGGGCCTGCAGCACTGGTTGTGACACCCACATAAGTAGCCCTGTAAACATGGCTCAGACCTGCCACTGCAGTGTCTGTGTGCAGTTTTAAACTGCCAATTCGACTTGGCAAATGTACCCACTTGCCAGGCCTAAACCTTCCCTTTTCATACATGTAAGGCACCCCTAAGGTAAGCCGTAGGTAGCCCCATAACCGGGGTGCAGTGTATGTTAAAGGTGGGACATGTACATGTGTTTTACATGTCCTAACAGTGAAATACTGCCAAATTTGGTTTTCACTGTTGCAAGGCCTATCTCTCTCGTAGGTTAACATGGGGGCTGCCTTTCAATATTATTAAAGGGCAGATTCCCTTAGGGTGAAGATATAAATATGGAGTTTAGGGTCTTTCAGCTCACAATTTAAAAAAACATCTTTTAGTGAAGTTGGTTTTTAGATTGTGTGTTTAAAAATGCCACTTTTAGAAAGTAGGCATTTTCTTGCTTAAACCATTCTGTGACTCTACCTGTTTGTTGATTCCCTGTCTGGGTCAGTTTGACAGTTGGACTGTTTGCACCTCTCTCTAGACAAGTGACACGAATGGAGCTGGGGTGTAGCCTGCATATCCTGATGAGCTATCTGTGCTGGGTACGGAGGGGAGGAGTGGTCACTCACACCTGCAAGGGCTGTGCCAGTCCTCACACAATGCAGTCTCCAACCCTCTGGTGTGTGTCTGGGGCCTGGCCTGGGCAAGTCAGGATTTCAAAAACAAGAGAGACTTTACGTTGAAGTAGGCCTACTTCAAAGGCAGTAAGGGATATAAGAAGAGCACCCAAAACCCTTGAAACTTAGATCACTTCTGGAATCAAGAGGAACCTTTACCAAGAAGAAGAGCTGAAGAGCTCAAGAGAACTGCTGACCTGCCTGTGACTGTGCTGTGTTGGGCTATCCTGCAGTTGCTGCTTCTGCCTGTGTAAGTGGACAAAGACTGGACTTTGTTGTGTACGCCTGCTTGAGAAGAATCTCCAAGGGCTTGGACTGACCTTGCCCCCAGTTCTGAAGTCTCCGGGCCATCAAAGACTCCTGCCCTGACAAGTGGTGCCCTATCCAGTCTCTGGGCCCTTGAAAGGAAAAGCAGATGAAAATCCAAGAAAACCGACTTTGGGCGACTTTGGACCGACGCCGCTGCCGAATCCCGTGACGCCGCCTGCAACCAACTCCGTGGTCCTCATTGGAGTGTGATGACCCTCGCAGGCCAGACACCGCTGCAGCCCCGCCGACGTCCAGGACTCAGTGGAAGTCGCAGCCCCACGTTATGACCGACGCCGCCCGAAGTGCACAGATTCAACGCTTTGCACCGCTGCCGCCTCAACTCCACCGCTCCACAGCAAGGACCCTATGCCTCTTCGTGACGCCTCAGCTCCTTCTCCCCACAGCACCGGAACCTACGCCGCCTCGGACCCAGCGACGGCGCGATCCCCGACTTCACACACTGGCTTGTTTTTACACTTTACTAAGGTACTGTACCTGGGGGTCTGCAAAACTCTGTGCCCGACGCTGTTGGTATCGGATGGTTGGGAACAACTCCGTCACGTCGGCGTGTTAACACCTCATCAAAGCAGTTTGTGTTTTTAAGTGTTATTTTTGAGTTTAATCTTTAAAAAATCATAACTTGACTTGTGTATGTTGGATTTTTGTTGTTTTGGTCTTGTTTTGTTTAAATAAATATTGGTCATTCTTCTAAACCTGTGTTGAGTAATTTTCTGGCGTTTTTACTGTATTACTGTGTGTGTTGGTACAAGTACTTTACACCTTGTCTCTGAAGTTAAGCCAACCTGCTCATGCCAAGCTACCAAGAGGGTGAATCGGGTTTAACTGAGTGTGATTTTCCTTTACCCTGACTAGAGTGAGGGTTCTTCCTTGGAAAGGAGATAGCTGACTGCCAACCAAAGACCCCATTTCTAACATCCACCATCAGACAAAATGTATACACATTAGTGCATCTCGGTTAGGCTTTTATATGCAAATATAAATCACCAAATGCTTCTGTGCCACTAAGGTATTATCAAAAAATCCACTCTATCACCCCCTCAGTGCCTTTAGGGATCTCTGACTGCAGTTGTTTCAGACTGAAGCTGGCAAGAGTGGATGGTATGTCTGTGTTGGTTTTCAGTCATTAGGTAGCTGCATAGGTGCTGGAAGTAGGGGTGCTGGAGTGCTGCAGCACTCGTAGAAATATGCTGTATTTCAGAAGGTGAATGAGCAGGTGAATTTGTTTTTTGCCACATTTGCCTCACATTCAAAGAGAAAGATTAGCTGTCAGGCTATGTCTTCTGACAAAATGCTCCTTAGTGCACACTGGTGTTTAATTTTATTTATCTGACTGCAAAGTGAGAGGATTTAATAAAAGTGATCTAGGGGACAATCCTGCTGGAGTACTGTAACCAGATTGGAATGCTGCCTGTTGTCAGTTTTTTTTCTAAAACACATTATTAAAATTTCGATACGTGAACAATACATATATTTCAAATTAAATCAGCGATTAGAAAAGCACAAGTGAAGCAATTTTTTGTAAGTCTGAAGTGTGATGGAAACAGAGGTTATAGTCCAAAAAATAATCAAGACACTTTACTTGGCGTTGCAAATTTAGTGGCCATTTCAAAAGAAAATGTGTTGTCTGTAAATAACAGTGCAATACCTCACCAGTGCTCCACAATGCACTACCAGCTACATACCACACCCCTGCTACTCTCCTGCTGAATGGGGGTGGCACATTGGCTACACTTGTTTTTGTGTGACGCCTGTATTTTTCACAATCTCTACAACTTCAGTGATATAACATTAATCGCTGCTCCCCCACTCTCAAGATTGTTCAAGCACCACTGGGTAGCTTTGTAGTCAATGCTGTTGCTGCAGCTTGAGACTGAGGAGAGAAGAAAAATAATGTTAAGTAGCATTGTGCAGCCCTGGATTGAATGATGATGTAAAGCATATTATTACTTTGACTCCCGGCTCAGGGATTTAATCGATCTATTGTAAATACCACCACCAAAGCGGATCCTCTATCCAAATCAGAACTCAGGAGGCAGTGGGGCTGCTGCTGAGTGCAGCAGACTGTCACTTTATTAGTGAAAGGCTTGTTAAATGGATTAAATTTATGTAGGAGCTTAACAGGCATTTAGGTGCTACTTTTGGGCTCAGAACTTCATCCATCCTTTTCTTCATGATGTATCATAATAATGCAGGTTTAAAGTGTAGCCAGGCCCAACACACACTAATGGTTCAGTGACATCAGTGGTAACCACTCAAACATACAGTGAGCCTCAGATCATCGCTGAATTCCAATAACAATAAATAGGTTTAATGGCAATTTATTTTCTTTCTTTACAAACAGGATATAGTCGGTCATTCCAACCTCAGCGGTAAAAGGCGCTTACCGCCAGACAGAAGACCGCCATAACACCGCCGCGGTCGCGGTAAACCGCCACGGTCATTCTGACCCACAACAGGCAAACCGCCAAAATACCGACATCCACAAAAGTCCGCCACATCAAAGGTCAGCGATAAACTGGCGATGACCAAACCTCCACCGTCACGCCAACAGAAATACGCCCCTGCCATTACGACCCACGAATCCATGCGGCGGTCTTTCAACTGCGGTATTCTATTGGCGGTACACACCGCCGCGGTCGAAATACACATACTCGTACAAAACACTACCACATTGGACAATTCTAAATACACACACCTGATACACATACACACACCACTCCCACACACCCAATACAATATAAAACACACACCTCCGCCGGCGCTAGTGGACAGGAGGCCCCGACAGAAGACCAACAGGCCACCAGAACCCCACCCCCTGCCGAAGGAGAACCACCCCGCAAGCGGGCCCTGAGATCCAGGAAGAAGACAGAGTAACATGTCAAGACCCCCGCCAGCAAAGGATACCGCCCTGATTGTCATCCCACTGTCCCACATTGTCACCCTGTCCAACCTTAAACCTTAAACTGCCCCTGCTCCACTTCCCACAGGCATTTGGACAATGCACCTGTGAACCTGATAGTCTGGACTCTGCCATGGACAATCCTCCACCATCACCCCTCACCGATTTGCAACCACCCATCCAAATTAGAGCACTTGAATAAACACACTTATTGCACATAAACAATCTCGAGTCTGTCTGTGATTTTAACAAATGTATTAGACATGACAGTGCCAAAATTGTTATTCACATTGTGATGCCAACAAACCGCTGTCACACAGCTGTAGTCCATGGGGAAACAAAGCAGATGTCACGCAGTGGGGCCCACAGCTCTGAAAACGGAAGGGAAAGTCACAACACAGTTACCATACACTGGGGGAAAAAGTCAGACAGTAGAGAGGTAGGAGCCTTTAAGTAAATGTAATATGCCGGTGTGTACTCTTACCTGTGTGTCACTGAAAATATTGCTCTATTACTGTGTTCCTGTTGTCTATGTCGTCCTCTCCGGCTTCCTCTTCTTCACTCTCCACAGGCTCCACAGCTGCTACAACACCACCATCTGGACCATCCTCCTGCAGAAAAGGCACCTGGCGGCGCAAAGCCAGGTTGTGAAGCATACAGCAGGCCACGATGATCTGGCACACCTTCTTTGGTGAGTACATTAGGAATCCACCTGTCATATGGAGGCACCTGAACCTGGCCTTCAGGAGGCCAAAGGTGCGTTCGATCACCCTCCTAGTCCGCCCATGGGCCTCATTTTAGCGTTCCTCTGCCCTGGTCCTGGGATTCCTCACTGGGGTCAGTAGCCAGGACAGGTTGGGGTAACCAGAGTCCCCTAATAGCCACACCCGGTGCCTCTGGAGTTGACCCATCACATACGGGATGCTGCTATTCCGCAGGATGTAGGCGTCATGCACTGAGCCAGGGAACTTGGCATTAACATGGGAGATGTACTGGTCTGCCAAACAGACCATCTGTACATTCATCGAATGATAACTTTTCCTGTTCCTGTACACCTGTTAACTCCTGCTGGGGGGTACCAAAGCCACATGTTTCCCATCAATGGCACCTATGATGTTGGGGATATGTCCAAGGGCATAGAAATCACCCTTCACTGTAGGCAAATCCCCCACCTCAGGGAAAATGATGTAGCTCCTCATGTGTTTCAGCAGGGCAGACAACACTCTGGACAACACCTTGGAAAACATAGGTTGAGACATCCCTGATGATATGGCCACTGTTGTTTGAAATGACCCACTTGCTAAGAAATGGAGTACTGACAGCACCTGCACTAGAGGGGGGATCCCTGTGGGTTGGCGGATGGGTGACATCAGGTCTGCCTCCAGCTGGGCACACAGTTCATGAATAGTGGCTCGGTCAAGCCTGTATGTCAGTATGACATGTCTTTCCTCCATTGTCGACAGGTCCACCAGCGGTCTGTACACGGGAAGATTCCTCCATCTCCTCGCATTGCCCAGCGGACGGTGCCTAGGAAGGACAACAGCGAGCACAGAGTCAATCAACCCACAGGTACGTTCCCACAGCTTGCACACAACACGATTCACTATGCATTGAATGGTTTGTATGAGTGTTGAGGAAAGGCCTAGGTATGTGTGACGCAGTAGAAATTAAGCCATGTGGGCCCTTGAAATGGCGGCTGCCTGACCTGTGAAGTGTGACAATGGGATGTGAGGTCAATGCGCTGGCGTGGCACACCGTGGCGGTAGGCGGTCGAAGACCGCGGCGCAAAGCCGCATTGGTTAACATAGAACCCTATAGGTTTCACGAGCCAATGACGATGTGCGCCGGCGGTCGCGGTACGCACCACCGCGGTACGCACCGCAGCGGGCGTGACTGCCATTTTCTATCTACTTAATCACTCGATACCTGATCTTCCACAGGAGAGGACCTACACTGCAAGTGCTGCTGTGACCTCGGTCTGGAAGAGACAATGGCTGCTGCGACTGGGGAAAGGGCCCCTGCCTTCACTTCTGAAGAATTGGAGAAACTCGTGGATGGGGTCCTCCCCCAGTATGCGCTATTCTACGGTCCTCCAGACCAACAGGTAAGTACACTGGGACCATGCTTTGTGGGCAATGCTTGGGTTGAGTCGGGTGGATGAAAGATGGTGGGGAGGGGAGCGATTGAGGCATGCATCAGACGACAGATGAGAGCATTGGCCACATGGCAAGGGTGGGGATGGGGGGCCACTCACAGCAAGCATGCAGAAGGTGATGATTTTTTTTCTCCCCCTGTACATGTCACATAGGTCAGCGCCCACCAGAAAATCGCTATTTGGCGTGCCATCGCCAAGGACGTCCGGACCCTGGGGGTCCACAACAGACGGGGCACCCACTGCCGGAAGAGGTGGGAGGACATCCGACGTGGGAGCAGGAAGACGGCGGAGGCTCTGCTGGGGATGGCCTCCCAACGTAGGAGGGGTGCCAGTCGTCAATTGACCCCCCTGATGTCCCGGATCCTGACGGTGGCCTACCCCAATTTGGATGGGCGCGTGAGGACATCACAGCAGACACAAGGGGGTGAGTACACTCTCATTCTGGTGACTTTGCGCGCAGTGGAGGTGTCTGGGTGGGGGAGGTGGGCTGTGGGTATCTCTAGGCCAGGGCGATTTTTGTAGGCTAGGCCCCTCCGTAAGGCATGGCCCTGTGCCCCCGCCCCCCACCTCTGTAGGATGCTAAGTACAGCTATTCATGGCCCTGTGTCATCTATGTGTGCAGTGGTCGTCCATAGGCTTGTAGGCCATGTCCCACTGATTGAGTAGTGGACCCCAAGTGCGCAGCGTAGTGCAGGGGGCTTCTGTGTCTGTCCTCTCCGCCAACGGTTGCGGTAATCCATGCACTCAACATGTCTTTCTTTCCCCCCCCCCCCTTTTTTGTGGTCTTCCTGTTCATGTGTGCATTAGCATCATCAGGCGGAGGAGAAGTGGCATCGGAGCACGAGGGAGCTGCATCCCACATGGCCCTGGAGGGACTCTGAGTACACCAGTGGGACGGAGGGCGGAGGGGAGCTCCACAGCGGGGACTCGTGCTGATGTCAGTGGCAGCGACTCGTCCTCTGAAGGGAGCTCCCTTGTGGCGGCCGACAACAACAGGTACAGCCGCCACCCAGCGCACCAGCACCGCCCTCTCAGCAGCCCCTCAGCGTTTGCCCCGTGCCCGCTCACCCAGGAAGGGGGGCATCTCCTTCGCCCCAGGCACCTCAGGCCCTGCCCCTGTCACCCCTCCTGCCCTCAGTGAGGAGGTCATTCACCTCCTGAGGACCATCATTGTTGGGCAGTCTACCCTTTTGAGTTTGGGGTCTCTGAGCTCACATTTTAAAAATACATATTTTAGTATTGATTTTAAGATAGTTTGTTTAAAAATGCAACTTTTAGAAAGTGAGCATTTTCTTGCTTAAACCATTTCTGTGACTCTGCCTGTTTGTGGATTCCCTGTCTGGGTCAGTTTGACAGAAAGGGAGGTGCACCGGAGTAATGCATACCTGGAGGGCATTCATTCGGGTCAGGCTGCCCATCAGCGATCGTTCAACGCTCTGGCCTCAGCACTGACGGCAGCAATTGTCCCTGTCTCTAGCCTCCCCCCTCCAACTTCCACCACCCAGACCCAATCCCCTGTACCTCTCCCAGACACACCTACAGACCAGCCTGCACACACCTCAACAACCAAGGGAAGCTCATCCAGACATAAGCACCACACATCACACAAGCATTCACACAAGCAACATCCACATGCAGACACACCAACACCCACTGCCTCCACTGTGTCCCCCTCCTCCTCGTCTCCCTCCTCCCTCCCTGTGACGTCTCCACTCACACTTGCATGCACAACATCTTCAGCCACTACGTCCATCACCAGCACACCCACCAGAACACTCCGCACACGTGCAGTCACCACCCCCACTACCATTTACACGTCCCCTGTGTCCTCTCCCAGTGTGTCTGTCACCCCCTCTTCCAAACCACACAAACGCAGGCAGCCACCCACCCAACAGCCATCCACCTCACGACAGCCTCCAGCCCAAGCACCTGCACCCAAAGACACCAGAATTCACACTCCTACAACCACATCCTCTTCCTCCACTCCCATACCCACTTCACCTAGCCGTCCCTCTCTTTCCAAATTGATTTTCCTTTCCAAACTTGACCTCTTTCCAACAACTCCCCCACCTTGTCCATCAAATAAGACTGCAATCAGCACCTCAGCCACCACCAAACCAGGACCTATCAAGACTGTTGTTCAAGGACTGTGGAGTCCCCCACCCTCAAGGGCAGCTAGTTCTGCTAGGAGCCAAGGCACGGCCAGCCCACCCCTAGAAAAACACCCAAAGATTACCAGTGCCCAGCGCGAGAGGCCAAGGACACCAGGGACCAAAATCCCTACCCTGGCTCCGGCTGGAAGTGGGGTGCCACCTGGCACACAGCCAAAGGTGGGAAAGGGCCACAGACGACCAGGGAAGGGTGGGAAGGGCAGCACGCCCGACAAGTCCGGCAGCAGGCCAGCTGCCCAGGAGGGCCCCACCAGCCCCATCCCAGGTGTGCAGGAGGACACCCAGAGGCCCGGTACGGCAGCCAAGGAGGGCCCCGCCAGCCACAGCCCAGCTGCCCAGGAGGGCCCCACCAGCCACAGCCCAGCTGCCCAGGAGGGCCCCGCCAGCCACAGCCCAGTTGGGCAATGAAGGAGCGCCAGCCACAGCCCAGCTGGGCAATGAAGGAGCGCCAACTCAAGCACCGCTGAACATGGCAAGGACCGCCAAGGCAAGCACCGCTGAACAGGGCAAGGACCGCTGAACAGGGCAAGGACCGCCAAGGCAAGCACCGCTGAACAGGGCAAGCACCGCTGAACATGGCAAGGACTGCCAAGGCAAGCACAGCTGAACAGGGCAAGGACCGCCAAGGCAAGCACCGCTGAACAGGGCAAGGACCGCCAAGGCAAGCACCGCTGAACAGGGCAAGGACCGCCAAGGCAAGCACCGCTGAACAGAGCAAGCACCGCTGAACTGGGCCCTTCATCTCAAGCACCGCTGAACTGGGCCCTTCATCTCAAGCACCGCTCCGCTGGGCACTGCCGTCTCATGCACCGCTGCACTGGGCCCTTCATCTCAAGCACCGCTCCGCTGGGCACCGCCGTCTCATGCACCGCTGAACAGGGCACCGCCGTCTCAAGCACCGCTCCACTGGGCCCTTCATCTCAAGCACCGCTGAACAGGGCCCTTCATCTCAAGCACCGCTCCGCTGGGCACCGCCGTCTCATGCACCGCTGAACAGGGCCCTTCATCTCAAGCACCGCTGCACTGGGCCCTTCATCTCAACCACCGCTCCGCTGGGCACCGCCGTCTCAAGCACCGCTGAACTGGGCCCTTCATCTCAAGCACCGCTGCACTGGGCCCTTCATCTCAAGCACCGCTCCGCTGGGCACCGCCGTCTCAAGCACCGCTGAACTGGGCCCTTCATCTCAAGCACCGCTGAACAGGGCACCGCCGTCTCAAGCACCGCTGAACTGGGCCCTTCATCTCAAGCACCGCTGGCCCATTGGCGGAAGGGGCAGTGCCGCATCTGTGTCGGGCAGGGCTGCACGAAGCACTCTGGGCACCAGTCCCCCTCCAGAACCAGTGGACACTGTCATCCACTTGAGAGACTGTGGCTTTGCACTCCCCAGGATGTAACAGTGGGCAAACCACCCACTGTAGAGACTTGAGAGACTGTGGCTTTGCACTCCCCAGGATGTAACAGTGGGCAAACCACCCACTGTATGGACTTGAGAGACTGTGGCTTTGCATTCCCCAGGATGGTACAGTGGGAAAGCCACCCAAAACCACCCACTGTATGGACTTCAGAGACTGTGGCTTTGCATTCCCCAGGATGGTACAGTGGGCAAGCCACCCACTGTATGGACTTGAGAGACTGTGGCTTTGCACTCCCCAGGATGGTACAGTGGGCAAGCCACCCACTGTATGGACTTGAGAGACTGTGGCTTTGCACTCCCCAGGATGGTACGGTGGGCAAACCACCCACTGTATGGACTTGAGAGACTGTGGCTTTGAACTCCCCATGATGGTACAGTGGGCAAACCACCCACTGTATGGACTTGAGAGACTGTGGCTTTGCACTCCCCAGGATGGTACAGTGGGCAAACCACCCACTGTATGGACTTGAGAGACTGTGGCTTTGCACTCCCCAGGATGGGACAGTGGCCATGGAGGCCCCTCGTGGATCTGGCGTTGTGTACTCATGTGGCTGAGGTGCCCCCCATTCCCTTCCCCCTGAGGTGCCTGTAGTTTTTCTATCTGATGCCCATGCAGTGTTCTCTCCGTTGGTGTCAGGTATCCTGTGTGGGCCTTGCCCATGTAATTTGGGCCCAGTGGTCCACGGACAATGACTGCTAAGATTATCGGACTTTAAATATTTATGTATATAATAGTTTTAAATGTGTGATATTTTTATATGCCGATAACACAATATATTCGACTGTTTATGATCATTTCATTTTGTCTTTGCATTCTTCCGGGGGGTTGTAACAGTGATGTATTGCTATGCATTGATGTGTGTGTTGTAGTGGGTGAGGGTGGTGGTGGGTGTGTAGCGTATGTGTGCCCGTAATATTTTCTCCTCCCCCCTCCCCTGTGTCCTAGGTGAAGTACTCACCGCAGTCTATTGCGCCGGCGTTCGTGCTCCTGGTAGAGGAGCAGGAATACAATAGCTGGTAGGATGTGTAGTTCGGGTTCCATGCTGTCCAGATTCCTCGTGGGGTGTATGGAGGTGAGCTTTTTCCGTTTGAAATGTCTGTTCCCGCCGTGTTTTTATCGGCGGGGCTACCGCCCCGGAAAAGGTGGCGGATTGGTGGGTTGTGATAGGGTGGGCGGTACATTGACTCCCGCCTGTCTGTTGGCGGTGACCGCCGCGCTGTTTGTTTGTCCCACCGTGGCGGTCGGAGTGTTAATGTGGCGGTCTCTGTTGGCGGTTTCCGCCAGGGTCAGAATTCCATTTTTTAAACCGCCATCCTGTTGGCGGGTTAGCCGCCGCTTTAACACCGACCGCCAGGTTTGGAATGACCCCCATAGTTTTATAGACCTCATGGAAATGTATTCCCTCGGATTCCCCAACTAACATATATACTCATCTGGTTCATTCAGAGTAGGTTGGTGCTGACCAAAATGTATCCCTCAGCCCTTCACGCCCAGTTCAGTGTTTTCAATGAAGCCGGAGAGGGTGTGCATCAAACTCTCAAGCCTTACTCTAATTGTCTCCTTTTCTGTTACTCCCAGCAATGAGGCCAAGACCTGAATGTGAAGATAGACTGTAATGACTCTCTAACTCCACCTCATCAGGCACATTATTACAACTTTTTGTCCTGTACTATCTACTTCTCTTCCCCCTCACAAACACCAGTTGTTAAACAAAAAGAATAATTTGTAGCTATCGTCCTCCCACATAATATTATGTTGCACATTATGTTGTACTTAGAAAACAAAGGCAGGATAACTTCTCTCTGTAGAAATAGTGCAAGAAGTATACTTTTGAAATATGAAAGGTTTCTTTTCATTGGCTAATTACATAGTCATCAAGTTCCAATGCCACTTATTTGCTCCTCCTTTTTTCCCCACTCCATGTGATGTGCAGAGAAACCCTTTATGTAAAAGGTTTTGGAAACATGTGATTGCTACTAGCAACCACAGGGACACTTTATCTAGAGGGTTTTAGGAACATGTGATTGCTACTAGCGATGCTGGTCTGAGACCTGACAAACACGATGCCACATCTGATTTGAAGACCTAGACCAGGAAGCTAATTAACTTCTCCTGGCGCTGTTACACCTCAGACACCCTCCATCAAGATATGCCCTGTGTAACCTTTTGGTGAATCCTATGACAGAATACCTCTACCACGGGAACTATGGTGGAAGTTATTCTGCCAGTGAATCCTCCACCAGCAGAGAATCTTACTGAAGAGAATTTCCCAATACCATTACCACCCAATTCTGGATCCAACTGACTTCTCCGGACTCCAGAATATGTCAACATTAGTCTTGATTGTGCTCCATGAGCACTACAATAGTAATGCACAGTGTTTCTCCCAACTCTTTTACAGTTTCCTAATATTTTACATACAGTTCAGTGTAATTTGGCATCATGAGAGCTCAAACAAGTTGGCAATGCATAATTGTTAGACGTTTCATCCTTGGCGTGGTCTCCCTTAACTTTTTGCCTCTGTTCCCCAGGTTGTTGATGTGTGCTGGACTCTGGTTTTTCTGTTTTTGTTACTCTGGGCACTTTACCACTGCTAACCAGTGCTAAAGTGCAAGTGATCCTTTACAAAATGTGTATGTAATTGGTTCATCCATAATTGGCATATTTGATTTACTAGTAAGTCCCTAGTACAGTGCACTAGAGGTGCCAAGGGCCTGTAAACCAAATGCTAATAGTGGGCCTGCAGCACTGGTTGTGCCACCCACATAAGTAACTCTGTAATTATGTCTCAGACCTGCCACTGCAGTGTCTGTGTGTGCAGTTTTAACTGTAAATTCGACTTGGCAAGTGTACCCACTTGCCAGGCCTAAACCTTCCCTTTTCTTACATGTAAGACACCCCTAAGGTAGGCACTAGGTAGCCCCAAGGGCAGGGTGCATTGTATGGTTACCGTAGGACATAATAGTAATGAGTTTTATATGTCCTGACAGTGAAATATTGCTAAATTCATTTTTCACTGTTACAAGGCCTGTCCCTCTCATAGGTTAACATGGGGGCTATCTTTAAAAATGATTAAAGTGTAGATTCCCTTTGGGAGCTGATAGACATGTGGAGTTTGGGGTCTCTGAGCTCACATTTTAAAAATACATCTTTTAGTATTGATTTTAAGATAGTTTGTTTAAAAATGCCACTTTTAGAAAGTGAGCATTTTCTTGCTTAAACCATTTCTGTGACTCTGCCTGTTTGTGGATTCCCTGTCTGGGTCAGTTTGACAGTTGGGCTGGTTGAACCTCACACTAGACAGTGACACAAAGGGAGCTGGGGTGTAGCCTACATTTCCTGATGAGCCATCTGAGCTAGGAGGGAGGGGAAGAGTGGTCACTCACACCTGAAAGGGCTGTGCCTGCCCTCACACAATGCAGTCGCCAACCCCCTGGTGAGTGTCTGGGGCCTGGCCTGAGCAAGGCAGGATTTAACAATCAAGAGAGGCTACTTCAAAGGAGAAAATGGGTATAAGGAGGGCACCCAAAACCACAGACTTTAGAACACTTCTGGAAACCAAGAGGAACCTCTGCCTGGAGAAGAGCTGAGGAAGAAGAGCTGCCCTGCCTGTGACTGTGCTTTGTGGAGCCCTCCTGCAGTTGCTGCTTCTACCTTTGCTAGAGGACAAAGACTGGACTTTGTGTTGCCTTCCTTCTTGTGAAGCACTCTCCAAGTGCTTGATTTAGAGCTTGCATCCTGTTGTTTGAAGTCTCGTGGACAGTAAAGACTTCTCTCTGCCATCACCTGGAGTCTCTGGAGAGACTTCTACTCTGCCAAGTGGTGCCCATCCAGTTCCTGGGACCCTGAAAGGAGGAGCTGCCAGCCTAAGAGGGAGAAATCCATGCACCGACCGCTGTGCGAGGAAAAGATCGACGCAACTCCGATCGGTGGCTGAAAAATTGACGCACCGCCGGCTTCGTGGCTGAAAATCGACACTCGCCTGCAACACGACCCGAAGACCGACGCACAGGACTGGAGAAACGACGCACAGTATCGCTGACGGAGGCTGGTGAGATTGCAACCCGCGCTGTGTGGTTTTCGTATCATCGTGCGGCTCGATTTCTGCGCAAACACCACTGGGTGTGTAAAAATGGCACAAGGCCTGCCCGGACCCAAGAGTGCTGACCGGATCGACGCATTGCTCTCCTGCGGAGGGAAGAAATGACGCATGCCAAACCGACAAAAGGAGAAACGACGCAAGGTCTTGTGAGTGAGTGAAATCGACGCATCGCAAGCCCTTTTTGACACACACTCACCCGAGCAGGGTTATTTTTGATGCGTTCAAGGTATATTTTCACGCTAACAGCATTAGTGTGTGTTTAAAATTACATGAAGACTCTTTTTGCATTTTTAGTGATAACTTAACGTGTATTGTGGATTTTTATTGTTTTGGTCTTGTTTTGTTTAGATAAATATTTTCTATTTTTCTAAACCTGTGTTGTGTCATTTTGTAGTGTTTTCATTAAGTTACTGTGTGTGTTAGTACAAATACTTTACACCTAGCACTCTGAAGTTAAGCCTACTGCTTGTGCCAAGCTACCAAGGGGGTAAGCAGATGTTAGCTGACGGTGATTCTCTTTTACCCTGACTAGAGAGAGGGTCCTTGCTTGGACAGGGGGTAACCTGACTGCCAACCAAAGACCCCATTTCTAACAATAATCAATTGAGAGCTGTACCAAACAGGGGTCCTCAAAATATGTCTTATCCAGGGCCCCAAATAATTCTCCAGAGTGCCCCGCCATAAACGAAAGAAATGTTATCTCAAAACATTCTTCAGATCGAGGGACGTGACACGTTTTGAGGTTAACATATACATACTCAAAACAAGAGAAAGATCCTTTTCTATTGCTGGTCGAACACTAGTTACTGATTTTGAAAGCAATTAAAGACCAGGCTGTTGTCACAGTGACATCCCCTCTGGTCCATAGGCATCTTCACAACAGCAACTAGGAGCTCTTCGAGAGTTCGCCATGGTTTATAAATGCAATAAATACATGAATGTATAAATACTTATGAGTCAATGACCAACTAATTAAGTCTACCAAAAAAACGTTTCTTGAGATACTGAGTTGGTAATATTTGGAAACAATTTAACCATGAGACATAACAGTATGGACTTAGCATCTAACTGTGTCTACAAACTTAGCTCTATCATTGATATGAAGAGCCTCTTGTTCGTGCCTTTGGTATGCTAATTCATGGTAACCAGTTGGTCTATTTCTTTCCTTTTCATTTTCTGGATACTTGTTTGTGCTGGAAATGTAATAAACCACATTAAGAAGCCTGCTAAAGAAGAGTCCAGTAAGTTCTGAAGCGGGTGCTGATTAATGTTCTGGAAAGGGACCAGTGAGACACCGTTGCTGCAATCTACAGAGTTATGTGTTCACCAGAGGTTTTGTGCTGGTATGATGAAAAATAGTTCAGGCCAGATAATTGCTTAAAAGTTTATCATTTGAGGCCATTGATGCAAAAATGAAATTTGCACTGATCGACCTATGAAAAATGCAACCATTTTTCACTGGTTGGAAAGTCCAAATATTGGTACAAGCATTGTACCAGTTCAGTCTGTTTACCTGGAAAATGTTGGTGAAAAGTTGGACAGCGCTGGTGCAATCTATTTCATCAGGACCAAGAGCATTCTCCCTGGCTCCTAGGATGTGTTGTTCAATTATTTTACCAACAATGTTCACTGCTGCTATGAAAAATGCTCTGTTTTTGGTGTTCTTTATCCTTGCTAGCAATGTGATTGGTAAGCATTTCAGCGCATGAACTGAAATAATGGTCATTTTCTGTTGCATCCTCGTTGGAGTAGGCGTGGTTGTCACAAGTTAAAAGGCAGTACATTCTGTAGGTGTGTGGGATTTTACTGCATTTTACTTTAAGAGTGAATTTTCCACTGTCCTTATTTATCAGACAATACTCTAGTCTAGACATTAGCAAGGAAATCCATACACATAAATTAATTCAAATCTGAGATACAATCACTTTATTGTTACCAAGAAAGCAATGTTAGAATAATGAATGTCTTAAACATACTGAGAAAAACTCAGTTAAACTTTCAAAACGCCAAACCACAGTATAATTCTGAGGTCTGAAGTGTATTAAAAGGAATTAATCTTTCAATGGCACATCATTTTGCCAGCTTAGTTGTATGTATTCTAGCAAAGTAATTATGCTCTGGGTCTGTAGAATTGTAGCAGTATTAAAACAAGTCCATTCATGCAATGTTGCTCAGCCCACACTGCTGTGGAACTGTGAAGTGTTGGTGTATGAGGACTCAAAATACCAAATGCCTGATTTGGAGTCTAGCATAAATCCCTAACCAACAAATTTAGAGACCTCTTTGGCTCTGGCGACTGAATACTTCGTCTGATAGCCTTATGTAGTGGGGCCCTTGGAGGAAGAACATTACACCGTCTGCCCTATTTCGGATTGATGGTGTAATGTCTACTTTTTCTGTCTGTGACCACCAGGGAAACCTGGCAGTGACAGTCAGGAAAAAAAGACTCCTACGGTGTGGGGTTCATTCGTTTTTTGTTTTTCAGTTTTTGGGAGATTGTTTCTGAAAAACAAAAACAATTTAAGACGTTCGGTGAAGGTGGGCCATCCACCACACTTTTTGTACATTGAAAGGAACCAATGTGGCTTCTAACAGTGTACTGATATGACAGCTGGAATGGCGGTCATCTCTAAATTTGACAGACGGTAATCCGTCAGGATGGCGACGGTAATGTCCCCCACCACCGTAACGGATGGAGTACCGTCTATCATACTCATAAACAGGGCCCAAGTCTGAGCCCCTGTGAACTATTGTCAAGTCAGTGGGTTTCACCTGGCATCTCACCTAAATGACATTTACTCCCACAACTGTAAACATTTAAGGACGTAGATTGCTAAATATATTGAAGTTTTAAGCATATCATATTAACAAACGTTCTGCTGCTAGACATTAGCCAACGTAGCAACGTTGATTCTCGTGTACTTTTAGGTCGCTTTATAATTTAGATGCAAAATCATCTGAAAGGGTGAATGGGTGGGATTGTTCTTGAACATGCAAGTCCCAAAAGAGAAACACAATCACCAAATTAGCAAGTAGGATGAGAAGACAGCATTCCTGGCTTCAGGATTTAGAATATATATAGGTAGAGACATGAACAAAGGGAGCTCATTAGAACAGTGACATATTCCCAATTCAGTATACGTGGAGAGTTCTTTTAATAACAATAGCCAAAGGTGGGCCAGTGAAATATGGAGACAAATGCAGAATCATCAAGATTAATATCTTGGGGCACACTTTCAAACAACATTTGATCGGCTGAAAACGACATAACAGTTGTCCGTGTTTATAGTATGTTTAGGCACAGTAACAATTTAATTCCCAAAGTTTGTAGTAGAAAGTTATTTGATGACAGAATTATGCAGTGATGTCAGATTCTAACACAGCATGTAGATGTGTGAGTTGCTGGGGTGAATGCAGACACCACACAACTATGCCTTGCATCGCCATTCATGCTGGTGTGCTTCATGAAATCCAGGGTCGAAAAGAATGCCAGAAAACACAGCAATCACAATTTCCCTTGAACAAACCATGCCACACCAACTTTTGCATCATGTCTCTTGAAAATGAGAAGCTACAAAAATTGGGGTTACGTGTACAGCATAAAGTGAGTCAAATCCCTTCAGTGATATCTGTGGACCAAATGCATCAAACTTGATACTTTAGCTAAGTCATATGTGCTCCTTAACCCTGAGCAAGAGTGAAACAGCCTGGCAAAGTGTGAGAATGAGATTGTCAACTAGCCAGGCATGCCATGACTGGGAGAGAGAACAACACTTTATCACAAACTTCAAGGCCTAAATCTATACACAAACAAGAGATTACAGAAGCATTGGTTAAAATGGAATGCTTTACCATAAAAATGAAGAATGCCATCTTCCAAAAGTGAAACTCAAATAAATCAAAATTTGCAACTTGGACTAGCAATGAGTAATTCTCAATGGATAATTCTTCAGGAGGGAGATTTGGAGCACCAGGAGGCAAGACCACTCCCAACTATCTACAGTCAGAGCTATGCCAGTGAGGCTGAACTTGGCATCCACACCTGCTACTTTGGCCACTTTGGTAGACAAGGATGAGGCTTACTTCACAAGTTGATTTTTGTCTGTTTCACTTGTCTCACATCTGCTATTTCTCTCCCTGTTTCCCTCCCAGTCAGGATCAGAATCAATTTTATTTGGAGTAACTAGACCATAAAAGTGTAAAGAAAAGTCGTTCATACAGGTTAATACACCTCAGTAAAATCATACAGAAAGCAACTTGATATTAAAACATTAAAAGACCATTAAATAAAATGATGAAAAAAGACTAAAATCCCACACAGACAAAAAGAACGAAATGAAAGTGCATCAAATATTACATAACCAGAGTGGCCTCCTGCTTTATGAACATTGAATGTAGACAGCAGTTAGAAAGCAGATTTTCACAAAAGGAAGTCTGTATATAGTTAAAAGCAGCTTTACAGTATCGGATGTTCGCCGCTTTTAAGAAATGTAGCAAGTACCCTTTCATCAGCATTAAATACAATTTACAAAAAAAACATAAAATGTATCATTCTGAATAATCATCACAGGGGCAGACAGGTAAGCTATGAAAATGGGAGACCTGTTGAGGAAAGGCAGCCAGAAAGTGCACTATGCATAGTCTGAGTCTAACTAGCAAAAATCGATGATGCTGGTTACACACCCATGTTACATACGGTTCAATGCTGGTGTTTGTACAGATCCGTGAATACATCTGGAGAGATGACATATCAACCACCTTCTGCATTCTCTCTTCCACGCGACCAGCTAGAAGTAAATTCTCTAGAGAAGTGAGGAAGGCAGCTGCTTCTCTCCCAGTCATTCTCACACCTTCTCATTGGTCTGTCTCTCGGTCTGTCTCTCTCCCCCCATCTAATTCATTTTCCACTCATGAGCTGTTGGTCTTAGTTTTCTTTCATAGCAATAATTAATTCAGTCAGATCTTACCATTCTTCACGCAAGTCAGTGCTTACCTATTGCAAAGTGTCAACAGTTTTAAATAAGCTTAGGATCAAAAGGAAAGGGACAACAAAATGCTAGTTGCCTTTAACATCTCAGTCTCTTATTTTCAATCATTATCTCTTCAGTTCCGCTCTGTCAGTATGTCTCTTGCTTTCTCTGTATTCTGCTCCATTTCGTTCTCAGTACACAAAGTATCCCAAGGAGTAAGAAGTCTGGAGTTGAAGATTATGGGGGTTATTCTAACTTTGGAGGAGGTGTTAATCCGTCCCAAAAGTGACGGAAAAGTGACGGATTTACCACCAGCCGTATTACGAGTCCATTATATCCTATGGAACTCGTAATACGGCTGGTGGTATATCCGTCACTTTACCGTCACTTTTGGGACGGATTAACACTCCTCCAAAGTTAGAATAACCCCCTATATCCGGCACCAACTTTTATGCTGCTTCGATTCTCTGTTTTGCGTGTTTGTTCTCAGTCTGCACCCTCGTGAGCGGGCAGTGCCAGCAAAAAGGTCACTGCAGGTCAACAGCTCTGGTCACTTAGTCCAAGTCAGGCCCCTAGAGAGAGGAAGGGCAGCTGGCATCAGGTATCATGCATGTAGCTCAACAGTTTGCAAGTTCTTGATACACTGTCTTCACCAGCATCTTTTCTCTTTTTCGCTCCTTTGCCCACGACCCCACTTGGCTTAGCATGGAAACTGCACTTCCAGTCCAAATAATACATTTCCCATTGAGCCATAATTTGATAGATCGGTGTAGTGATGACACATGACAGAGATTGGTAAGTAAATTAATAATTTGTTGAGTACACATGCCAGCAGCTACCAGACCAACAGCAACAGAAGCAACTGCCAACCTTAGAATGCCAGAATTCAAAGGAAAGCAAACAAAAAGCAAAGAGAGAGAGAGACGAACAATTACAAACCAATAACACATGTGCAACACTAACACTTATTTGAAACATGTGGGTAAGATTAGGTGGAGTTTTCTTCTTGTTTGTTCTTTATGTTTATTTTAGAATTTTGGAACAGTCGCTTGTGGAGGTTCCAGCATGTCAGTTAGTTAACAGCTGACCACCTTCCTGGAAGACAACAACCTGCTCGACCCTTCACAAACCGGATTCCGAACCAACCACAGCACGGAAACCGCCCTCATCTCAGTCACAGACGACATCAGAACCCTGATGGACAACGGTGAAACAGTCGCCCTCATTCTCCTCGACCTCTCGGCTGCCTTTGACACCGTCTGTCACCGCATCCTAATCACCCGCCTACGCTCCACCGGGATCCAAGGCCAGGCCCTGGACTGGATCGCCTCCTTCCTCGCTAACCGCTCCCAAAGAGTTTACCTCCCTCCGTTTCGCTCAGAACCCACCAAGATCATCTGCGGCGTACCTCAAGGCTCATCGCTCAGCCCGACACTCTTCAATGTCTACATGAGCCCCCTCGCCGACATCGTACGCAAGCACGACATCATCATCACCTCCTACGCCGACGACACCCAACTTGTACTCTCCCTCACCAAGGACCCCGCCAGCGCCAAGACCAACCTACAAGAGGGTATGAAGGACGTCGCAGATTGGATGAGGCTCAGCCGCCTAAAGCTGAACTCTGAAAAAACGGAAGTCCTCATCCTCGGCAACACCCCGTCCGCCTGGGACGACTCCTGGTGGCCCACGGCCCTCGGCACCGCACCGACCCCCGCAGACCACGCCCGCAACCTCGGCTTCATCTTGGACCCTCTTCTCACCATGACCAAGCAAGTCAACGCCGTGTCCTCCGCCTGCTTCCTCACTCTCCGCATGCTCCGCAAGATCTTCCGCTGGATCCCCGCCGACACCAGAAAAACCGTGACCCACGCCCTTGTCACGAGTCGCCTGGACTACGGCAACACCCTCTACGCCGGGACCACCGCCAAACTCCAAAACCGCCTGCAACGCATCCAAAACGCCTCGGCCCGCCTCATCCTCGACGTACCCCGCAACAGCCACATCTCCGCACACCTGAGACACCTGCATTGGCTCCCAGTCAGCAAAAGGATCACCTTCCGTCTTCTCACCCACGCACACAAAGCCCTCCACAACAAGGGACCGGAATACCTCAACAGACGCCTCAGCTTCTACGTCCCCACCCGCCCCCTCCGCTCCGCTGGCCTCGCACTTGCTGCCGTCCCTCGCACCCGCCGCTCCACGGCGGGTGGGAGATCTTTCTCCTTCCTGGCGGCCAAGACCTGGAACTCCCTCCCCACCAGCCTCAGGACCACCCAGGACCACTCCGCTTTCCGGAGACTCCTAAAGACTTGGCTGTTCGAGCAGCGATAACCCCCCCTTTCCCCCCTAGCGCCTTGAGACCCGCACGGGTGAGTAGCGCGCTTTATAAATGTTAATGATTTTGATTTGATTTGATTTTAGCTGTTCAGCAGCACACTCGCTTGTGGAGGTTCCAGTTAGCTGTTCAGCAGTGTGGTGTTGGTGGTCGCTACATGGCACCTTGAATACACTATCCTCAATGCTTCTTTTGTGCCAAATGGTTTCTTACCTCTACATTTTGGTGATGAGCTACAAACTGCCTGGCCACCAGCTTTCCATTACATCTGGTCTTTCAACACAATCCACAGAAAGTGCACTTTTCCTCCTTCTGTTCTGTTTGTGACTCTTCTGGGATGACAACTACACAGGCATCCTAATGGGCTTGTATGTTTAAAATCATGCCCATAATTTCTAATTTCTGTGCTTTTTGAGCAGTGTGTGATGTTTCCATGCATGCACAGACTTTCACCTCAACCTCTCCTGGCTACACGTGCATGTGATGTCATCATACCATTGCGTGACATCCATCACACCAACCATCTTGCTGCCAGACCTTTAGTGGTTCCATGCTGGACATCTCTACTGTAGCAATTTCTGTGTCTTCCAAGGAAGAAAAAAGAAAAAAAGAGGAAAATGATAACTGTCCGCTCTGCTTCACATTCAGGCACTCAGATGCGACCTGGTGGTCTCCTATGTCCTTTGGGGCCTCTTGCTTCTTTAGGTTTTCATCCGCTAAGCTATATTGTATTCTTCATCATGGATGGTGTAATAGTCCCTCCTCCCTTCTTCTCAGAACCAGGTCCACCACCACTAGACTGGCAGAGGTGGAAAGATGCTTTTAAGGCTTATTTAGAGAACACAGATGGTGACACTTTTACTAATGAAAAAGATAAAGGCTCTGCTTGTACACAATCTTGGGCCGGAAAGTAGATCTATTTAAAAAACTTTACCAATGCAAGAAGTGGAAGTTCAAAGTTGCCAAGAAGGCACTGCAGGATAACTTGTAATTGTTGAAAATTTGGATGAGTATGCTATGGTTCTTAATACACTGGCTAAGAGATTTTGGGACTGATTTACAGTTTATCCTATTATATCCTATGGGATTTATATTTAGGCAGACTGGATATCTGTCACTGTTGTGATGGAGTAACCCCTCCATCAAACTGTAAATCAGGCCCTTTATCCTTCAAGGAATGTAGTATAAGAGAGGCATACGTTTTTACAGAAAGCACAGCAACCAGTCAAACTCATAGATAATTTTGATGCATCTTTAAGAAAGGTGGCTGCCCTTTCACATGGCTTTATTCGGTTACTTTCAACCATAAAAGCAAAAAACAACATTCAAATAATTTTTTTTTTGTTGATAAAAAAGGGTTAGAATAAAATAGAATAACACATGTTCAGCCTTAAAACACATAAAATTACTTTCCTTCAAAATGCACCTGACCCCCTAATACCTATCATTTAAATTAGACATGGGGTTTTATTTCAATCTTAGGTGCATAGTTAAAATTTGACAGCTAAAACATTTTTTAAAAATTTATTCCTCATCATCATTTTTCCCCGGAGAACGGATACGTATATGCCAAGCAGCTACAATATACTTGCTAACCGCACAAGATAGAGGGAGGGAAGTATCCCTCATCATGATCCTTAAGGCAGCCATGCAATGTCTTATCCCCATATTTCTGCACACGGGTTCGTAACCACTTCCGTCGCGCAATCATATATGCAGGGCATCTAAACATAAAATGTACAATAGATTCTGAAGTGTGATTGCAACTAGGACAAAGATCAGAACTTTGAGTCAAACTCCGTGTACTACCATAAGATTTAAGAGGCAGGCAACCATATCTGAACTGAATATACAAACTCTTACTTAGTGGTTCAAGAATTGTATCCATAAATGGTTCCAGATACGGATACCATTTGAAATCAAAAAATTGTGAAGTCAATCTGCCATGTGTTGAACACAGCAGGTAGTTTTCACTGACATATATCCAGTAAACAGTTTTCAAATGGTTCTTCTGATCCTTCCTTATACTCTCTGGATGGCTCCAAAACTTGCTAAGACCCAATCTATAAAACCATTTTGAGATGTGATTAAACCAAGGAATGGTAAGTACATTAGGTCTATCTAGGATGTCTTGAATAGACTCCTTATATGTGGATAGCTCAGGGGTGGTCCATACACGGACCCAGAAAAGCAATGGTCGTAGGGCAATTACATCTGAGATGCATGAAAGACCAAGGTCCCAGAACATTGGCAGCAGTGGAGTATTACGAGGACAAGCCAAAGTTGACCTTACAAAGTTGTTTTCCCCCACTGCAAGCTTGCCAGTGTTCGAGGACCCCCAGATTTCTGCCCCATAGACCGCAGCACTCTGTGCCTTAGCTCGGTAGATTTTAGTGGTTGGGGTAATCACTCTCTCAGAGGTAGACTTGTGGAAGCGTAGAATAGCCCCAGATCTCTGGGCCAAAAGAGCTAAACTTTTATCGATTTGGGCCCCCCAATGCAGATTGTTGCTAATTCTCACCCCCAGATAATCTATGGAGTTTACCATGCCTAGGGGGGTACCATTGTAGAAAATTGAATATCTCTTAATGGGGCCACAACCCAGGGTCATAAGTTTAGTTTTGCTATGATTAAGCTCAAGTCCATAATCATCACAGAACAAACTAAACTTATCCACAAGTACCTGGAGATCCATAGGAGTTCTAGAGATCAGGAGGGAATCGTCAGCAAATAGCAAAATTGGAATTTTGTGGTTATTCAAGGATGGAGCGTCATTTTGGCAGTTGGTAACAACTTGCACCACCTCGTTGATAAACAATGTAAATAGAGTTGGGGCAAGAACACAGCCCTGGCGCACTCCTCTCCTAATATCTATTTTGTCGGTGAGTTCCCCCCGATTACCCCATCTAACTTGTGCAAATGTTTTTTCATGTAGCCTTTGAATTAAATGCACTAAGTTTCCTGGGATACCGATTTTGTTTAATACTCCCCATAGTTTCTCTCTTGGGACAAAATCGAACGCAGATCTTAGATCTACAAAAGCAACATAGAGTTTTTGCTTAGATAGGGTGACGTACTTCCAAAATATTAATGACAGCCTAAAGACTTGGTCCATGGTGTTAGTTTTAGGCCGAAAACCGGCCTGTAAGGGGGATAAGATTTGATTATCTTGGATCCAATCAGTAAGCCTATCTAAGACTTGCTTAGCAAAAGTCTTCTGAAGGATATCAATAAGGCTGATTGGTCGATAATTTGCAGGTGAGCCTACATCGCCCTTTTTATGAATCGGGATTATTTCTGCACCACGCCAAGAATCTGGAATAGGGCTACCAGCTGCTATGGCATTAGACAATAAATTTATGTACCATGCCCATATCTTTGGTTCTGACTTAAACAAGTCCCCTGGAATCTTATCTGGACCAGGAGCTTTAGCTGGCCTCAGAGAATTAATTGCAGCTGTTGTTTCAGCTAATGTAAAAACAATACTCTCAGTTGCAGTCTGGGTAACAGCCCAACACTCATCATATCCAGGGACCTCCAGAGCTTGCGGTACAGGCAGGGCATAAATTCCAGAAAAATTAGACATCCATCTTTCGGGCTGAATGTACATACCAATGACATCATTACCCCCTTTCGAACTGGAGGCCAACAGCCGCCAGAAGGAACTGTCATCTTGATGTTTGACTGCTTCAAGCAGCTTCTGCCATGTCTCATTATCCCAATCTTTTTTTGCTTGTTTCAGGGCATTAACATACCTACGTCGGGCCTCTTTGATAGCCTCTTGGGTAGAGTTTTTTACAGCCTCGTTTAAATTAGATCTTGCTCGCACACAGTCCTGATTGTACCAATCCCTACGAGGGATGTCAACAGGTCTCGGTTTAGAAGGAATTTCCCTATAGAAGATACCCTGTAGGGAGTCCACCATTTTGTTGTGGATAGCCATAATGGGAATATCAGAGGCTTCTTGTTCCTCGTAATCTGTGAAAAGTTTTAAAAATGATGAATATATTTCCCTAATCAAGTACGGGTTGGATTCAACCTTCGGCCAGCAGACCCGAGAACGTCTATGATTCAGGCAGGGGAGTGGGACATTAGTGATCGTTGTGTGCTGGACTCTTAAAAATGCATGGTTGGTCAGTACAAGGCACAGAGGATTATGATCACTATCAAGGCGAGGTAATATTTCCATGTCCAGTGAACTTGACCATAGCCTAATGTCCACCAGAATATAATCAATAGTACTAAAGGAAAGCCCTCGCTTGAAAGTAATAGCTCGCTCTGGATCAGATTTAGTGCGGCCGTTACATTCTCTCAGGCCATGTTTCAGACAAAGGGAAGACAACTGAGATGCAACACAGGAAGCAGGCAAAGACGCCAATTCCTTGGATTGGGGAATACCCCAATATTCGTCCTCCTCAGTAGTCAGATTGCTGATGGTATTGTCCAACACAAAAGAACAATTGAAGTCACCTGCTATAAGAGTCCAAAAGCTCTATATAATCCGTCAGCTGGGTGAGAACAATTGATTCTGACCCACGGGGAACGGATCTTGCATAAGTATTCAGAACTATCATCCTAAATCCAGGTCGGAATGTGAGTTGCACATCCAGCAAATCATAGGAATTAAACTTTATCATAGAGTGGTCACATTCTAGCTTATTATTCAACAAAATCATTAACCCTCCTATCTGTCTTCCAAAGCCACCAGAGGCAGGCTGGGCAGCAGAAAAATAGGTTGTAAAGCCTTGTATGGATATCTGTTCTGCAGTCCAAGTTTCCTGAAAAAGACAGATATCTTGTTTATTAACAAGGCTTACCCATTCCGGATCACCCAACTTTGACTTAATTCCTGCAACATTCCAAGATATAACATTGATTTTGGGAGGCGTAGATATTAACTTGGTTCTCAATAGGGAGGCAGTAGATGGAGTCCCTGTAAGTTGACGTTCATCGTTTACTATTTTAGGAAGTACTGTGCAGGGGGCAATCAGTCAGTCCAATTCGGAAAGTAAGGGGGAAGGATTCTCAGGTTTAGATGGTAAAGAGTTGTCTGAAGAAGAAATAACCTCGGCTACAATAGTTCCAGATGTACAGCATCCTCTGCATAACGGGACCCCAGGCGGCTGACTACTAAGTCTGAGATTCGATTCCCTACCTGTACTTAATGTACCTGTCCGTGTGTCGAAGGCCAGGAGATCATTGACTAGACTACTATCATTAAAGAGAATAGAAATATAATCAAATTCCGACCCTAACTGATTGTATCTGTGGACCTCATATATATCGGACCGGATAACAGAGAGGCAATTCCTCTGGGAACGTATCCAATGAATAACTTTGTTAATTAGAGAGTCACTCGACTCTCTAGTGCCCTGAGGTAGCTTTGGCACCCTAGTCAAATATATAATGGCATCTTCCCTCCTCCTTCTTGACCTTCCATTGAAGTCATGGGTCTGTGAAAATGTCAAATAATCAGGGTGTGTAACTGAACGGGGACTAACACGACAACTTGCTGCAGAGGGCATTCCTCCTGAATTTAACTGAGAAGTTTTTGGACAAGGAATACCTTTATACCCCCGTCCAGAGGTGAGTCCACACTTGTTTACACCTAATTTTGGAACTCGCTCATTGATGGTAGAAATGGTCTGACAGACAGACCTGCCATGCCTTGGAGAGCTGCCATTACTTCCCCTAGCGATATTGTATGTAGAAAGAGATGTTGTTTTGTCACCTAAGGTAAAGAGACTAGATTTTTTGGTTTCCATCAGTGAATCAGAGGAAGGAACAGACTCGTACGGCACAATGCAATTACATCCAGACTTTTGATCATAGAGTCCAGAGATTTTGTTCATCAGAGATACCAACAGACACTTAACATCATCTAATTTCTGAGAAATGATAGCTAACTGAGAAGCTTCATTGCTGCCCATCTTTTTATCCAGAATATCCTTGTCAATTCCTTCTACGAATAAGGTTTGTAAGTGTCCAGAACTTATAGAATTAGAGGACAAAACCGAAAACCTATTTGAACAAGGAATGGTAATAAGAGGCGGAGACATGCACCTCAAGGAAGGTGCACCTTCCACAGGCAAACATCCGTTTGTTTCCACCAATGATGGTGAAATCTCCAAAAGTGAAGGAATTGCAACCTGGGAATGAGGAAGAGGGTGTAAATCCGCCTTAACCTCTACTCTATGCATCTGTGTTTTTTTCTTAAAGAGATCAGGAATCTTTTTGGAAGGAATAGAAGGGCCAGTAACAGAAGGACTCCTCAGTATTGCCTCAACCTCTTCAAACAGTGAATCAATTGTTTGGAATTGCTGCAGATTTGTGGTAAAACATCCCTCCACTTTCCCAACAGGACGTTTTTGGTTTTTTTAACCCGAGAGTAGGATACTGATACATCATCGGCCTTCCGCTTTCCCATGTCGTCTTTCCAATAACCAAGCTAAATAATTCCAAACACGTCTGGAAAAGATGGCCCAGCCCTGTTTCCTGCTATCAGGTGCGAATTATATCAGAGGGAAAAGAAGCCCCTGGGAGCAAGGGATGATAAGGACTTGCTCCACTGGTCCCTTTAATGCCGGTTGAGGCTCGTAGTCAAATAAAACTAATCAGACTAAACAGACAAAATTCCTAAATCCTCTAAACCAAGACCAATAGCTGAACAGACAAGTCTTTAGGGGGGTGGCCCAGCCCAGTCTCCTCCTGGCGATGACAGGCGCAAGACGGGCCCGCCCTTGGCCCGTGCTTCGCCTGGGCGCGGTCCGCGCGCGTCCCGCGCCGCAATGAAATGCGGCGCGCTATGTAGCGCCGTGAAAAGGGAGCCTCCCCATGTCAGGTGACTGCTGCTGGAGGGATCCTGGGACTGGAAGTCCCACCAGGGTCCTATTGTCCAAAGTGCAGACGGCGGGAATGTGCCGCGAGGAAATGCGGCGCGCTATGTAGCGCCGTGAAAAGGGAGCCTCCCCCTGTCAGGTGACTGCTGCTGGAGGGATCCTGGGACTGGAAGTCCCACCAGGGTCCTATTGTCCAAAGTGCAGGTGGCTGTCATATGCAATTATCAAAGGTGAGATAATGTGAGACCAATATTTGAAAGATCAAACAATTGCAGAATTCAAGTTGTTGAGGTGTGGTTTCATGATGTAAGGACGAGTGATTGAAAGTGTGTAACAAGGAGAGGGTAATACTTGTTCCAGATTTAAAAAAAGATTTTGTATCATGGCATATGGAGAATGGTAAGAGTGTTGTGCATGATGAGAGTGTGTGTGTTAGTTGGTTTTAATGCAAGTGTTCCATTCAGAAATATCTTAAAGATTATGTGCTACAATAATAACATAACATGTTGTGATGTCATGTTTTTTTGGTGCTCACCCTTGGATTGTAGATCCTAATGTCATGTTGCATGTCATTTATTTTATTTGTTATTTTTTTACTTTTTGAAAGATTTATGGGGGAAATGTGTTGAGCTTTCATCTTGTATGGTCTTTATGTGTATTTTAGCATCTGGAACGTTCAAGTGTGGAGGTTCCAAGATATCAGTTAGCTGTTCAGTTGTCAGGTGTTTTGTGGTGCTATATGGCAACTAAAATGAGCTCACCTCAGCACTTCTTTTGTGCCAAGTAGATTTTTTTTTTTTTTTTTTTGTCCTCATTCAGCCCCGCCTACTGAGACACCTCTTCGTTCCTGTAACCTTTTCGCCCTCTTGACTAAGAAGAGAGACTCAAGTCAGGGGGTGCACCTTTGTAACTCCTGGTCCGCCTAAACAGACCTGCCGAGGCGTCGAACAGTGCTTAATCATTGGACTGAGGCAAAGAAAAGATCATTGGGACAGTTTCACATAGATACCCAGCAGTAAACTTAGCAGGGGAGCAGATTTAGGCTATTCCCTGCCAATTTAATAATGGCGACCACATTTCTACGCTTTTCTTTGAGCCCTGCACATTTAGGTCCATATTTGCCGCACGAAGAGCAGCATTCAACCAGTCTGTATAGCTCGGAGAGCGCTCCTTCAACCATTTTTTGCAGATTTCATTCCGACCCAGCACAATTACATAGAACACAAATGAACGATTGGTTTTGTTCACCCTTTTCCATATCCCCTCATCCTGGAGCTGCCCAAATATAATTAATGGGAGTGATACATTAATTTTCCAGCCTAACATAGATGATAATGCCCTAAAAACCTCCTTCCAAAACAACCGGATGGCGGGGCAGTCCCAGAACATGTGTATATCCGTTGCTCCTAGCCCGCCACATTTCGGACACTTGATCACCTCCCCCTTCTTAAATTTGGACAGTTTTGCCGGAGATATGTATGCTCTATGTAGAGTATAAAGATGGTTTTTCCTTAATGGGGCCGGCTTCACTACTTCATACAATGTCGTATACGACTTCTTCCACCATAACCCAATCTTGTCGCCTAACATCACCTTGCCCCATAACTTGCTTGGTAGGTCAAAGTTCTCATCCAAAGTTTCTAATATTTCCCAATACCAAACCGCCACCCTCTTCCCCGAAGCCGAGAGTGCCAGGTCTAAAAAGGAGTCCTCCAGGTCATTTACCACTCCCAATCCCCCCTTAGTTTCTTTTTAACACTGTCTTATCTGTAAATATTTTAACCTGGACAGAGAACCATCCGTTATTCTTACCAATTCATCCCAAAGGCATAAAGTACCATCTCGCGCAATCTGCCCCCACCTTTCCACACCTGCCCTTTTAAGTGGTAATGCGAGGATATCCTGACAGCATTCTGGGGTGCCCGGGGAATCCCAGATAGGGGCCTGATAGCTATAATAATGTACACCTAACCGCCGCCTCAACTGGTACCAACTCCTTGCCATTCCTTGCAGCACTTTTAGTTTAACTTTTTTGAAGAATTTAGGGTCACCAAATTTAAACAGAAAAGACTGTAAGCCCCCTTTTTCAGACAACACCATAGCCTTGTACATTCTGCCCACTGCTGAACCATCTGGGGATATAAACAGCATCCTTGAGTTTTTAAACAAGAAAGCCCACGCATAATATGTCAAATCAGAGAGAGCCAGTCCTCCTTTTTCCCTCCTTCTGCGTAGCTTTTTCCATGATATCCTCGGCCCCTTTGAGTTCCAGATGAAACTACTTATCGCTTGTTGCATTTTATCTAGGTGTCCCTTGTGCATTGCCAAGGGTATAGCTGAAAACACAAAGTTCCATTTGGGCAGAATAAACATCTTAACTAGATTTATCCTCCCAAGAATCGTCAAAGGGAGACATGCCCATTTTTGTAGCATAATTTTACATTCTGCTAATAACTTTCGATCATTCCTTTCCGCTAAGTCCTTCAAATTTTGGGTCACTAAGATACCCAGGTACCGTATTTCCTGCTTATTTGTTATTGACCCTACTTCCATATTCCACTGCATAGTTTCTGTTTTCCCCACATTAATCCGGTACCCTGATATCCTTCCAAATTGTTCAGCCAGATCTTTGATTGTGTTAAAGGCGAGGGGCAGGTTGTTAGTATATATTAGTATATCGTCTGCATATAAAGACATTTTCTTTTCCCAGCCATTGCAGCAGAAGGGCGAGATAAGAGGGTTTTGTCTGATTTTTCTAGCAAATGGCTCAATATACAGATTGAACAGTACCGGCGACAGGGGGCAGCCCTGCCTCGTACCTCTTGAAATAGTAATAGGGCCCGTAAGTTTACCGTTCAGCAAAATCTTAGCACAAGGGGATGTATAAATCCGGTCAATTACCCCACAAAACTTGGAGCCTAAATTGGCCCGCCTAAAAAACGATTAAAAAAAATTCCAATTAACTTGGTCGAAAGCCTTCATTGCGTCTAAAATAATAACTGCCAAAGGCGACCCAAACGTTGTGGCCATATCTATTGCCCCGATCAGTTCGAAAGTTAATTCATGCAAATATCTGCCTTTAGAAAAGCCTTTATGATCGGGGTGCACTAGTTTGTTCGCTATCCTACTCAACCTATCCACTAGAAGCTTAGCTAGCAGTTTATAATCGCTGTTCAGCAATGATATAGGCCTGTATGAGGCACACTTTGCTGGATTTTTATCAGGTTTCAAAATTAAGGAGATCACCGCTTCATTCCATAAAAGAGGAATATCATTGCCAAATTCCAGGATCCCTCCAAACAATTCTGTCAATACTGGGATAACTGAGTCCCCTAATACCTTATAAACTTCCACTGGAATACCATCCGGGCCTGGCGCCGTTCCCGACTTACTACTAGTCAGGATTCTCCTAATTTCCTCAGCCGTTATTGGGGCGTTCAATGCTTCCTTCTCCTGCAACGATAAACCTAAAGATCTATCAGCCCCCATCCAATCCGTTACCATACCTTCATCAACCTCTAGCCTTTCCGAATACAGTTGTGAAAAAAAAATTCGAAAGGCCGATTCTATTGCCGCCTCATCTGTTCTTTTTTCACCTGAATGCTCCACTTCAACCTCCTTAATGTAGTTCCTAACACGATCAGCTTTGCCTTTCCAGGCTAACAACTTCCCTGCATTTTCCCCGTATTCGAAATGGGCCAGTTTGCTTGCTTCCCATTTGCTTTGAATTCTTCCCTGTAGTATCTTTTCCAACTGGCTTCTCAACCCATCCCAGCTGGCCCTCAAAGCCTCCGTCTCCCCTGCTTCAATTAGTTTAGCTTTATATTTTCGCATTTCCTGCTCCAGCGCATAAATCTCTTCTTTCTGCCGTTTATGTTTCTGGATGGAACAACTCCTTAACTCCCCACGGATGACCGCTTTAAACGTGTCCCATACTACAGATAAAGGAGCGGAGCCCAAGTTTACACTAAAAAAGAAATTGGCTTCCTTTACGCAGCTTTTGAACACCTCCTGATCTAATAACAGTGTCCGATCAATCGTCCACCGGTCACTACAACTTGTCTGACGAAAGCACATATTTAACACCACCGCAGAGTGATCTGATAAATGCGAGGGCAGATACGCAATATTCTTCACCTCCTCTCTCAAACGCATATCTAATAGAAAATAATCAATTCGCGACGCATGTCTATATTTCTTATTAAAAAAAGAAAAGTCCCTGCTATTCCCTGCCCTTTGCCTCCAAATATCGCACAAACCAAATTCCTTCATCATTCTCCTTAAATACTGTTGCGACTTAGGTGTACCTTGTGATTTACAGTTATGCCTATCCAGCTCATTGTCTAATACCACATTGAAGTCACCCATCAAAATCACCGGGGCCGAAAATTCCAGAAGCTGGAGAACATGGCGGGCTACGGAGGTCACGTAGCGCGCTAGGGCGCTTCCTGTTCCGGTTCCTGGGGGCGTGGCAGGTCGCGGTGGCCGAGCGGGCTGCGGGCTGCGGCTGCAAGCACACGGATGTGCACGCCGCAATTAGTGAGACCCGAGGCAGTCTGGAGGACAGCGGGGGCTGTCTGGTGGCACCGGGCCGCGCTGGAGCTGCGCCGGACCCGTAAAAGCGTGGCGCGAATTCCCCTTCAGGGGAATAGCGGCAGCGGTAGCTGCAGAACGGGCGGAGCAGCAACCGAGAAGTTGCGGCTGGGAGAGCAACCCAAAGAGAATCCAGAGAAGGGAGCCAGGAAGAAAACGGTGAGGCAGCGTGGGGTGTGGGGCGTCTTCCCTGCTCCCCCGCTTCCCTTAACAAGAGTGGAGGGGACGGTCCAGCCGCCCCAGGACAATTTGGTTGCGATTACAGAGGAGAAGGGGGACAAGGGAGGATCAGCAAAAAAAAAAATCCTGAGACCTAAATCTGGGGAAGGAGGCAGGAGTGCGGGGAGGAAAGCGGGAGAGAGCAAGCTTAAGGGTAGAGATAAGTTGACGCCCTCTCTAAGGTCTTTTTTTAAAGTGAGACCTGAGGTAGTTACACTCTCCCCTGGGCAGGTTAGAGTTGCAATGGAGGTTACCACCAGGCAGGTGGAAAATGGTACGGGTGAGGGCAGGGAGGGGACGAGGTCCCCCCCGCCACGGCCAGGAGAAGAACAGACGGCCCCAGTACTAGTTCAGACTCCAAACGATAACCCTTCAGAGGTTCAAGACTTCGCACCTAAGTTGGCAGTGCTGGAGCCCCCTCAAGCTGCCTCGGTGATCTCCCCTTTACTGAGTTCCTCGTTGGAGGCGCTAATCTTGTCCATTTCTGAGGATGTAAAAAAGGGCTTTGCGAACTCAGAAGTTAATCAGGGGGAGATAAGAGAGGTTTGTGCTAATTTAGAAAAAAAAATTGATGGCGTAATGGAAAGAACGCAGGCCCTGGAAGAAGCGATGGGGGGTATGAAGGAGGAGCTGGTACAGCATAAGGGCGAGATTGATACATTGAAGAGGAGCGAACAGGCTCTAGAAAACAGGGTGGAGCAGATGGAAAACTATTCAAGAAGAAATAATCTAAAACTGCTGAAAGTGCCGGAAGGTGCGGAAGGGAGCGATCTTAAAGCCTTTATAGTATCACTAATCAAATCAGCTGTGGATCTGGAGGAGACCGAGGATGAAATCGGGAAGGATATTCAGAGAATCTATCGAGACCCCTTTAAGCTACGAACAAACAGTAATAGACCTCGGAAAATTTTGATAAACTTTTTGTCGTACCAGATGAAGGAAAAGATTTTATCTAGAGCATTGAAACAGAAGTCCTTAAGAGTGAAGGATATTGTGTTTGAGATTAGATCTGACCTATCCAGGGTGACTATGGATAGGCAGTGGGAACTGGGGAAACGGTTGGAGATTTTCAAATCTTTGGGGGTCTCGGTCCAGCTGAAATTTCCAGCCTTCCTTAGCGTCATGTATAACAACAAAATGTATAACATCAGAGACATTAGTGAAGCGGATGAATTATTGGTTGTGGTCAAAAATGCGCAATCTACTGAATAAGGCTGCGTGTAATGTGCAATGATGAAATTCTCCCAGGAACCTGGGGGCGCTCTAAAATTTGGATCATTATGGTCCTTAGTTGGGGGGGTTCTCCACGGGTGGGTGTGGGGGGGAAGGGGGCGGGGAGGGGGGGGGGGGTTTAGGGTTGGTGAGGGGGAGTTGGAATAAAGTAAAAAGTAGTGCCTCGTTCAGCCCAGCTATCGGTTACCTAAGATTGATAGATGGTTAGCAGGGAGGGAAGCCAGAGGGTGCAGAATATACCATTACAAATTCTTTCATGGAATATCAATGGCTTAAGGGTGCGAGGAAGAAGGGAACGAATATTACAGTATCAGCAGGATTCTACGGCACAAATTTTAGTTTTGCAGGAAACGCATCTCACAAAGGTGGAGTGTACTAACATAATACAAAAACTAAGATGGGTTCGAACATTTGCATGTACAGAACACAAATATCATAACAAAGGGGTGGCAATTTTAGTTAAACATGCACAGCAGGGGGGTGTGGCAATCTTGGAGTCTAGATCAGATTTAGCAGGGCGATGGGTGATAGCTAAAATACAATTTAGGGGTCGGAATCTGGTCTTAGCAGGCTACTATGGGCCCAACTGCAATGATATAGAACCCTTAAAGCAGCCAAGTAGATTGTTACCTCTACAGATTTCTACAATTGGATAGCTGACAGAGCTACCTTCTGGCTGGCTGATCCCATTACTGAGAGTGCAACCCATGATGCAATCAGCCAACCAAAGTAGGTATCCTTTGTCCTTAGCGGGGCAAAACTGTTGTTTGGATGGGCGTGGCTCAATTGTAATCTCAACTAGAGGCAGGTCTGAAAGCTAGATAAGCATCAATGCACCCCTGTCTCTTCTTTAATGTCTACATGAAGACATGGGAAGGATTTATTTCAGGCCACCAGCTACATATCCAGCTGTACACAACAACAAAAAAAAAAAAATCAATGCATCTAATGTAAGATTAAAGTGAGAAATTTGGGGACAGCTGTACGATTATTTAGAAGAGCGATTTTCAAATACACTTTTTTCCGCATCACTATTCTTAGTGTATGAAAGTCTTATTTTTAAATTAGTGATTCCCACTGGGTTGCAAGTGGAGCTACCTCAAGAATAATAATGAGGTAGGTCACAATTTCTAAGAAATAAAAAATTACAGCCATCACTACCATGTCTGTGATTGCTTTTTAATAAAGCAATCTTTTCTTTTATATGCAGACTGCTTCCCTTAAAGGAAATGGGACTGTGTTTAAAAAGAAACTGTTTTTTTTATTACTTTGTTTAAGAAAATGTAGTGTTCCTGCAGACCACTTCCTCCTCTTAAACCAACATGTTTTTACATTTACAAAGTAGAAGGGGCCTCTAGGGGACTTTGCAAATGCATTACCACTACACTTCTGTGGTCGGAAAAGAATTAATGTTTGTACTGGATTCCAGTTGCTAAACATTAATACATATCATTCAGAATTGGTGTTTGGAAGGGACACTCTAAACACAACCCTTCCAAATAATGAATCAGAATTAGCTCCAACCCAATTTGCATTTCAGTAACTTGTTACTGATTCGCAATCTGGCATTAGTACATAAGAAACAGCATGCAAATTGGTCCATTTGCGACCACAAAAATGCTTTCTACATCTGGCCCCAGACATACTATTAATGCAACTCTCAACAGTCTGCATGCCTGGATGCATCCTAACCTCATATCAATCCTACAACTCCAATAATGTAGTATTCATTCAGCAAAGTCTCAAGTTAGATTAACAGAAAATAATCGAAACTATCCTAAAACGCATTAAACAAATTTCTTTGTTTTCTTGTGGGTAACTTACTATGTAGATAGGTAACTTATGGCTGTTTGACTGAATTGTCAAAATTACCCTACATTACATCATTGTCTCATTTGTGATACAGTACCAAATGTATGTCTTCACCCATACTTTGCCATTTTAACAACGGCTTTTATTTTGCCCATACCAGTTGTGATTTTCTGACTTGTGTTTGGACCAATAAATATATGAAATTGTAGAACTATTTCACATCTCTTGACTAATCATCAAAATATAAACACTGTGCTCGTAATTACTGCTTGGTGTATTCCTCCAAATATTGTCCAGGCTGCGGCTTATGGCAGCACCGGAAAAAGGAGAGGAAGGAGACTGCAGTTGGAATTAGAGGCTGCAAAAGTGTCACTTTTTCAGGTTTGAAAGATGCACATTTTCAATTTACTGGTTTACTGGCATTAGCTGAAAAACATAAAGATCAGGGGGGTTTCTTAGTGATGTTGAAGTGGTGCAATACTGAGATTTACCAACATTATTGTTTCTAGAACTAAAAATGATGGTGCAAGGAACTTTGGGGAGGTGTTTTAGCAGACTAGAATGTCGGGAGAAATTGCATATTAGAGGGAAGGGGATATCCTAAAAATCCTGCAAAAGAAATCTAACACATTCTTGGTACCATTAAGGTATAGAATCATAAGCCAAAAATACTTAAATACAAGAATCAGTCACTGGAAAGCATTACTGACAGCCAAGGCAGTCAATACCGATAGTAAAAGCATTCACCCTCCTTGCAGTCCAGACCCACGTGATCAATGTGACAAGTGCAACATGAATGTGGAGGGTAGGCCTAGAGGAGGTGTGGGAAAGGCTGCATGCAAGACTGATTTTGTTAAAACATTATAAGGGAAGCAGAAAAATAAAGAAGCCCACACCAGGGCAGACAGGAGGAAGTTATGTTATACATTTAAGCACACGACCCCTAAATGAGCTACTCCCGTGATTCTCCTCTTTATGGCTTGTGATATAGCCAAGAGCACATGAGATCTTGTGGGAGCTGAAATCTTGACAGACCTTAAAAGAACCTAATTCTTCTAGAAGCCCAGCTCTTGGAAGAATGGCAGATCGTTGTGGCCATTCTGGATGCGGGTGGTATAAATACCAAACCTGGATTTTGAGGAATTTCAAGATTTTGTAGAGGTAGCTCCTAAAGACAGTTGATCTGTTGGCCATCACAAGATTTGACCTAACCTGCAACAAAAGATGAAAGGTTAGTGTACAAAGGAAAAATATCACAGGAAGTAAAAGGTACATGAATCTGGAGGAAAACAAGACTGCACCAAATAAAGACCAAAGAGTCAAGGCATAACAACACCAAAAGAGTGAAATCAACACAGTCAATAATGTGTACCTGGGACCATTGGCACTTTATAGAGTGAACAAGGCTGCAATTGTGTGCCCAAGAAGAGCAGAAACCCTTGAGTACAGTGCAGTAATGCAGAAACTGTTGTGTCATGTTGAGTACACTGAACATTTGGTGGCATTTAGAACACTGAGCACAGAGCAATAACCTAAAGGATTAGTGCACAGAAAGTGCAATAGTGTATAATCCATATCTTGATATAATTGTCATATATTTTTTAAAACCATATACCCATTTTTGCATTATACATGTTCATTTATGCAGATGTGTGCTTTTACATATAAATGAACAATTGCCAATGCCATTAAAATATGTGTTTCAATGTAATGTGATAATTCAGCTAGGCCTGGCGTAGAACTCTGTTCTGTTCCATGGAGTTTGCGGGATTTAGGTACTTCGTGCTATGCGGAGTAGCGCGGAGTTCCCGAATTCCGCACTCTGGAGTGGAGCAGGCTTTGTTCGTGCTCGCGAGATTGGGTTTTGGCGCTCTCTCGTAAGCACAACGACATTCTCGTGCCACTAGCGAGCATGCGCAAGACTTTGTGCTCTCTCGCAATGCTTCCAGCTGCGCTAGGGGCCAAAATAGGGCAGCCCCGGAGTGCAAAGTCACTTCTGAAGTAGATTTTTTACTCCAGATTCACAGAATCTAGTCAAAAAGAGATTTTGACTAGATTTTCTTCTCCAGTTGACCCTGCAATTTTAATTTTTATGCCAATAGTTTTTCTTTCTTAATTTCTTTTTTATTTTTATTTTAATCTTTTAGTTTTATTTTTTATTATTTTTTTATTTTGTTTACTTTTTTATTTTTTAATTTTAGTTTTAATTTTAATGTTTTAATGTCTTTTTAAAATTTTAATATTTTATTTCAATTGTTTTATATTCTTTATTTTTATTTAATTATGCATTTTGCCTTGCTCCATCCACCCATATCCATCTGATCCATTCCATTCCTCCATCCATCCATCCACCAAAGACGCACAGCTGCACTACACCATTCAGCTCCTTAGGTGTAATTCCATTTCCTCCAGGACACCCTGGCTACAGAGCACGGCAGACAAATCAACAGTACAATTCATTTTGTTAATGATTATTCCTTTTCCCCTGGACTACTATTGCCGCCATAAGTATTTAAAGTATTATTCCATTTACCCATGCACCGCTCTCTGAAAACCCCAGGTGTCTTCCTTAAAACAGACAGAGATAAAGCAAAGAGCTGGATCTGCCTGGTGGTGGCCTAGACCAACTGGAACACTCTGGCCCAGTGCTGCATACGCTCCCGCAGGTGTTAACCGTTTCCATGCCTGCCACCTGCTGCCAGCATGGAGGGGAGGTGGTGCTGCACATAAAAAAACAATGCTGTCACCTCCTCCTCGCTGAAGATCAGCCGAGGTTGCTCCCCTTGACGGCGGCACCACCCAGAAGGCAGGCAGCCACTGTTGCTCTATTGCTCTTCCATGGTGCTGGGTGGAGTACTGGGGTAGGAGAAAAGAAACAGGAGGAAAAGGAAGGAATAAATAAGAAAAAAATAAATAAAAATACAAAAAGTCACAAAAAACACACATAAACTAAAACACTGTAAAAATAATGAGACACAAAAAGACACACTAATACAATAAATAAAAAATAGGGGTAGATCAAGTGTGGGTTGGACGACTACAAAGATTGGGGACAGATTGAAGTTGAAGGCTCAGCACCATAAACAGAGTGAAAAACAAGATGGCTGCGCCCAGGCGAACCGCGTGGTGCCGCTCACGTGCAATTTTGAATGTGAGTACATACTTCACGTTGCCTTTAACATCAAACACACAGGGAATGGGCACAACGGAGAACTCTGCCCACTAGCGGAACTCTGTAGACTTTTTTAGCCACCTTGCAGAGTTCTGCATAGCACAACTCTTTACACTCCTCCCAGGTCTAAATTAAACGAGGTTTCATAGTATTTGACGTCTTGATTTCTCAGTTATTGTTTCCAAAGAATAAACAACATTTCACAGAACATACGTTGGTGAAAGGCAAGAGGGTTTTTTATACGGATTGTATATTTTACAATATTCAATAATGTTCAAGACACAGTATACAAGCTACCTTGAAACATTGTTGGAGATAGAGGGCGATATAGAGGTCTAGAGATTGCAGACTAGGCTTCACACATATAACAGCTTTAGCCATAAACACTTTTTCTTGCTGAATATTATAGAAAAGACACATCAATTGATGTATCTGCCTGCCTGAGGACAATACAACAACTGCAGTACAGAGAGAGAAACAACAGCTGAAGTGCAGATAGAGAAGCAACAGCTGGCTCCCTACTGAACACTGCTTCTGTTCTATAAACGATATCAGGTGTGAGCAAGGCCATGTGAGAGACTCAGAGTAGGCCCTCTTTTGGGTGTTAAGAACAGCTTAGTTAGCCAGGGAAACGGGAAGGTCAGGGATACCACTGTAGAGAAATACTAAATTATCACCATAAGGTTACATCACTTTCTGTTGTTCTCCTTATTCTCAGATATCATTGCCACTATCTTGTTCATTTTCATAGTAACTACTACTAATTTTGCGTGCTCTAGGATAGGTTTTTCAGCTCAATAAAACATGAAAATACATTTATAATGTGAAGCCTTGAGTGAATCTATTCCTGATGAAAAATGGTCAAGGGTCTTACATGTCTGAACTTTACCTCAAATTAACCTTACTCATGTAATGCTGAGTAGGTTGTGGGATGTTGAAGTCCACCAGGTACTCTGTCTCATGTTGGTACATTGACTAAGTTCTTGGTGCCAGACAGTCTAGAGAACCCTCTTTCGGGTTGTGTCCTGTAGAGAATTCCAAAAAACACACCAGTCCCTTTGTTCAGCTGCCCTGAAAGATACATGTAGGATTTGGTGGAGTGTAAGCATAGACTGACCTAAGTATGGCAGTTTGCATGCATTGCGTAATTGGTTAATGCTTGGATAAGAACATATATCTTGTCCCCTAAGTATTACGATTAGAGGAATAGGTGTACATATCAATGGTAAGAGACAGTAAGTAACAATATTCACTGACTCCAAGGTCAGAAATGGTATATCAACTAATGCACATAAGCTCCTGTTTTATAACAGAAATGTGGGAATATTGGGTTCAGATAACACCACCATGATATACAGACTAGCTGAGCTATATGAAATATGTAAGCACATTAGATCTGAGTTGCTTTAATCAGAAGGAGTCCAAGACATGGGCACCATTTATAAAGTGGATAAGTACCAACTCTCATGAAAGTCTGATGGTTACACAAGGCTAAGGGCACAGCGGGAGTACCCATAAGAAGGCATGTAGAGGTCCAGTTTGTTAAAGCCTAAATGGCTAAAACCTGACTAGATGTTCAAGGGATAGTGGAATGTTTCCTACCACTAATAAGACATCTAAGGTGATATGAGGACTAACTAAATAAGTAAACAAATAAATAAATAAAAGGAATGGTATAAGTACTTGGATGTGTCTACCCTAACCCAATATCAATTCTTCATTGTTCGGATTTTGTCAGAGTTGCAGCCTGCACTGGTTATAACAGAACACAGTTTGATTGGTCAATCTACTTAACATTCAAATAAACGTGCCACTATATATTATAAATGTTCATGCATGTGCATTATAACTGTCACAGTTTTTTTATAACTTACTTTAAAACCAATACCAGAATTTAACACAGGACAAGGTTGCTATAATTTGACTATATCCTCAGTCATGACTTCACCAACTTTAATTCATTAGATACATCATCTATGATGATTTAAAGAATGCACTGGTATTCTAAAGGGACACATTCTCTGAGATTTTGCAAAGTAATCCCGATGCATAGTATGTGATGAAATTAAGTACTGGAATAATATAAGCACTCTTAAAATTCATTTGACTCAATGTGTTTTACTAGGCAGTTGAAGCAAATCCTTCTTTCTGGTAAGGGATTCGTTTACATAAACTGGAACTTGACAACTTCAAATACTGTAAATGCCATATTAGTTGCTTAACCTTTTGAAGTCACTAAAATGTGTCCCACTGAATTTTATAATAAACGAGTTTCTTAACATCTGGTCAGAACTAAGATGGTTTGATATCTTTAAAAAGCTGGAAAAAACTAGCAATAGACAATTTGAAGTAATATAGAGTGGTGGGTTAATGCATGAGTTGAATTCTCGAGAGAAAACTACAGAGAGTGTCTGCATGTGGTGAGAGCATTACCGTTGGCATCTGGTTATAATGGAGATATGGTCAAAGACTACCTTTGTGGGTACTCAAATGCACTGTAGAAGCAATCACCACAATGCCTTTGCATCAGTTTGTTAGTTAGAAATCTGTTTTCTAAATCTCTTAGATAGGCAGAGTGGCCTTTTTTTAAATCAGCTTCTAGATTTTGCAAAGCACTCTGTTTCTTGATGTGATAAGTACCCCTGAATTCCTTGAGCAGGCATAAGAGGACACAAGAAATTTCATTTAGCTATCAGATGTCCGAGAATCACTTATTAAGTACTTTGAAAATCAACACTGAATGGATGACTAGCTGTTCCAAAACTTTACACCAGTGTAGCGGAGGCATATTTTGTTCCCCTACTTCAATACATGAAGTACATTTTGAGCGAATAATGTTCCAACCTGAAACAATGACAATCCTGCAAATGGCTAGATATCTCACCTCATCTACCCAAAGAATATGGACCTGTATATATTTCTTGCTTTGTTCTACTGCCACTACCCTTGCATACTGGGATAAGAGAGCAGGGCATTTAGACTAACAAACCTTCAGTACTCACTCCAGCAATTCATCAATCCCAGCATCACACCTGGACTTACCTATGAAGACTGCCTCACCTGAATGGGGCAGCTATATGAAGCCAACCATCTTGACCTAACAGAAAAGGAATGTTTTAAATGCACCCAACTGAGACTCTGGTCTTCTTAGAAAGATGTGGCCTAAGCATTTCACTGCCTTTTAACCTATGCTAGCACATACAGACCCTAAAAAGCCGTGTCCAGGACATACCAGACACTTACAGTGAGCTTTCAATGAGCTTACAGATTCCCTTTGCCCCCATATGCACCAATGGAGACTAGACATGAGGAGTGATCACTACCGATGCAAGGTCTGAAATCTTTCATTGCAACACAGATAATACCTACAATATCATATTTAGATGCTACCTGACCCAGGCTAAATTACCAAAAATATTCCCATCCACACCATTAACTAGCTAGTCAGGTTGTTGAGGTCATGGTGACACTTCATATATCTGGTCCTTCTGCTCAAGTACTTAATCTGCGTGGAAGCCAATACTGCCCTTGAACAAAGACATCGCTAGTATCTTTTTAGCACTCGTCCTGCTTGTGATCATGTTAGAGGTAGAGGTGATAATTACTTAGTTAGCTCTAGGCTTGCATGTGGTCAGATTGATTACCCATTTGTTGGAAATGGCCCTTTCACCAGGGTTATCCCCAAACTTCTTGCCTTCCTCCTCCCCTTTTTGCTGAATTCGATTTTGTTGCCTTTAGAACTTGATGTAGTTTACCACTGCAAAATCAGTGCTAAAATGCTTGTGCTTGCTCCTTAAAGCATAGTGACATTGGCTTAAAACCCAACTGGCATACTTTCCCTAGTAAAGTGCACTTCATGTGCCCAGGGCCTGTAAATTAAATGCTAATAGTCGGCTTGCAGCACCCACCTAAGTAGCTCTTTAAACATGTCTTCTGTTTTAAAACTACCATTTCCACTTGGCAAAATAAACCTGTTGCCATCTCTACACTTTACTTTTTAATCAGGCATGTGGAATTACGATAGGGCAATGCCCAACACATATTATTTGGGGTCAAGGGCAACATGTTTTCATGTTTATCTTGTCCTTGGGACAGGTAGGACCCGCCCCTGCAGCACAAACCCTCTTGGCTGCTAGTTCACAGGGAATAGAACTGACTGCAGTTGAGGTAATATGTGTGTCCATTGGTTAATGTTATTCAAACTTGTATTTATGGATCATTAAAGCAAAGCTTTTATCATTAGGGTGAGCACTCCAAATAAATGTTGTAAGGTCACACTGCACTAATGACATTGGTTCCAGTAAAAACAAAATTGTACACATGTTTGAAAGGTTTTATAATATGAGATTAGGTATAATGCTCCCAGAATGCTTTCTGATTAAATGCACATTTTGCAGATGCTTGTAAGCAAGACCGATGGGTCTTTGCTTTCAAAATAAAATTTTCAGAAAAAAATGCAAGTAGGAAAAAACTTTTGCTAAATTACTGTGAAATTGTAGGTACTATTTCTTTGAAGCATCATTTACTAAAATGTGTTGATGCATGCTAGCATTTCCAAAAAGCATTCATATTATTATATAATATCAGTGTAACCATTTTCAACAGGATTATGGGAGACGTGAAAATAAAGTGGCAAAGCCAACCGATCCAACATAGGTTGTCAGTCTTTTGGTTTTGTCAATGCGTGTCTTGTTTTGACAAGGCTAGTGTAACACTTCATTGCTGTGGGAGCTGGCAGGCCTTCCCATTGTAACAAACATTCGCAAAAAGCAAAAAACGTTTTTTGAGTTCAAAAAGCACACATTGCCACAGTAGTTCCTGGCTCTGAACATGCTCCTTGTGTAAGAGCAGATTGCCTTCACTCACAGTAAAACCAGCCGATAGATGGATAAAGAGAGAAATAGTTTTGTAATAAAAACAAAGGCCCTCATTATGATATTGCCAGTAAATCCCGTTTACCGCCGTGGTGACTGCCGCCAACATACCGTCGTCGCAGCTACCATCCGTTCGCCATATTATGACCACAGCCGGATTTCCACCACAAGAGGGGCAGAAATCCGGCTGTGGCCATACTGGCGGATGGCGGTAAGGTGGCGCTGCTACCACCAGCAGCGCCATACCAGTAGACCGCCGCCAGCCGTATTATGACAAATAATACGGCCTGATGGTGTTCTGCTGGATGGCGCTGCTGGCGGTAGTAGCGCCCCGCCCCGCCTCCTGCCGGGGGACCAGCTGGATCCAGGTAAGACGGGTCTCCAACAGGGAAGGGGGGGCGGGGGTGTTGTGTGTGCGTGTGGCTGGGGGTGTGTGCATGTATGTGTGAGTGTGTGCGTGAACGCGAGTGTGTTTATGAGTGTGTGTGAATGCATGTATGTGTGGAAGTGTGAGTGCGTGTATGTATGGAAATCAGAATGCGTGTCTGCGTGTATGTTTTGATGTGTGCGTGAAGGAATTCCCTGTCACTGATAGGGCCTACTGCCATGGTTTTCGTGGCGTAATACCACCGGCGGCACAATGGCGGCCGCCGGGCTGGAGATAGTAATCTCCAGCCCGGCTGCTGCTACCGCTATGGCGGTCGGAGTGGTACAATGTCAACCGCCTGGGTCATAATGACCCCCATAATCTCTTGGCTAACGCCAGACCTATTGGGAACCCAATTCTTAAAGAAAGTCACAAAAGTGCACCCGTGGTATGTCTTTGCATTAGTGACTTTCATGAATTTACAGAAGTGGACCAGGAAACCATACTCCTAGAAAATATTTTCGCACAAGCAAATATGCATGTGTAGATTTGCTTGTGCGAAAATCTATTAAGCGTTTACAAGTTCACTTTCCCTCCAACCACATTTTTCCAAACCTCTGGAAGAACTTTTACTTCTGCACTTGTCAGAAGTAAATTTCCAATCTTTCTCAGTATGGAAAAAGATTAGAGAAGAGCTGCTAAAAATCCTTAAAACATGCAAGTTAGTAGGTTTGCACAGACTCAAAGACATTCCATCACTGGAATTATTGCTTACTGCTTCCTCCAGCCCCAGTAAAATTGCTATAGTAAGGCTTGAAATTGCTAGTATTCAAGCCCTTCTATGATATTACCCCTGGTATAATTAGAGTGACTATTATTAGAGCTCTTACCTAACGAGATTGCGGCCATAATTTGTCATAGCACTACATGGCACCAAAGGGACCAATAGATTTTTTTTTCATTAGATTTCGGAAGCAACTTGTCCCATGAACAAGTGGATGTTTTATTAAATCCCACACCCCTGTTAATACATGTAAATCACCCCTACAGGGCAGGGTGCAATGCATTTATAAAGTTGGACACGTGCGTTTAAGTATAACTTGTCCTGGTAGTGAAAAATCCTAAATTCATTTTTCACTACTGCAAGGCCTATTCCTCCCATAGGATAACATTGGAATTGGTTTATTACATTTCATAAGTGTAATTTTCAAATAGGAGGAGATGATAACTGGTTCATGTTTGGTGTCTCTGGAATCCTAATTTAAAATCCTGACGAAGATGGATTTTAAATTACAATTCTGAAAATGCCACTTTTAGAGAGTTGGGGTTTTATTGCTTTAGCCGTTTAGTTCCTGCAGCCTATCTCTGGTCACATGAGTAGGTGTAGTTGGTAGTTGGGCTCTGTGTATTCCTCCTAGACACTCACACACAATGGGAGCTTAGGTGTGACTGGATGGGTCATCACTGGCAGAATGTGAGGGAGGAGCTGGGCCTAACCTCACTTACTGTTGGCTGTGTCTTTTCTCCATACAAAGGGCTGCATACACCCTGTAGTTAGTCTGCAGCCAAGGCAGGAATGGCAGGGCATCTATACACTTCAAAGGCATGCCTCTAGAAGCTTCTCCCCACTTCAAAGACACAGATGTAAATAAAACGATGAACTCAGACACCCACTCTTCAGTACTCTTCTGGCCCTGTGGATACTCTGCCAGAACAAAGGACTGCTTTGCTGCTAAAAGGACTGTCATCTACTGAACTGCTACTCTGAAGGAGATGCTGCCTTGCAGGGCTGATCTGCTGTCCTCTTGCCTAGGGAGGAAGAACTGAACCTGGAATTCATCTTGAACCCAGGACCTGAGAGTGACTCAAAGGGCTAGTCTGCTGGCCTCCTGATCTGAGCCTCAGGGACATAAAAGGCACCCCAACAACTGCTTGACCCACAGTCAGCGAGTTCCTGACTCCTAAGTGGTGCCCCTCAGGTCCTGGACACTTGGTGTGGCTCAGCAGGCTTCTAATTCAAGCTTTTGGGCTCTTTGTGACTGAAAAAGGGCCCGTTCACAGAGGAACCACGCTGCTTGCACTAAAAATCAGCATGATCCACCACAGGCCCATCTCTTTGCCCGCATCGATCAGATGCGGAGGACCACTAACGTGAAGTACCAGCTCACTGGTCCACAAGGCTCGGCCAGCTCCTCGTACCATGCCGACCACCACCAGCGATGCTCTCCTTGCTCCAGGAGACTTTCTTCCACGCGAACAGGACTCTTGGCACAAAACTTGAGAAGGTAAATCTTCAGCTGGACTAATCTGGGACTGTACCCAACCCACACTCCATTGCGGTCGGTCTGATCGTTTGACTTTGACTTGATCCACTGAAACCAGATATCCCCGGTTGGAGCTTTATGAATTTTGGCGCTATTTTACACTTTATTCGTAAAATTCATAACTCTGGTTCTACTGATTGGCTTTTTGTTGTATTGGTCTTGTTTAATTTATTAATGTTGCTCTATTTTTCTTATCTTTTTTTTGTGTGGTGTTTTCACAGTTTTACTGTTTGACATGTTGCACAAATAGCTTATACTTTGCTATAAGTTAACCCTGACTGCTCTATTCCCAGCTACCAGGGGGTGAGCACGGGTTAATCTAGGGTTTGCTTGTGCCTTACCGTGACAAGGATTGTGGTTGCTGCTTGACCAGGGCTGGCACCTCAGTGACCCAATTTCTAACACTATTGTTTACTCAAAATGAAGTGACCTCTGATATATAGTTGAAAGTTGTTATCTTACCTCTCCCCGTACTTATGGTGGGTGAGAATGTAGGACAAGGCAATAATGGAGGAAATAACCTTATAGATTTTAAGCAACTCTAAGAAATACTTGACTCAAAGGTCATGTAATATGAGGAAACCAAACAAAAAGCCACAGCTACTTCTACAAGGCCACCACGAGTTCTCAAGGATTATGAAGAATACTCACAACTCTGCAGTAGACAAATCCCAATGCTTCAGTTTTATTTAACATCTTAATACCTTTTAGAGAATTAGTCTTGAGCCGTTGCTGTTGTGTACCACTGATAATCTGGGATGCCTCACTAGCAGGTGTGCCGTATGAAGAACATATGTGAAAGCGCTCCTTCGTTCACGTAGCAATAAATGTTTAAAAAGTGTGTTATCTAAAGGGGTGACCATTTTATTTACGGACTCTTTAAACATCATTAAAATATATTTGTTGTTTAACTTTGGACACTCCAGGCTTTAGTTGCCCTACATGTGAGAGTCATTTGTATGCTGACTAGTTTCATAGCTTGCTATCCAAGTCTAGTACTTTCAACAGCACTACATACATTCTTAAAGCATGAGGTGCAACACACCACACACAGGCCCATATTTATTAAGGCCTTATGAGATTTATCAAGCCACACATGGCCACCTTGAGTGACCTTTCATTGCTTGATAAATCTAGATGTTATCTTGTCTCTCGTTTGAATGAGGCAACAAAGAAATATCTAGGATTTATAAGGATTTATTCCATTTTAACTGGTTAAATAGTCCCAGGATTAGTCCCTAATCCTTCCTTCAAAAGATCTTTCAGATCCGATTTATAGTTCCATTAAACTCAACAAGTTGACTAGGCTTCTATGTACATTTTTTCTGCGGTTTCTACTTTCTCTTTTAGGCAGTTTGTGATTCCCCCGAACACAGCTGTCAGAAAAGAAAGACACAGGTAAATTTGGTTCTATTCGAAGATTTTTCCTTTCCCTTCTTCTTCTTATTTATTCTTTTCTGCAAGGGTTTTACTCTTTTCTTTGCTCTTCTTGCCAAAATGATGAAAGGGTGTCTGAATTGGCTCTAGGCAGCCAAAAGTGCACCGGCGCTAAGAAAGGATGGGAATGCGCTGTATAATGGTAAATACAGGACATTCCTGACATTTCCCTTTCACGCAGCGCACCAAAATGGCTTGCTGTGTTGCGCTGCGTGAGAGAATGATAAATTTGCCCCAGAGTTCTTTATATACTGAAAAGGACATGGTACCTCTTCAGAGGTATACTTCATTTAATTTAAGGACCCTGGCTTTTTTTTCATGCCGTGGTTAGCTGGACATTTATGTCTTTTGTTGTGTAGTTGTTCCAACTGTTCCACAACATTGCCTCACTCAATGGCTATCACAATATCATTTATAATTTATCCTCTAACTTGCAAAGTTTGACAGTTATCCACCGATGAGTATATCAAGATGTTACAAATCCTCAGATCTGGAGAACTACCTCTTTAGTGACATGGAGCCAGCTGATCATGCCAGACTGTACTCAGTAAGATGCGGAGGGGTGTGGATCTCAAATTTCCTAACTAAAAAGCAGTGGGCTGCAGGGTGAATGGTGAGATGGCCAATGTTGGAATGGAATGTTCTCATGATTAGTAGAGACAGTACTGGTTTGCTTTAGGTGGGCATTTGGGGCTGCTTTAGAGTTTGGTGGACAAGGTACTCTGTTACAACATGATGGAGTACCCTGTCTTCAAGGTCCACCTGTCTGAGTTGGACGGACCACACGTTTTACAATGACAGAGTTAAAAAAGTTTTTAAAAATGGTATGACCCCCACACCATTGGAGATAAGTCCTGTGCCCTGGGAGGGTCATTAGATTTGTATTTTTCAAAAACAAACTCCTAAAGCAGGGGGTTGATTAAAAAATGAAAAAACTTTGGAAAAGTTTGACGGCCAGCCGTCATGTTTGACAGAGCTGTCCATCAAAATGTTCATATATTGACAGGAACAACCATGACAGCGGTTCCTGACAATATATAGAGATGTCTGTGGGAGCTGGTGGACATGCCTAAATATCACGGGCAGTGTAAAGGGAGGGTGACTGACGTAAAGTCATCCACCACTGTATCTTCCTTTACTCTGGCCACCAAACCCTAAATCAAGCCTTTTATCTAAAGTGGCACAGTGCGTGAAAAATTATGATTTTGGAATTCTACCCTGAGCGATTGCCAGAAGTTTGTCTTTTTGCAAGCATTCGTCTCATCACCTTTTGTGTGTTTGACTGCCAGTGGTCTGCCTGGAAATCTGAGATTGGCACCGCTTTCCAAGACTTCTATTTCCCATGTTTGTGAATTCCAAAGTACAGTAAATGTGCATCCATTAAAGGAATACTTATATGGCTGAAGATTTACTGCTTTTGTGGTCATCTAGTCACTATATATAGTTAAGTTTCTGATGCAATAAATGAACAAGTTAAAACTTCTTTGTGAAATCAGAAAAGTGAGAAAAAAACAATACACAAATAGCAGACCCAACTCAGGGTCCCCTGGCCCAACTGCCAAAAAAGAATGTATTTATTTGGGAGTGTCACACCCCAAACCCCCACCCAAAGTTACGCTCCTGCAACTGGTAACCATACATTCCATGTCATATGATCCAACATTATCTTGCAATAACTATAATCTCTATGTGGACCATATCTAGATACCACAGTCTGTTACCTTATACCAGTGATCGAAACGGGTGGGAGATGAAGGGCACGACGTGCCCATACTTTTTAATTACAGACAATTAGTTACTCTACTTTTTGTGAAAAAACCACGTCCAGAACGGGTAATTTGGACACTTGAAATGCTTCAGCTGAAGTGTAAGTCAGGGATTCTCCTCTGCTGTGAAACCAAGGGAGGTGCAGGCGGCTAAACAAGCTTTCTTGAAAGGGTGCCTGTTTGTCTGAAAGAAATGTAAATGTGCGCAAATGGTTAATCTGCAAATGTGGTAGCCGGTATTGACTTTAATTGATGGAATCACTTGAAGCTTCCAGATGACACAGGTTTATTCTTATGAGTCGTATTGCAAGGGAGTTACCAACACGGCTGTTCATTGAGTTCTTATAAAGGACAGTTATAAAACAATTACAAAGTGTACAGTCTAGGTAATACTAAAATCTATATTTTGGAGAAAAAAAAATAATCTTAAATATCTGTGCACATCTTGTAGCAGCCTATCTTATACTGTGTGCAATGCAAGTTTAAAAAAACGATTTACATATTCACAGTGCTTTCTGTCACAGTGTCACTATCCTCCACTGCACCAATCAGGATTCGATTCTGTGGCCCTCTGGTTACAAACACAGACTGCAGTGCATTAACTATTAAAGGTTGGATAATGTATGATAGTGCATTTCCCATTGATTAACTTAACTTGCATTTATTTTTCATTTACCCTGTGCCTTATTTTATATGTAGTTACGGAAGGTAGAGGACCAAAATATATATTTTTACCCACTCCATGACCCAACCCCCACACTCACTCACCCCGCCACCAATGTGCACAGCATCACAGTTCCCAAACTTTTTTTATGCTCTTCGACCTCTGACTCATACATATACCTCAATTAATACAAATGTTGGCATGCACCTAAATTAATAAATATATTCTGCTGCTTACACCAAACGATATCCAAACATGTAAACAAAAACTTAACCGCACCCACATTAATGATAGTCCTATAAAAACAGAAAACAGAACCGGGTCTGTCAGTTAACCCTGAAGACGAGGGCGGAAAAGTAGCAAAAGCAAAAGCACTGTTAGGACGTAATAATAGCAATGCAGCCCTATACACATCTCTTATAACAGGGCCGGCGCTAGGCATGGGCAGTGTGGGCAGCTGTCCAGGACCCGACATTAAGCTCACCAACTTGGGGCCCTGCACTAGTGTGGACACAGCTTGGCCACTGTAGGAAAACGGTCTCCTTGCCATTCGGCCCACTGGAGGGGGCTCCCTTCCCTGCCTTCGCTGCTGCGTTGTAGCCAGGCGAACCCCAGGGGAGTGGGCCCATCCCAATTTCAAGGACACACAGTTGACGAATTGCAGCTACACACAAACACAAACCCAACCCCACATTGTCGGGTTGTTTAGCTCCCTGGCAGTTTTAACCCTCTCTTATGATAAACAATCATCACACCTTCAGCCCCCTATGGGCTCTTAACAGGTGTGTCTAGGACAGAGGTCTTCAAACTGGGGGGCGTGATCCAAGGGGGGGCCCAGACTATGGCCAAAAGAAGCGTTATAGAGATAACAGGCCTTTGTTTTAAGCAGAAGCATACTATTGCATTTTTAAAAAGGTAACAGTACTTACCTGCAGTGTTTAAATAGGTCTAGACATATTTCAACATTGCCATCGTTATAAAATAATTGTGAAAAATTCTGAGGGGGGCCCAATGATTTTTATTTTTCAACTGGGGGGCTCAGCATTAAAACGTTTGGGGACCACTGGTCTAGGATGCAGGCTGCAGCCCAGGAGGGATATGCATAAACCCCCTTGAGGAGCAGGGGCGTCTATTGAGATGGCCCTGAATGTGTATGCAAATTTGAGGGACTTCGTAGAATTGTTTACCACCCCGGGCCCCAAAAATCCTAGTGCATCTTAACGTAAAACACAATATTTTAAAAAATAATCTAGCTGACCGTCCATCTAAAGTAGTAAGTATGGATCTCTGAACAGCCCGACTCCAGTCTTATGAACAGGAGGAAGAAATCCGTTAAGGGTCTTCGTGGTGGCAGCAGGCAGCCCAGGTGAGCGCGAAGGAGTGTGCCCAATACTGCAACTTCAAAGGCACTCCTCCCTCCCCCGTTCGAATTTATTGGGAAAAATAACAGTGGAGCTTTCAAAAAGGGCTGACAGCGTGCTAAAAAATAGATTTTTCTTTTAATTCAAAATAAATCAGGATAACAATCTGCAGATGTTTGGAAGGAAAATGTTTAGGTTTCTGGTTTTCAAAGCTTGATCCACCTTTGGTGTTCCACGGAGCCTTTTAATGGCGGTGGTGGCGGCCTGCCACTACCTGCTGCCTTATAATAGCAGCGCACCACTCCTAGGTCGGCCGCCTCGTGATTGCCCTTGATCTCGGAGGACTTTGAAAGTACCCGAGTTCTGTCATCCACGGTGGAAAGCTGAAAACTTAATAGCTTGTTTCCCCTGGGAAGAAATGAGAAACATTCGCCAGGGTGTTAAACCAGAAAATATAAAACACGTTGTTGTCTAAATTGAAAAGAATGTCTTCTTAGTAACTTCACACTCAAACTAAAAAAAAAATAGGTCTGTAGTGGAAAGAAGAACGACGCTCATAACACGACCACCCTGACCACAATCTGAAACCAAAATTGGATTTGGAACAGGATTCTGAGCTTTGAAATGTGAAGTTGAGTTTCTTATTTCGAGGGAAAGAAGCAGTGTTTGGGATAGATGCGAAAAGAAACAATGGAAAAGCCTGACCACAAAAGGCATGTGTCTACCTGAGCGTGTGTGGTTTTTTGCAATCCTAAAGGGGTGACTTTATCGTGGTTTGCTATTGAATACGTTATCACGCGCTGAAATAAACATCAAAAAAGGTCTAACTGTCCTCTTGCTACGGAAGTCCCTTTCAGCCAATCGCATGAGTTTTAGCTAACAGCATTCTGTATTCTGGAACTTGTAGTCCGTTTATAATATAATAAAAGCAAAACCAAAGGCCACCAAACCGACAGTGCTTGTTGGTTTAAAAGCCATACTTAGCTAAAGGCAGGGCTTTAAGTGGACTGGGTCCTTCTGGTAGTAAGTAAAATTGGCATTGAACAGGTCCCCATTTGGCCCTAAATGCATGTCCCTAACTTTAAATGTAAACACACAGATCGATTTTTTTTAGCAATGAATGAATAAAACCTTAGGGTAATCCATTTCAGCGATTTAATTACTGTTATATTTCACATGTTTTACTTCATAAAGGATTCCCTAGCACTCTGCTATTTCCAGGATGTTGCGTTTCTGTATTTTTTGTATAGCATATTACTCTTATATCTTGTATACTTTGAACTGAATATTCGCATTCAAGTGTTTATAATAGGCCACGATTGAGAGCTCTGGAGTTGAGCCTGCAGGCAGTGTGTCAAAAAGATGTTCTGAACACATGGTCTTCCAATCCTTGACCTCTCTGCAGAGAGCACAGAGCAATTTCCACTTTTCTTTCAACTTTATTTATGCTTTTAATGTATAACAAAGGCCATATGAAACAGCACGGGATATCATACAAAGTGCAGCCATCAACTCTACACACAGCCACATCTCCCACCATCGTGCTAATCATCTGAAGCAATGTTGAGTGCTTGTCGAGCCTCATAATCAGTCATCACTTTGGGCCCCATGATCAATATCTGGTGTCCCCATCCACCTGTCTAACATTTCATGCCTGTCATTCAGATCCTCAGCCACCTTCGCATCTGTGCGGACCATTCTCATGGGCATTGCCTCCACTGTTGCCCACTCTTAAACATCTTTCTCATCTGAGAGCATGTCCAAGAAATTGCATTTCAGTGTTTGTTATACCAATCCCAAAAAGATGAATTTGCGCTGTAACACTGATTCCTGGGTTCAAGAAATGAAGTTCAATACTGCATAGATATGTATCGAAGCTTATCTACCACCCCTTGCCAATATTCAAACAGAGCAGCACAGCTCCATGTCTTATGGAGCAAATCAGCTTCACCTTCCCGCATCTAGGGCACTCTGGTGATCTCGCAAGAAATATTCTGGGAAGTCATAAGGAAGCCAAGTATAACTGATGCACTGTGTGAAAATGTACTAACTTGAACCTGGCACTGCTAGATATAGATTGGACCTGGATGCAGGCTGATTCCCATTCCTTGTCTGAGAGTCCAAGTCAATAGCCCACCTGTGCTGTGCTCCAAATTGCCTTTTAATTCTGTCCTTTTTCAGTGCCCTATAAAGATTCGATACAGCATGCGCAGAGTGTCCCAACTGCAGTAGATCATCCAGCATCGTGGTAATCTGAAGTGCATCATGAAAGTCTGTTCAGACTTCCTTGACCGTGTTTACTATTTTGGCATATTGCAGAAATTGTCCCCGGCCTAACCTAAAATTAGATTGGGCTTCTTAAAACGTTAAAAAAGTTTTTTGTAGGGTAGAGCTCACACATTGTAGTGCATCCACCCTTCCTCAATCGAGTCACTGACATCGCATTCGAAATAGCCATATTTAGAGATCTAGAAAAAGGGGACGTTTCAGTATCGTTTTAACTGTGAGATCCCATGAATGGTGACATTCTTAATTATGAAGGGGCAATGTGCAGGTACAGCTCTACCCCTCATTACTGTGAGATGCAATAGTTCCTTGTTCCAACAGACCCTCAGTAATTGTTTTTCCCAATTATTATCCTCCTAGCACCACTGAGCGGCATGTTGCAGTTGCTCTGCCAAGTAGTACAACTTCAAGTGTGTCAGTCCTAGACCTCCTTCCTCAGGGTCAAGCTTGAGCATGTCCAGTTTCATTTTAGCCTTTTTCCCCGCCCACACTAGTGTAGGCAGGAGTGTGTCCAGAGCCATAAATGTGTGTCAGGGGATTCTGCAAGTGATAAAGACATCTCAGCAAAAGGATCATCTTTCCAATCACTATGAAGCTAGTCAGAGAGAAAGGAAGTATTGTCCATAAAGCAATAGATGTACATAAGCCGTGCAACATCCTACCAATATTCAGATCATACAGCTGTTGTGAAGAGTGTGTAACCTGGACCTAAAGGTAGCAGAAATAGTTCAATGCGCTCCTATGTATGGTAACCCGATCGGCTTGGCTCGAGCTAGCAAAACCATCAGGAACACTACCATCTTATCTCTATTCACCCATGGCCCAGCACTGTTTCCAAATGCCTCAAGGGTGGCAAACAAGACCAGCATGGAATACTGATTGTCTTTGACTTATATTAGAGTGGCATCAGCATATACTGACAATATATGGTGCACATCCCCAACTCATATCCCAAATGACTGTAGTACCTTGCATAGAGTTATCGCTAGGGGTTTCATTATAAGGGCAAATAGGAGAGGAGACAAAGGCCACCCCTTTCAATCTGCAGGCAGGTGACACCAAGGGCCACATTTACAAAGCCCTAGCACCACCGGAGTGTCACTTTTGTGACGCTCAGGTGGCGCTGTGCAGTGCATCGTATTTACAGGGTGGCGTTAAGCCACTTTTTGTGGCTTAACGCCACCCTGTAAATACGGCCCCTTTACACACAGCACTTTGCGTGGCAGGGGCGTGCAATACATGTTGTTGTGGGCATTCCACAGCAACACCCATTGCATTTTGCCGCCACCCCAGATTTACGAGATTTTGTCAGGGGTGGCATTAGCATGGCTCAACAAAGAGAAATGCATTCTTCTCTCCTCTTTTTTTGCTCTTTCTATGTATGCTGCATTCTGCTGCACACATAGGAAGAGCAAATCGCCACAGAAAACTGTTTTTGTGCAGGAAGGTGTCCCTTCCTGCACTAAAACAATCTCCCCTCAACGCAACCATCCTTGCACTATGGTGCAAGGGTGGCAGCGTTGGTGCTCGGCAGAAACTTTAGCGCTGGCGCTGGGGGAAACACAGGGGTGCCCCGTAATATTGTAAAGATGGCGCATCCTTACGTTTTAGAAGTGACCCAGCGCAGCGTTGCCAATTTTGGCGCAGCAGCCATACTGCACCACTGCTTGTAAATCCGGCCCAAGGTTTCCGAGTCGCACCTGGGCTGTGGGTGCAGTATATAAAAGGCACACCCAAGCTATAAACCCAGAGCCGATCCACTGCAATACTCTGAACATTTAGTCCCAGTTGACTGTGTCGAGGGCTTTTTCTAAATTGAGTGAATCAGTGCTCCCATACCTGCCTGTTCTGTCTCATGCAGTACATGGTTAAGGCTCCTAACCTTCATAAGTGCACTCCTTCTGGTTATAAAACCATACTGGTCAGCACGTACAAGACTACCCACATCCTGCTCCAGCCTATTGGCCAATACTTTTGCCAGTAGCTTAGTACTGGCATTAGAAAGAGGCCAGTATGAACCAGGCTAGTCAAGTCTATCACCGGTTTCAGAATCATGGCTAGGACAGCTATCCTCTTAGACTTTGACAGGACCCCTAGGCATTCTGACTCTGCATAGACCTCCAGAAGTTTGTCTGCTAGTAGAATCTCATATGATTGATGGAGTTCAGACAGGAAGTCATCTAGTCTTGGGGACTCATACCATAGGAGCACCTTTAGGGCCTCAACAAATGTTTCCTGTATGATACCAACCTCTGGCAAGTCAAGTTGGCCTCTGTGCAGTCTCAGAAGCTGCACTGATTACAATAAATCATCTATGTCACTGTTGTTTTATAGTGGGGATCACTTTATACATGCTCACAATATCTATGTAGCTCACGCAGTATACTATTTTGATTTGAAACCATGGCTCAGTCTGAATCGCTCACTGTCAGAATTTGGGGATGTAGGCATTCCTTGTTCAGCAGCCAGGCCAACAATTTACTGAACTTACCTCCTTCTCTGTGTTTTCTCTGTCTGTATTCCTTCAGTGTGGGAGCATCCCACTTATCTACAAGTGATCGCTGTGCTTACACTGCTCAGACCCTGGCTGTTGTGTCGGTCATCTCTCTGCCCTGAAAGAATGTCATCTACTTTTTATGAATCAGGATTTCAGCCCTTAACTGGTGTTCTATGCCCTATATTTTACTAAGGCACTCCCCCATAATAGTCCTTTTAATGCCTAGCACTTGTTTCTCCACCTCGCGTAGATCCGCAGTTTGTGATAAAATATCTGTCTACAATGTTTCGAATTTCACTGTGAAAAACTGTGTTTCGCAGTGCCTCTTGGCAAAACTGCCACAAGAGGACCAGCGGGTATTCTGCACGTTAAAACATAATCTATAATTAGAGGTGCAGGATCAGAAAGAAATCAGTAGTGGTATTCTGCTCTATCATGTCTACAATGTCCTGCATCACCAACAGTCTGTCCAGTCTGCAATAGATGGTGTGGGTCAGTGAGTAACAGGAGTATGTACGGGTCTCAGGGTGGGTGGCTCGCCAAATATCTACACAGTTGGTTCAGTCCATAACATCCCACAGCGCTCCCATCATGGATGGCTTGACATGATGTTGTGTGGGTCATCTGTCTAGGGTGTCCTTCAATGTGCAATTAAACTTTAGGTACTTGTGTATAAGGTAGCAGGAGGTCTAGTAGAGTCCAAAAAAAAGCACCATTATCCCCCTTTCGGGCATATACATTAATTAGGCAGATTTTGGTCCCATCTAGCACACAATGTTGCAGTGTATACTGATCTTCAATGTCAGCTTTGGTAAAGTTGTGCATGAAGGGGACTCCAAGTGCCACCCATATCATTACTCAGCTGGCATATGAGGAACATGTAGCTGAATACATTTTTTCGTTCCATTTCTTACACAATTTCTTAAATTCTGTCTTCGTTAAGTGGGTTCACGGTAGGGAAAGTATTTGGATATTTTGTGTCCTGACATGAGTGTGCACTGTATCGCTTAACATGATCACTCAGGCCTCACACGTTCAATGTGGCTATCTTCCCTGGTAGAATGTCATATGGAGGGTGAGGCTCCCAACAGTGTGAGCAGTTGTGTGAGATGTGGCAGCATGTACCCTCTCTATTTAATGGTGACAGATGTGTCTTTTGCTGGCTGTCAGCAACATCCTGTATACAATTATGGCCATAACACAAACATTTCAAGCAATAAAAAAGGAAACACAGATATTCTCCACAACAGCCTCCTGCCCCCAGGTAAGCGCATAACCAACTATACTTGTGTTTCAACATTTTGCTCATCCCGGTACACAACTTAAGGCTTGATTTAGAGTTTGGCGGACGGGTTACTCTGTCACAAACTTGATGGATATCCCGTCCACCGTATTACGAATTTAATATTTAATGGGGTCGTAAAACGACAGACAGGACACCTGGCACTTTTGTGACTGAGTAACGCCATCGGCCAAACTCTAAATCAGGACATTAGTTTAAAACAACCCCTACTGTAGCATCAACAGTCATGGGAGCTTGCAGCCTCCGGAATGTACCCGACTGTAATGACAAGCAGATAATACCAGCAGGGGATTGAGAGGCCTCCAGACACCCTACTATAGGAAATAAAAGTAAAATAGAGAAAGAGTGAGAAATGAGAAGAGTGGAGTACACACGTGGACATAGAGTGCGAAAAACATAGGGGTGAAAGAGTAAACTTTGTGTCCTTTCCCTAGTCTACTAGAAAAACAATGTTCAAGTTTAGAGAAGGTGGAGCAGCCCTACAATATCAGTATGTTCAGAATCACTTAGTACCTCGATGGGCCACCCTAGTTTCTTATAGTAAGGCTCAGCAACCTCGCTAAAGGTAGCATCTTGTGGGTCCCAGCCATTTGGCTCCACCCAGCATCGTCGCCGAGCCGCAGTTATCCTCAAACTATCAGTGATCTTTCAAATCCTGGGTAACGTTTGTTACTCCTGGCAGCAGGGCTAGCTCTCACAGAGAGAAAGCCATCAGGGAGGGGTCCATGCTCTGTTCAACTGTTGATGCCACTTTCATAGCCAGACCCAGCGTGCCATCATCCTGTGCTAGAATCCAAGCCAACAGCGGGATTGACCCTGACATCTTGTCATTTGGTCTTGTAGCACGGCCTGTTCCTCTCCTAGAATATGAATGCTTGATGTGTGTGACTCCTTGGTGTTGCCCAGATTTAAGGATTGGTCATATCCCACCAGTCCCAGTTATCTGCAGGGTCAATAATAAAATGTTACTCCCCGCCATGAACCACTCACAGCTTGCATCTTTTATTTTACAGTATTAAATGATTTTCAAAGTTTTTGCATGTTCAATGAGTAATTATCCTCATTTTTGCCATTACTCCGGCAAGCCTGCTGCAAGATAGTGTCCCTGTTCCTGTAATTAAGGACCAGTACTCTTGTTACTTGTGGAGGGGGGAGCCTGGTGGAAGAGGGACCCTAGCGCTCGAAGGCCCAGCTCCAGGACAAAAAAGGTTGACAGGCCCCCTGTCTTCAACACAGTGGTTATTCAGCACTCCAAAAGGGAGGTGCTTACCTCTGCCCTCTCTGCAAAGCCCACAAACTGTGAATTATTGTCAGAAGACCTCCCCTCCTGATCCTCAACCCAGGAATCCAGTCGGCAAGTAAGATCCGAAAGGGAGCAAACTCTATTCTGCAATTCCTGCACCTCGTCCTGTAGTGCCTTTACCGACCACTCCGTTTCCAGGACGTGATTGTTACCTTACAGAGAACCACTCAGAGCAGTTCTCTTCATTTGTAACAGAGTGTATCTTATGCTCCAGCACTAATCTCAAGCATTCAGTGGTGACTGATATCAGTGTGCCTGTGTTTGCGGCCACCAGGTGAGTCACCTGTAGAGGTACCTCTGATCCCCTGCTTATTCCACACATTCCCGGCATACTATTCAACCTGGGTCTGCTGTGTGGACTTTGGTTTGCCCATGATAGCGGTCATCCCGCCTTAATCCCAGCTCAGCTCAATTTGCTTCTGTTGCGTGGTATGCAGTTGCCAGTTCTTGTTGGCTGATTCAGGCCCGCGGCTGCCAACTCAATCGTACCAGGGCTTCAGTGGGTACATAAGTTTCTGTGGATCAGCTCCGCTGCAGTATAGAGGCAACCCACAAGTTGCCTCCTTAATCCTCTGTATTTCTTTGTGAGTCTTTCCAGTGAGGTGTTTCCATCAGAAATGCTGTGACTCTGTAACAGGGAAGGGGGTCCTACATTTGCAGGTCCTGCGATGGTGCCACCATCCAGGGCCTCACATGGGTGCAGTGTTGGAGGGAAGAGAGATATAGCCATTGCTCCCCACCTGGTTAGGCAGTGGGAGGGAGAGGCTCCCCTGGTGAGGGGAGCCCATCTGCCAGCTTCTTGCAAGACCTCAAGGAAGTAGGGACTCACCAGCCCTCACCTTTAGGGGTGGTCAGTGCTCCATCCCCTGACATCACTCCAGCAGCTCTCCGCCTCCTCACGGCAGGTGGTCCCACAACAGACCCCGCTCTACCTCACCTGCAGGTCCAGACGCAGAACTTGCAAGGTCACTGTCCCACTAAGGTCCACCTAGCCACGTAAGCTGTTGCTATTGCCTCCTCCTCATAGGCCCACCAGCGTCCACCATCAGCAAAGGACAGGGGAGCCTGTCAATGCTCTGACCCTCAGTGTCACTGCAATTGGCCCCAGCAGCACTCTGCCACAGTATCAGTGGGCTGCCGCAGAGCAGGTCGCACTCCACCTTGGCTGCAGGTCTAGGCTGTGAAATTCACAGCACTCCCAATCTTAGATCACTCTGCTTAGCTGCTGGGTATGATCTCTAGTTACGGTGTGTCACTGCTCCCAGATGGTTCAAACTGTCCAGGGTGTATCTCAGGTGTCCATCCTTGCAAAGACAGTCATATGGACATTCAGTGCCTTCAGAAGCCATGATTTCTGGAGGATCTCGGCCAGTTGCAGTGGAGCTCAGCTCTAACCGTGCTCTCAGTCAAATTGACAGGACATGTCCCCTGAGCAATTGCCACTTCATCCAGTTGAAATTGTGATTCTGTGCAAATGTGCATGAAAGAGGTACACAATTGTCAAAGTATGAGTGAGTGCATTGGGTGGTCAAATGGAAGAGATGTGAGGAAGTGCATTCAAGAGAGAGTGAACAGAGGGGGCTGAACAGCAGAAATGAGATATGCAGATGGAGGAGGTATGAAGAGAAAAAGGGTGTACATGTTTAACACAGAGTAAACATAATGAGAGGAAATGAGACACTTCAAAGACCACTACCTCATCCACATACCTCCATAATCTTTAACTCACAGACTCAAAATTTCAGAATTAAAACTTTTTCTATCAATTGTTTGCAGTGAAATTACTGCTGTTGTTCATTCATCTTATACAGCTATCAACCACTGAAAAAAGCCAAAAGACCTTGATGGTTTTCAGTGTATGTCAGTTGTGTTATATTTGGAAATGGCCCTCTCTGGAGGGTCACCCCCAAACCTTTTGCCTTTTTCCCTCCACTTTTTGCTGAATTCATTTGTTGGCCTTACGACTCTGTGCACATTGCCACTGCTAACCAGTGTGTTTGCTTTCTCCCTCAACATGGTTTGATTGGCACATACATAATTGGCATATTTAATTTTCTTAAAAGTCCCTAGTAAAGTGAACTGCATGTGCCCAGGGCATGTAAATTAAATGCTACTAGTAGGCCTGGAGCGCTGATTGTGCCACCCATTTAAGTAGCCCTTTATAACATGTCCCAGGCCTGCCATTGCAGCCTCAATGCAATGTTACACTGCCATGTCGACTCAACATTTAAAACCGGTTGCCAGGTCTTAAACTCCCCTTTTAAGTTTTACATGTCCTGGTAGTGGAAAAATGCCCAAATTTGTTTTACACCTCTGTGAGGCCAACCCCTCTCATAGGATAACATTGGGGAGTCTGTGATACATTTAATAAGCTATAATTCCTGATTGGGAAAGGGTAGATCTGCCATGTTTAGTATTTATGGGATTGTAATGATAAATCCTCTTTAATGGTAAAGTCAAATTTATTGTTACAATTGTGAAAATGCCACATTTTAGAAAGTTGGCATTTTCCTGCTCTTAGCCCTGTTTGCCTGCAGTCTGTCTCCAATACACGTCTGTGCTGGGTGACAGCAGGATTTTGTGCATTCCCTCTAGACCGCCATACACAAGGGGAGCTTAGGTGTGACTGATGGGCAATCAACATCCTGATGGACCATCCTGGTCAGTATGGGAGGGATGAGCTGAGACTTACACCTGAATAGGAAGTGTCCTGCTTCAACACAAATGGCTGTAAACCCCCCTGTAGTGAGTCTGGAGCCTGGGAAGGAAGAAAGGACCCATGAGCACTTCAAAGTCCCTTCTTTGAAGTCACCCTCACTTCAAAGGCACAACTGGGTATAGGTACTGGACCTCTGACCTTACCAACTCAGTACACTTCTGGACCTGTGGATACTCTACCAGGAAGAAGGACTGCTACTCTGCTGAACAGCTGCTGTAGAAGAACTGCATTTTTGCTGTGCTGACCTGCTGCCTGTTGCCCACCTTCAACCAGCTCCTGGTTCCCAAGATGCACTTCTCAGGTCCTGGGCCCTTTAAAGTGTTTTGTGGGCTCCTGAAATAAAGCTTTTAGGCCCTTTGTGAAAGTAAATGGGCCCATTTGCACCAGAACTGAGCATTCACCTGAAGAATCAGTGCACGCTGCCACATGTTTGTCTTTTTTTGCCTAGCTCATCCAGATAGCCCCATACTTTTAATCACTACATTTCAGTTTTGTTCATTAAAAATTAATATCTTGACTTATTGTTTTTTCATGTTGCTCTTGTTTTCTTCATAAAGTTAAGCTCTATTTTTCTAACCTGCTGTGAAGACTTTTTGTGGTGTTTTCACTGTGTAAATGTTTGAAGTGTTCCACAAATATATTACACATTGCCTCTTAAGTTGAGCCTGCCTGCTCTGTGCCAAGTTATCAGAAGGGGAGCACAGGTTAATTTATGGTGTGTATCTGACTTACCCTGACTAGGATTGTTGTTCCTGCTCGGACAGGTTGCACACCTCTGCCAACCAGAAACCAAACATCGAACACTATGGAAATCACACAAATGTAGTTTACATGTTTAATCCACACCATTAATTACACGAGCCACCCCCCCACCATATCTTATCATATCACTTAAAGCTCAGCTGAAGGGGACACTGAGCAATTGAAAGGTTTTAATTGGAAGTGGCACAGAATGTATTGTGTTGTATTTTGTCAAAGGGCCTTTCCTTATGTTGGTGTAAGAAGCCACTCAGTTGCATGTGCATGTTTGATAGAATGTGTACCTATAGAGTGACCTCTGTGGAAAGAATTTGGGTGTTGTATGTGACACTCGGATTGGTGCTCCAATAGTATCACAGTCAACTTGTATATCTGCTGTATCATGAAGTGAAGCCGAGAATCATATGACAAATAGAGCCAGGTCTGTGTGTACCTAACATACTTGCCATCAATGCAATCTAGTTGTTTGTCGTTTGGCAGATTGTAGAGAGATTTGTGGTCTGGTTTAAGTAGGTGTGTTGAATGTCATGCATTGGAGGCTCCAAATGATCTGGCCTTCCTCAAGCAGTGGAGCTACCAACCAAAAGGTGCATTTCCATGTGGGTAAAGAGTTATTTCCTGGCCGGGAACACAATTTTATCAGTGATTATTGATATTTTGATAGCAAATGTAAGTGTTTTAAGGCCCTATGAGATTTAATTAGAGGAGATGTGGCCATAACTGTTAGAGAGGGACAAGAAGCACCACCTGAAGAAACCTCAGGTCATTATATGACAATAAATGTAGGGCTGCATACATGTATTTGGCTTGGTCAATGGCACAAGATGACACAGAAGGAAGGTTCATTGAGATTTTAACACTATAGCACATTTAATTTGAGAATCATTGCAAAGTTTAGGAAAATATTATATGAGATGAAACCGCCCACTAGACCTGCAGAGTGTGAAGCACTAAATGCTTGAGAGAATGCAGCTCATGTCAGACAAAAAGAAAAGTATCAGGGAATAGCCCAAAAAGTAGTACATACTTATGCTGATGCTAAATGGGAAGCTGAACAAAAGAAGTGAAGAACAGACATGATAGAGGGAGTTAGATTGTATCCACCTTTGATGAGTGACTCATTTGAGATAGAGAAGAAGAAAAAGAAAGCGAAAGAGGGAAAGCGAAAGCAGCCATACGATATGAACAATAGGGACCACTCAGGAGCGGGTGGAAGACATGGAGTCCCAAAACCAAAAAGTGAAATATAGATGGATGGGATTCACTGACTAGCAACCAACTTGCCACACAACGGAATTGATGGTTATATAACTATCAAGTGATACCCTTTTATGAGGTGCATGGAGAAACTTAATTTTGGTTCCACCCTTGGATGTTGCAGAAATCATCTAAACATGTAAACAACATCATATATATTGTGTACATGAACATTGCTAATGTAAGTGAATCAACAAATTATTGAAGGTGCATTCTCTGTAGACTAGAAATTCACGTATGTGTATCTCTTAAGGGTTAACTTTAACATGCAAATTTGTAGTTCTCATTCACATTTCTTCTTATGCATTTGAGTTATACCGCTTTATTTAAGATTCCATAAATACTCATGGGTTCATTTTTAATTATTGCATATATTCTATAATTGTCAGATGCACTTATAATCATATATTCTGAATGTGCATTGATTATTTTATTAAGATGGCATGACCTAGGGCCTTGAGAATTTTGGTTTCTTGTGTTTAACCTTCAACGTGAAGTTTTGCTTGCGATGCAATGTCTTTTCCTTGCAGGTGCATTTCTGTGACCCACAGTTAATGAAAGGCATATTGTGTTTTAGAGATAGTGAGATCTGGAAAGATACTTTAGTAAAGATGATAGGCGAAAACAAACTAAGAAGAAAAGACTCCTGTTTATCTCTCAGGAGACTTGAGGGGAGTTGCACATTTCAACTGCTAGAAGATAAAAAATTATTGGTGCTGATGATGTGAATTTCTATAAGGTTCTGTGAACTTAATTGGTATCCACACTGTTAGTTGAGAGCAGATTCCCTTTAGACTCTGAGGGGTACAGACGTCTCTACCTTTATTGTCTTTGTGTGGCTTAATGCTATGCAACACCTCTCTTGGAGAACTTCTACAGAAGTCTCCATTATGCTGGCATCTTCCTATTTTCCTAGAATTAACCTAGGATTTCATGACTTTAGTTTTGTTTAGGTGTATATTTAGATTATTTAAGATTTATCCATGCTTGAGATCGAAGCGTGTACACTGATCATCAAATTCTATGTCTTATCTTTTGTATTGCCTCAACTGAGATTCTTGTATGCTATTGCGATGTAACTTTATTCAATGCTTTGGTTCTTCTTTGGTGATTCTGTACTTATACAGCATGTGTTTTAGTTCATTTATATTAGTTTGGCCTTTTATTTGTGATAAAACTCATTTAATTTTTCGTCTCTTGGTCATTAATGTGTGACCAAATGGGTTATACTGTTAATTTGACTGTGAAATTGAACTAACCTTTCTTTACCATTTGGGCATCCTAAAAAGATCTACCCAAGAAGTAATGATAAGAATAAGGACCAGTGCTCTATCAGATGGTAGCAGAGTGAGTATGGTTAGGTCCTGAATTAAGGGGAGCTAGAATATTTCACTCTAGATTAGTAAATCCCCAGAGCCCAGCCCTAGAGCCATGTCTCAGTTTTAGAGGATCTTGCGTAGTTCCAGAGACTCAGGAGAGAGTTGTAACAGCAGAGGAGTTAATATTAATAGGGTCGCGCGTTACAGTGGCTTAATCTTAGCTTGCAGTATTTTGTGGAGATTGTATGGTGTTTTGCAGAGATTATTTGAATGTCGTGTGAGTGTGGCGTTTAGTACAAAGAAGGTGAAGTTGTAATTGTGTCCAACATGACTTATAATCCCGGAATAATATAAAAAAGTATGTTGCAATTGTCTTCTAACTTTGGTTGTGCTTGTCGTGAGATGTCATCGATGACACAATTGAGATAGGGACATTTGTCTTTGTGTGAATGCGAGATGTGGTTGGTATACTGGATACAATGCGCAGGGAGAATCTGTACTAATCCAAGTGATACCCAGCAAGTCGAGGTTTTAATTGAGTGCTTGGTTGGTTTGACTCTTTTGTGATTGAATACTGTTGATTTTTCAGTGGAGCAGAAAAAGTTATTTGTATTATATTTTGCTATTCATGTTTCATGTTTAATGCTGAAAAGAGTGTGTGTATGAAGATTGCAAAGTATAGTGAGCCGCTGGAAGGAGCAAAGTTGATGTTGCAGTGTGCTGCACTAGTATTGGTTGGTGTGGTGCTATGCTGATATTAGTTGTCTGCATCAAAAGGTATTGTGTTGTTATTGGTTGTTTTTAATGAATGAGAACTGTGGGTAAAGAGTTATTTCCTGGCCGGGAACACAATTTTATCAGTGATTATTGATATTTTGATAGCAAATGTAAGTGTTTTAAGGCCCTATGAGATTTAATTAGAGGAGATGTGGCCATAACTGTTAGAGAGGGACAAGAAGCACCACCTGAAGAAACCTCAGGTCATTATATGACAATAAATGTAGGGCTGCATACATGTATTTGGCTTGGTCAATGGCACAAGATGACACAGAAGGAAGGTTCATTGAGATTTTAACACTATAGCACATTTAATTTGAGAATCATTGCAAAGTTGAGGAAAATATTATATGAGATGAAACCACCCACTAGACCTGCAGAGTGTGAAGCACTAAATGCTTGAGAGAATGCAGCTCATGTCAGACAAAAAGAAAAGTATCAGGGAATAGCCCAAAAAGTAGTACATACTTATGCTGATGCTAAATGGGAAGCTGAACAAAAGAAGTGAAGAACAGACATGATAGAGGGAGTTAGATTGTATCCACCTTTGATGAGTGACTCATTTGAGATAGAGAAGAAGAAAAAGAAAGCGAAAGAGGGAAATCGAAAGCAGCCATACAATATGAGCAAGATCAGTGTTAGCGATTCTACTAACAGCCTTTCAGCTGTCAGAACACCCACCTCCGTATAATGAGACCCAAGTGGACGAAAGAAATAGTTCCAGTGTTGGTGCGAACTTTGGAGTAGCTATTGCACCAATAAATATAAATTCTGATCCAGTGGGAGTCCCCCCAGTGAGCATCAACCATAACCCGATGGGAGAGAGTTTAGGGATAGGTGCCCCTGTTAACTCTTCAGCCCTTAATGCTCCAGATGCTTTAAAATGTCCCGGTTACCACTGGTCCCAGTGTTCCTATGTACAAGTGTGATTTGCCAGGATAAACAGCTTATAATTTGGCTGTCCCTAGTGCATTAAGTGCCTGAGGTAGTGCTGCTGTAAGCCCTGATACAAGGGGATGTGTTCCTCTGATCCCAACAAACACAAATTCTCCATGTGCTGCAAGTGCTGACTCAACTCTGAATCAGACAGGATGTGGTCCCACGGAACACCCCAGAGGATGCCGAGTTCCAGTTCACCTAGATGGGAACCAGCCTTAAATGCTACTAGAAACACCCATAGAGAATAGAATGTGCCTAATACCCCTGTAGTGCAACATAGTCTTAGCGCTAAGAAAATAGATGAGTGGGTGAAGGCTTTTAATACTCCTTTGAGAGACAATGAAAGCTCTGAGTTGAGTCAAGGAGTGATTCAGTCAGCAGTGAGAACACATTTGGTGGATGTGGTTAAATTAAAATGGGAATTAGGTTAAGTGATTAAAGGAAATCTTGAATTGGCTTGTTTAGACTCCTGTCAAGAAAATGAACTTATATTCATGTGCAAGGATGTCACCAGATGTGCAGGACAAGTTTATGACAGACTATCCAAGTTAGCCCAAAAACATGAGGTAGATTTGAATAAGACCAAAGCTTTGCAGAAGAGCTACCATGTATGTTTCAATAATGAAGACATAGCCTGTATGAGAACTTCAGGAATGAAGATACAGATTAAAGAATTCTTTCAAAATATTCAGAAATGGAATGAGCTAGATAAATGGGAAAGTAAATGGATGCAAAAGAAAGAAATGAAGAGACAGACAGCGGAACAGCCCTCTCCCGTAGAAGGAGAAGCAGGTGCTTTACATTTCCCTTTGAGAGAAGTACCCCCGTGAAGGTCACACCCATGTGTCGTGGAGTAGGAGTGCTCTTGCATCATTTACAAATGACTTTTCAAAATTGTGAGACAAGCCAATAGAATGGTACAAGCAGGTTGAGCGATTTGTGAAGATGTCACAAGTTTTGTGGGTTGATTTGAATACTTTATTTGATACTGTGGTTCCAAGTGATTTTGTGGGCAGAATATAACATAGCCATAGAATGACCTGAGAAAGAACAGATGAGAAACCCAGTGACAAAGGTGTCACCCGAAGATATTGATTGGGTTAAGATTGAAAGAATGACCCAAGAACCCAAATGAATGATTCATGCGTATTATGAGAGATTATTGCAGGTGTTCAAACAGTGTAGTGGATTGGAGACGCTTGAGGCCAACGATATAGAACATTTTGTGTCAGGGTTTGTGACAGGATTGAGACCTGAAATTAACATGATGGTGTGAAGGTGCTCCCACCCCAACCCGCTCCTTACCTGGCATGTCGCTAGGCCTGGAGATGGATCGCTTTCCCTCCACTCAATCCACGCAGCTCCTGGAACAAGAAGTGAAGGAAAACAGATGTCAGGAGGGCAGGGATACGAAAACAACAACAGTGACAAAGACATTTTGCTTGCAGGAATGTAGACCCGGAACGGACTCCCCAATCAACCAATTCCATTGGATGAACCCAAGAGATCAACCAGAAGGAAGGCGGAAAACAGAAGTAAAAAGGCGTGAGAACATAGAGCGAGAAAAGGCGAAGGAGCAGAGCCAGCGTGAAGGGGGAAAGGAACAAAGAGAAAGCAGATATATCGAGAAGAAAGAAAAACAAAGGAGAGGCGTGACGGTTATGGGCTATGAAGCCACCTGGGCTTCAAACCAGATGCTGCACAACCCGACGGAGGAAGCCAACCAGGAAGACACTGATCCAAGAGCAGAGGACGAGACCTGGACGGAAGAATGGTGCTGTCCATTGCCTCCTGACTATGCGCTGACCCCACCACAACCCAGGGAGAGTTGTAGCCCTCATGGTGAGTGAACTGAGGCCGGCAGTGAAGAGTGTGAGAAGGGTTTATTTTGTGGTATACTTTCAGTTTGTCTTATTTCTGTTCTAGAGTGAGTTTTTTTTCCCTTTTCTTCTGTGTTTTATTTTTTCCTCCGGCCTACTTCTGAGACCACTTCTTTCTTTCTTGTCTAGGCCACGCAGATTGGGGAGAGGGAGGTGTTCCGCTGAAGACATGTGGCATCTACTCTAGTCACCACGGTGTTCTTTTGCATGAATACTATACCATTCCCCAGTGTCTGAGAGCTTATCCACCCCCTCCCATGGGCATAATCCTAATACTCTGTTCCCCAGATGAGTGGCACCACATGGATGTATCGGTGGTGGTGCATACTATAAAAGATAACAACTTACTGCAGTGTCTCTTCTTTCCCCAAGGATGATGGTGGGAGATCGGCAAGAACTCTAAGAGAAGGAATGAGAACAAGAGAAAACCATCACTCCCTGGTCACAGCTGAGCCACATTCACAGTATGCTCCCTAAGGAAGAAAAAAAAGTAATAGAATTATTGTTATCTTTGCAGTGAACACATATGTACTTGTAATGAACACCAAAATTTTACCACAACCTAAGTTTCCTAAGTCTTATTTCCAACCCATCCTTCGACAGATGGTCCAGCAGCACTTGATTTGTTGGCAAAATAAATTGGTTGATGAGATTTTGAGATATGAAAAGAATTACAGTGATGAAATTGAGTCCAAGCTGAAGAAACTGAAGAAGTTGATGGTTGCACAGAGGAAAGCTACTCAGAGAAGTAGTCAGTCATATGCAAGGACTGTATCAGCAAGGAGCTCCTGTGATGCAAGTTAGAGGTTGAGGTGTCCCGAATGACTGTAGTACTGGAATGGATGTAGTCAGTTTGAAGAAGACCAACCCTTGTCACTATTGTAATAAATTATGGCATTGTAGGCTGGAATGCTGTCAAAATCCAGTTAATCAGGTCCACAATTCAGAGTTTGCACACCCCAAAATAATAATCCTGTACAGACATAGAATGCAGAGACAGAGGGTGCAGAGTTTGCAGATGCCACAGTGTTGCAGATTCCACAACCCCAGATGCCACAGCAACATGAGAATGGCCCCACACTGAAGACTAATCAAGTTCCAAACATGAATCAGAATGCTTTCCAAGGGAAAAATCCATTCCAACAGTATCCTATGTTTGGGAATCCCGAGAATTATGGCTACAATCAGTCTGTATGAGGGTGCCTGGGGGGGAGGAAGATTGTGTACTTAGCGCATTCTTGGAGGTAGACCAGAGTGGTCCATTCATGGATAGTGAGGTGAATGGCCACCTCGTGTCATTCTTTACTCTGAGAACAGTAGAAGTCCCAAACCTACCCTTCACGGGGAAAATGATACAAGTTATAGGAGTTGTGAATACGAAAATCACAACTCCAGTAACAGTAGAAGTGCCTGTGAAAATAGGGACTTACAAAGAGAATCACTAATTTGTGGTGTATCATATCAGTCCAGTGAGTCTTTTGGGAAGAGACCTCCTTTGCAAGCTCAACTGTGTTATCTGTTCAGCACTGAAAGGTGTGGAAAAGCAAACTCATGATAAAGACTTTGCATTTGAACTGGCGAGCGATGGTCTTTACAGTGCAGAGTTCCCTATCATAACCATCGATGATCTGTCACCAGACATTAGAAACACAGTTAAGTCTGAGGTTAGGAAATTTGTCAGTAAAAGACATAGGTTTGACAAAGGGTGTTGAACCTGTCCATATCACAGTGAAACAAAACATTGAGTATCCAAGAACACCACAGTATAATTTGACTACTGAGATGATTGCTGGGATTACACCAGTAATTGAGTCCATGATTCCGCAAGATATTTTGAAGGTGACTCTGGGGAGTGCATGTAATTCAACCATCATGGGCTTGCAGAAGCCTAGCAGTAAATACAGCATTTTCTAGGATTTGAGAAAGGTGAACAACATTGTTATTCCCTGTTTTCCCCTGGTACCAAATCCAGCTGTGATTTTATTACAGATTCCATGTGAGGCTGAGTGGTTCACTGTCATTGATCTGTGTCCGGCATTCTTTTCTACACTGTTGCACAAGGAAAGCCAGTACCTCATTGAATTTTGGTTCCAGAACCATGTTTTAACATGCTGCCAAGTCCCACAAGGGTGCACGGAGAGCCAGTCCATTTTCAACCAGATTCTCAAGAAGAATCTGGACTCCTTATTCATGCCCTGTAATTAGTCCTGGTACAACACATTGACTAGCTGGTTGTGGCATTGAATACCCAAGAAGCTTGCAAAACAACATCATTGCATTGTAGAACCACCTGGCTAAGAAAAAATATTAAAAATGGGGTTTCTGGTTGGCAGAGGCATGCACCCTGTCCAAGCAGGAACCACAATCCTAGTCAGGGTAAGTCAGATACACACCATAAATTAACTTATGCTCCGCCTCTGGTAGCTTGGCACAGAGCAAGCAGGCTTAACTCAGACGGCAATATGTAAAGTATTTGTGCAGCACTTCAAAATTTAAAAACAGTGAAAACACCACACAAAAATATTCCACACCATGTTAGAAAAGTACAGCATAATTTAATGGACAAAACAAGATCAAAGCAACAATAATCCAATAAGTAGAAATTGAGATATGAGTTTTTAAAGAATACCTGCAATTGTAGTGCTTAGAAATGTAAATTGCCAACCAGGGCAATCTGATCATGCTAAACCAGGCTAAATCCAAAGTTCAGGCCAACCGTGATGGAGCTCAGGCTGGCTACAGAGACCAACTTTGTCCTGCTGAAAGAGTACCTTGTGTGGAGCGCTGTGTCGACATCGTGGATCTAATGCGAGGAGAAAAGGAGAATATGTGAAGGTAATGCATCAGTTCTGATCCATGCAGTTAGGGAATGCATTATCCTTATCGTCGAGCCATGCAGTCACTAATCCTTAAGCAGTGGTGTGTCGTTGAACCCTTTCCAATGGAGGAAATGCATCATTGTCGAGCCGTGCAACTGGCAATGTGAAGGTGATGTGCCAGAGCTGATGGTGACGCATCAATCCTGAGCCGCACAATCAGAGTTGCCAAGTCCTCATCCTCAGCGGCCGCGGCGATGCGTTGGCGTCGACCAAAGTTGCGGCAGTTCAGATTGGCGCAGTAACAGCGAGGTATGGATTTCTGTAGAAAACAGCTGCAAAACCCACTTCCAAGGGCCCAGGACCGGACTGCCACCACTTAGCAGTTGGCAGGGTCCAGAAGCTGTAGCAGAGTTAAATGGAGTCTTTGATGTCCCTGAGACTTCAGAACACAAGTCAAGCCACCAAGCCTGTGGGGTTATTTTGGTTCTGGAGATGTAGAGATACAGTTCCAGGAGGACAGTAGGGCAGGCAAAGCAAAGCAGGTGTCTAGAAACGTCCAGCAGAGTTCCAGCAGACTGACAATCCCTTCAGCACTGCAGTCCTTCTTCTTGGCAGAATGTCGTCAGGTCCAGAAGTGAACTGATTTGGTGGGACTTTAGGGTCCAGTACTTATACCCAGTTGTGCCTTTGAAGTGGGGGAGACTTCAAAGAAAGGGCTTTGAAATGCACAAAGCCTCTGCCCTTCCTTGCCTGGCTCCAGACACACTACATGGAGTTATGCAGCCCTTTATGAGGGTCCAGCCTAATTAGGTAGAAGTGTCAGCTCCTACCTCCCACCCTGCCCAGGATGACCCATCAAGATGTTAATGGCCAATCAGGCATACCTATGGATTGCACAGGAGCCCAGTTATTACCCCCCTCCCCCCCAGGAGTGTATTCAGAGATAGGCAGAGGCACACAATGGTTAAAGTGAGAAATGCCAACTTTCTTAAAGTAGCATTTTCAGACTTGCAATTTAAAATCTGACTTTAACATAAATTGTGATTTTTAATTGTGAGTTCAGAGATATCAAACTTGAAATATCTATCCTGTCCCAATTAGAAATTACACTTATAAAATGTAATAAGGCAATCCAAATGGTGACCTATGGGAGAGATAGGCCTTGCAGCAGTGGAAAATGAAAAGGTTTTTCACTACCTGGACATGTAAAACTCGAAAGTGCATGTCCAACTCTTTAAATACACTGCACCCTGTCATTGGGGCAGACCAGGGCCTACCTTAAGGGTGTCTTATGTGTATTAAGAAGGAAGGTTTGGGCCTGGCAAGAGAGATAACTTGCGAGGTCGACATGGCAGTTTAAAACTGCACACACACTGGCAGGCCTGAGCCATGTTTGAAGGGCTACTGAGGTGGGTGGCACAATCAGTGCTGCAGGCCGACCAATAGCATTTAATTTACAGGCCCAGGGCACATGTATTGCACTTTACTAGGGACTTGTAAGTAAATTCTATATGCCAATTGTCAATAAGCCAATGTCACCATGTTTTAGGGAAAGAACACATGCACTTTAGCACTGGTCAGCAGTGTTAATGTGCCCAGAATCCTAAAGCCAGCAAAAACAAAGTCAGCAAAACAGGAGGCCAGAAGGCAAAAAAAAGCAGGGGAAACCACGCCAAGGATTACAGGACTAACAATGGACATGAACTGTCCCCAAGCAAGTTGCAATGTTGTGAAAAAGAGGACCAATACAATGGACACCACATTGAGAAGGGAGTGAGGAAGGTGTCATAAGAGAGAATTTTGGCAATTCTGAAAATGATTCCGGCAACCACCCAGAGAGAAGTCAGATTTTTTCTGCGAATGGTGAGTTACTGCCTCCCTTAGATACCCAATTTCCCCCTGGTTGCCTAACATTTAGAAAGACACACAAGGATGTTTCTGATCCAGTACCTTGAGATCACAGATTCTTGATTGCCTTTCTAGAGTTGAGAGAAAGTCTCTGTCGCAGGCCCAGCACTGGGAATGCCTGATTACTATAAGTTATTCCCACTTTTCTGCAATGAGAGGGAGGGCTGCACTCTCTCATCGCTTAAACAGCTACACGGAAGTGCCCAGAGGCCAGTGGCCTACTTATCGGCTCCTCTTGACCCCGCAGCATCTGTGCTGTCAGGCTGCCTTAAAGCGGTGGCTGTGACTAATCTCAACATAGATAGGTGTGAAAATTTGTTATGGGTCACCCATTGACTGTCTTTGTTCCCCATTCCATGGAATTGTTACTAACGAGAACTAGAGCACTTCACTTGACCAACAGCCACCTTACCAAGTATGAACAAGTTATCCTTGCAGCTGAGAAGGTTGTTGTTATGCACAATGCTGTTTTGAATCTTGCTACACTATTACCTATACCAGACAGTGAACATGATGATTGTGAAATGGAGCATGATTGTCTTGATGCCATTGAACTATGCACAAAGCCAAGACCAGATATACAAGACAAGCCACTACCCGAATCTGATTTTGTATTGTTTGTGGACGGCTCAGGTTTATGAGACAATGGGGGAAGTTTGAGAGCTGCATATGAGTTGTTAAAGCTTCCTGGCTTCAAGAAATATTTTCTGCACAAGTGGCTGAATTGATTGCTCTTACTAGAGTCTGCCATGGTTCAGACCGTTGGAAAGAGACAATTTTAACTGAGAGCCAGTATGGCTTTGGAGTTGTGCATGGCTTTGGACATTTATGGTCCCAGAGGCGGCTTATAACCTCGTCAGGATCACCTATCAGTAATGGTGAACAAGTGAGACACCTCCTTCAGGCGTTACAGATGCTTGCTTAAGTTGCGGTGGTAAAGTGCTCCTTGCACCGCAATGGAGATGACTTTGTAACATCAGGCAATCGGTATGCTGATGAAGTTGCAAAGTACTGTACTCACAATGTCTGTACTTTTAATGGAGAATACACAAATGAGGGAATAGTTGAGACCAATTGAAACCTCTAACAACTGCAGAAACATTGGAGGATGTGAAGAGGCTTCAGAAGCTGTGTCAGAGGAAGAACAGAAAAGTTGAGTCACAGCAGGTTGTCTTAAGAGAGATGATGACATTTGGGTTTCGATGGATGGAAGACCTGTGTTACGAAATAGTATGTTGCCCCCTATGGCCTATGGTCCTTCTCATGTAGGGAAAGATGCCATGGTTCAACTCTTTAGGCTAACTTGGTTTTCTCCCATGTTCAGACTGATGGCTAAAGCGTTGTGTCATAGGTGTGTTGTGTGCCAGCAGAAAAATGTCAGAAAGAGAACTGCAGTAACACTGAGTCACATAGGGAGATCAGGAGGTCCCTTCAACAGGATGCAGCTGGACTTCATTGAGATGCCTGTGTTTAACAGGCTGAGATGCGTCCCGGTGGTTGTGTGCATATTCTCATGTTGGGTTGAGGCTTACCCAACTAAAAGAAAAGACAGTCTCACAGTAGCCAAATTATTGACGAGGGAACCTATCCCTAGGTTTAGTTTCCCAACTTCTCTAGAGTTAGACCAAGGGATGCATTGTAACAATGAGGTGTTGAAACTATTGTGCGGAGAATTGCAAGTAGAACTAAGATTGAATTGCAGCTATCGGCCAGAAGCCTCTGGCATTGTGGAGCAAGTGATTGGCGCACTGAAATCCAGACTAGATAAAATGTGTGCTTCAAAATCTTTGAAAAGACCTTATGCTTTGGCTTTTGTGCTGGTGACCCTATGCAGTGTACCTGATCGGGGACAGAACAGTCCCCCCATGAAATAATCATAGGCAGAGCAACAAGACTGCCAGCTATAACCACAAATGCACTTGTGAACTTTACAGATGATATGATCCTTGATTACTGCAAAGGACTGGCTGACGTGGTGCATTATGTGTCTCAAAAGGCCAGAGCAACCACAGTCCTGGTACATCAGGAGCAGTGCCGTGCCCAATGACTGGGTGCTGGTGAAGAAACACGCAAGGAAAATGTGTTTGGATCCTCGTTGACTCGGGTCATACCAAATCATACTGGTGACAATGACAGTTGTTAAGTGTGGTGGTTGCCCCAACAGGATACATGCATCCCATACTCCCAGAGCTGAGTATCCCCTTGATGTGACACCTCTCCCAACCATCACCATGGAGATGAAAAAGAACTACAGTGCCCTGTTGAAGGTCCTCATCACCTGAATGGACATACTGTGCTGCCAATGACGAAGAGAGAGAGAGTTTGGGGAATTTGGGGATAATAGTGCAGATCCAGCTGAGCCTCCTTAAACTGAACATTCTGTTTGAACTTTGTTTTGAATTTCCTTTGTTAATGGATAGACTGAGACATGTTATCCTTGATGTAGGCATTAGTGAATTTGATCTGGAGACATTAGCATTGACTTTGTTAGGGAATTAAGAAAAGTACAGAGACTCGAGTCTGCCGAAGGAACATAAGATTGTCCCTTTGAAGAACACAGAGTACGCCTAAGGAAGACTTACAAAGATCTTGCGAATAACTTGTTGCATTTCATTGCACGGTCTTGCTTTGCAGATTGCACGAGTGGAAATCGACATAGAAGACTCTGCTAACTCAGTCTGATTTTAGTGAAGTGATGGAAGTCCAGTAATAGTCCAATTACCAACAGACGTAGGTACATAATAGTAGGTACACATTGCTGTAGTTACAGTACTAATTGTTCTTCTTGTAGGATTTTCCTCACCCACATCTTCTACAGTAGATGAGCCTCTGCCTAGTGAAACCCCTTCATCCTTGAATCCTGTAGGAAACAGAGTGCACACATTAGATGAAAAAGAATTACAGGTAGACAGATTTAGAGGAGATTTTTCTTGAAATGCTGATTTTAATTTACTTTCTGAATACATTGACATGATGGAGGTGAGGGGTTGCTATGTGTTAGAAATGGGGTTTTTGGTTGGCAGATAGGTTGCCCTCTGTCCAAGCAAGAACCCTCACTCTAGTCAGGGTAAGTCACACACAATCCAAAATCAGCCTGTGCTCACCCTCCGGTAGCTTGGCACGAGCAGTCAGGCTTAACTTAGAAGGCAATGTGTAAAGCATTTGTGCAATAAATCATACAACACCATAGTATAACACCACAAAAATACACCACACAGTGTTTAGAAAAATATAGATTATTTATCTGGATAATTGTAGGTCAAAACGATCAAAGTTGCAATACGAATTTGTAAAGATATCACTGAAAAGTGATATTAAGAGTCTTTAAGTCTTTAAAAAGCAATAAAGTGTCTTTCAAGCACAGAGTACCTGGTTTCTGGTGGGAAATCTCCTCAGAGGGCCACAGGAGAAGAGATGTGTGGAAAAAGGGGTGTGTGCGTCGTTTTCCGCTCAGCACACACAGACTTGCGTCGTTCTTTTCCACGCGGGGAAGTCGGGCGTCGTTTTCCGGCGCGCAGACAGTCTCTTTTTGTGGATCGCGAGGATTACCAGATGTCCCGGGTCTGTGCGTGGATTCTCCTGCTTATTTTCCGGCTGCGCGTCGTTCTGCGGGGCTGCGCGTCGAAGTTTCGATCTCACGGTAGGCGTCGCGTCGATTTCTCCTTGGAAGTCGGGCGGCGTTGTCCTTGCGAGGCCGTGCGTCGAAATTTTGGTCTCACGGCAGGCGTCGCGTCGATTTCTCCTTGGAAGTCGGGCGGCGTTGTCCTTGCGAGGCCGTGCGTCAAAGTTTCGCACTCACGGTAGGCGTCGCGTCGATTTCTCCTTGGAAGTCGGGCGGCTTTGTCCTTGCGAGGTTGTGCGTTGAAGTCTCGATCGTCCCGAGGGCGTCGCGTTGATCAGCGTCGGTGTGCGGCGTTTTTCTCGCCGCGAAACAAGCTGTGCGTCGAAATTTTCGGCGCACGGAGCGTCCACGTGAAAGGAAGAAGTCTTTTTGGTCCTGAGACTTCAAGGAACAGGAGGCAAGCTCTATCCAAGCCCTTGGAGAGCACTTTCACAGCCAGACAAGAGTTCAGCAAGGCAGCAGGGCAACAGCAAGACAGCAGTCCTTTGGAGAAAGCAGACAGGTGAGTCCTTTGAGCAGCCAGGCAGTTCTTCTTGGCAGGATGTAGTTTCTGGTTCAGGTTTCTTCTCCAGCAAGTGTCTGATGAGGTAGGGCAGAGGCCCTGTTTTATACTAAGTTGTGCCTTTGAAGTGGGGGTGATTTCAAAGAGTCTCTAAGAAATGCACCAAGTTCCCTTTCAGCTCAATCCTGTCTGCCAGAGTCCCAGTAGGGGGTGTGGCAGTCCTTTGTGTGAGGGCAGGCCCTCCACCCTCCCAGCCCAGGAAGACCCATTCAAAATGCAGATGTATGCAAGTGAGGCTGAGTACCCTGTGTTTGGGGTGTGTCTGAGTGAATGCACAAGGAGCTGTCAACTAAACCTAGCCAGACGTGGATTGAAGGGCACAACAAGTTTTTAGTGCAAAGAAATGCTCACTTTCTAAAAGTGGCATTTCTAGAATAGTAATATTAAATCCGACTTCACCAGTCAGCAGGATTTTAGATTACCATTCTGGCCATACTAAATATGACCTTCCTGCTCCTTTCAGATCAGCAGCTGCCACTTCAACAGTGTATGAGGGCAGCCCCAATGTTAGCCTATGAAGGGAGCAGGCCTCACAGTAGTGTAAAAACGAATTTAGGAGTTTTACACTACCAGGACATATAACTACACAGGTACATGTCCTGCCTTTTACCTACACAGCACCCTGCTCTAGGGGTTACCTAGGGCACACATTAGGGATGACTTATATGTAGAAAAAGGGGAGTTCTAGGCTTGGCAAGTACTTTTAAATGCCAAGTCGAAGTGGCAGGGAAACTGCACACACAGGCCTTGCAATGGCAGGCCTGAGACAAGGTTAAGGGGCTACTGAGGTGGGTGGCACAACCAGTGCTGCAGGCCCACTAGTAGCATTTAATCTACATGCCCTAGGCACATGTAGTGCACTCTAATAGGGACTTACAGGTAAATTAAATAGTCAATCATGGATAAACCAATCAATAGTACAATTTACACAGAGAGCATATGCACTTTAGCACTGGTTAGCAGTGGTAAAGTGCTCAGAGGTCAAAAGCCAACAACAACAGGTCAGAAAAAATAGGAGGAAGGAGGCAAAAAGTTTGGGGATGTCCCTGTCAAAAAGCCAGGTCCAACATGACCCCCCACCAGCCTAAAGCCAGGGGAGAACAATCACTATCCTGATGTACTTCCCTGTTTGAGGCGACAGAACAAGGACCCAGGCCCACAACAGCAGGGGCATGCTCCAGTTCTTCGCCTTCCTGACTCCAATTGGATCCCTCTGTCCATACTCTCAGGGCCCACTAAGCCCATCCATGGGGAACCTTTCTCCTTTCCTGCGGATCCCATCTGTGCAGCACCTAACCTGACATTGCTCACAGATGTATCCCAGGAGCAGGATAGTACCACCAGGACCAACACAGTGGTGTTACCCATTCTATCCCCGGGGTGTGACACTTGTCCCCTCCCCAGGGATAACTCTGTCCACCCGGACAGCAAGCCACTGTGGTTACTGACAGTTGTCAGGGATGAGAGCCAGGCCCCAGGCCTCTCAAAGCTCTCCCACCACTGTGGCTGTGGAGAGTGGGGGGCGGTAGCCCCAGGTGCTGGGCACCCTTTAACCACTCTCCCTTCCACCAGGTCAGGGATGACAGCCTGAACCTGGTCCTCCCCTCTGGGGCTCTGTACCCTCCCTCCTGGAGCGGTACCCCCAGAGTCCACCATGGTCAGGGTGCTTATAGAAGTCGCCCTGTACCATTCCTCCACCAGTGCAGGGCTGTTAACCTGCAACTGGCCCTCCAACCTGGGGTCTGTACCTTCAGGTTGGACTAGGGCCCGGGGTGAGGCTTCCCTCCCCCTGCCCTCCCTTCTGGGGTCCAGCACTCTCCAACTAGGAGTGGCCTCCTCAGAAGACAATAGGGTAGGGGCACTGTTATCAGTAGCCCCTCTCTCCAGGTCCGGGGGGACACCCTGAACCTGGTCTTCCAGCCCAGGGTCTGTACCGTCAGACTGGATCACTGCCTGGCAAACCAGGACTTTCTGGGGGGCACACCTACCCCCCACCAGGTCAGAGTTTAACCTCTGCACCTGACCATTCAACTCAGAGTCGCCACCCTGAAGTTGAACAATTGCCTGGCACGCCAGGACTTCCTGGAGGGCACACTGACCCTCCACCAGGTCAGAGTTTAACCTCTGAACTGGGCCATTCAACTCAGAGTCACCACCCTGAAGTTGAACAATTGCCTGGCGCACCAGGGCTTTCTGGGAGGCACACCTACCTCCCACCAGGTCAGAGTTTAACCTCTGAGCCTGGTTCTCCAACCCAGGGTCACCACCCTGAGGTTGGGCCATTGCCTGGCACGCCAGGACTTTCTGGGGGGCACACCTACCCCCCACCAGGTCAGAGTTTAACCTCTGAACCTGGTCATCCAACCCAGAGTCAACACCCTGAGGTTGGACAATTGCCTGGCACAGCAGGGCTTCTTGGGAGGCACACCTACCCCCCACCAGGTCAGAGTTTAACCTCTGAACCTGGGTATCCAACCCAGAGTCACCACCCTGAGGTTGAACAATTGCCTGGCACGCCAGGACTTTCTGGGGGGCACACCTACCCCCCACCAGGTCAGAGTTTAACCTCTGAACCTGGATATCCAACCCAGAGTCACCACCCTGAGGTTGAACCATTGCCTGGCAGGCCAGGACTTTCAGGGAGGCACACCTACCTCCCACCAGGTCAGAGTTTACCCTCTGAGCCTGGTTCTCCAACCCAGGGTCACCACCCTGAGGTTGAACCATTGCCTGGTATACCAGGACTTTCTGGGGGGCAAACCTACCCCCCACCAGGTCAGAGTTTGACCTCTGAACCGGGTTAGCCAACCCAGAGTCACCACCCTGAGGTTGGGCAATTGCCTGGCATCCCAGGACTTTCTGGGAGGCACACCTACCTCCCACCAGGTCAGAGTTTAACCTCTGAACCTGGCCATCCAACCCAGAGTCGACACCCTGAGGTTGGATAACTGCCTGGCACGCCAGGACTTTCTGGGGGGCACACCTACCCCCCACCAGGTCAGAGTTTGACCTCTTCACCTGGTAAGCCAACCCAGAGTCACCACCCTGAGGTTGAGCCATTGCCTGGCATTCCAGGACTTTCTGGGGGGCACATCTACCCCCCACCAGGTCAAAGTTTAACCTCTGAACCCGGTTATCCAACCCAGAGTCACCACCCTGAGGTTGAATCTTTGCCTGGCATGCCAGGACTTCCTGGGGGGCACTCTCACCCCCCACCAGGGACACGCCGTCCCCAAGGGCCACACAAGAGTCTGGTTGGCGCAGGTCTCCCGACCTCTGCCCATCCGGCAGAGTCTGGGTTTCCCCCAAACCAGAAACGGTCTCACCTGGGTCATTCCTGGGGGGCTCTGCTCTCAGAGCTGACCCCTGACTTTCAAGATCCTCCACTGGGGTCTGCCACCCCCTCTCAACCCTATGTCTGGACTTCTGCACCCCCTCACTAGGAGTGGTACTGCCAGACACCAGAACTGTTGGGATGCTGTCTACAGTCATCCCCCCAAGTTCTTCTGACACTGCGGGGCTTCCCTCAAAAGGTGGCCCTACGGTACAGGTTAGGCTCTGAGACCTACCTGGGACACTACAATCCTCTCCCACCTCACTTGGTCGGGAACCACCTAGACCACTCCCTTCAGGAGCACCCCCAAATGCCTCTTCAGACTCTCTGGTACTCACCCAAAAGTCTGCCTCCACTGTAAGTTCCCTTGGGTCAGAGAACTCACACTCCACCTGGTGTTGGCGTAGCTCTGGAAAATAAGGACTAGACATATGCTCTCCAGCAATTACATCACTCTGCCCTTCACATGTATTAACCACAGTACCCTTCACCCAACCACCCAGTAACTCAGCCTTGGAAAAGCACTCTATGTCACCCTCTTGAGACTGGTGAGACAGTATCTGCCTGTCCCTGACACTCAACCCATACTCTTCTGGGATGTCTCTACACTCTATATCCAGGACGTCCACCAGGGGGGAACCCTTTTCTCTGTCACTCTCTGCTAGAGTCAGTAAAGTGTCCCTCCCCCCAGTAGGAATATGACTCCCTGTGCTAGTTCCCCAATCCTTCTCAGGGACCCTGTGCATAACGGGAACTACCTCATACCCTTGAACTACCTGGGGTGTGTCAACTCCCTTCTTCAAGTTGGGCACCACATCTCTGGGCTTGTGCCCTTCTTCAGCAGTACTAGATGCAAGATTTTTGCTGCCACCATCTGAACTGGACTCAGCCCTTCCGGCCTCCAGTTTCAGCTCTTTACCGCTCAGCTCTTGAGCTGCAATCTTTTCTTCTTCCAGGGCTAAAAGTCTTTTTGCCTCAACCTCTGCAAGATACTCCTCTAATTGTTGCTCCTGTCGCCTTTGACTTCGGAGCCATTCATCTATTTCTGGGTCACTGTCCAACTCTGAGTAGCCCTCCTCCTCATCTGAGTAGTCTTCCTCCTCATCTGAGGGGTACTTAGTCATTTGGTTTCTTGCTGCCTCTCTCTCTGCCCATCTTTCCTCCCCCCAGACTATGTAGTGATGGAGCATCTCCGCTTTAGTAGATCTCCTTGCTACAGGAAGGCCCCATTGTCTGCAAAGCTTCCTTAGGTCAGCCTTAGTGAGGTGGTCAGTACGAACAAAGCATGAGTTGGTAAGCAATCCCATTCTGATAAGATCTTATCAGCAAAAACCAAAATCCAAAGTCCAAAATATCACTAGTATATCCAGGAGGACATCAGAGAACAAAAAGCCAAAAAAGATGAAAAATCAAGTTGACCTTCAACTGTGGGTAGGTAGTGAAATACTTAGCTACTGTATGTCACTGCACAAACACAAGTCCTATCCTCACCGCTGATCACCAATGTTAGAAATGGGGTTTTTGGTTGGCAGATAGGTTGCCCTCTGTCCAAGCAAGAACCCTCACTCTAGTCAGGGTAAGTCACACACAATCCAAAATCAGCCTGTGCTCACCCTCCGGTAGCTTGGCACGAGCAGTCAGGCTTAACTTAGAAGGCAATGTGTAAAGCATTTGTGCAATAAATCATACAACACCATAGTATAACACCACAAAAATACACCACACAGTGTTTAGAAAAATATAGAATATTTATCTGGATAATTGTAGGTCAAAACGATCAAAGTTGCAATACGAATTTGTAAAGATATCACTGAAAAGTGATATTAAGAGTCTTTAAGTCTTTAAAAAGCAATAAAGTGTCTTTCAAGCACAGAGTACCTGGTTTCTGGTGGGAAATCTCCTCAGAGGGCCACAGGAGAAGAGATGTGTGGAAAAAGGGGTGTGTGCGTCGTTTTCCGCTCAGCACACACAGACTTGCGTCGTTCTTTTCCACGCGGGGAAGTCGGGCGTCGTTTTCCGGCGCGCAGACAGTCTCTTTTTGTGGATCGCGAGGATTACCAGATGTCCCGGGTCTGTGCGTGGATTCTCCTGCTTATTTTCCGGCTGCGCGTCGTTCTGCGGGGCTGCGCGTCGAAGTTTCGATCTCACGGTAGGCGTCGCGTCGATTTCTCCTTGGAAGTCGGGCGGCGTTGTCCTTGCGAGGCCGTGCGTCGAAATTTTGGTCTCACGGCAGGCGTCGCGTCGATTTCTCCTTGGAAGTCGGGCGGCGTTGTCCTTGCGAGGCCGTGCGTCAAAGTTTCGCACTCACGGTAGGCGTCGCGTCGATTTCTCCTTGGAAGTCGGGCGGCTTTGTCCTTGCGAGGTTGTGCGTCGAAGTCTCGATCGTCCCGAGGGCGTCGCGTTGATCAGCGTCGGTGTGCGGCGTTTTTCTCGCCGCGAAACAAGCTGTGCGTCGAAATTTTCGGCGCACGGAGCGTCCACGTGAAAGGAAGAAGTCTTTTTGGTCCTGAGACTTCAAGGAACAGGAGGCAAGCTCTATCCAAGCCCTTGGAGAGCACTTTCACAGCCAGACAAGAGTTCAGCAAGGCAGCAGGGCAACAGCAAGACAGCAGTCCTTTGGAGAAAGCAGACAGGTGAGTCCTTTGAGCAGCCAGGCAGTTCTTCTTGGCAGGATGTAGTTTCTGGTTCAGGTTTCTTCTCCAGCAAGTGTCTGATGAGGTAGGGCAGAGGCCCTGTTTTATACTAAGTTGTGCCTTTGAAGTGGGGGTGATTTCAAAGAGTCTCTAAGAAATGCACCAAGTTCCCTTTCAGCTCAATCCTGTCTGCCAGAGTCCCAGTAGGGGGTGTGGCAGTCCTTTGTGTGAGGGCAGGCCCTCCACCCTCCCAGCCCAGGAAGACCCATTCAAAATGCAGATGTATGCAAGTGAGGCTGAGTACCCTGTGTTTGGGGTGTGTCTGAGTGAATGCACAAGGAGCTGTCAACTAAACCTAGCCAGACGTGGATTGAAGGGCACAACAAGTTTTTAGTGCAAAGAAATGCTCACTTTCTAAAAGTGGCATTTCTAGAATAGTAATATTAAATCCGACTTCACCAGTCAGCAGGATTTTAGATTACCATTCTGGCCATACTAAATATGACCTTCCTGCTCCTTTCAGATCAGCAGCTGCCACTTCAACAGTGTATGAGGGCAGCCCCAATGTTAGCCTATGAAGGGAGCAGGCCTCACAGTAGTGTAAAAACGAATTTAGGAGTTTTACACTACCAGGACATATAACTACACAGGTACATGTCCTGCCTTTTACCTACACAGCACCCTGCTCTAGGGGTTACCTAGGGCACACATTAGGGATGACTTATATGTAGAAAAAGGGGAGTTCTAGGCTTGGCAAGTACTTTTAAATGCCAAGTCGAAGTGGCAGGGAAACTGCACACACAGGCCTTGCAATGGCAGGCCTGAGACAAGGTTAAGGGGCTACTGAGGTGGGTGGCACAACCAGTGCTGCAGGCCCACTAGTAGCATTTAATCTACATGCCCTAGGCACATGTAGTGCACTCTAATAGGGACTTACAGGTAAATTAAATAGTCAATCATGGATAAACCAATCAATAGTACAATTTACACAGAGAGCATATGCACTTTAGCACTGGTTAGCAGTGGTAAAGTGCTCAGAGGTCAAAAGCCAACAACAACAGGTCAGAAAAAATAGGAGGAAGGAGGCAAAAAGTTTGGGGATGTCCCTGTCAAAAAGCCAGGTCCAACACTATGTGTGCACGTAATTGCCAGCATCAGCTGTAGAAGGTATTACATATCACCACATTCCTTTAATGTATGGAGTTACTTGTAGCCTTTTGCTGGGCTTGTTTTATGGAACAAGAGTTTCCAATATTATTTTTCAGAGATGAGGGAGACAGTTAATAGTTTCCTTAAACCACTTAAGACATTGAATACAGCTTATGCTCAGAGACAATATGACATGTTCCTTAACTGAAGTTGGGAAGACGTTTTTGGATTTCGTAGAAGATAGAAAGACAGCAATAGATACAAGAGGAAAAACTGGATTGGATCAGAAGTATAAAGGACAATGGAGTGAAGAAGAAGCAAAACACAGAGATTCTGGGGTCATGGCAGCATTGCTTTTTGGTTGGCAATATAAAAGGAAAGTATGTGTGAGTAGGAATGAATCTTCCCTTGACAACATTTTCATGGATAAGAGTGAGTGTGACCATGATTTCAAATATCAATATTTTTGGCCTGCACTTTTGGGAGGCGTGATCCTACTATTCCTGAAGTTTATTTTGTTTGTGGAGATCGACCTTATTACAAATTGCCCAAGGGATGGTTTGGTACATGTTATTTAAGTGTGGTTTTCCCAATAATATATCATGTGGAGCATTTAAATGATCCTCTATGGCAAACGAAACCCAGAACTAAACAAGGTCCAAGTGGTGCTCAAATTGCGGGATATATTTTTGATGCAGTGATTCTAAATGTGGGTGTAATCTTGAATGATCTCAAGATTAGAAAGTTGTCCAGGATAGTGGATAAGTTGTCCATGAGTACAGCAACGTCATTAATGGCTATAGATACTAAAATGATAGCTATGAGATCCATGATTTTGCAGAATCGTCTTGCATTAGACATTCTGCTCGCCAAGAGAGCAGAGTCTGTCAGATGTTGAACGTTCAGCAGTGTTGTACTTATGTACCTGATAAGAGTAAGGATCTGGAGCCATATATTAACATTTCTGGGTTGAAGGAGTTGAAAGCAACAGGTGCTTGGGAAGCAATTGGAAATGGGGTTGCTGCAGTTGCCACATGTTTTGGAAACTTAGGAATTGGAATAGTGGGTTTTGTGTTAAGACCATTGTTGATAATTGCCCTCTGTGCAATATCCTTGGTTGTGGCCTTTGGGTATATGAGAGTGAAAGCCAGACATGGAATGAAAAGGAGGAGAGTGGATGTGGAGTTAGAAGAGAATTAGTGTAGGTATGACATGAAACGTCTGGTGGAGTGTAAACAGACAATTATGAAAACTATGAGGTTTTAAGTGGTCCATCTGATAAGGTCTTATCTTGATTGTGATGGCTTGATTCGCTGTCAGAGGGGGTATTGGAGAAGAAATCATATAACATGTAACCAACATCATATGTATTGTGTGCCTTAACATTGCTAATGTAAATTGAAGCACAAAAATGAATTATTGAAGGTGCATTTGCTGTAGAAAACTAGAGATTCACATTTGCATGTGTTCTAATGTTTAACTTTAACATGCAAATGTGTAGTTCTCATTCACATTTACACTTATGCATGTGAGTTACATCGCTTTATGGAAGCTTCCATATATACTCATGTTTTCATTTTCATATAATTGTTGCATTTATTCTGTATTTGTAAGATGCACTTATAATCATATATTCTGAACATGCATGGCTTTATTAAGTAAGCATGACCAAAGGCCTTAAGCACGTAGGTTTGTACAAACGTTTGGAATTGCAATTTCCTAATTGAAATTCCATGCGAATCACAATAAGGAAATCGCAATTCTAAATGTACAAAACTCCAATGAGTTTCATTTGCAGTTCCCAGTGGGTCGCAAATAGACCTACCTCATTAATATTCATAATGAGATAGGTTGCAATTTGCGACCCACTAGGAACTGCAAAAATCACAGGGATGGTAGCTTGCAGGGGTCAGCAGACCATCATGTCTGTGATTGCTTTTAAATAAAGCAATCTTTTTTTAAAATGCAGCCTGTTTTCCTTAAAGGAAAACAGGATGCATTTAAAAAGCAAAAAATGAAACGTTTCAGTTTCATCTTTTAAGTGTAGGCTGTAGTCTGTGGGACCACTGCCTGCTCTTAAAAATCATTTTAGCGTGCATTCACAAAAGGGACATGATGTTTAATTCATAATATTATTATCATCTTTATTCAGTAATAATAATTTTTACATCCATATGGGGTAAGCTACTTCCACCATTTAAAAGTGATCAAACCAACCTGCTATGAAATGGGAAAAATGGTTGCATCATTTTAACAACTATTTATTGGCCAATGATGGGAATTCTTTTGATCCACAAAGAAGAAATGGTCTACTTTTAAATTTGATGGGTACAAATGCAGAGGATATTATTTTAACATTTACCACCTATACCAACTCATTGGCATGCAAGCAGGGGATTATGATTGTTTTACAGAACCTTTGGATGGACTTAAAAAGAGGTTTACTGAAGAACCACGTATAATATTGAAAAGGTTTCTTTTTTACACTTGTCATCTATTAACTGATGAAGCTGTTGATGCATATGTTTCTACACTTAGACTACTTGCTACTGATTGCGCATTTGGAGCAGAAGTTGTGCTTGCATTAGAGATCAATTGATAATTCGTTGTTCCAATAAGAAAATTCAAGAACAGCTACTTCGTCAGCGGAATCCTACGTTGCAACTAACAATAAAAATTGGTAAGAGTGCAGAATGATCCATTAGTTCCTTTAACACCATTAATGTGGATAATGCATCCGTGGGTGCAGCTGCAATCTTGGTTAAAAATTCCCAAAACAACCCAATGCAAATAGGAAAACTTGAAAGGTGCACAATGTACCTATTGTGGTTCAAAACACATACACATATGTTTAATAATTGTCTTGCCAAAGGTAAAGAATGTTTTAAATGAAAAAAAATGGTCCATTTTGGTATTGTATGTAAGAATACGAGCAGGAGGGAATCTAGTGTTATAGAAGATAATGTAGAAAACTATACAGAGGGTGAAACAAACTTTGAACATGCTGTACTTTATGAATGAAAGTAAAAATGGCATAGATGACTTCACTTGTGGAAGTAACAATAGGGTAGTAACATGTAATACCACAGTTATATTGACATTGATAATGAGCCATGCACACCACCATTATGTGTAGTTAATATTGATGGAAAAATGTTGAGGTTATGGCAGATTCAGGTTCTCCGTAGACTACTATTTTGGAATCTCTTTTCAACAAGTATTGGTATAACAAAAGTTTACAATCAAATGATGTGCCTGTTTATGGATCTGATGGAAAGAAAATTAACATGTTAGGGTATTTCATATGTTAAATTTCTTTTAAACATAAGACCATTATTGGCAAAGTGTATGTTGCCGTTCATGGTCTACCGGTTCTTGGTTGGAGGCATCAGGGAGATTTTAATATTGTATTAAATGCCAATGCAAAAGTATACGTGTGTATAGCAGAAGATTTGCTCATGGTACAAAATACAAGAGAAAATGACAAAGATGTGCAGTTTCTAAATACACATAAGAGTGTGTGAAAAATGAACTTGGGAAAGTAAAAGGGTTTTCTCATTAAATTCAATTTAAAAAATGCCTTACTTACTAAACATAAGTTGAGACAAGTTTTGTTATCAGTGAGACAAGAATTGTCTGTTTTAATTAACAAATTGTGCAAAGAAAGTGTAATTGAACCAGAAGACACGTCTGAGTGGGTTTCTCCCTTAGTTTTAGTTAAAAACAATGGGAAACTCAGGATGTGTGTTGACCTAAGATTGGTCAACAAGTAAATTGTGGTGAAGTATCACCCTTTACCGAAGGTGCAAGAGTTACTTGCGAATGCTAGATGGAGCTAAATATTTTACCACCATAGATTTAAAAGCAGCATACCATCAAATTGATTTAACAGAAGATTTCAGGCATATCACAATGTTTATTACTCCTGAGGGAACTTTCAGATATGTCAAATTGCCTTTTGGACTAGCGTCTGCTTCATCGGTATTTCAGAATTTGAAAAATTGTCCCTTTGGGGGGTGCCGATGGGGTAGTGGCATTCCAGGACGAGATTCTGATATATTCAGAAAATTCTGATAAACATTGTGAGACAGTAAGTAAAGTTCTTACCTTTTTAGAAGAGAAGGGAATGACTGTTAGATTAAACAAGTACATTTCTTTTGTCTCTGAAGTAGAATACTTGGGACATTGAATTAGTGGTACAGGTATTTTTCTGTAAAAGGAACTTCTTGAGTCCATTAAGAACATGGTTGAACCTCAAAACAAAGATCAACTTAAATCATTATTAGGCCTTTTCGAATACTAGTCCAGGTTTGTTTGCAATTTTGCTGATAGTGTACTTCCAGTAAGGTTGTTCCTAAAGAAGGGAGTCAAGTTTGAATGGGCCAATGAACACAAGCCTGCATTTATATCAATCAAAAATGCCATTGTTGAATGTAAACCATTATCATCATTTTCTCATTTGGCAGCTAATGTTATTACAGTTGATGCGAGTGCCACTGGTTTAGGAGATGTTTTAAGTCAGACCAAAGTAGGTATGGAGATGACTGTTGCTTTTGCCGCTAGACCACTCATTTTAGCAGAAACCAGGTATTCTACAATAGAAAGAGAAGCATTAGGTTGCACATGGGAGGTAGAACATTTTAAAACATATTTGTGGGGAAAACCTTTTAAATTAAGAACAGAACACAAACGACATGTTTCATTATTGCCAAAAATGGTATGGTAAAATCATCCTCTAGACTAGTTAGTTTACTGTCAAATCTTAATGGGTATAATTTTAGTGTGGCATAAGTACCTGGAACCCAAAATGTAAGAGTTTATTGCTTATCCAGATTATCGCTGATATTCAACCTACAGATATTTTTTTTCTCAGGAAGATTGTGTTGTAACAACAGTTCAAGATATTGTACAAGATATATCTAAGGAAGAGTGGGTTAATGCAGCTCATGAAGACGAAATACAAAAGATCTTAATAGAATGCATCATCAATGGATGGCCAGTAGAAAAAAAAGTGCATTGGAAGGTAAAAAATTAATTAAGCATCACTAATGACTTAATTTTGAAAAGTTAACTTTTTATTCCCCCAGAAAGGTTCAGAAGAAAGCAATTTTCTATTGCTTATTTGGCACATTTAGGCCATACCAACACTATAAAAAAGTGAGAGAATTGTTTTGGTGGCTGTACATGGATGATGATGTTGCCAAATTGTAAAAAACAATTCCTTATGTGTAAACTCTGATACAATTCTTAAAACACAACAAACAGACAGAATTCAATCTTCCATGCCTAAAAAACATGGAAAAACCTGCAATTGACGTGTTGGGTACATATGAAGGGATCAGCAATACAAAGGAGTACATCATAGTTGTTATAGTTTTTTTGTTCAAATGGGTGGAAATGAAGCAGGTTCCTCAGGCTGATTCTGAAGCAATTATTGAACGTTTACAGGAAGTATTCAGGAGAGAGGGATTTCCAGATTACATTGTTTCTGACAATGGCTTTCAGTTTCAGAACAAAGTTAAGAATTTAACTAATGATAAACAGGTGTCCTTATGTGTTGGTGACACTGTGAAAATCAAGCTACCTGTGCATGTAAAAAAGGTTGTTCCAAATTTTCTGAAGTCTTAAAGATTGAGATATTAGGAAGGACATCAACTTTATTGAGTAATAGGTCTTGATGGAGCATTTCTAGATCGGCTAACGTTAATATTTCATCTCACAAAGATTGCTACAGCGGGAATGAACCTGATTTTGGTAGTGAATATTTTAAAACAAAAAGTGTGTAAACTCATGAAAGTTCTTCTGATATATCAAATGCTGCACCCAGTATAGTAATCAGGAAAAAAGGTATACTTTACCTGAAAGATTGGAACATTTTGATATGTATTATAATAGTAATTTTAATCATGTATGTTTCTTTTCTTTTATGTTTTATAGGAAGGAATATGTGTAGTAAGTAGAAGTCAGTGTTAGAACATAGAATGTATGACACGCTGCATTCCACCTCAGCTAGTATGCATGTGCATTGTGCTGACTACTTGCGATTGTGTTTTATTTCAATGTTATTGGTTCTCTTATATGTTTTCCTATTGTGTGTTCTACATTCTGGAGGAGTTAGAGTCAGTTTGATTTATCTCCTCTTGATGTACGGATGCTCGAATAAAGCTCTACTTTTACACATCGTTTGAAAAGCAGATTATTTACTACAGACTCTGAGGGATACAGATCTCTCTACCCTTATTCTCTTTGTGTGGCTTTATGCTAGGCTCTCGAGGAGAACTTCTACAGAAGTCTCCACTATGCTGGCATCTTCCTATTTTCCCAGAATTAACTAAGGTTTCCTGACTTTAGTTTAGTTTAAGCTTAAATTTAGATTATTTTAGATTTATCCATGTTTAGACAGGAGGATCAAAGCTTGTACAATGATCATCAGATCCTATTTTTTATCTTTTGCATTGCCTCAACTGAGATTCTAGTATGCCTTATGCTATTGCAATGTAACCTTATTTGACACTTTGGTTCACCTTTGGTGATTCTGTATGGCATTTTATTCGGATTCCTTCACATTAGTTTAGCACTTAATTTGAAATAAAACTCATTTAATTTTATGTATTGTCTCTTGATCCTTAATGTGTAACTAAATGGGTTACAGTGTTAAATGGATTGTGAAATCGAGCTAACTCTCCTTTACCACTCAATCATCCTTAAAAGATTTTCCTGAGGAGTAATGGTAGGAATAAGGGCCCATGGCTCCATCATGCACCCAGGAATGGTGGAGAGACAAGCTCAAGAAGATACACTTTCCCAAAACAACAGTTATAATTTTGAGTCTATATTGGCTACCTGGGAGTGAAAGATGTACATACCACTGGAAGTGGCAGTTTCTCAAACATCAAGTAAATTGTAAGTGTGGTTGTAGCTGAGATGCTGCTGTGACATAATTAGAGAACACAGAAGTGTAGAACATAGTCTTCTGTATGTTTTACACAAGCAAATTAAAAGCACATTGAACAAAGTAGAAAGTTGTATTCAACTTCTGTAATTTGAACATAAGAAGAACCCAGCCAAAAGTGTGAGCAAAGCAACCTCTTCTATATTTTTTTCAATGGTGTGTCTTTTCCAATCTTGCCACCTACTGGATACTGTAAGATGAGATACAAGCATAAATCTTATCAGGTGGAAGTAAAGTGGTTTTGTTGCAGTAAGGAACGTGAGTTAAGCCTATAGAAGAAAGGTGAAAGAGAAAGTGAATCCTATTTATTTAACACTGTTTAAAGATGCTGTTGTTGACATGGAAGAGGACATGTAAGAGGTTGCCACTGTGAGTCCTACTAGGCATGATACTTTGACCCTTCTCATTACCAACAAATGGATGCTCTCTATGATTTAAATAAACCATGCCCTGCAAACGTACATGTGCTATATAAGTGTGACGGGGATAATGTCAGCTGAGATGAGGATTTAGCCTGGCCTTTCCCTTCTCCTTCCGCAACATAAGATGTGCCTGTCTTGTTTTTATAGACTACATGGGGCGCCTCTCCCTTTAAGACATCTACAGAGAGATGTGTGGAAGGGCGTGGCCTGGAGTGTGACGCTGACCAGCCCCCTGATGAATGGTGGCTGGAAATCAGAAGGATGACGAACCCGGAAGGAAGGAGTGTCGACAAGAGAGGGAGAGAGGAGCACCAAATGGAGACACCTTGGGAGACCAACAAAGGACCAGACTAACTGGCACATGATGACTCTGGAGGCTCCAGCGCCCTGTCAGAGAGTTTCAGGGAACCAGATGAGAGTTGGTGGAGTAAGTCAGGAGGCCACCGTACGTGGGCGTCTGCTCGGACAAGTGGGAGGGTGGAAAACAGGTAGTTGTAAGGATAGTACACCCTTCTTAGAGACAGGCTTCTCTTCTTATTTAGAAGATAGGAACGCACCTCACATACTACATTTTCAAGGGAGAGGAAGAACGGAGATGACCTTTACGAACTAAAACACAGAGGAGAGAAAATAAAGATACCCATAAGTAACCAAACAAGGCGTAGAGTACTTTACCATCTACTTAGCCGTTTGCCTGCTCAGGTGACAGTAAGGATTTATAAATTAGGTTGAGTTTAATTTACAGCATGCTGTGCATGTCTTTCTGCCCATATATTATTTATGACCCTTAGGTTATACATCAGCAGTGGCAGTGGGTGAGCCACTGAATGCTCAAGCCAAGCTCAAGCTGAACTTTCGAGGGGCTTCTGCCTGCTGCCACGCTCTAACCTCATGCACCAAGGACTGAGGACAAAGCATTAACTTTTTATGTAAATTCAAAGCCACAAAAAAAGCCTTCTAGCAGTTTAACTGCACAAAGAGAAACAAGGAAACCTGTGATCCATTCCACTGCCTTACTTGCAGATTGTGTGATCCTAGGTAAATATTTTATTTCACTGAGCTCCTTTTTTTTCATTATCACATATGAGAGCACCTTCAAATTCATGAGTTCAGGTTGAGTGCTGTTCAAAAACCTCTTGTATTTGATTTAATAGACAATAAACATGCTCCATATAAGAATGTAGGTGAAATTATGGGTACACATGACAACTGAATTGCCTCTTGGTCACTCTTGGCATAATTATCACTTTTAAATAATACCTCTCAATGTGGTGATATAATCTGATGTACTAAGGTGAATCACATCTGCATGTGCCAAATAAAAAACGTTTTTAAACATTTTTTTAACATACTTTATTATATTTTTACATTATGTTTGTTGCGTTATTTGCATGCCGAATGTATTGAAGTCTCAGCTTGTACACAGATTCTTAGAGCCATGCCAGATCCTTGGCTCGTTTGGCTCTCTCTTCATCATGATACGTTGGTTGGCTCACCTCTACTCGGCGGTATGTTAACTTGTTTTTTTTCAAATATTTTGCTTCACAACACTTCCACTGTTTATAGGTACTGCTGCTAACCGCTGTTACAGTCAAACAATGTAATAGTACTCAACGTATCAATTGCAGGAGGATAGAATACTGAGTAATTTTGACCAGGATTCTTACATGTGACCTTTAAGTCATATGCCAGCAGAGATCATTACACTCACTGAGCCAGGCATCTTGTTGACTTTGGGACGATGTGATAAGATTTCAAGAAAAAGTATTAAGGGACAAGCCTGTCCATTGGGCTTGTTGTCACCTGTAAAATCAAGAGACCACTTTTCATTCTGTCTTACGTAGCTGTCATTAACCACTCTCTCTGTGTCCATCCAAACCTCGGGACATACATACGTGACGCTCTTGTTGGTGTAAAAGGTCATTTTATTAGAACAGGATTTAAACACAAACAATACTTTAAAACTTTTAACTGCATATCTTTAAAGCAGACTTTAACTTTTACAAAACTCCCTCGCCTTCATTTTCTCCTCAAATGTCTCCCTTCAATTTTCCTGCCGTATATGCTCCCCTATTCCGCCCATGCCTTCCTTGCCTGTAGCCTACCCCTCCCCGCTCTGATGCTTCACCTCCTTGTTTTCCCCCTGGAAGGGTGGACAAGCCCGCACCTGGCTCTCCACCCTCCCCCATCTCCTGCTACCTCTTTACAACTCACCTGTCCTAAATGACTGTTGACCCCCCCTACCTGACATAACTAATATACCTAACTAAAAACCCTTCCTCCCCCTGTCTTCCTAGCTGGGTGGGTGGGTGGTACCTAAATTACACCTCCTTCCCTCCTAGTCGGCGCGCAAAAGGGCCGACCCCACCCTCCACCCCCCTTATAAACCTAACTAGAGAACCCGCCCCCACTTACCTTCTGTCCAATCGGGCGCCTTGCGCGCCACTTCCCCCGTCCCAAATCAACCCGCGGAGAGACTAGACTGCGTCTCTCTCTCCGCGGGTCCCTTCAAAGCACTCACATGGATTATTAAACCAGTAAGAAGCAAGGACAGTGAATAATAGACGGAATGAAACTAAATTTACCAACCTGCATTATCGCATAAAAGTCGGAGCAGGAGGCGAGACCATTTGAGCTCTGAGGAAGCAGTAGTGTGTAGTAGCTCTTGCATGCCAATCTCTTCTGAGCTATTAGAGGTTGGAGGAAACCTGAGAGGAAACTAGGCAGAACAAGTATTGGCAATGCCAATAGGTTTCGCCATGTTTTTCTTTCGATTTCTATCTTATTAACTGGATTATAAATATTAGAAAAAGGTTACAATAATATTTGTTTTAAATTAGATAAACCATTAATAGTTGTTTATGTTGTGATGTATGTTGCCTTAATATTGCAGGGTTCCAAACTCGCAATGTCTACCTTATTTAATATAGCATTGTATAAGAATATACTAATGTACTGTTAGTAGAGTGCCATTGCACCTGATGCACCACTAAAATCATTACCCTAGTGCCTGAAAGTTAACTGCACTTATGACTGCCTGTTTAGTATTTAGCAAGAATCTGTGTTTATAGGGGTTCTGACACCTTGATGCACCGGTTCCACTGCACCTGCTGCACCATTAAAACCATGACCCTAAGTGCCTGCAAGATAACGGCACTTGTGACTCCCTGTCTAGTAGTAAAATATAGCAATATTTGGTGTTTAGAAGTGTTCCGACAACATTTGGACCCTTGCGCCATTGCAACAGCTGCACCATTCAAATAATGACCTTAGTGACTTCAAAATAACTGCACTTGTGACTGCCTGTTAATATGTCACTGAGAAAATAGCAATTCGAAATAAAATCTTGCCCATTTATACAAATTACTTTTCTTTAAAAGTGATTAAGTGGTAATTTAAGAAACAAACACACAAATAATTTTAATATTTACAACTGTTAGTCATCAGAAATGTAATTATTAAGTAATTTAGAACACAACATGATGAGCTCACTCGCTTTTTGCTCTACATCTGCACTTGGTATTCTGTTGCAAGATGACTGACATGTTTACAAACATTTCAACAAAAATTGATTTGCATTCAGTTCAGTTTCGCATACAAACACTAACAATCACCAAAAACTGGAAGGTGCACGTCGGCGATGCTGCAAGCTACGTCAAAAGCAGAACAGAAAGCAGAAGAGAAGAGCTGAAAGTGAACTGCTAGCCCATAAAAAGCAAGTACATTGAAGCAAAGTTGGAGCGAAGTTTGAATGAACAGATGGGAAGTTCAGGTAAGTGAGGGGCGAAGTAAGGGCAGGTTCTTAGCCCTCCTAAAGAATATTTTTAGTAACATAAGACTTTGCAAGCACAGCAGAAGCGCTGTGCAGGCAAAACCTAAAAACAAGGAGGCATATTTATCAAATATTCACGCAGCACAATGCAGCAAGCCAACCTTGCGGCACTGTGCTGTGTTGCACTACGTGAAAGGGAGAGGGGAGGATTGTGCTATATTTAACATTATACAGCACATTCCTGCTCTCTGGCTGTGCTGGCGCACAAACTGCTGCCTACCACCAATACAGGCACCCTTCCACCATGGTGCAAGGGTGAAGCATTGTAGGCAGGATTATTTTTGTGCAAGAAAGGAATCTTTCTACACAAAAACAATTCTTTGAGGCTTTTTTCCTCTTTCTACATGTGCTGCATAATTCAGCATATGCAGAAAGAGGAAAGAACCAGGAGAAATAATCACATTGTGTCCAGTTACATCCCCCCTTGGGATGCATAGCAGTTAGACACATTCCCAGGTCTACCACTAACTGAAAATATGGGATTTTACCAAAATCCATGGGTGGATATGTGGGAACACCCATTCTCCACCCATGGAACACCTTCCCGGGGCAGACTAATGTAAGGCAGAGACTTGCACTGCCTTGCATTACACCACTTCTACCAAGCCCCTCAGGGCCACACAAGGTGGCTTTGCGTGGATTGGTAAATGTCATTCTAGGTTTTGCGATGGCCGTGCACACCCTTGTTTGGCACAAGGGCGAGGCATGACCATGATAAATATGCCCCATGGTGTGGGAGGAGAAGCTGCTCCTGCTGATGTAATCTGTGCTTCCTGCTTCACCACCGTAGGCCTCAAAACAGCCACTCAGCGCCTCTTCCCCTGGTCACAAACACTTTGATACCCATCGGCTAGCAGCCTGACGAAGGTGAGAGCTCCAGGCCATGATGGAAGGTGAAGAGACAGGTCGCTGAAGTGGCACCATAGCTATCACATAAGAAAGGAGAACAAGTGCCCCGGAGAGGCTCCGAAAGGACCTGGGTTGCCTGCACTGGGAGACGTACTTGTGTTTTGTAGAAAAGGCCACTTTATTGAAAGCAAGCAGAACTCCCACTGTTAAACACATTCGGCTTAGCAGCACACACTAAACCACTAATGACGTTCTAACAGTAACCTTCTGAGACCCTCCTCCCCACTCCTAATCATTACCCATCCCAGGTAACATTGTCACCTTTAGAAATATTTAATCAAAGAAAATTATGGATAATAAACGTTCAGAACCAAAATGTCAAGTTTTCTATCTGAGGATACTGAGTGGTGTAAACTTTGTTTGAATAGTTAGGGGTGTCCAGTGCATGGAGGGTGATGTCTGTCTGACAGGTGCAGTGTCCTCAGTGAGTCGGAAATGCGTGGAGATGTGGCTTACAGGCTAGAGCTGCAGACCTCGGACCCGAGGGGCCAGGGCGGAGTGCTGGCATCGACTTAGGTTTCTGGGCAAATCAGTTATCTTCTCCGTGCCCCCAGAACAAGAAATGTAAGCGTCTGCAATATAATCTGGTGCTTTGTAAAGCGTTCTGATGCAGTTGGGCTAATTTCTCGCAATACATAGCTACATAATATATTCAACACACACATTAGAAGCACCCAGAGAATGCACCAGTAGAAGGGTGCACTTTAACTACATCTCCCAAAATTATCATGTCGTATGCTTCTGCAATTCTTCCGTGGCTTCTGCGCAATCTCAACGTCGAGAAATGTAGCTGTTCCTCAAACCTTTAAGGACATTTGAACGGCCATGTGCCTGGGAAAACATAAAACAGGACTTAAACGGTTGTAAAGCATTCAAGTAAGTCTTCATATCCATGTGAAGTTACAGAATTGCACACCGACGGTGAAACGCTGCCATCTAGGGGAATAAATGGGTATGCTTGCAGTCTGACAAGAGATGAGAGCGTGTCGCACGTCGAACGTTGTAACGCTACTGCGGGGCTTTAAGTGGGCCCGGTCTGTCTGCAGCTCAGACAAAGCAGAAATTAAAAAAACTGAAAGGGTTCCTACCGGGCCCTATAATAATGTTCTTGACTTCAAAGGCTAAAACGCTTGTCAATTTCTAAACAAGGACAGTCAAAACATTAAGATAGTTCATCTCAACAATGTTGTTCCAGTTTACATTTCACATATTTTACTTACTGTTGAATATTTCTTGTTCCATGATGTTATATTTCTGTATTTTCTTCCATGCAGCCTATTACTATTGAACAGTGTATACCATGAAAACAATTACCTCTATGGCCCGTATTTATACTTTTTTAGCGCCGCATTTGCGTCGTTTTTTGCGCCGTTTTGCGTCAAAAAGCGGCGCAAATGCGGCGCTAAAAAAAGTATAAATACGGGCCTATGTATCTTTGTGAGCAGAGGTTGTGGGTGGGTGTTTGTAATGGGAGGTGATTGACAGCTCAAGAGATAAGGTTGAAAGCAAATAACCTGTCAGTGAGTCATAAAGGGATTCAGAATAAATGCCCATCCAATCCCTGGCCTCTCCACAAAGCACAGTTGTGCTAATTGTAATTGTGATTCTATGCGAAAGTGTGTGAAGGAGATACACAGCTGCTACAACATTGACAGGATGAAAGTAAAAGGAAATGCTGTGCTCATGGGTTTAATTTGTGTGAAGTACCTGGTACAAAGAAAGATTTGCATGGAGGTGTGTGGATGTGAAAACAGTGTGTCGAAAAGGACAGAGATGAGGTGAGAGATATGCAGTGAACTGGCTTATAGATATAGATAGATATAAAGATATCAAAAGGAAAAAGGCGGTAAGTATGTAACTAAGAGACTGTAAAATAAAGTGGTGTGAAGAGAATAACAGAAGCAATTGAGACATCCTGAAGACTACTCCTTGCACAGACTTTAGTCTCATAATTTCAGAACTGAAACATTTTCCATTTTCATTCTTCACAACAAGATCACTGGTTTTACTCAGTTATTTGATAACAAGCCAAAGCCAATCAGTCTGACTCGTTTTTAGGTGCATGTCTGTTACTTTGTGATATGCCTCGCTGCTGTATCAGAAAGCTCGGGTGGTATGTTTTTGAGAAGCGCAGGAATTAAACTCACATAAGGCATGTCCTTCCTTACAGAGGCATCACCTCTCAGTTATACCTTCTAGGCCGCGCTCTTTTGAACTCCTCACCCACTTTTTCATCCTCTTAAAGTCGTGCTTACATGCAGAGTTTAACGTGCAGATGGATAGCAGCGGGGCTCAACTTATTGACCATCAGTCTTTGACCCAGATCAGGAGAGAGAAAGGCAGACAAGGGAGAAAGTAGGAGGGTAAGGTAAGATAGGAAAATAGTCACAAATTTAGAAAGCAGGGTTGCACAATAGCCTGCAAAATGTTGAGATAGAAAGAGGACATGCAGGGCGAAGGGAGAAAAAAGGGTTCTTGTAGCCCGGTAGGATGGCTGTGCCCATGTGGGGTTTAGCCAGGTACCTGTCAGGAAGAAGATGTCAGGGGGGTGCGTCTCGATGGTTTCCCAGGTCTTGGTAGCGTGTTTTTGGAGAGATCTGATGTTGAGCAGCATGCATGTCAGACAGGGTGAGGTGTGGGGAGTGCGTGTTGGTGCAGGTGAAGTGCATGAGAAAGGTCCAACTGTGAAGCGAGGTGAGGGGCGGAAGCAGCTGGTGTGGCAGCATCTGCTGTTGAGTGCATGTAGGCTGCAGGCTGTGTAGTGACAGCGTCCGGAGGGGACGGGTACAGTCCAGGACGCAGACCGCCTTGCCTTTAGCATGTTTTTGGAACGCCAGCATCGTAACCGCTGCACAGTTGGCCGAGGGCGGGGCTAGGGAAGGGCAGGGCACAGATGGCAGGAGAAGGCATGCAGGTAAGAAGTGGGGGAGGTGGTAAAACACAGGAGAACAGGTGCGAGGGAACAGCGGGGCACAAAGAGGCACAAAGAAGGAAAAAGTGGTGCACAAAGAGGCACAAAGAGAAAGAGTGGAGAGTGCAAAATGGACACAAAGAGGCCCAACAGAGAGAGAGCGTGGAAAGTGGAATTGGACACAAATAGAGAGAAAAGGACATCGAGATGGGCAAGAGAGAAGAAGCAGAAGAACAAGGTAGAGCCTTGAGACAGCAAGGTCGGGTCCGAAAGAGCCTTAGACTAGTCAGAGGATCAGTCCAGGTGTGTGGATGCTGGGGCCTGGATGCAGTGTTTAGCTTGATGGACTAAGCTGTAACACTTGCTTTTGTTAAAAAAACAATGCACTTTTTAAATTTTGAAGAGAACGTACCTTATGGTGACATGATGTTCCTTAAATGATTTACGTGGCAAATATTTTCATGACTTCAGGGGGCTTACATCTAAGCCAAACCCTTGGCTAAGCTCTTGCTCTGTTTTCCGTGTTACCTAGTTGGCTCGCCCATTGCTACGTGTGCAAAAGTAATACAGTGCTGAGGTACTCGACAGTGGTAGTGTGGCATTGGAGGGGGTTGTGCAGTAATGAGCAGTAGCAGTATTGTGCTGGACACTGTTAGTGCAGGGATAAAGATATTGGAGCTCATTTACAAGACCCTAGTGCCACCCTAGCATCACTTTCAGCGACACTCTGGTGGCGCTGTGCCTTTTTCCATATTTACAAGGCAGCGCTAAGCCACCTTGCGTGGCTTAAAGCCACCTTGTAAATATGGGCCATCCCGGACCAGTTTTCTGCAGCAGTGGGGCGTGCAATGGGAGTTTCTGTTAGCATTTCCACGCAGCATCCATTGCTTTTGACCCCGCCCCAGATTTACACAAAATCGTAAACCTGAGGCAGCACCAAAAATGAAAGCCATCCCAGGGGCAGTGTTAGAGTGGCGCAACAAGGAGAAATACTTTTAGCACGCCTAGAAGTAGCAAATCGCCATCTTTGATTGTTTATGTGCAGGAACGTAGACCTTCCTGCACATAAATAATAATTCCCTGCAACGCAGGAATCCTTGCACTATGGTGCAAGTGTGTTTGCGTTGGCGCTAGGCAGCTAATTTTAGCGCCAGAGCTAGGGAATACACAGAGGTGTGCTGAATTGTTGTAAATACAGCGCATCCCTGAGTTTTGTTAAATGTCAGAGGGCAGCACTGCCAAATTTGGCACAGCTCCCCGCTCCAACATTTCCCTGTAAATGAGGCCCATTGTTTTAGAAGTCACAGTGTTGCCCTATTGCTACTATTTGATATTTTCATGCTGTAGTCAGATTTTAGCGTGTGGTAATCAAGTGCAGTGAGGCGATGATAGTGTGATGAACTTTTAGTGAAGGTATGGTTGGTGATAAAACAATTATGATGGGTTTTATTAAGGTGCTGTGACTTGACTATGAAGTAGTGACCACTGTAGTGTGATAGGGCGATGGCAATGCTGCAGAGAGGGATGATCAGATAGCCTTTCAGTTGTAATGTGGTGGAGTAGGATAATATTACAGGTGTGGTGTGACTGACCATAGTAGTTTGTGGCGAGGAGTGTTAAAGCAGGGCCAGCTTTAGGGTGGTTCGAGTGGTGCGGCTGCACCAGGTGCTGACATAGTTTGGAGGGATGCTGTGTTTAGCAATGACTCACAAAACTTGTGATTTAAAAGCACCTACTGAAAAGTTCCTTGTGCGTCCAGCCTTCAAAAAACAATTAAAATGCGAAGATTCCTCTTGTGATTAATGTTCCTGCTAGGGAGAGTGATGAAGTTTTGTCTAGTGGCAGTTTTGACTCACCATAATGTAGCGTAGAGGGTTAATATGCCTGCTGCAAAGGACAGAACTATGTTTTATGTGGATAGCTGAGGATTAGTAAAGCCAGCCTGTGCAAGTGCTTTAAAACAAATGAAATGTATGCGAAAGGGGGCGATGGAGAGATGAGGGGCATGTTTACCGGGTGATAGTGAGTAAATCCGAGGAGGTGGGCATGGGGGGAGCACCAAAAAAGTTTGTCACACAGGGTGCCACCAGCGCTAAGGCCGGCCCTGTGTTAGAGCAGTGGTGTAGGGTATCAGTGTAGCAGTGTGAGAGGTATATTGATGCTGGGGCAAAAGATCACTATGAAGGGTGCAAATGTTGTGGTAGGGTGTGATGGTATGGACTTCAGAGCATGAGTGCCATACTGAGGGGTAGCAGTGGTGATCCTGGATAGTAATCTAATGTTGGCAAGGTATGGGAATAGTAGTGGAGTGCTTTGAGTTTGTGGTGTTGTGAGTAGCAGTGATGTGGCTCTTAACAGTTGAGTGGTGGGACGTGGTAGTATGCTCCTTTGAGGCTGTGGTGTCAGACTTTTGGTTGTGTGTGGTAGTGAGGGCATAGAGTTTGTTGTGCAGATGTAGTGTATTTATAGAGGTAATAACGTATATTGTAGTGTGATGGTGGTAGTGTGGTGCTATGAAGTGTTAAAGAAGTTGTGGAAGGTAGGTAGAGTGATATTGTGAGTTGATAATGCATTGAGGGCCATATTTATACTTTTTGACGCAAAACTGCGCTATCGCAGTTTTGCGTCAAAAAAATTTGTGCCGTCTAACGCCATTTGGATGCGCCATTCGGGCGTCAAATTTATACTTTGACGTACGGCGGCGCAACCAACAGGTGGGAGTCATTATTTCGTGACGCACACAGCGTCGGTCTGTCGTAAGGGAAACCCACGTAAAAGTGACGCAAATCACTGTGGGTCGATTTACGACAGCGCAATCGTGAAAACGCCGGTTTTTTTCACGCTATTGCGTGACATTTTTGCGCGAAAACTGCACTTACAGGAGAGGAGACCCAAAATGGATCCTAGATGCCCCAACAGACCCCAGGAGGATGAAAGCAGACCAGGAACCAGCCAGGAGGAAGCATACAGGAACCAGGACATGTTAAAGAAAAAAAGAAAGTGTCGCTTCAGTGCAGAGGAGCAGGAAATCCTGGTGAAAGAGGTGACGGAACACCAGCACCAACTTTTCATATCCTCAAAATTGCCACTCAGTAGGAGAGAGGCCATATGGAAACAAATTGTGGACAAGATAAACAGTGTGGCTGAAGAACGCCGGACAGTCACTGAGTGTAAGAAACGCTGGCATGACTGTAAACGTAGGACCAAAGAGAAAATGGCCAGGAACAGGAAGGCAGCAATGCAGACTGGAGGGGGGAGTCCAGCACAACAGGAGGCCCTGGACCACATGGAGGAGATGGTCGCAGCCGTCATCCCGGAGGAGATCGTCACAGGGATACAAGGACTGGACAGCGCAGACTACCACGACACTACGCACATGCAGGGTAAGTCGCATGGGGAATTACAATGCAATAATGGGGACTGTAAGCAGGGGGGGGATACCTACTACACAATGCATGTAACTTAGCACATATATGAAGTGGCATGGGGAAAGGGGCACGGCAGGGGGGAATGGCCAGTACTGACCATAGCCGGGGCACGACAAAATACTGCCACCACTACAGTCCCACGGGGACATCCTGTAATTACAACAAGAGAGCCAAGGGAAACCAGTGACAGGTGGGAAGGACACTACCCTGAATCCACATCCAGGCACTGTTTTGCACAAACTATTCCCCATCAACTAGGTCCCTACCTGTAATGCAGTAGCAAATACAACAACTGCAACTTAACTGCCACCACAGTTGACAATAACACCTCTCATCTCTGGGCAGCTATAGTACCAAATGGCAGGAACCCCACCCTGGAACATACATACCTAAATTAGGGGGTGAGGATGACATCTGCAACTACTCCTAGAAATAAGACAAAGGTACCAGTACACTTAAATGCCGAATGTCCATAACTGACACATACATAAGCCTAAGTAAACAGCAATAGGAGCCACACAGCACTAACGACACACACATGCTGCATACGTCAGGGTCCCTCACGTGCCTGCCTAACAATGCTACATCACAAATGTCATACTGCTCAGACAACAACATTGACGAGGGGACACAGGCAACTGGTCAATGAAACACATCTGCACAGTCTAACCAAAAAATAGGACATTCATACGATAAACAGGCCAATCCAGTAAGATACACATGAGACCCCATCAGATACAAACATCAACAATGTTTACATCCATACCACATCCTAACATTGACATACATAGGTCATGCCACCTAACATGTACAGATCATGCAATGTGAATAAAAAGTGTATGGTGCAGGGCCTGTGAGGCAAGTGTGCTGGCAGGGCAGTCACAACACCCACAGTCAGTCAAAGTGTAGCGTGGCAAGTGAAACGTATACTTTGCGCAATAGCCTCAGGCTGGAGGCCTTTGTGCATCTTACCCTGAATGTACTTATACTCATTTGCTGACATCTAAGTGCCTCAGAGCACTTTGCACTAAATGAATCTCATTGCCCTTCCTATCAGTTAATGTAGCAAATAGTCAGTCCTAAGGTGTTGGCAATTAGTCAAATCACCCTGTTTTGCCTACTTCTGCACTGGAGTTTGCCAGAACATATTCACTCTGTGCCCCAGTCAAGGATACCGTCTGGTTAGTTGATGATAGATGTGTTAGGGGTTAAGGTTTGCCATTCCTGCGTAGATAAACTTTGTCATCACAATGACATATGTCTTTTAAATTCACTTCCTCGTCCCAAGACACGCATGGGGGAGTTTACAAACTGAAAATCACATCTAGATGCTGCCTGCCTTGCTGCTGATGCACAACCAGATCCCAGACCATTCCTCTGATATGAGGGATGATGTCTCCCCTGTGATTCAGACACCCAAGCTCCAAACTTAACATGCTGTGCTATATATAGAACAAGCAGAGGGAGAGTAGAAACTGTTAGGCACCATGATAGCTGTGTACCAATGTATTACTCTCCTGCGGACTATTTCAGTTCTAACTGTGTGTATTGTTTTGGTTATTGGGGCTCACACCTAAATTCCTACAAGTCAGTTGTACACTGAAACTTCATATCAAACAAATACTGTCTGTGTCATTTGTGTATGGGAACATACCGGAAAATATAGAAATGTGTAGGACCTGAGTGACCACCACTTCCCTGAGAAGTCCCAAAGATGTCATGGGCTTGGACTTCTAAACATTCCTCTGTTGTGGGAGACCAGAGGCACTGCTAGTCTGTCTGAGCTAAATAGAATATCTGGGTGACAGAGTTATTTACAAGTGGGTCAAACTTAGTCCCCCACACCATTAGCTATCCTGCTGCCTAGAAAGCCAAGAATCACATGTAGGATAATGAGAGCCCACCCAAACAAATGTCCCTCCATAACAATAGTGAAACACCGAGGGAGGAGTAGGACAAAAAAATGCATATTCCGAAATAATTCCAAATCAACACCTAGAGATGACCTGGCAGGCATGTCTGATAGCTCCATATCATACATGTGACACACAGGTGGGCCATAGGCCTACAACAATGCCCTATGACGGACAGCAGATACCAAGACAAAATCAGAGTACAAAGTTAAGGCATCCAAAGGCTTGTATCTTAGTGCAAAATGATCTCAACACAGACACACTAATTGTACCCTGTTTCTTTGCAGAGGAACACGGATCTCCTGCCGATATGCCTGTCCATGAGTTCCCTGATGACATGGATGACGAGACCATCAACCTCACACAAGAGACCATTGACATGGTCCTCGAAAGCCTCCAAACCCCCCCTTCAGTAACAAGGAGGAGCCAAGAAGAAGCAGCCACCACAGTAGAACCACCCGCCACCCCAATTGTAAGACCTGCCAGCTCCAACACAGCTGAGGACTCTGACGACACTGGCACCAGCTTCGAAAGAACAGTTGTTGGGGTCCAGCGGGAGCTGGCCAAGGAGGTGCGGGTGGGGATGCAAACTATGGCAGCCAGCCTTGAGGGGGTGCGTTCGTGCATGCTGTCAACTGCTGATCAGGCAGCTGCAATGCAAGCCAGAACATCGCTGTTGGAGGAACTTTTAGTAACACAGAAGGCAATCTGCACAGCTGTCATCCAGTTGACCAAACAACTCCAACAGCAAGCCAGTCAGCGTGTGCACGAATGCAACATCGAACCCCTCAGGGCCGACCTGGCTGCCTACCATCGGGATGTGGCTGCCATTCTGAAAAACCAGAACGCCCTCCTTGCTGCAGTACTGCCCTTCATAACTGGACAGGGATCAGCCCCCGGGATGTCTGCCTCCATGTCTTCTGACACTGAGGTGTGTGTTGCCCCTTCACAACCAACAACAACAAGGACACACCAGGCAACACACACATCAGAAGACGAAGACATGGAACAGATAACATTCACTCGCAAGAGTACCCGGAAGCCCTAGTCCCTGCACCATGCCCTACTCTGACCAAGGTCCTACGTTTTGACACATGCCAGCCTCACTCCAACTACCCTCAATGACTGTTCGGCAATCCACTGTTTAACTTGTCCACATTGGCTGTAAATGTTTCTCTCCTACCATTTGGCAATTCCTGTTCCTCTGCACCGTCTGTGACATCACCCCAGCATGTCAGGAGCATCATCCACACCCTGTAAATAGGATCACCATTTAAGAATGCACCAGAACGGACTCACCTAACATTGTTAATGGACTTTTTGCACTACTCCACCTAAAAATAAATATCACTTGCACACCTATTGTTTCTCTGTGTCATTTCACACTTCAACTCTGCAGTACATAACTCCAAAGTGGCTGTGTGGCAACCATGTCGATTCTCTATACTACTGTCCTGATTTCATGTATACTGAAACATCTGTGCAGTGGCCAGGATTGCATCATAGCTTTACTAGACTGAGGAAAATAACTGATGTAGGGACTAAGCACACACAATCATGCTGTGTTGGACAGAATGAGGCCCCATCCATAGCTATTCTAGACAACTAATGGTGGCTGAGAAATGTAGGCACCTTGCAATACTAAAACAAGAAATTATGCTGTAAAATGAAAGGAATGATAACCAAATTACACTGCATCAATCACCCTTACAGCGTATACTACCATGAAGGAAAGTCATGCTCAAGCAGTACACACATGATGTAGGTCAGCAATGACAGCAACAAGACAAGAGTGTGAACAAATACTCATCTACAAAGCTCTCCCTGAACTTCACAATGCTGTCCGACCTATCTATTTACCTACAAAATCAACTCTGGAAGCACTCTTTGTGAAGTAGGATACATACCAACCCCAAATCTTGATGATCTATGCACACTACCAATGGTGGCCCTCCCACATGGTGGATACTTACCAAGTTAGCACACGGGTAGCTGGCATGTTAAACCTCAATAGCCTGGGGATAGCGAGCATAGGACACAAATGTCATACTAAAACTTTCTGCTACACTGATGTCAAGGCCATGAAAAGGTAGCACACTGACTTCACTACATATGTCATTCTATGTGATAAGAATCACACTCCTCACTCAATGGCATTTCGAAATAGTTGTGTGCTAAGATTGAACCCCTGGCCATGAATCATATGTCGACACTATGGGCCAGATGTGGGAATTGATGGGAAATCAACTAGCAAATTGAAAAGCTGAACGGTGTCTCTGACACCGTCTGCGAGTCACTATGGGGTCCCTAAATCCCACCTCATGAACATCAATGATGTGGGTTCCAACTTGCACCACCTTAGCAACTATGGGCACTCACGGGGATGGAGGCCTGCTGGGAACAGCAGAACTCCATAAAACGTGACTGCTTTTAAATGAAGCAAGTTATTTTTCACCAAGTGTAGGCCCTTTATCTGAAAGGAAAATGAGCTGCGATTTGTTTAAATTCACAACAATTGATTTTTCGTAACTTACACAATAATTATTGCTCCCCTAGACCACTGGCTGTTTTGTGCAGGAGTATTTTGGTCCACTCACAAAGGTGAAGGTTCACAATGAGGACCCCTTCCAGTCAGCAAGTTGGTTAGCATCCACTTCAAGTGGATGATAACAGCTACTCACTTTGCAACCACGTACTCGTTAGCAAATGGGATTGCCTACCACTGTGATTTGCAAGTAGGGCTGGTAAACTCCTTTATTTTTTTCATTTAGAAAAGCATTTTGCGAATATGTACATGACCACCAAAAACATTTCGGATTAGGAAACAGACGTTTGCAACTCACTAACATCAAATTATGCTATTTGCAATGTGTAGACATTTTGCTACATCTGGACCTAGGTACAAACTCAAGTCACAAAAGGTGTTAAGTACGTGTAACATACTGGTTGCTACAGTCCTAGGTACCCTGTTTCACAGTAACATCTCAGTCTTTGTGGGTGGTGTGGGAAGAACAAACAACAATCCCATGATCAATGCACAACCAGGAGTGTACAGAAAGTTCAACAAGCATGTGCCTTCACACACAACACCTATGAAGGGCTAGCAACACGTTGGAGTCAGCCCAACCTTGTCACATCCCAGGTCCACACATGTCAAAATGATATGACTTAGCCCAACATAACATACTATTAGTGAGGCATGTTTTACAACACACACAGAGGAGGTAGAACACCCATTCACATGATTCAACAGAACACCTAGGCCATTGCACTCAAGTCACACACACTTCGAGGTCACCTTGTGGAAGTACATGCCCCCGGAAGATCCGACCTACAGTGTACACAGTCCATCCTCAACTAGGAAGAAGCACTTGTCATCGAAGCCATGTGCCTAAGCTATCTGGGAGACTGTCAGTCTGATATGCTGACTCAGTTAATGGCAAGTTCCTGACCAAGTCTAACATTGACCAGTGTATTCAAAATGAGTCATGCCATTCCCAATTGTCGCACTAATTGAATGACCTACTGCCCCTCAATCTGAGAGATGACTAGGTATTGCTTTACAGAAACATTATTCCAATTTGATATCACACCAAAACAACAAAGCCAATGAACGGCCAGCACATCAAATCATGAATTATCCTGAACACACAGTAATCCATCATGCTTCATTTCCAAACAATGTAAATAGCACTTAGGCAACACTCACTGTAGGTATCGGGGTCGTCAAATGGGCCACCTCACCAACGGTGTACGGGGCTGGTCCACCTGTAAAGCATGAAAGGAAGATTATACTCAGACTGGGTGAACAGACAAATAATTTCTGTTACAATGACAGTGTGTGAATATTACATGGTAATGATACACTTTCACACATGCTCATCCTGCCTGGCTGACTTTGTATTCTAAATTATCATTGGATGAGTCTCCTGCTCCAGTGACACACCCTACTACACTCATGCAGTGGCCAGGACAGTCATGTGTCGTCCAAGTTAATCCTCCATTAGTAGGCCCCAACAATCATGTGATCCATACATCTCAGCATGTGCATCCCAGAGAGAAACATTCCACAACTGGTTCCATGAGAACTGCATGACCACTCACAATCAAACAGGCTATGTGGACAGGTTCAACACACAGCAACCAGACACACATGTGACATGTGTGGACAACATGACTAACTTCATGTGACGTGAAGGCAACACACATGTGTAGCATCATCATGTGTTTGCAATTTTCGGTCTAGCTATGGCGTCTACATATGTAGGTATGTTGTTTCTACATGACGTACTCACTGGCCATTATGACCAGTAGAGTACAAATAGAGCAGTTCACGTGTTGCTTTTCAGACACAAATGCAACAGTACATTCCATGCAGCTACAGCCATCTGGTATGTGTTGCAAAAATGAGACATCGGCCTGGTAGCATAGGTCTTCATACACATCCTGCAACAAATACACATTTGGACACATATGTATACCTTTGTAGCGCAGCATTTGCATCATTTTGTGACGCAGAGAGGGGGCTACTTAGCAAAATACAAATAGATGTTGCATTTTACTACTGTTATTGGGTGTACATGTGTAGCAAAAATGGGGATTTATGTGTATACCCATGGGCCTAGGTTTCCCTAGCATAACACGCAGTCAGCTACTTATTTTGCAGATTGGCTACCAATCATCACATGTTCACGCACACATTCCTATTATTCCCATGTAATTGATTAGTTCTCACCAACATAGCCGCCAATCCGGAGTCCCAGGTGGTCCAGTAGGTCCTGTTCCCTGCTGATCAGATCTTCCCAGCGGTGCTTGAGTTGATGGATATTCCTCAGACTCCCGTAGACCCGGACCAGGTGATGGCGCACCTTCTCCCAACGGATTTTCCTCGCCTCCGTGTGATACCCCTGTATCACACGGCCCCCAGCCTCCAGCATCAGTGGGAGGAAATGGCTTACGAGCCATATGAAGCCCTCCAATTCGTCCTCACCCATCCTGGACAGGCGAGGCCTACCTGACATGATGAGAGGTGTAAAAAAGTACAAACGAAAAATGAAAGAAAAAGTGGGAAATGGGGAAAGGTAGAGGTGTGAAAGAAAAAGAAGAAGGAGAAAAATAGCCCAACTAACCCCCCAAACTATGCTACCCACAACAGACTCCCACAGACAATACAAACTATCACAGGTATAGACAAAATAACACTAAACAGACTGAGACAATGTTAGACAACAATAAAAGATTGACACAAAGACAAAATACAAGGCACACAGGACACTAAAGCAGTAAAACACAGGACAACACCTTTCACACAACCACACAGTCTAGATAACTCTGAGACTGCAAAGTGAAAGTGAAAGTCAACTCCCAGTACAGATTTGGTAAACAGGATATCCTATTACATCACTTCCTGCATAAAATGGCCGCCGTTTTTCTTTTCGTGTAATGCGTCATATTTTCACGCATACACAGATGTGCGTCATATTTTTTTGACGCATTACAGTGCACATGATGCGGTGTGTAAAAATATGATATGAATATCAATATTTCAAATTGTACATGAGATGACCAACATATTGTCCATGTAGCGTCATTTTTACCACGCATACATCATGGGCGTCATTTTACTTTACACGTACAGTAGTGCACATGATGCGGAGTGAAAAAAAATGATATGAATATTAATATTTCAAATTGTACATGAAATGACCAATATATTGTGCATGTAGCGTCAATTTCACCACGCATACATCATGGGCGTCGTTTTTTTTACACATACAGTGGTGCACATGATGCGGAGTGAAAAAATATGATATGAATATTAATAATTAATACTGTACAGGAAATGACCAACATATTGTCCATGTAGCGTCATTTTTAGCACGCATACATCATGGGCGTCATTTTTTTTACACGTACAGTGGTGCACATGATGCTGAGTGAAAAAATATGATATGAATATTAATAATTAATACTGTACATGAAATGACCAATATATTGTGCATGTAGCGTCAATTTCACGACGCATACATCATGGGCGTGTTTTTTTTTACACGTACAGTGGTGCACATGATGCGGAGTGAAAAAATATGATATGAATATTAATAATTAATACTGTACATGAAATGACCAACATATTGTCCATGTAGCGTCATTTTTAGCACGCATACATCATGGGCGTCATTTTTTTTACACGTACAGTGGTGCACATGATGCTGAGTGAAAAAATATGATATGAATATTAATAATTAATACTGTACATGAAATGACCAATATATTGTGCATGTAGGGTCAATTTCACGACGCATACATCATGGGCGTGTTTTTTTTTACACGTACAGTGGTGCACATGTTGCGGAGTGAAAAATTATGTTATGAATATTAATAATTAATACTGTACATGAAATGACCAACATATTGTCCATGTAGCGTCATTTTTAGCACGCATACATCATGGGCGTCATTTTTTTTACACGTACAGTGGTGCACATGATGCTGAGTGAAAAAATATGATATGAATATTATTAATTGATACTGTACATGAAATGACCAATATATTGTGCATGTAGCGTCAAATTCACGACGCATACATCATGGGCGTGGTTTTTTTTACACGTACAGTAGTGCACATGATGCAGAGTCAAAAATATTGTGGATGTAAATAATAATTTGAAGGTGAAATATCAAGACACTTTTGGATACATTTGTATCTGACTCTGCATTGTGTGCACTCATGTACGTGAACAAATTATGACGGCCATGCTGTATGCGTAGAATATGGAGCAAATTTATCCAAATGTCTTCATGTGATTAGCTTTGGAAAGGTGATTTGTCATGGTAAAACGGTGCGATGTGAGACACATTTGTGTTTGTATATGACAAATGTCCGTACTTTTATGTATAGACGGCCTTCACACTGTGATGTTTGGGATACGTTAACTAATGTATTGACCATATTTGACAACATATATTTGGTGTAATTGCTGATGGCTATTTTGAAATGATGTTTTTGATACCATTATGTATTCCGTCTCCAAAATGTCCCCACCTTTATGATGGGGATGCTTTTATCTGTAGTCCTAACAGGGAGTGGGAGAGTCACTTTCAGTTTTTATGGGGCTGACCATGTCCCATTATGATTTTGTGTTTCATATTTGTGTAGGACTTGTGACATGGAGGCCACACATGTGCCTTATGCATGTGTTTAGTTCACAAGTACATGATTCTTGTATGTTTTGGGGGTGGTAGAGGTGGAGTTAGGCCCCCAGCACCCTAGGATTTGACCATCCAGAATAGCTACTGTATCCATGTAGTATTTTTATCATATCCTGTCAAACCTGCAGCAGCGGGCGAATGTAAGGCCATATGGCAGTGGTTCCCAAACTGTGCGCCGCGGCTCCTTGGTGCGCCGTCAAAATTAGCCAGGGGCGCCGCACACAGTCTGGAAACCACTCGGAGGTGCTTTTAATCGGTAGCTTTTCACCGTGGTTTTGGAAACAAAACCCCCTGCATTAATTATTGTGACCAGCGGAGGGCGCCAGAGTACCATTAATAATATCCCTATGACAAAAGAAAAGAAATAGTTTAAAATAAATGGTTTTCAGGAACCTGAACGAGAGAATAAAGAAGTCAAACTGTAAATAGTGTAGGTACAGGTACAGGCTGGGATTACGTTCCCCCACCCGCCAAAAAAAAGTAACATAATGGGGAGCCGTGGCCAACACGGCCAATAGGTCAAAGGAGCCGGGGATCGAAAAAGTTTGGGAACCACTGCCATATGGTATGAATGACTGTTGACCATTCATTCATCTCATTAGCCCATTTGACGTTTGCAGTAATGATGATTTGGAGCTAAGTTGCATACCATTTTCATATGACTAAGGGGGTCATTCTGACCGCGGCGGTCGGCGGTCGCCGCCCGCCAAGCGGTTCCCGCCGAAAGACCGCGGCGGTCATTCTGGCTTTCCCACTGGGCTGGCGGGCGACCGCCAAAAGTCCGCCCGCCAGCCCAGCGGGAAACACCCTTCCCACGAGGACGCCGGCTCAGAATGGAGCCGGCGGAGTGGGAAGGTGCGACGGGTGCAGTTGCACCCGTCGCGCATTTCAGTGTCTGCAAAGCAGACACTGAAATTCTTTGTGGGGCCCTCTTACGGGGGCCCCTGCAGGGCCCCTGCAGTGCCCCGCGGCACCCCCTACCGCCATCCTGTTCCTGGCAGGAGACCCGCCAGGAACAGGATGGCGGTAGGGGGTGTCAGAATCCCCATGGCGGCGGAGCGCGCTGCGCCGCCATGGCGGATTCTCAAGGGCAGCGGGAAGTCGGCGGTACACCACCGACTTCCCGTTTCTGGCCGCGGCTGAACCGCCGCGGTCAGAATGCCCATCGGTGCACCGCCAGCCTGTTGGCGGTGCTACCGCCGACCTCCGCCATGGCGGTAATTACCGCCAGGGTCAGAATGACCCCCTAAGTTTGCAAGACTCTCAGCGTTCACGATGTGATAATGCGAAGATTGTTTTGCTTGTCTGTGTCCCTTTCTGCATAAACTGGTTTAGTGTCATGTTACAATCTTCCTGCTAGGTTCAAACTGGGACACAACTGTGATGGTCTACTTTCAAATATTAGGTTGGTTGTATGACATATGTGTACATGTGTGTGGGAATGTGGATCCAGTATGACCTGTCTGTGTGTATGTTGTCACTGTAACTTCAAGGTCTCCTCCTGAGTTAGTGGCAGCTGATGTTGTTGCAATTGTGTATTGCTCACATCATACACTTGAGAGAAGCCATTGATGACATGTTCACGTACACATGGATGGTCCCACCCTGTCTCTGAACACGTGTGATGTGACTTTCAAATGATCTCCAATTTTGGGCTGGATGAGAGACTGTTTCAGTTGTTTGGATCCGGCATGTGTAATTGTCACATTTGTACTCTTGTTGGGCTCTGTGTATGGTAATGTAACATGTCACATCCTACCCTCTGTGCATACAGTTGTGATGTTTATTTTTGGTGTGATGAATTTTAATGGCATTCTTGATCAATGAGACGACATTCATCTTCAGCTATTTCAAACTAAAGGTGGTCAGAAATGAATAGGCCAAAGCATGATGTGGTGTTTGTGATCTGTGTTTATTTACAAGTGTGGAATACAAGTGATTATAATAAGTTAAGTAAAAAAAAATTCACAAGCTGTTGGCGCCTACGCACTCCTGCTGCGGTGTTAGGTTGTTCCCCCTCCTGTTGCAGGCTAGCATCCTCCTCATCATCATCCTCAGGCATGTCTGGGTCCGGTTCAAGGAGGGGAATGTTCCTTTGTACACAAATATTGTGTAATATGGCACAAGTTAGTATGATTTTGCATACCATCTCTGGGGAGTATAGTAGGCTTCCGCCAGTGATGTCAAGGCAGCGGAACCTTGACTTTAGGATCCCAAAGGTCCTCTCCACAATGCTGCGGGTCCTCTTGTGGGCGTCATTGTATGCCCGCTCAGCAGCAGTATTTGGGTTCCCATATGGTGTCATTATCCAAGGCTGGATGCCATACCCCTGATCAGCTGAAAGAGAAACACAGAATGGTATCAATTAGATGTAGGAGGCACTGTTGTACGTATCTTTGATGGCAGTAGTTGTGTTGTGTTGTCTGTGACTATTTTGTGTACTAATGTGACAACCTATGGTTGTTGGTGGAAACTTTGGCATTGTTTTTTTTCCTTGGCTGAGCAAGTGTTTGTTGTCTAACTGTTTGTCAGCAGGATGAATTGGTTTCTCAAGTACAGTGTGCCCTCCCTTGCATTGTGACTTGTGACACAGGTGTCCGTGTGTCCTCACTGGGGGTTTGATGATAGTTCCATGCAGAGTTGAAACATGAAAGGGTATTAGAAACGTTCATATGAACATAGCCAGGCCATCCCATCCCTTAAAAGTTATGCATTGTATTAGTGTACAGGTTATTGTGAGACTTCCAATTTGCAAGGTGACATTTAGGCAACCACAGTCATGAATGTCTTCACACTAAGCTGTGGAGTAAATTCAAATGTGTGAGAGGTTCAATGGTGACTTGTGACACATGGCTAGTGATGTGAGTACCTCAGTGTGTTCCTGTCTAGGTGTTGCTATTGTGGTGTATGTGTTGTTTATCCTAGAGGGTTTCTGTGCAGTGAGTATATAAGTAGATTTTTGTCCTTACCAACAAGTAGTCCATTGCCATACCGTCCATCCTGGAAGTGTTGGTTGATGGTGGAGTGACGGAAGATGAATGCGTCATGTACACTCCCAGGATATTTAGCCACAATGTTGCTGATCAGTCCTTGGTGATCGACTATGGCCTGCACGTTGATGGAATGTGTGTGCTTCCTGTTGCGGTAGAGGTGTTCACTCGCAGCAGGTGGCACAAGGCGTACGTGTGTGCAGTCGATTGCACCAAGGACGTGCGGAAAGCCACTGATGGCGTAGAACCCCTGTTTTGTTTCCTGCTGCTTCTGCATCGTGTTAGGGAAGCAGATGTGGCGGGGTGTCAGTCCAATGATGGCATCCAGTACTTTAGGCAGGAATGCGGAGAAAGATGGTTGTGAGATTCCACCAACCAGGGCACCAGTTGTCTGAAAGGAGCCACTTGCCAGCAGGTGAAGTACGGCAAGCAGCTTTGTTTCGGTTGGGATAGTGCGTGGAGTCACTAAAGTGGGGGCCAATTGCTGTTCAATATTTGTCAGCAGCTGCTGAATGGCCTGCCAGTTCAACCGGTACCTCTGGATGATGTCTCGTTCCCTGAGGCCATGCAGGGTTGTTCGTGGGCGGAATATCCTCTCCTGCCTTCTGCGCTGTCTTTGGGGTCCCTGCTGTTGTTGTTGTGGCTGCTGTTGTTGCTGCAGGGCTCTGCGTCTACGTGCACGTTGAAGAAAAAGCACCTCCATGTCTCCCTGTTGCTGCTCTGCTGCTCTGTTGTTTGTTCTGTGTGTTCTGATTAAGTATAGGTGTGTTTGCCCCATTTTAACGCCTGCCCTGACCCAGGCGTTAAAATTTCACGCTATTCGTGCTTTGCGCCATTTTTTTGCGCCGCCTGCCGCGCGGGAGTGATTTTTGCCCTGGAGCATAAATACCACGCACCGCTATGTGCGTCTGTTTTTAGACGGGAACGCCTTCCTTGCATCTCATTAACGCAAGGAAGGCGTTCACGCTAAAAAATGACGCTATTTGCCCATACTTTGGCGCTAGACGCGTCTAACGCCAAAGTATAAATATGGCGTTAGTTTTGCGCCGAATTTGCGTCGAAAAAAACGACGCAAATTCGGCGCAAACGGAGTATAAATATGCCCCTGAAGGTGGTAGTAGTGGTGTAGGGTGTTAGTGCAATAATGGTGCAGTTGGTGGGGCAGTATTGTGGTGTTGAGGGGTGAATTTTCTATTCTGACTGTAGTAATGGAGGTTGCCATTACAGTGTTATAGTGAATTTGTGCAATCTGTGGGGTGATAGCATGGAGCTGTAATGGGTATGAGCATTGTTAGTAGTCTTAGTGGAATGAATAAATGACAGTCCAGTACAGGGGTGTTGGCAGTCTACTGGGCAGTGCTGATATCACATTCAATTTCTATGCAGAGATGAGGGATGGAGGTGCAGTGGTGGAGGGAAGTTATAGCAACAGTGGCAGGAGAGGAAGGATGTTAGAATGGAAAGGGGTGCAGGTGGTGATGTGGTGCTGCTTGAGTTGTGCAGCACTGGAGAGTAGCACTGTGGTATTAGGGTGACAGAGCACACAAGGGACTGCAATGTGGTACTTGATAGCACACTGCTGTGGGATTGAAGTGGTATGTTTGACACCAGTAGTATAGTGCCTGTTGAGTTGGCAGAAGCCCCTGCCTCTAGTTACCCTGCATGGGCCTGCCCACCAAATCCAGAGATTTTCAAATTTCCTGCCAGGGTCTTTGTAATGAAAGATACTCTCTAAATAAATGAAATCAATCTCATTTTACACCTTCTGGATGATGAAGTTTGGGTCTAAGGTTCCTAGGGGCATATTTATACTCCGTTTGCGCCGAATTAGCGTCGTTTTTTTCGACGCAAATTCGGCGCAAAACTAATGCCATATTTATACTTTGGCGTTAGACGCGTCTAGCGCCAAAGTATGGGCAAATAGCATCATTTTTTTGCGTGAACGACTTCCTTGCGTTAATGAGATGCAAGGAAGGCGTTCCCGTCTAAAAAAATGACGGCGACGCAAATGCATCGTATTTATACTCCCGGGCACAAATCACGCCCGGGAGTGGTCGGGTCAAAAAACCCCGCATTTGCGCCACTTTTTAACGCCTGGGTCAGGGTAGGCGTTAAGGGGCCTGTGGGCTCAAAATGAGCCCACAGGTGCCCTCCCCTGCCCCCAGGGACCCCCCCTGCCACCCTTGCCCACCCCAGGAGGACACCCAAGGATGGAGGGACCCATCCCAGGGACATTCAGGTAAGTTCAGGTAAGTATAAATTTCTTATTTTTTTTTTTTTTTGGGTGGCATAGGGGGGCCTTATTTGTGCCCCCCTACATGCCACTATGCCCAATGGCCATGCCCAGGGGACATAAGTCCCCTGGGCATGGCCATTGGGCAAGGGGGCATGACTCCTGTCTTTACCAAGACAGGAGTCATGTAAATGGCGTCTGGGCGTCGTTAAAAATGGCGCAAATCGGGTGGAGGCGATTTTTTGCGTCAACCTGACTTGCACCATTTTTAAGACGCCCTAGCGCCACTTTTCCCAACGCCGGCGCTGCCTGGTGTATGTGGTTTTTTTCCACGCACACCAGGCAGCGCCGGTCTGCTTGCGCCGGCTAACGCCATTCAATAAATACGGCGCCCGCATGGCGCTTCAGAATGACGTTAGCCGGCGCAAAATTTTTTTACGCTAAACTGCGTTAGCGCAGTTTAGCGTCAAAAAGTATAAATACGGGCCCTAGTGTTGTATTAGATTCATCTTTTTCTTGGTCTCTCTCTTTTTTAGAAGTCAGGAATGGTGGATGAAGGCTACTGACCTTAGAAGGAAGGAAAGGTTGTGCAAGCACACATTATTTGCAAGAGAGAGCATTAACATTCAGAAAGTTGCTAAACAGGCAAGCATGTGTTTACACGTTAACTGAAGTAAAGAAAAAGAAGGTGTCCTACACCACTTATCCTTAGTAGTGCCTTCATTTTTAAAACCATCTTGCAACAAACATGGGAAAATATGCTAAAGCCTCTTCACAATTCAAAAAGTGCATTACAATAACATGCAGAAGCGTTTCACCTTAGTACATCAGATTATATCACTGCAGTGGAAGGCATTTATTAAAAGTTATAGTTTTTAAACATGGACAAAGAGACATTTAAGCCTCTCCCCCTTGTCTTGACAACAAAGCCATTATGACATAAAGATATAAAGCCTGACTCCATTTTAAGAAGGCCACGACTCCATTTTCTTTATTTTTGCAAAATCATCAACATTTCTGACTTTGATGCAGGTGTTGTCTGTCCTTACCTTTCCAAGAACTGTCAAAGTGTCAAGTCACTTAGATATAGACATCAGTGGTGGCTGCCACTGAACGGGGGTGGCAGAGCGCAACAGGACTGAGGGGTTAAAAAATAATCATAATAATAATAAAATAAAATAAAAATAATTACCTTTGAGGGGAGACACGTTCGTGTCCCCTCCGTCCTCATCCTCTTCCTGTTGCCGGGTACACACAGGCTCCCAGTCAATCATGACGCTGCTGTCACCAGAATGACAGAAGCGTTGTGATTGGCCTGAGCAACCTGCTTCACCGCTCAGACTGGGAGTGGGAGCCTGCACATGTTCTGCACTTGGCTGTGCAATACAGCTGGGTAGAGAACATGCAAAGTGCACGTCTGTTTGGCCAGCCCAACATGGCTGGCAAACCAGACATGCGCACACTGTGGTGCATAGCCCTCCTCCTGCCACCTCCCTCCAGTCCAGCCCCACCCCTTACTCCCGGGAAAACTAAAATGATAATAATGTAGCATATGTTATTATAATTGTATTTTTCCTTTTTTTTTAATCTAGCAGGGTGACACTCCTCCGCCTTAGCAGATAAGCTACTCCTGATAGACATCAACAAAACACCTGATGTGGCATCAGTCTGGAACAAGAGCCTTGTTATCTCAATTTTGAAGCCAAAAAAGAACAATAGCCAAAACAGTGTAGTTTGAATTGTCGTATTTTCACCTTTCTTGTCTAAAGGAATGCGTCTTAAACTAGGATCTTGACACTCTTTGGTTATATCAAACATTCCTATAGTGATTTTGGAAATTCCATCTCAGAAAAGATACAATGTAAAAAGTTTGCCACTTTACCACCTGTTAGGAGAGGTAGTTCGCCCCAGATTATTGCAAGCAAGATAATGCCAGACCCAAAGATGATCTTGCCTGCCAGTGATGCTTGCTGTATCACATTTTTTACTGGAAGGTGATGACAAGCCTACGTCCAGGAGCATCTGATGCTGAACATGTGCTTGGCTTTCACAGGGAACACGGCCTCCTTGACGAATATATGATGAAACAACTACTGCCTAAACAACTACGATCTAAACAACTACTGCAGAACCACGATAAAACCTAAACAACGACTTTTATCACAACGACGTCTCCACAACGACAAAATCCTCTCAAACAGTAAAATTGTCAGGAGTTAACCGCGGCGCCAACATTGACGATCAGGATATTGTAGTACTTCTGGACTACATATCCCATGACGTCTATCGCCGGAAGAGATCGCGTAAAACCACGCGCATCCAGGAAGCATTGTGCGTTATTCGTTTCACAAATCAAGGTCGGATGGTCAACGAGGGCTCTTGTTGACGGCGTTCTCGAGGGTGGATTCTCGTTCGGCTTCCAGTGGATTACTTGCTGCTCTTTCGTTTCCCTCAAGTCTGGGATATTCCCGTTATCGTCGGGAGTCTCGAGTTGGTAAGCGGTGAGGCGATCTGGTGCCGGATTCCCTCGCCTTTTTTCCCACTATCCTATTTGACCACGACACTGTTGATATCCGAGGCACGGCATTCCTGTACTTGAACTGTTCGATACCCAGGAACTGTTGTTTTCAGAGCTGGAGAACATTTTTATTCTGCTGTGACGCTGTGCTAATGTTTACTTTTACGGGGATGGAACTGCTGGGACATTTTTTGCTTTTTAGCACATGGGGTAGAAAGAATGGGTCATTTCTACCATTTGCGTGACTATGACAAGAGGCTCAGTGTTTTAACTGAGTTATCGAAAGGAGCCCGAGTTGGGTTTTTCCGTTATTCTTTTTCTTCTCTCTCTTCGTTTTGTTTCCTCACTATTTTTTGTCTATCTTGTACAAGAGTGGGTGTTGAACAACCCATAGGAGATTATCTGTGTTCATCGCTGGCCTGTGGTATCCATCTATGATTCAGATGGAGCATAGACAGGCGTGGGACTAATCCTGCCCTCAGGAGATATTGGCAGGTACGGTCGTTGGTGCTTTAGCGAGACATTGCGAGAATAGATAGGTTAATGTGATATTAACGCTGTGTATTCTTCTCATTACAGATATCCCTTCCATGCTGTTCCTTCCCCTTCCTTCCCTCACCTGATTACTCCAATGCACCGTGGTTTTTATCGGTGACTTGGTGGTGTCAGGAGGCGGACTCCCATTTGCATCGCACCGAGTCTGAGGAGCATCTACAACGTGACAGAATAACGCACCCACGAATAACGCTCCTCCCGCTCGGTGTGATGCAAAGATGGCATCTATGGATGATGTATTACAGGCGTTAGCAGTAGTACAACAAGAGTTGGCTAATTCTAGGGCTGAGGCAGCGGCTTTAAAAGAAAGGGTAGAAAAGCTTATTAGAAATCCCTTCAACGTCTCAGCATCCACACCACAGGTAACCGTGAATGTCTCCCCTCCTATCCCTTTAGCCAGTCCAGAACGGTTTTCGGGGGACCCCAAGAAAATTCAGGCCTTTTTGACTCAGTTGTCTCTACATTTCTCTTGTAAACCCGCATCCTTTCCCTCTAACCTTTCCAGGGTAGCTTTCGCTATTTCTTATCTCTCTGGAGACGCAGCTAATTGGGCCGTGCCATTAGTCAGGAACAATGACCCCTTGTTAACAGATTGGAATGCCTTTCGGACTGCCTTCGAGAGGGTGTTTGATCATAGAACAACCACTTTTAGTGCTGATAGGGAATTACTGGAGCTGAGACAGGGGAGGTCTGATCTGGTCACTTATCTTACGACCTTTAATAGACTGGTGGCGGAATCAGGGTGGCCAGAGGAAAAGAGAATGTCTCTCTATTATCAAGGCTTACGAGACGACATGAAGGATATACTCGCTCAAATAGATCCGCAGCCTTCCACTTGTACAGACCTTGTAAATCTTACCCTGAGACTGAACCACAGATTAGCAGAAAGAGGGGTAGAGCGTAGAGCGGGTGATAGGCGACCTGGCATTCCAGAAAGGGAGGTGCGATCTGCTTCTACTCCCAATGAGATAGGTGGGGAGCCTATGGACGTGGGAGCCGTTCGGGCACCCTTGTCGAAATCTGAGAAGGAGAGTAGGAGGGTACAGGGGTTATGCATGTATTGCGGCAGGAAGGGTCATTATGTAAGAGAGTGTCCCCTCAAACCAAAAAAAAGATTCTCCTACTCCCCCACTCAAAAAGTGGCGGTTATGTCAGGAAAAACATCTGAGAAAGAGGTCCTGCCCTTTACAGAACCCCAACAGGTGCTACGGTTAACTTCCTTAACCCTTTTTCCACAGGAAGAAAGGGCGTCCCACCTTTTGTTTTCAGTAGAGTTGGTGACCAAAGAACGAAAGCATCCAGTATGGGCGATGATAGACTCCGGAGCCACGGGAAATTTCATAGATGCAGGGGTGGTTAGGAGATTGGGACTTCCTAGCCTTCAGAGAAAGGACCCCGAAACAGTATTGGCGGTTGATGGTACTCCGCTGAAATCTGGGCCCCTCACAGAACATACGGAGGACATTGGTTTGATCTTCAATGGGGTATCTCCGGAACATAAAGAAAGAATCAGGCTGAATATAATAGAGGCTCCTCAGTACGAAATTATTTTGGGAATGCCTTGGTTAAGAAAACACAATCCTTTTATCGATTGGCAAACCAAGACGGTTAGTTTTCAGTCCTCGATGTGTGAGAATAGCTGCTTCTTGTACGACGATCCCCCCACGGTAGCGTTGGCTCAAGGGTTACAGTTGGCCACAGTGGTGGAGAAAACAGTGATATTGCCCTCCGTTTATGTCAAGTTCAAGGATGTATTCGACGAGGGTCGGGCTGAGACATTGCCACCACATCGTATGTATGATTGCAAGATAGATCTGATCCCTGGAGCTCTCCTTCCTTCTTGTAGGGTTTATGCTCTATCAGACCTAGAAACCAAGCATTTGAGAAAATACTTGGATCACTTCCTAGAGATTGGGTTCATTAGACCGTCTTGTTCTCCGGCAGCCTCTCCACTCTTTTTCATAGCTAAAGCTAATAAAGAGTTGAGAACCTACATCGATTATCGAATGCTGAACAAGAATACGGTACGGAATAGATACCCTCTTCTTCTCATACCAGTGTTACTGTACCAGGTGAAAGAGGCAGTAATCTATACAAGGTTGGACCTGAAGGGAGCTTACCATCTGGTCAGAATCCGCGAAGGGGACGAGTGGAAAACGGCGTTCAAAACCCGTTATGCCCTGTTTGAATACTTGGTAATGCCGTTCGGGTTGTGTAACGCCCCGGCGGCATTCCAGTATTTCCTGAACGATGTTCTCAAGGAATACATAGACCATTTCGTAATCGTTTACATAGATGACATTCTGGTGTATTCCACATCCCTGGAGCGCCACTTTGACCATGTTTCTTTAGTACTCCAAGCATTGCGACAGCATAGCCTTTTTTGCAAACTGAGCAAATGTGAGTTCCATGTCCAGAAGGTTGAGTTCTTGGGGGTGGATTTAAGCCCCGAGGGGTTTTGCATGTCGACAAGAAAAATACAGGCTGTTCAGGAGTGGCCAGTACCCACTAGTATGAGAGACGTGCAATGCTTCCTTGGGTTTTCTAATTACTACAGAAGATTCATCTCTCATTTCTCCCACATTGTGTCACCTATAACAAGGTTGCTAAGAAAGGGTGTGTCTTTTGTTTGGTCAGAGGAGGCAGAGGAGGCTTTTTGCTTTTTAAAACAGGCCTTCTGCTCCGCACCTATACTTCAACATCCACAGCCAGATGCACCTTTCATCGTTGAGGCAGATGCCTCTGACATAGCGATTGGTGCAGTGTTATCTCAACAAAACAAAACCACCGGACAGCTTCATCCTGTTGCGTTCTTATCCAGAAAGCTATCTGCTGCGGAACTTAACTATACGGTGGCAGAAAAGGAACTGCTAGCCATCAAAAAGGCATTTCAGGAATGGCGACACTACCTTTGGGGAGCTCAACACCCGGTCACGGTGTATACGGATCACCGCAATCTGCAGTATATGAAGGAGGCAAGACAACTTACCCAGCGGCAAATGAGGTGGATGTTGTTTTTTTCGGAATATGAGTTTGTGGTGACCTTCCGTCCTGGGGTTGACAATCGCAAGGCAGATTCACTGTCCCGACAAGAGGACGTGAGAACCAGAGTTTCAAGACCCGAGGAAGCAATCATCAAACCCGAAAGAGTGATTTGCGCCCTTCATATCTCCCATTTCCTAGAAAAAAATTCTAAGCCTAAGTCTGCTGCTCAGTGGAAGAAATGGGCAGAACTAAGTCAGGACCGTACCCTTAAGCATGGAATACCGTTGCAAGGTAATCGTTTGTATTTGCCAACACAAGAACTCCGAGTGCAAGCCTTCAATTGGTGTCATGATGCGGTAACGGCTGGTCATCCTGGTTACACCAAAACTGCGCAAATTGTTCAACGACATTTCAGGTGGGAAGGTTGGGCTAAAGACGTTGCGGCCTGGGTGGCTCGGTGTGAGATATGTGCACGAGCCAAGGGAGAAAACGCGAAGAGCCAGGGCAAACTGATGCCTTTGCCCACTCCGAATAGGCCATGGCAAACCATTAGCGTGGATTTTGTGGTGGGATTACCAATGGACCAGGGGTACAATGCTATCATGGTGGTAATCGACAGTCTTACCAAGATGGGTCATTTTCTCCCTTGTAAAAATCTGCCTACAGCAAGTCAAACCGCCCACCTACTTTTGTCTCAAGTGGTGCGGTTACACGGTCTACCGAGAACCATTATCTCGGACAGAGGCCCCCAGTTTGTCGCTAGGTTTTGGCACATGTGGTGTAAAGTTCTGAGTATTGAATCCGCCATGTCCACCAGCTTCCACCCGCAAACCGATGGCCAGACGGAGTGTCTTAACCAAACTCTGAAGAAATATCTGAGGTGCTATGCAAAGGACGCTCAAGAATCCTGGGTCTCGTTGCTATGGCTGGCCGAACTTTCATACAACAATGCTTGGCATAGCTCGATAAGGGAGTCTCCTTTTCGTGCTAACACGGGTTTCCACGCAGAGATGTTGCCCATAACCATACCTATGGATGTCACGGATCAACCTACGGTTCATGCTGTGATTAAGAATCTCCAATCCGTGCAAAAGAAGATACGACTCAATCTGGAGACGGCCAAAGAACAGTATAAGAAATGGGGTGATGAACATCGGCGTGAGGGACCGGCATATCAGCCAGGCGATAGAGTGTGGCTTTCCATCAAGTATATACGCTTCAAGATGCGTAGCGTCTTTCATCCTCGTTACATTGGCCCCTATGTGGTGTTACGCAAGATAAACCCTGTGGCTTATCGTCTCCATTTACCTGCTTCCTTACGGATCCATCCGGTGTTTCATTGCAGCCTTTTGAAACCGGCCCTTTCAGCGACCAGGCAGGCGGTGCCTCCGGTGGTCAGAGATGGGCAGCTGGAATACGAGGTGCGCAGAGTGTTGGATTCCAAACGACGGGGGGGTAAGCTGTGGTATTTGGTTTCGTGGAAGGGGTACAATGCCGAGGATGATTCATGGGAGCCAGAACGCAATGTCCATGCCCCTAGGGCGGTGCGGCTGTTTCATGCCCGTCATCCCTCTAAGCCTGGTCCGAGGAGGCGCTTTGGAGGAGGGCGTACTGTCAGGAGTTAACCGCGGCGCCTACATTGACGATCAGGATATTGTAGTACTTCTGGACTACATATCCCATGACGTCTATCGCCGGAAGAGATCGCGTAAAACCACGCGCATCCAGGAAGCATTGTGCGTTATTCGTTTCACGAATCAAGGTCGGATGGTCAACGAGGGCTCTTGTTGACGGCGTTCTCGAGGGTGGATTCTCGTTCGGCTTCCAGTGGATTACTTGCTGCTCTTTCGTTTCCCTCAAGTCTGGGATATTCCCGTTATCGTCGGGAGTCTCGAGTTGGTAAGCGGTGAGGCGATCTGGTGCCGGATTCACTCGCCTTTTTTCCCACTATCCTATTTGACCAAGACACTGTTGATATCCGAGGCACGGCATTCCTGTACTTGAACTGTTCGATACCCAGGAACTGTTGTTTTCAGAGCTGGAGAACATTTTTATTCTGCTGTGACGCTGTGCTAATGTTTACTTTTACGGGGATGGAACTGCTGGGACATTTTTTGCTTTTTAGCACATGGGGTAGAAAGAATGGGTCATTTCTACCATTTGCGTGACTATGACAAGAGGCTCAGTGTTTTAACTGAGTTATCGAAAGGAGCCCGAGTTGGGTTTTTCCGTTATTCTTTTTCTTCTCTCTCTTCGTTTTGTTTCCTCACTATTTTTTGTCTATCTTGTACAAGAGTGGGTGTTGAACAACCCATAGGAGATTATCTGTGTTCATCGCTGGCCTGTGGTATCCATCTATGATTCAGATGGAGCATAGACAGGCGTGGGACTAATCCTGCCCTCAGGAGATATTGGCAGGTACGGTCGTTGGTGCTTTAGCGAGACATTGCGAGAATAGATAGGTTAATGTGATATTAACGCTGTGTATTCTTCTCATTACAGATATCCCTTCCATGCTGTTCCTTCCCCTTCCTTCCCTCACCTGATTACTCCAATGCACCGTGGTTTTTATCGGTGACTTGGTGGTGTCAGGAGGCGGACTCCCATTTGCATCGCATCGAGTCTGAGGAGCATCTACAACGTGACAAAAATACCTAAACAACGATACCAACTACAACTAACACCGGAACCCCGAAAATATACATGCAAACGAACTACAAAAATGAAAAAAAACACTGTCTAAACTAAAATTAAACTTTAAAAAATTATATAAATTTCTAAACGAACAATGATACCTGCATTTACAGAAAAAAAACGCATTTGTAAACAAACTACAAAAAAAACTTCATAAACACATAGTCCTACAACACTGTTTACAACCCCCACGAAGTATTTCTCCTCCCCAAACAACACCGAGCAGAACGAGAAACCAATCAAAATTAAACAATCAAAATAATAAACATACGTGCAACCATATCAAAATATACAATAAAAAAAATGTCGAAAACAGGTTCTATATTAAATTTATTTCAACACTTCAAACAGGTATATAAACACACATGCAGCCGTCCACCATTTTAAATACAGTGTTACAGAGAACATCATACAGAGAAGACATGTCTACGAGAACGAAGATACAGCGATTAAAAAATAATCTAAGAGCGCCATCTACTGTATTTAACTGATAAATTATTATTTGAAAATACCCCAAAAATTAATTAATTAACAAAAAATGACCCAAAATACGAAATAATTAAATAAAATATATCTCTTTAAAATTTCAGAGATACACTACAGAATACTGACCAAGAAACAACGAAAATCATTTAAAAACCAAAGGTAATGTCCACATTTCTACCAGAAACAAATTAACACAACTATAGAAAATAATTTAAAATACATAATATGTATTTACCAAAAACACAACACAATTAAATTCACGTATAAACAAAAAAAAGTAACTTAACCCTACCCAAAAAAATAAACATGACATACTACCTAGGATAAATCAGAGCATTATAAGGAAAACATTAAAAAAATTAATATAAATTTATACTGTGTTCAAACATAAAAACATACAGTAAATTTAAATTACTACGCTCTTCTACATTTCTTTGTATATACCAAATACAGACAAAATCAGTAGAAAACCACTTCAAAATACCTTCCTCCCAAAAGCTGTAAAATTCTTTACTCACTTAAGCTTTCCGCCACAAAAATATTATAAGCCTGCCATTCACAAATATTTCTAAATATGTTACATAAAACTAATAAAATTCTCTTTCTGCTTCCCTGTCTCGCAATCTTATTTTCCTCCTTAATTTTGCCAAACAGGAATTACCTGTAATCAAACTTAACAACTACACACCCACAAATACAGAACACTACCTCCAATAAACATTTCCTTCATCAAAACAGTTTTAAACTAACTAAACTATAAACATAAATAACTAAAGAGAATAATAATATTTTTTTTTCAGATTCACCAAAAAAACACAACAGAAGACCATCGACAACGCAAAGACCACTATCTTCAAAACCAAATAAAAAATATCCCCCAAACAGTAAGTACAAAAAAATACTATAACCACTCCACCAACTATTAGCCTAAAAACAAAACTTGTATAACAACTAAAAAAATCTACTAAATTAAATCCACCAAGAATTAAATTAACTCACATGTCACACATAAATAAAAAATAAAATAACTACTAATGATCCACTAGATACTTACCAAAAAAGCAGCAAAAAGCAGTATATAAAAGCACAATTACTAATCCTCCACCACAAATTACTTACCTTCTAACAGGTGCTGGATAACCAAAATAGCCAAACAAATAAATCAACTCCATAGAATACTTACCTCACACCAGGAAATAAACACCCATTAAAAACCAAATTAACTATTCTAACACCATTAAATAATTATATACTAATTAATTACTTACTAACATTTTTTTCTCTTTTTCTATTATTTACAGACTCAAAAAATGGCATCACAAGGTGAAACAAGTTATGTGACATCACGCACAGAACACCAACTCCTTAAATTCGAAGGATATCTTTATTGCAGAGATAGAATTCATCAAAACAGAAGTCATTGGAGGTTTGTACAATACTTCTCCTCAAATTGCAGAGGCAGAGCATCAACTCTAGAAAATACCGTCATTAGAACAACAGAACATAACCACTCTGCCTCTGCAATGGAAATAGAAGTACGTGAAAATATACAAAAAATAAAACAATTGGCACACACCTCCAATGAATCTTGCGGACAGGTGCTAAGGGCAGTAGCGCAATCAATTCCTGAACAGGTTGCAGGTAGCATGCCTTCAATACAAAACCTTCGACGAATGTAACAACGAGAAAAACAAGCACATAACCCCCAACATGTTACACCACAATCCTATGCAGATATAAACATTGCATCAGAACTAAAACGTACCTTTTCGAATGAAGCATTCCTAATATACGACAATGAAAACCGTAAAAAAAGAATTTTAATCTTTAATACAAACCGTAACTTACTAATCCTACAAAATAGTGAAATTTGGATGATGGACAGAACATTTAAATCAACACCACATCCATTCAACCAAATTTACAGTATACATGTTACAAAAAATAACACCACAATACCCCTAGTATGTGCATTATTACCTGACAAAAATTCCTCTACTTGCAATGAATTATTAACAATGATCAGAACCAAACCAATAAATAAAACACCTTGAAAAATAATAACTGACTTTGAACTTGCAATGATAAACACAATAATAAACATATATCGTGAAACACAAATACAATTATGTTATTTTCACTTTTCACAAGCCTATTGGCGTTGAATACAAAAATCATCCTTAAGTACAGAATATTTTTCTGACTGCACACTCCAATTTCAATTAAGAAAACTAACAGCATTATGCTTTGTACCACCTGATGAAGTAGATCAATATTACACAACAATCACAGAATCTAACTATTACACAATAAACAAAGACAAATTGTCACCATTACAAAAATTTCAAAGAAACATGGATAGGGTACCTAAACAGATCAGGCCGCAGAAGAAATCCAAGATATCCTATACAGTGGTGGAACTGCTACACAACCTGCTTAGAAGGTGGAGCAAAAACTAATAATGCCATTGAAGGATGGCACAACTCTCTCAACAAAGCAATAGGAAAACCCTACCCAAACCTATATCATTTCCTGGAAATTTTGAAAAAGGAACAAAGTTTCCAAGAAATGAGGCTTGCTCAATCACTATCATGTAGCCTAAACCCACACACAACCCAAAAAAGCAAACAAATGTCAGAAAAGATATTGGCAAAAATACAAGAATTCCCTTTAATGGAACCTTCAGACTACCTAGACAGCCTAGCATATATACTAACTTACTAACTACAACAAACAAACCCACCATTACGTGCTGGTTTACAAAACACCATTAATCAAATCAAACATAATTAAAAATCTTTAACACTAAAATAATCCCAAACACAAAAGCTCCTACCTTAAGGTGTTTTCTTGTCTTAATATAATAATAAGACCATTTCTGCATCTCTCCCTGTAGAAATATTGATCTTCTTTCAAATAAATAATTCATTTTAACCTGCAGAGAAGAAAAAAAAAAAATCAATAACCCAAAACATGACCATGCATAATACAAAATAAATGATAACAAATAAACATATATACCCAATAACAAATGTAATAAAAAAAAAAAAAAAACTTTTTATCCAATTATTAAGTAGGTGAAGAACAATATTCCATGTAATCCATGAAAAAAACATTTTTTCCTTAAAAAAATCGAACAAGCATCAATAACATACTAAATATATACTAATTTAATAAAAAAATACAGCATAAACATAAGAAAACAAACTAAAAAATTAAACAAAGTCAAAAATAAACAAATACGAATAACAGTAATGTACAGTAAATTAAAGATTTTCCAAAAAAAACACTGCCAACTCTGTCTATCAGCGATACACAACATAAATCAGCATCACAAATTTTTAACATTCACATTACAAATATAAGTAAACAAAAAAATGCCAATCATCTTTATAAATAACACCGCAATCGATAACTAACCTGTACAGGAAAAAAACATAAAAATTATCAACAGACGCCACTTTGAAACGCTACTCCCTAATTTAAAATTACCTCCGATACCTATCTCCGTAACACAAATACCCTAAAACATATATTAAAAATAAATTAAGTTAACTTACCCGAGCAAGGAGTCCTCTTCCATCCACTCTTGACCGCAACGCTCCCCGGAATGAAGAAACAGACGCACGACCTACGTAAACAGAGGAAACCACTAAAAATAGAAAACGGACTATTGCTTCCATAGGAAATAATGGAATAAATAGAATAATACCACTAAAAAAGTTAAAAAAAATACAAATAATTTCTGTAAAAATTTCAAAAAATAAGTACAAATTAATTTATATTTAAAAATAATTTTCTGTATTTTTGAAACTTTTTTAGGTGAAAAATAAACCTTTTCAAAAATTGTGATTATGTGCTTTTATTTTTAACAACATTTATTTGCATGTAAAAAAAAAGTAACAAATGGTGCTAATTTTTTTTTTATTATAACACAATATCACAAAAATAAAAAGACCTAAGCTATCTCCTCTAACTATATTTAAGAAAATAATTGAGTGTAAAAAACACATACACATTGCTTTCAAAAATATTATAAATTAATATTTAATAAAAAATATAAATTTTAACATATTAGACACATATATAAATATGCATATTATCCAAAACAAATATCATTCCCGGTGCAAAATATTTGTAAAAATTAAATATAAAAATATTTGACAACAATTACAACATATATAACCAATAAAAAATAAAGAAAAAAATAGTACAAATTAAATAAATAAACAAAATAACTGAATAACAAAAAACATTTGACATATTAACTAAACTAATAAAAAAGTAAACATTACAATAATACACAATTATATATATTTTAAAAAACAAAACAAATATATTTAATTAAAATGCACAAAAAAAGAAAAAAGATAAAATTAAATAATACAAACCAAATATTACATATAAATCTTAAATATAAAGTACATTTTCCAACCATAAAAAACAAATACCATATAGCCTATTCCATTTACCACAAAATATTTTAGAAACAAATAATAAACCAAAAAACCTAACATAATTTTATAAATTAATACAAAACCGTCCACACAAATCCCTACTAAAAAGCCCTAAATCCCATACATTCCAAACCAAAAATCAAAGCATGTTTTTTTAATTAAAAAAGCCACTATAAAAAACAATTAAACATAAAATAATTAAAATAATACCTGAGTACTACTACTCTTCCCGTCCCATAAGGTGTACATCCCAAACATCCAACCCCTTACTCCACAACCCATAAGTCCCAAATATCCCACCACTAATTCAAAACCAACATTTATTCCTGTAAGGAACAAAAATTCATAATAATAATAATAATAAAAATAATACCCGGGTAATTTTATAAATGCCTAAGTAGTAATACACTCCCCCACCCATAACCCCTCTATCCCATACATCCCATTCCTTAACCCAATACAAATTAATACACTTCCCCACCTACAACCCCTAAATCCCAAATATCCCATCACTAATTCAAAACCAACATTTATTCCTGTAAGGAACAAAAATCATAATAAAAATAATAATAAAAAAAATACCCAAGTATTTTTATAAATACCTAAGTATTAATACACTCCCCCACCCATAACCCCTCTATCCCATGCATCCTGCTCCTTAACCTAATACAACTTAATACACTTCCCCACCCACAACCCCTAAATCCCAAATATCCCACCACTAATTCAAAACCAACATTTATTCCTATAAGGAAAAAAAATCATAATAATAATAATAATAATAAAAATAATACCCAAGTATCCTTATAAATACCTAAGTATTAATACACTCCCCACCCATAACCCCTCTATCCCATACATCCTGCTCCTTAACCCAATACAAATTAAAACACTTCCCCACCCACAACCCCTAAACCCCATATATCCCACCACTAATTCTAAACCAACATTTATTCCTCTAATCAACAAAAAACAATAATAATAATAACAATAATAATACCCAAGTACTTTAATTAATACCTAGGTATTAATATACTTCCCAACCCATAACCCCTCTATCCCATACATCCCAATCCTCATCCCAATACACACTAATACACTTCCCCACACACAACCCCTAAATCCCATACATCCCGTTCCTTAACCCAATACAAAATCAATAGACTCCCCCACCCACAACCCCTAAATCCCAAACATCCTGCCACTATTTCTAAACAAACATTTATTCCTATAACAAACAAAAAATCATAACAATAATAATAATAATAAAAAATACCCAGGTATTTTTATTAATACCTAAGTATTAATACACTCCCCCACCCATAACCCCTGCATCCCATACATCCCGCTACTTAAACCAATAGATACAAATACAATCCCCTACCCATAAACCCTATATACTATATATACCACCCCTAAATCCACTACATTCCTCATGTAATACTCAAGTATTTAAAGTAATACCTGAGTATTAACACACTTCCCCTCACATAACCCCTACATAGAAACATATATCCCACGCCTTAATGTACAGCATTCAAACCATATATATACAACAATTTAAAAAAAAACACATATGTATATATACACATAAAAATATAACTAAACATAAAAATAAATATAACATAACATATAAACATTATATAAACAAAAAATAACAAAAATATCAAAAAAATCTCACCTTAAAATTCTTTCTTCCACCATTGAAGTCATTGTTGCAGCACTCGTTCTTTAGGAAAAATCTTTCTTAACACAGTAGTTACTCTGTACCTTGTGGTACAAACTAACTAGTGGTTTAAGACTTGTTGTTAAGGCAGGTTGGCCTTAACAGCTCGTTGTTAAGGGTGTTTCCCTCCTTGACTCCTCATAATTACAGCATTTTGCTGTAAATACGGTATGCAGTACGCTCATCTTCCCTATGAAAATCTATCTGAAGGTATTCTACTCTCCATGATCTTCTAGTGTAGAGCATTGAAGCAGGTTTTAGTTTTTTTTAGATGACATTCTAACCATGTTAGAAATGTTCACTTTAGTCTCTTTTTTCGCAACGAGCATTTGTGCTATTTTAATCGTATGTGTGGTTGTTTTAGATGTTGTTATACCTGACAGCCTTAGGGTGGTCACCCTCAACTTTTTGCCTGCCTCCCAACACTTTTTGACACTGTTTATGCTAGTTTTGGGACTCTGTGCTCCTTACCACTGCTAACCAGTGCTAAAATGCATATGCTCTCTCCCTTAAAACATGGTGACATTGGCTCATTCCCAACTGGCTTATTTAATTTACTTATAAGTCCTTAGTAAAGTGCACTACATGTGCCCAGGGCCTGTAGATTAAATGCTGCTAGTGGGCCTGCAGCACTGATTGTGCCACTCACATAAGTATCCCCTTAACCATGTCTCAGGCCTGCCACTGTAAGGCCTGTGTGTGCAGTTTCACTGCCAATTCGATTTGGCATTTAAAAATACTTGCCAAGCCTTAAACTCCCCTTTTTCTACATATAAGTCACCCCTAAGGTAGGCCTTAGGTAACCCATAGGGCAAGGTGCTATGTAGAGAAAAGGCAGGACATGTACTTGTTTAGGTTATATGTCCTGGTAGTATAAACCTCCTAAATTTGTTTTGCCCTGCTGTGAGGCCTGCTCCTTTCATAGATTAGCATTAGGGCTACCCCCATATACTGTTTGAGTGGTAGATTCTAATCTGGAAGGATTAACAAGGTCATATTTAGTATGGCCAGAATGGTAATACAAAATCCTGCTGACTGGTGAAGTTGGATTTAATATTACTATTTTAGAAATGCCACTTTTAGAAAGTGAGCTTTTCTCTTCACTTAATTCATTCTGTGCCTTACAATCCACGTCTTGCTAGGGTAGTTGACAGCTCCCTTGTGTATTTCACTCAGACAACTTCAAACACAGGATGCTCAGTCACACCTGCACACATCTGCATACTGAATGGGTCTTCCTGGCCTGGGAGGGTGGAGGGCCTGACACCTACATGTCAAAGGACAGTAGCCTGCCCTCACACAATGGACTGCCAAGGGCACTGCAGGGGCCCCCTAACAGGGCCCCACGTTGATTTTCAGTGTCTGCGTGGCAGACACTGAAAATCGCGACGGGTGCAACTGCACCTGTCGCACACCAGCAACTCCGCCGGCTCCATTCGGAGCCGGCTTCCTCGTTGCTGGTGCTTTCCCGCTGGGCGGGCGGGCGGCCTTTTGGCGGTCGCCCGCCAGCCCAGCGGGAAAGTCAGAATGACCGCTGCGGTCTTTTGACCGCGGTACGGTCTTCTGGCGGTTCCCGCCAGGCCGGCGGCTTCCGCCGCCGGCGGGGGTCAGAATGACCCCCTTAATCTCTGCAAAGAACTCCTTGTGCAGTGAAAAATGACACACAGCCTGCCGGAATTGACACACAACCTGCCATGCGGTGAGAAAATCACTGCATCTCAGAACCGGAACGATGCAGCCCAGCTCCCCGAGTGGAGATCGACGCAGTGCTAGCGTTTCGACTGGAGCTTCGACGCACAGCCCATCAGTTCGACACATCACCTGCAAGAGGAATCAATGCAGCGCCTGCCGTGCGACAGGAATTTCCCCACATCGCCCACCCGATCGACTCAGCTCCTCTGATTTCGTCCTGCATGCCCAGGATTTCTACGCATCGTCCCCAGGGTGTCCTAATACCCCGCAACCTGAAGAGGATCCAAGCCTGTGTGCCGGAAATCGATGTAAAGCCCTTGCTGCGTTGAAAAGCATTGCTGCATCGTCTGTGTGTACCCGGAGAAACCGATGCACACCTCCCTGTTTTCCACCCATCTCCTCCTCTTTGGTCCCGTGCAGATAATTTAGACGCAAACTAGGTACTTTGTGCCTGCAAGAGACACTTATTGCTTTTTAAGAACTAAAGACTCTATTTATCATTACAAAAATGATATTTCAACTTGTATTTATCAAATCTTGAACATTTTGACCTTCATCTACTCATATAAATATTCCATATTTTTCTAAACCTGTGTGGTGTATTTTTGTGGTGTTATACTGTGTTATTGCATGATTTATTGCACAAATTCTTTACACATTGCCTTCTAAGTTAAGCCTGACTGCTCATTGCCAAGCTACCAGAGGGTGGGCAAGGGATAATTTGAATTGTGTTTGACTTAGCCTGACTAGAGAGAGGGTCCTTGCTTGGACCGGGGGGTAACCTGACTGCCAACCAAAGACCCCATTTCTAACAGATTTGTGAGCAAAATGGTGCATGTGTTGAAATAAATGTGCTTTTTAGTTAATTAGCTTCTTAGTGCATCCTGTGTGTGTCTTAGACTAACGTGTTACTGGATCCCTGCTTAGAGACTGTTAGTAACACAAAAGCATTGACACCACTCCAACTATGTATTGGGTGAGTTGTGCGGGGCCACAAAAAACATTCTTTCACATTCAAGTGCTGTTGTATTGAACTAAGTTCACTCGTGTCACCAGTGGATGGGAAAGCAAACCCGGTAGAGCTGAGCCAGACACCCAGTTTACGCAACAATTAGTGAACCAAAAGGCAAGTCATTTGTCATGTGCAGGCTCTGGGTGACCTAGATTGTTATTGTATATGGAACAGCATTGTAGTTTATTAAATCAAACACAAAATTGAAGTAGAGACGTTTTGTACTGCACACATGATGTATTTCAATGTCTCATATGTTATAATAAAGAAAGGTAGGAAAAGTGAATTAAAACAATTGCATAGGATTACATAATTTGGTCAAGAGGAGAAGCCTGGACTCATCCCAGGTTTTCTGGTTTTGCATTGTGCAAATCAGCCGCTAGACTGTCGTAGTTTGACTCTTGCTCTAGGCAAGACTGCTGGTTTAAGGATGACAGTACTTATGTTTGTAGGTGACTATGCCAATCTTACAACAACTCACAACTGTCGTCCCAACCCTCCCGGCTCACAAGCAGCGCCTCACCAGAAACCCAAACAGTAAAAGGTGATTTGTAGCAGTCTTTATGCATGGACTCAAGAGTGTGACATCTCAGGGAGTGTTATGGTTAAACGGAGAGTACCTCTTTCTCACATAAACACCATGGGGGTCATTCTGACCTCGGCGGTAAAAGGCGCCTACCGCCGGTCAGAAATCCTCCATAATCCCGCCGAGGTCGCGGAAACCCGCCACGGTCATTCTGACCCGCAGAAGGCAAACCTCCGAAAATCCGACCGCCACAACAGACCGCCAGACCAGCGGTCGGCGGAAAGGTGGAGGTGACCAAACCTCCACCGCCACGCCAACAGAAATACGCCCATCCCATTACGACCCACGAATCCACGCGGCGGTCATTCAAACGCGGTATTCCATTGGCGGGACACACCGCCGCGGTCAGAATACACACAAACGAACAAAACTCAGCCACATTGGACGATTTGAATCCCACACACCTGATACACATACACACACCACTCCCACACACACAATACAATATAAAACACACACCCACATCACCCACAAACCCCTACGCTAAAAAATTCGTCAAGAAGGCAAGAGCGAGACACCAGCATCCAAAAAATAACAGCCACAGCCACTCAACACCATCACCCACACACTATCCACACACAAAACAACACACACCACCACACTCAACTCACTTAAATACACATACTCCACCCCACACATCATACACACCACCCCATGGCACCCCAAAGACAACCCCGCTTCACAGACGAAGAACTCAGGGTCATGGTGGAGGAAATCGTTCGGGTAGAGCCCCAGCTGTTCGGCACACAGATACAATACACCAGCATTGCCCGGAGGACGGAGCTATGGCAGAGGATTGTCGACAGGGTGAACGCAGTGGGACAGCACCCCAGAAATCGGGAAGACATCAGGAAGCGATGGAACGACCTACGGGGGAAGGTGCGTTCCATGGTATCCAGGCACAACATCGCCGTGCAGAAGACTGGCGGAGGACCCCCACCTCAACCCCCACAATTCACATCATGGGAGGAGGAAGTCTTGAACATCCTGCATCCTGACGGCCTCGCAGGAGTCGGCGGAGGAATGGATACTGGTAAGTTGAAGCTTCAATACTGCTTCCCCCCCACCTGCATGCCAAATCAGACCCCAACCCTCACCCCCATCCTCGAACCCCACCCTCACCCCCACCCCCATCCTCACCCCCACCCTCACCCCCACCACCATCCTCACCCCCACCACCATCCTCACCCCCACCACCATCCTCACCCCCACCCCCAGCACACCTATTCCCCGCCAATGTCTCACCATCACAACCCACACATCCCAAAACCTAGGCCTGCATGCGTCCACTAAGCATGGACACCCATCACCAAAGCATGCCCAATGCATATACACATCCCCCCCACAAGCCACCCTCACCAAAGCCCCCACACACGAATGCCAGCACTTGGGGACACGAGAACCCACAGATACACCCATATGCCACACATTGAAACTATAACCATACCTCTATACCCCTGCAGGACCCGACCGTCAACACACCGCGGCGGAGGGGCCAGAATTCTCCACACCCCCCACCCAAGAGGCCGTCAGCGATGACAGCAGCTCTGTCGACCTGGACACCGATGACCAGCCCGGACCATCGGGGACCTCTGGACAGTCGGTTCCCCTCACACAGGCCCAGGCCACTACAGACCCAAACCCCTCTGGGAACACCAGCACAGCTCCCACCCAGCGGGCCCATGCCTCTGTCTCCAGGGCGCGTCAATCTGCGGTGTGTCTACCACTACAGGGCACCCAGGATAACCCACCACCCCAACAACAACAGGGACCTGGGGGCAGTGGTAGTGGGCACACCGGCCAGGGGGCAGAGGCCCAGGGAAACAGGGGAACTCGGCGGGCAGCTGTGCGACAGGGGGGGGAGGAGAGGCCCAGGGAACCCACTCTCCACGAGGTCCTCACCACCATCATGGGAGCATACAACCGCTCCCAGGAGACGATGGCGACGGTACTGGCCCGGTTCCAGGAGATCCAGGTGCTGCAGGAGGAACACTATCGGGGGTACAGGGAGGACATCAGAGCCATCAACACCACCCTGGTTACCATGGTAGGGCTGCTGCAGGACCTTGTAAACAGCAGGGCGGACACTGAACAACACCCAAGGGCCCCTGCCACTAGCCTGGACCAAGAACAGCCAACCACCTCCGCCGGCGCTAGTGGACAGGAGGCCCCCGCACAGCAGCAGCCCACCAGACCCCCACCTCCTGCAGGAGAAGAACCACCCCGCAAGAGGGCCCTGAGATCTCGCAAGAAGACAGAGTAGGATGTCAAGACCCCCGCCAGCAAAGGATACCACCTGATGTCATCCCACTGTCCCACATTGTCACCCTGTCCATCCTTGAACTGCCCATGCTCCATCTCTCCACAGGCCTCTGGACAATGCACCTGTGTGACTGTTACTCTGGACTCTGCCATGGACATTCCTTCACCATAGCCCCCACCCACTTGAAACCACCCATCCCATTTTGAGCACTTAAATAAACACCTATTTTGCACCAAAATATCAGGAGTCTGGCTGTGATTTCAATAGATTGTAATTGACATGACAGTGCAAATATGTCCTTGTACATGGTGAAGTCAACAAACAGCTGCCACAAAGCTGTAGTCCATGGGGAAACGAAGCACAGGACTCGTAGTGGGGACCCCAGATCTGAAATAGGGAGGGAAAAGCCAAAACTCAGTCATCATACACTGGGGCAAATAGACAGGCAGCAGAGATGCTGGAGAGTAGTTAACATTTACTAAATTATCTTTGAAATGTTACCTGTGTCCTATTGGAAGTACTGTTCAATGATTCTGTCCCTGTTGTCTGTTTCAGCCCCGTCGTCTTCCTCCTCGTCACTCTCCTCAGGTTCCACCGCTGCCACAACACCACCGTCTCGACCATCCTCCTGCAGGAAAGGCACCTGGCGGCGCAAAGCCAGGTTGTGAAGCATGCAGCAGGCCACGATGATGTGACACACCTTCTTAAGTGAGTACATTAGGGATCCACCTGTCATATGCAGGCAGCGAAACCTGGCCTTTAGGAGGCCAAAGGTGCGTTCGATCACCCTCCTAGTACGCCCATGGGCCTCATTGTACCGTTCCTCTGCCCTGGTCCGGGGATTCCTTACTGGGGTCAGTAGCCACGACAGGTTGGGGTACCCAGAGTCCCCCACTAGCCATACACGGTGTCTCTGTAGCTGTTCCATCACGTAAGGGATGCTGCTATTCCTGAGGATGTAGGCGTCATGCACTGACCCTGGGAATTTGGCATTTACATGCGAGATGTACTGGTCAGCCAAACACACCACCTGGATGTTCATTGAATGGTAATTTTTTCTGTTCCTGTACACCTGCTCCCTGTCTCTTGGGGGAACCAAAGCCACATGGGTCCCATCAATGGCACCAATTACGTTGGGAATATGTCCAAGGGCGTAGAAATCACCCTTCACTGTAGCCAATTCGCCCACCTCAGGGAAAATGATGTAGTTCCTCACGGATTTCATCAGGGCAGACAACACTCTGGATAACACCTTCGAAAACATGGGCTGAGACATCCCAGAAGCAATTCCCACGGTTGTCTGAAATGACCCACTTGCCAAGAAATGTAGTACTGACATGACCTGCACCAGAGGGGGAATCCCTGTGGGTTGGCGGATGGGGGACATCAGGTCGGGCTCCAGCTGGGCACACAGTTCATGGATAGTGGCACGGTTAAGACGGTAGGTCAGGATAATGTGGCGTTCTTCCATTGTCGACAGGTCCACCAGCGGTCGGTACACGGGAGGATTCATCCATCTCCTCGCCCAACCCAGCGGACGGTGCCTAGGAAGGACAACATGGAGCACACAGTCAGGCAACCCACAGGTACGTACTCACAGCTAGCACAGTATACGATTCTCTATGCAGTGAATGGCGTGTCTGAGTGGCTATGCAAGGCCTAGGCCTGTGTGACGCAGTTGAAATTGAGCCATGTGGGCCCTGGAAATGGCGGCTGCCTGACCTGTGAAGTGTGACAATGGGATGTGAGGTCAATGCGCTGGCGTGGCACACCGCGGCGGGCGGCGGGCGAAGACCGCGGCGCGAAGCCGCATTGGTTAACATTGAAGCCTATGGGTTTCAGGAGCCAATGGCGAAGGGCACCGGCGGTGGCGGGACGCACCGCCGCGGTACGCACCGCCGCGGACGTGACCGCCATTTTCTATCTACTTATCCACTTGCGACTTGAACTTTCACAGGAGAGGACCTATACTGCAAGTGTTGCTGTGACCTCGGTCTGGAAGGGACAATGGCTGCTGCGACTGGGGAAAGGGCCCCTGCCTTCACTGGAGAGGAGTTGGAGAAACTTGTGGATGGGGTCCTCCCCCAGTATGCGCTACTCTACGGTCCTCCAGACCAACAAGTGAGTTTAATTCAATATGGATTTGGGGCCACTGGCTGGCTTGGGGGCCTGGCGGGGATGGGGGGCATGTTGGGGCTGGCGGGGGGCCTGGCGGGGGGCCTGGCGGGGATGGGGGGCATGTTGGGCATGGCGGGGGGCATGGCGGGGGGCCTGGCGGGGATGGGGGGCATGTTGGGCATGGCGGGGGGCCTGGCGGGGATGGGGGGCATGTTGGGCATGGCGGGGGGCATGGCGGGGGGCCTGGCGGGGATGGGGGGCATGTTGGGCATGGCGGGGGGCCTGGCGGGGGGCCTGGCGGGGATGGGGGGCATGTTGGGGCTGGCGGGGGGCCTGGCGGGGGGCCTGGCGGGATGGGGGGCATGTTGGGCATGGCGGAGGGGCCTGGCGGGGGGCCTGGCGGGGATGGGGGGCATGTTGGGCATGGCGGGGGGCATGGCGGGGGGCCTGGCGGGGATGGGGGGCATGTTGGGCATGGCGGGGGGCCTGGCGGGGATGGGGGCGTTGGGCCACTGGAAAGGAAAATGCTGAGAAACTTGAACGTGGTATTTCTCCCTCCCTGTACGTGTCACATAGGTCCGCGCCCATGAGAAGATCGGGATTTGGCGTGCCATCGCCAAGGAAGTCCGGGCCCTGGGGGTCCACCATCGACGGGGCACCCACTGCCGCAAGAGGTGGGAGGACATCCGCCGCGGGACCAAGAAGACCGCCGAGTCCCTGCTGGGGATGGCCTCCCAACGTAGGCGGGGTGCCTGCCGTCAACTGAGCCCCCTGATGTTCCGGATCCTGGCGGTGGCCTACCCTGAATTGGATGGGCGCGTGAGGGCAGCACAGCAGACACAAGGGGGTGAGTACAAGCATTATCTACTCTGTTGTCGCGCAGTGGAGGTGTCTGGGTGGGGGAGGAGGGCTGGGGGTCCCCCTAGGCCAGGGCGATATCTGTAGGCTGGGCACCCCCGTAAGCCCCTGTGTCCCCAGCCACCACCCTCAGTAGTTTGTCAGTACAGCCATCCCTGGGCCGTGTCATCCATGGGTGCAGTTGTCAACTCTAGGCGTGTAGGGCATGTTCCACGGAATGCGTAGCGTACCCCAAGTGCGCAACTTAGTGCAGGGGGCATCTGTGTCTGTCATGTCCGCTAACTGTACCGGAGATCCATGTACTCAATATCCCTTTATTTCTCTCTCCCCCCCCCTTTTTGTTTGTCTTTCTGTGCTTGTGTGCATCAGCATCATCAGGCGGAGGAGAAGTGGCATCGGGGCAGGAGGGAGCTGCATCTCACATGGCCCTGGAGGGCCATGCCACAGAGTCAGACTGGACCAGTGAGACGGAGGGCGAGGGGAGCTCCACGACGGGGACGACTGGACCCTGCAGCGACACGGACACGTCCTCGGAAGGGGGCTCCCTTGCGGGGGTGGCACCATCCGTGCCCCCCGCCATTACAGGTACAGCCGCCACCCAGCGCACCATCTCCGCCCTCCCAGCAGCCCCTCAGCGTTCGCCCCGTGCCCGCTCTGCCAGGAAGCCGGGCATCTCCTTCGCCCCAGGCACCTCAGGCCCTGCCCCTGTTACCCCCGCTGCCCTCAGTGAGGAGGTCATTGACCTCCTCCGAACGCTCATTGTTGGGCAGAATACCCTTTTGAATGCCATCCAGGGGGTGGAGAGGGAGGTTCATCGCAGCAATGCGTACCTGGAGGGCATTCATTCGGGTCAGGCTGCCCATCAGCGATCGTTCCAGGCTCTGGCCTCAGCACTGACGGCAGCCATTGTCCCTGTCTCCTGCCTGCCTCTACTAACTCCCTCCTCCCAGTCTCCTGTTCCTCTGCCTGTCCCACCCACACCATCAGACCAGCCTGCACACACCTCAACACCCAAGAGAAGCTCATCCAAACATAAGCACCACAGATCACGCAGACATTCACACACGCAACATTCCGATGCAGACATGCCAACAGTCACTACCACCTCTGTGACCCCCACCTCCTCGTCTCCCTCCTCCCTCCCTGTGACGTCTACACTCACACCTCCATTCACCTCACCATCAGCCAATGTTTCCATCACCAGCACACCCTCCACTCTAGTCCGCACACGTGCAGTCACCACCCCCACTGCCATTTACACGTCCCCTGTGTCCTCTCCCACTGTGTCTGTCACCCCCTCTTCCACACCACACAAACGCAGCCACCCACCCACCCAACAGCCATCCACCTTACGACAGCCTATCCCTCTTGCACCTGCACCCAAAGACAGCAAACGTGACTCACCTACAACCACATCCTCTCCCTCCACTCCCATTCCCACTGTACCTACCACTCTCCATTGTCCCAAGAAGCTCTTCCTCGCCACTACTAACTTCTTTCCTGACCCTGAGCCCCCCCCTCCTTCTCGTCGGGGTAAGAAGAGCACCTCAGCCACCACCAGCCCTGCAGCCCCCTTGACAAGGGTGCAGGGGTATTGGAGCCCGCCAGCCCGCATGTCTGGGTCTTCGCCCAGCAGCAAGGGGCCAGCCAGCCCACCCCCTGGGAAGAGGAGCAGAAGGCGGAAGGGTCGCCGCAGGAGCCCGCCTTCTACATCCCCCCCGGACATCACCCAGAGACAGTCACCAGCCACAGCTCCAAAGGGAGAAAAGGGCCACAGGCCCACGACTAAGGAGGGCAAGGGCAGCAAGTCGGAGAGGTCAGGCAGCAGGCCTGCTGCCCAGGAGGAGCCCACAACCCCCATAGCCGCTGCCCCGGGAGGAACCGGCACAGCTGCCCCGGGAGAGCCCACCACCCCCATAGCCGCTGCCCAGGGAGGACCCAGCCCAGCTGGCCAGGAGGGCCCCACCACCCACAGCCCAGGTGGGCAGTGAAGGAGCACCATCCCCGCTGCCCAGGAGGGCACCACCAGGCAATTAGCAGTTGGCCATAGACCGGCCGCCGTCTCAAGAACCGCTGAACTGGGCCCCGCCGTCTCAAGAACCGCTGAACTGGGCCCTTCAGGGCAAGAACCGCTGAACTGGGCCCCGCCGTCTCAAGAACCGCTGAACTGGGCCCTTCAGGGCAAGAACCGCTGAACTGGGCCCTTCAAGGCAAGGACCGCTGAACTGGGCCCCGCCGTCTCAAGCACCGCTCCGCTGGGCCCCGCCGTCTCAAGAACCGCTGAACTGGGCCCTTCAAGGCAAGAACCGCTGAACTGGGCCCCGCCGTCTCAAGAACCGCTGAACTGGGCCCTTCAGGGCAAGAACCGCTGAACTGGGCCCCGCCGTCTCAAGAACTGCTGAACTGGGCCCTTCAGGGCAAGAACCGCTGAACTGGGCCCTTCAAGGCAAGGACCGCTGAACTGGGCCCCGCCGTCTCAAGCACCGCTCCGCTGGGCCCCGCCGTCTCAAGAACCGCTGAACTGGGCCCTTCAAGGCAAGAACCGCTGAACTGGGCCCCGCCGTCTCAAGAACCGCTGAACTGGGCCCTTCAGGGCAAGAACCGCTGAACTGGGCCCTTCAAGGCAAGGAGCGCTGAACTGGGCCCCGCCGTCTCAAGAACCGCTGAACTGGGCCCTTCAAGGCAAGAACCGCTGAACTGGGCCCCGCCGTCTCAAGAACCGCTGAACTGGGCCCCGCCGTCTCAAGAACCGCTGAACTGGGCCCCGCTGTCTCAAGAACCGCTCCGCTGGGCCCCGCCGTCTCAAGAACCGCTGAACTGGGCCCCGCCGTCTCAAGAACCGCTGAACTGGGCCCTTCAGGGCAAGAACCGCTGAACTGGGCCCTTCAAGGCAAGGACCGCTGAACTGGGCCCCGCCGTCTCAAGAACCGCTGAACTGGGCCCTTCAGGGCAAGAACCGCTGGCCCTTTGGCAGACGTGGCAGGGCAGGATCTATCTCGGGAAGGGCTGCAGGATGTCCTCTGGCCAACTTGCCTCCTCCAGTGGCAGTGGGGTCTGTTGTGGACTGTATGGACTGTGGCTTTGCTCTCCCCAGGATGGCCCAGTGGGCAGGCCACCCACTGTATGGACTGTTTGGACTGTGGCTTTGCTCTCCCCAGGATGGCCCAGTGGGCAGGCCACCCACTGTATGGACTGTATGGACTGTGGCTTTGCTCTCCCCAGGATGGCCCAGTGGGCAGGCCACCCACTGTATGGACTGTATGGACTGTGGCTTTGCTCTCCCCAGGATGGCCCAGTGGGCAGGCCACCCACTGTATGGACTGTATGGACTGTGGCTTTGCTCTCCCCAGGATGGCCCAGTGGGCAGGCCACCCACTGTATGGACTGTACAGGGAGTGCAGAATTATTAGGCAAATGAGTATTTTGACCACATCATCCTCTTTATGCATGTTGTCTTACTCCAAGCTGTATAGGCTCGAAAGCCTACTACCAATTAAGCATATTAGGTGATGTGCATCTCTGTAATGAGAAGGGGTGTGGTCTAATGACATCAACACCCTATATCAGGTGTGCATAATTATTAGGCAACTTCCTTTCCTTTGGCAAAATGGGTCAAAAGAAGGACTTGACAGGCTCAGAAAAGTCAAAAATAGTGAGATATCTTGCAGAGGGATGCAGCACTCTTAAAATTGCAAAGCTTCTGAAGCGTGATCATCGAACAATCAAGCGTTTCATTCAAAATAGTCAACAGGGTCGCAAGAAGCGTGTGGAAAAACCAAGGCGCAAAATAACTGCCCATAAACTGAGAAAAGTCAAGCGTGCAGCTGCCACGATGCCACTTGCCACCAGTTTGGCCATATTTCAGAGCTGCAACATCACTGGAGTGTCCAAAAGCGCAAGGTGTGCAATACTCAGAGACATGGCCAAGGTAAGAAAGGCTGAAAGACGACCACCACTGAACAAGACACACAAGCAGAAACGTCAAGACTGGGCCAAGAAATATCTCAAGACTGATTTTTCTAAGGTTTTATGGACTGATGAAATGAGAGTGAGTCTTGATGGGCCAAATGGATGGGCCCGTGGCTGGATTGGTAAAGGGCAGAGAGCTCCAGTCCGACTCAGACGCCAGCAAGGTGGAGGTGGAGTACTGGTTTGGGCTGGTATCATCAAAGATGAGCTTGTGGGGCCTTTTCGGGTTGAGGATGGAGTCAAGCTCAACTCCCAGTCCTACTGCCAGTTCCTGGAAGACACCTTCTTCAAGCAGTGGTACAGGAAGAAGTCTGCATCCTTCAAGAAAAACATGATTTTCATGCAGGACAATGCTCCATCACACGCGTCCAAGTACTCCACAGCGTGGCTGGCAAGAAAGGGTATAAAAGAAGGAAATCTAATGACATGGCCTCCTTGTTCACCTGATCTGAACCCCATTGAGAACCTGTGGTCCATCATCAAATGTGAGATTTACAAGGAGGGAAAACAGTACACCTCTCTGAACAGTGTCTGGGAGGCTGTGGTTGCTGCTGCACGCAATGTTGATGGTGAACAGATCAAAACACTGACAGAATCCATGGATGGCAGGCTTTTGAGTGTCCTTGCAAAGAAAGGTGGCTATATTGGTCACTGATTTGTTTTTGTTTTGTTTTTGAATGTCAGAAATGTATATTTGTGAATGTTGAGATGTTATATTGGTTTCACTGGTAATAATAAATAATTGAAATGGGTATATATATTTTTTTGTTAAGTTGCCTAATAATTATGCACAGTGATAGTCACCTGCACACACAGATATCCCCCTAACATAGCTAAAACTAAAAACAAACTAAAAACTACTTCCAAAAATATTCAGCTTTGATATTAATGAGTTTTTTGGGTTCATTGAGAACATGGTTGTTGTTCAATAATAAAATTAATCCTCAAAAATACAACTTGCCTAATAATTCTGCACTCCCTGTATGGACTGTGGCTTTGCTCTCCCCAGGATGGCCCAGTGGGCAGGCCACCCACTGTATGGACTGTTTGGACTGTGGCTTTGCTCTCCCCAGGATGGCCCAGTGGTCATGGAGTCCCCTCGTGGATCTGGCGTCGTGTACTCAAGTGGCTGAGGTGCCCCCCCTTCCCTTCCCCCTGAGGTGCCTGTCCTATTTTCTTTCTGATGCCCCTGCAGTGTTCTCTCCGTGGAGTTCTTGTCGTGGGACTGGGCCTTGCCCCTTTGCACAGGACCCCTGTGATCCACGGACAGTGGTTGGACTACATTTAGTAGCTGTATATATTTTGTACATAGTTTATTTATTTATTGGGATTACTGGTGTACATATTTCAATATATCTGCCCGTTTATGATCTCTTCTTTTGGTCTTTGCATTATTTCGGAGGGGGGTGGTTTGTGGGTTGTGACAGTGATCTGTGGGAATGCATTGATGTGTGTGTTGTAGTGGGTGTGGGTGGGTGGGTGTGTGCCGGTAATCTTTTCCCTCCCCTGTGTCGTAGGTGCCGTACTCACCGATGTCTTCCGCGCCGCCGGGCGTGCTCCTGGTATATGAGCAGGAATAGGAGTGCGGGGATGACCTGCAACTCTGGCTCCATACTGCCGGAATCTCGCGTGGAGTGCGTAGAGGTGAGCGTTTTCCCGTTCGTAGTCTGTTTCCGCCGTGTTCTTATCGGCGGTGCTCCCGCCCCGGAAAAGGTGGCAGATTGGTGGGTCGTAATAGGGTGGGCGGTACTTTGTCTGCCGCCGGGCTGTTGGCGGGAACCGCCGCGCTGTTTGTTTGTACCGCTGTGGCGGTCGGAGTGTTAAGTTGGCGGGCTGTGTTGGCGGTTCCCGCCAGGGTCAGAATTGCATATTTTAGACCGCCGGCCTGTTGGCGGCTTGGCCGCCGCTTTATCACCGACCGCCAGGGTCAGAATGAGGGCCCATGTCTCAATCAAACACAGGTAATAAAGAAGATGCAGTAAAGTTTCAATAGGTTTTATTTAGCAAAACTGCAATCTGCGTTAAGTTGCATGGGCTGCAATGATTAGGATAATGAACAGCGCAAGAAACAGAATGGTAAAGACAAGAGTCATTATTACAAAGACCCCCACCATCTTGCAAGAACATGCAATGACATGAGATGTGAAATATGTCCTTATACCCTAGCATAATGAGCCTAACCTCTAACCTAAAAGAGAGCTAAGTATGTTAAACCTAATCTGCCAATGCCATGTCCATAAGAAGAGCTTCCCAACCCTCATTACCTTGGAATGAGGTATCTAGTTCAGACTACGTAGGGACACGAAGAATGGGTCAGCGTCAAGGCAACATGCAGCATCGATAGCAGCGATGGCATCTGGTCGGAATCCCTCTGACTATTTATTTAACTGAAGGGCATTTATACAGATCTGCTTGGACCCCTGACATAGGTCTGTTCCCAAACCATAGATAACAAGAAATGCTTGGGATGGTAATTTATGTAAACAATTCCCCCGAAAGCACGAAGAGGGAAAGTACCTAATGTGAACACCTACAATTTGTTTATCTTTGTCGCTTGATATTGATGCCTTATGGTGGTGGCACTGATAATGCAAACTAAAACTTGGGCCTAACTAAAAACAAGGCAGCCATTTTGAAAGATTTAATTAAATAAATGCGCTAAGACAGAGCAAGCTAAGTAGGGTAAAAGTCACTAGGTGACGGGGGCACGAGTCTCTAAGCCAAAGGCTAAGCTAACACCTGTATCACATTAAAACAAACTAGGATTCCCTGCAAGACAGACTCAAGCCTTCAGTGGCTCATTCATCTCCATCGCACAATGGCAATCAAGGGGACAAGGTTATACGAAGAATATAGTTTGACTATTATCAAGCAATTTAGAAATTAGGACAACACCATAGAACAGAATGTTTTGTTTCAAGATTCATAACTTTCTCGCTACTTTATATTTTAGCGATTGGACTCTGAGACAGTGTGTTCTCTCCCCCATGGATGAAATCAAATTATTATTGGGTTGCAGTCTTGTTTTCTTATCACATACTTACTGCCAGCATTTAGTTTGATTCAAGTTTTGTTTATCTCTGTTAAAATATGTAGCAGAGAAATAAGTATAGGAATGTATTAACCAAGATCGGACAATGTGTCACAAGGGGAGCAGGGCTACAGCTACAGGTGTTTGTGTGTGCGAGAGGGGTGTGTGTAGGGGGGACAAACAGAGCCAGGCCACCATATATTTTTGTGTGCCCCCCCTAAAAAGTACAGGATTTGCCTTTGTTTTTTTGTTTTTTTGTATATTATTATTGTAATTCATTTGAGCCTTTACCTGGAATGCTCTGTGTAGCAGATTGCACTCTCTGTCTTGTCTAAGATGCCAAGGATGGGTGGCAACTCATGTTTCTGAGGAGAGTGGAGGGTCAGTGCAGTCACACACATGTCCCTTTGTGCCCAAAATGTAAATAATTAGAAATAAGAGACAGAGGATGAGATTCTGAACCTTGCTTGACTCTGGCTAGCTACAATAAAATCATTGTCCTGGAAGTCAATACAAGACCCAAAGGAGGTGTGGCCTGTCCAATATTTGTGGCACGCCACCTGCCACCTGCCTGCCAATGCTGAGCTGGTTCTCCCTGTAACATGTGTCATCACAGCATTGCCACCTGCTGGTACAGACAGAGCTGCTGAGCTGACCATTTCAGGGCCCAGCGACCCTGGGTGCTACAGCAGCTGGCATCATAATATCTGCAGCACACTACTCTGCACCTGCATGGTATTGTTTGCAGCACCAGTGACCAGACCAACTACGGGCACTCTAGCCGACCAAGGAATCAAGGTTCCTAACTACTCTACAACTGAGTGAGCAAGGGTATTCTGCTGCACTGCTAATAAATCATACATACTTATATAAAACGAGAATAGACCCTTTTCTCATGAGAGGTAGGTAAAGTGCCTGCCAGAGCAAGAGCACACGGTCAATGAGATATCTGGCATGTAAATTAGCCAGCAATGTAAAAATATGTTAAAACCTGTAGGACCTGACCCTTTTTACAGGGTTATCCCCAAACTTTTGCCTTCCTCCACCTGCTTTCTGACCCCCTTTTTGTTGGCTTTAGGACTCTGGGCACCTTACCACTGCTAATCAGTGCTAAAGTGCATGTGCTCTCTCCTCTACACCTTGGTATAATTGGTTGACACGTGTTAGGCTTGTTTAATTTACATGTAAGTCCCTTGTAAAGTGGTATACCATATACCCAGGGCCTATAAATTAAATACTACTAGTTGGCCTGCAACGCTGATTCAAGCACCCACAGAAGTAGCCTTTCAACTTGTCTCAGGCCTGTGCAGTTTTCTGCCACACACACTTGGCAAGCCAAGCCAAGGCCTAAACTCCTTTTTCACTATACCAAAGTCACCCCTAGTAGCCCTTTGGGCAGGGTGCTGTGTATGTAAAAGGTAGGACATGTCTTTATGTGTTCCTTGTCCTAGTAGTGACAAACAGCCTATTTAGTTTCCCACTACTGTGAGTGTTGTTTCTTTCATAGGATTACATTGAAATGTCCTGACATATGTCTAAGTGGTATCTTCTGATCTATGAGGAATATCATGAGCATGTTTAGGATGTTTGGAATGATAGTGAGAAATCCTGCTTACTGGTGTCAGTGGATTTCTATTACTATTTTAGAAATCACACTTTTAGAAAATTGACATTTCTCTGTGCTTATAATTCTATTGCTTTGAAGCCTGACTCCAATCCACGTCCTGGGCCGAGTGCCAGCTCCACTTGGTGCATACGTTCCAGACAGCCATAACACTGGGTGTGACAGAAGAGGCATCTGCATACTGATAGTCTTCCAGGGCTGGGGAGAGGGAGGGGCGTTCCTATCTTACATGCGAAAAGGCCGTGTCCTGTCCTCACAAAATGGAATGTTTTCCCCCTACTGATGTCTGGAGACAGGGCTGGTTTGAAAGGGTGTTGTGCCTCACTTGAAAGGGTCCCTTTGAAGTTACCCCCAGAGCAAAGGAATTTTTCAGTAAAAGCAAGAGGGGCTCTGCTCCCTGATTTTTAGAGCCTTTTTGGAACTGGGATAGAACCTCTGTCAGAGGGACTGCTGGACTACACAAAGGACTCATCTGGACTGCTCTTCTTTTGTTGCCCTGCTGTCCAGTGGCTGGTGGGTGGCCCAAAGGACTCATCTGGATTGCTTGTTACCCTGCTGTCAGCTGCCCTGCTGACTGTGGGGGCCTCAGGATCCTGTGGGACTGCCAGGAGGAACCGTCATAGTAATCTACACGTGCTGGCCTATCTACTTTGCCCTTACTGCAAGTGTTCTCCTGGGACTGGTTGGCCCAGAGATGGCCATCAGACACTGAGCGTGCCCCCCCCAGGCTGTCTTCTTTCATTGATGTATTTTGCTAGCACTGAAAAGCACTGTTTTTGGTGTCTCCACTTGAGCGCTTTTGCATGCTCCATTTGTCCCCTTGCAAAGCAACCACATGTGGGAGCGTGTTGTATTCTCCCTTGACTTCCTTTTTATTGAGTTAAGCATGTGGAGAGCGCTCTGCCCTCTGTAGCCCCAGGGACGGGCAACAACAAGGAGGCTGGGGGGGGGACTGCCATGGCAGTTGCAGGTGGCTCCCGATGGGCGCAGGCAAAGTGAGCTTCATCAGTGCCCACGGGACACAAGCAGGCACAAACTTGATTAATCACTGATGCGACCTAGGCCAAAAGAAGAAAATGAGCTGGCCCACAGCAGGAGGAGTTCCCCAGATGGAGCTGCCTCGCAAGTAAGGGAGGTCTCAGTCTGGGAGGCCCTACAGGACTCCGTACAAGCGACTTAAGCAAGGCAGCACGTCATGGAGGTCGGCTCTGCACCACTCGGAAGCGGACGTCTGCTTTGTGGTTTCCCCTCTGAGTGCAGGAAGAAATTGACAAGTACCACATTCCCCCTAGTAGAGGAGCCCGCAATGGCCCTGACAGCCTTTTTCTACTCTAGACGCGGAGTGAGACGGGACGGCAACCTGGACAAAGGCCCCATTCTCGGTAAGGGAAATTACCGCCCTTGTGTGAAAGGAGCACAGAAGCTCCTGTATTGGACGTGTGGGTTTTGCACTCACTGTATATTCCATAAAAGAAGCACAGATGTGCTATTGCCATCGTGTAGAAGGCGTTGTGGGTGATTGCTGGATAATCGACAGTTCACCATTGTTGTCTTTTACCCTCAGAGTTTCTGCTGCATTTTTTGGCTTGATGTAGTTTGATATGCTGTAATGTGAATATTCTTAGGATCTCCCTAGAGTGAGTTGGCAGGGTAATGTTTATGACATGTGCTTTGTCCTTTTATTGGCTTTCATGATGATGTTTCATATGACATATGACAAAGAGAAAATGTCTTGGTGTGTATGATGATAATGGTTTGACAAGTGCATGGCTGGCACAATATTCCTGATTCATGTTGTTTTGGTCTGTGATGTTTGTACAATACAGTTTAGTTTTATTTAGCTTGATTGGAAGTTTCTTTTGTGTATTTATTGTGTCACTAGTGTGTGTGTGTGTGTGTTGTGTGTTGTGCAAACGTTTTACACCTTACCTCTGAAGATTAGCCTGACTGCTCTGTGCCAAGACACTGGGGGTGAGCACAAGTTATATTTGGTGTGTAACTTACTCACCCTGACTAGAGTGGTGGTTTCTGGCTAGCTGAGGTGCATACCCTAGCCATCCAGAAACCCCATTTCTAACAAAACATCTTCATGATTCGTGTATTTATCACAAGCCCAAACATTTTACCATGAAATATAGGATTATTTTACTCCATTGAGGGGCATTTATTAAAACCGATATCTTTAAACTTCAGCCTAGAAATAATCTTGCCCTGTGCCCAGACAACAATGCCATTAGAGTACACTAAGGGGCAAGTTTGTTGCCATGGGTGCCCTATATGTGCTCTAGATTCTCCTTCTACATGGAGCAACATCATAGCCTATTAAATTAAAACACAACAGGTTTTTGTACTGTGCACCTCTTAGAGTCACATACTTGAAGGTGTTCTCATATGGCTTTATGAAGAAAAAAGCAGCACAGAGAAATACAATATTTGCATAGGATCACACAATTTGTAAAGCAGGGAAGCCGGGATTGGTCCCATGTTTCATAGTTTCCCATTGTGCAATTTAAATTCACCACTAGATGGAATTTCTTACTCTTCTGTTTCACATCAAAGGTTAATGGTTTGACTTAAATTTTTAATAATTCCAGAAAGCAGAAAGTATTACCTTAAATAACAGATTCTATCACTGCATTGAGAGGCATTTATTAAAACTGACAGCTTTTAAACCTTGACTTAAAAACATTCCTGCCCCCTACAAGACAGCAATGCCATTAGTGAACACTAAGAACCAAGTCAGTTATCAAGTGTGCCCCATATTATTATGAGTAGAGCAACATAATGGCTCTACTCATAAACACAAGAAGTTTTTGTACTGTGCACATCCTTAAACTCACATATTTGTAGGTGTTCTTCTATGTAATAATAAAAAAATTGGCCCAGGAAATAATATTTACCTAGGATCACACAATTTGGTAAAACGAGGATGCCGGCATTGATGCCGTGTTTTCTAGCTTCACAATGTGCAAGATGGGAATCCCTTTCTCTCACCTGTCTGTTTTACATCAATGGTTAATGCTTTGACATTAATTCTTAATTCCGGAAAGCAAAGGATTTCCCCTTAAAGTACAGGATTACAGCATTTAGAGGCATTTATTAAATCTTCAGCTTACCCCCAGGGTTCCGGGGCAAGCTGGTCTCGTCCTCGCACATGGTTCCCGTGTGCTGGGGACGATAACAGCTCCTCCTACACCCGGCCCACGGGGAGCACTAGGGCTCCCCCCATGGGCCAGGGGCAGGAATGGAAGGGGAATTGCTTCCCCTTCCACCTCTGATCCTCCCACCCCCTCAGCGATGTCTGATGACGTCAGCGTGCAAATCATGCGCTGACCTCATCAGAGGTCACCTCCGATCGCGCTGGAAGCATGCCCAGAAGAGAAATGTAAAAGCATTTCTCTTCCGATCGGGAGGTGGGGTGGGAGAGGCATGAAAGGAAAGGAAAGACCTTTCCTTTCCTTTCATGTCTCTCTCAGCATTGGGTGGTAGGAAATTTGTCCCAGTGTGGTGATCCCACACAGAAATGTGGGAAAAGTTAGATTTATTAGCTAAATTTGAGGTTTGCTGAAGATTCTGGGTAAGAAAGCATTGGGGGATCCACACCAGTCACACCTCCCTGGACTGCCTCGGGTGTCTAGTTTTCAGAAATGTCTGGGTTTGGTAGATTTCACTAGATGGCTGCAGAGCCCAGGACCAAAAACGCAGATCTCCCCCCACCCCCAACAATAACAGGTAGTTTTGTATTTGATCATTTTGATGTGTCCAGATAGTGTTTTGGGGAATTTCCTTTCGCAAGCACTACTTCTACCCACATAAGTGTGGTACCATTTTTATCAGGAGACTTGGGGAAATGCTGGGTTGAAGGAAATGTGTGGCTCCTCTCAGATTCCAGAACTTTCTGGCACCAAAATGTGAGGAAAAGTTGTTTTTTGGGCCAGATTTTGAGGTTTGCAAAGGATTCTGGGTAACAGAACCTGGTGAGAGTGCCACAAGTCACCCCATCTTGGATTCCCCTAGGTGTCTAGTTTTCAAAAATGCACAGGTATGGTAGGTTTCCCTAGGTGCTGGCTGAGCTAGAGGCCAAAATCCACAGCTAAGCACTTTGCAAAAAACAGTTCTGTTTTCTTTGGGAAAATGTTTTGTGTCCACATTGTGTTTTGGGGCATTTCCTGTTGCAGGTGCTAGGCCTACCCACACAAGTGAGGTACCATTTTTATTGGGAGAATTGGGGAAACGCTAAGTTACAGGAAATTTTTGGTTCCTCTCCGATTCCAGAAGTTTCTGTCATCGAAATGTGAGGAAAAAGTGTTTTGTTGGCCAAATTTTGAGGTTTACAAAGGATTCTGGGTAACAGAACCTGGTGAGAGCCCCACAAGTCACCCCATTTTGGATTTCACTACGAGGTTTCAAAAATGTGCAGGTTTGGTAGGTTTCCCGAGGTGTCGGCTGAGCTAGAGGCCAAAATCTACAGCTAGGAACTTTGCAAAAAACACGTCAGATTTCAATGTAAAAATGTGATGTGTCCTTGTTGCATTTTCTGTCACGAGCATTAGGCCTACCCATGCAAGTGAGGTACTACTTTTATTGGGAGACTTGGGGGAACACAGAATAGCAACAAGTGTTATTGCCCCTTGTCTTTCTCTACATTTTTTCCTTCCAAATGTAAGACAGTGTGTAAAAAAGACGTCTATTTGAGAAACGCCCAGTAATTGACATGCTAGTATGGGCACCCCGAAAATCAGAGATGTGCAAATAACCACTGCTTCTTAGCACCCTATCTTGTGCCCATTTTGGAAATACAAAGGTTTCCTGATACCTATTTTTCAGTCTTCATATTTCACCAAATGAATTGCTGTATACCCAGTGTAGAATGAAAACCCATTGCAAGGTGCAGCTCATTTATTGGCTCTGGGTACCTAGGGTTCTTGATGAACCTACAAGCCCTATATATCCCCACAACCAGAAGAGTCCAGCAGATGTAACGGTATATTGTTTTAAAAAATCTGACATCGCAGGAAAAAGTTACAGAGTAAAACATTGAGAAAAATTGCAGATTTTTCACCTTTATTTCAATGTTTTTTTTCAGCTGTTATTTTCTGTAGGAAAACCTTTTAGGAACTACACAAATGACCCTTGCTGAATTCAGAATTTTGTCTACTTTCCAGCAATGTTTAGCTTTCTGGGATCCTGCATTGAGTTCACACCCATTACTGTCACTAAGTGGAAGGAGCCTGAAAGCACAAAAAATAGTAACAATGGAGTATGTCCTAGTAAAATGCTAAAATTGGGTTGAAAAATGCGGTTTTCCGATTCAAGTCCACCTGTTCCTGAAAGCTGGAAAGCTGATGATTTTAGCACTGCAAACCCTTTGTTGATGCCATTTTCAGGGACAAAACCATCAGCCTTCTTCTGCAGCCCTTTTTCCCATTTGTTTTTTGTTAAACAAACTTTTTGCTGTATTTTGGATAATTTCTTCATCGCCTTCAGAAGAAACCACAAACTCTGGGTACCTCTAGAATCCCTAGGATGTTGGAAAAAAAGGAAGCAAATTTGGCGTGGATAGGTTATGTGGACAAAAAGTTATGAGGGCCTAAGCTTGGACAGCCCCAAATAGCCAAAAAAAGGCCTGGCACCTGATTGGGAAAATGCTTGGCAACGAAGGGGTTAAAACCATTTGTTCCCCGTCCAAGACGACAATGGCATTAGTGAACACTAGGAAGCAAATCAGTTATCATGTGTACCCTATATTCTTATTAAAGGTGGAGCAGCATTATTTTTTCATTATTTTAATGTGTTTTCATGTGTGATAATCAAGATAAAGGCAGCAAGATGAAATCTTTCCCTAGGAGTACAAAATTTGGTCAAGCGCTGAAGCTGGGATGATCCCATTTCATTGGTAGTCACCCATTGTGCAATTTAGCCACTACATAGGAATTTCTTAATCTCTGCCATTTTAAAATAAAGCTGAAAGCTTTGAATTTAATTCTTGGTTCCTATCATTGGAACATAGGTGACAGGCAGAAGCTGCATTAAAGGTTGTCTCATTTTGAGCTTAAGGGTCCAAGAGTAACTCGAGCTGAACTACAGCAGGAATCTGACTTGAACTTTCAGTAGCTCGCCCACATCAGCTTTCTGACAACTCCAACCTACCATGACAGGTAGTGTCACTGAGTTGGTTAACCAAGTCCAGTCCCACCCTGGCTTATTCTGATGTTTGTTAAACTGGCTCAGTCTTGAAAGTGTTCAAAAGCTGTTATGTAGTGTGTAGAGTTGTATAAGTGTGGCGACATAAATTCTGAGATAGTAGCTAAATTCAGTGCTTAATTTGTAAAAGAATAAGAGGCATATTTAAGAGCCCCTAGAGCCACCGGAGTGTCACTTTTCATGACGCTCCGGTGGCGCTATGCCCTTCGTCGTATTCACAATGTGGCATTAAGCCACTTTTTGTGGCTTAACGCCACCTTGTAAATATGGCCCCTTCACATGCAGCACTTTGCGTGGAAGGGGCGTGCAAATGGTGTTGCTGTGGGTGTGCCACAGCAACACCTATTACATTTTGATGCTGCCTCAGATTTATGAGCTTACGTAAACCAGAGGCAGCGCCATAATCTAACATCACCCTAGGGGTGGCGTTAGCATTGTGCAACGAGGAGAAATGCTTTCAATTCTCCTCGTTTTTTGCTCTCCCTATGTGCTCTGCACTTTGCAGCACACATAGAAGGAGCATATCACCATTTAAGATTGTTTTTGTGCAGCAAGGTGTTCCTTCCTGCACAAATAAAATCCCCCCCTCAACGCAGCCATCCTTGCACCAAGGTACAAGTGTTGCTGCATTGGCGCACGGCATCAAATTTAGCGCCGGTGCAGGGGGAAATACAGAGGGGAATGTCAAAGCTTAGTCTTAGTTATACCTCATGCCTCTTTAATCCACCACCAGATGCTATTTGCCTCTCTGTCTCACTCTTGCAGGTTTTTTCATACCTGCTATCTCCCTTTGTCATTGGTCTTCCATATTTCTCTTCATCCTTGTTTCCCCCATTTATGTCTTTCTTTCTTCTGCCATGGATCAAAATCTTTTGCCGAAAAATAAGCACCAGTCTCCAAAAATGGATGTAGGTGGGCCCCACCTGTAACCACCGGCACAAATTAAGCACTGACTTGATCATGCCTGTGCACTAGGTGAGGGAGAATTTGCACATGTGTGGGTTTTTAGACTACATTTTATTTATGATAGTTGTAGGGTGACCAGATTTTTAAAACAAAAAAACAGGACATGCAGTAAGTATTAGCATAGAGATGCAAAGACAAGTCACTGACATAGCACTATGGTATAACATAGTTCTAGAGATATGGCTATTGCTATTGAGGTAATCAGCAAGTTAAAAAATAAATGAATATTGTGTGCTCTGCCTTAAAAATTCTCATTTTAGCACAGACATATGAGATTGTACTTGCACCTGAGCTATAGGGATCTGCTGAGCCAGGAAAAGTGTGGTATGTGATCTGGATTGATGTGTGCTCGTGTTTAGCCATTTTCAACCGCAATCTCACACTCGGTAGGCATAGCAGGAAACAAAAACATTGTTGCAATTAGATTACTTCAAAAGGCTAAGACACAAATGCTTGACCTGCTCACCTGGATGAAATGCTTAAATAGATCTCAGCTACTGCGATCACCCATTGCTGCATCCCAGTCCGTCGTTTTTCACCCACCATGCCATCTCTGTTTAAATCCAGCCATGTGCAAATCAGGAACACTTCGGCCCAAACTGCCAGGCCAGGTCCTCCCTGAACCAGAACACAAGCATCCCAGGACTAGTGTCACACTGCTTAGGGCTCATCAGCCAGGTGTAGCTGGCTCCAGTGGCACAGAGAGCACAGGACCCATAGCTTGACATACCCATCGCATTTAGGGCATCAGCTGCAACAGCAATAAGGTGATAAATGGAATACTTGAATCAATCTCAGCCACTGTCAGTCATTTGGAATGCAACCCAGTCCATCTTTTTTGCCAGCCATGCCACCTCAGTTTGGTCCCAGCCATATGCAAATCAGTCGTAACCCTGCTCCAGTAGGAACAGTCCAGCCCAGACTGCCAGGCTAGGTCCTCAGTGAAAGTGAACACAAGCAACCCGAGACTGCTTTCACCCTGATTAGGGCTAATTTATTGGTTAATAGGTTGGATCCAGTGGCACAAGTGAGTATGGGACCCATGTCTGGGAATACTATTGCCCTTGTGGTAACACTCTAAAGTATACAAAAAAGAGGTGAATGGAATGCTTGAATAATATCAGCTGCTGGTAATTATGTGCAGCTGCATCCATTGTTAGTTTGCACACCATGTCACTTCTGTTTGGATCCATCCTGTGCTCACTGCATCACTGGAACCAAGCTGAACCTGTCTGATGAGTCCTAAGCAGGGGGAAACTGATACTGGATTGCTTGTGTTCTGTTTCAGGGAGGATCTGGCCTTGCAGTTCAGGCTGGACTGTTCGCATTGAAGCAGAATCAAGACAGATATATAAAGATGGGCAGGTTGATTTATAGAGATTGTTAGTGATGCACACATAGACGGATAGCTAGATAAAGATACAGGTGCAGACACAAAAACATGCAACGAGAAAGATAGAGATACAGATATATGTAGCAACAGATAGAGATAGTTAGATAGGTTATAGATAGTTGGATAACTAGATATAGATAGAAACAGATACTGATGTTTCCTCCTGTTTCTTCCCCAGTCTCTTCTTCTTGTTAGCTCTCCCTGACTTTCTTTCTGTTTATGTTTCAGTCTCTCCCTGTCTCACTTTCTGTCTCTCCCTCTATCACATTCTGTCTCTCCATCTCTCACAATCTGTGTCTCTGTGCCTCTCGCCTCTGGCTCTCCCTGCCTTCTGCCTTTCCCTGCCTTGCCTTGTGTTTCTCTTCTTATCCTTTGTTTCCCTACCTGTCTTTCTTGTCCGTCTTTCTTTCTCTTGCCATCTCTATCTAAAATTGTCTCTCTCAGTCTCTACCGACCTTTATGACATTTAGGTCTCCTGTATTTCTCTGTCCACCCTGTTTCTTGCTCTTTCCCCGCCTTTCTCAGTATCTCACTACCTTCACATCTGTCCATGTGCATTTTTCTGCCTTTTCCTTTCACTCTCTTGCTGTCTTTCTCTCACTTTGTCTTTGTTATTTTATGTCTTTCTGCTGTTCCATGTCCCTCCTGATGCATTTCTCCCCATCTTCTTTCTGGCTTACCATGCATCCTCTCTGCCCCCTGTCTTTTCCTGCCTCTTCATCTTTCTGTCCCTCCTTGCCTTTCTATCCTTGATTTTCTCTCCTCCCCCGCTTCCTCTGTATTTGGTCATCTCTCCCTGTCTTTATCTGACTTTATTACTCCCTATCTTTCCCTATCTTCTCTTGGTTTTTGTCCTTGCCTCCTGTCTTGCTCTTCCTCTCTCTCTGCCCCCATTTTGTTCCTGACTCACTCTGAGAATGATTTAGAGTTTGGCGGAGGAGTAACTCCATCACAAACGTGACAGATATCCCATCCACCATATTACAAGTTTCATAAGCTATAATAGAATTGTACTACAACAGACAGGATATCTATTTCATTTGTGTCAGAGTAACCCCCTCAACCAAACTCTACATCAGGCCCTTTGCCTCCTTCCCTTGCCCATTCTTAATGTCAAAGGATGGGTGCCTTTGGCAGTCTTGTAAGTAGTTGGACCACATGGGAAGGCATGTCGATTAGGGCTCCAAGAGAGCTCTAATAGATGTGATTCCTGGGTGTCTTGCAATAATACCAAACTATGATTTGCACAAAACAGAAATACATATTGTATATGTACTGCATTGTCAGGGTTTTCTTTAAATGATCCTTTTTGAATTATTATAAATTATTGAAGAAAGAAAGTAGAAATAAAAACAGAGCACTAGTTACATGATTGTGCTCTGTCCTGTAAATGCTTCATGGATTAAGCAAATTCAGACCTTCTTTTAAATCTGGCATCCTCTGCGAAGTTTACCCTAACTTTTTGCCTTCAGCACTCCTGTTTTTGCTGACTTCATTTTTGTTGGCCTAAAGATTCTGTGCACTTTACCACTGCTAACCAGCGCTTTCCCTAAAACATGGTATCATTAGCATCCACCCAATTGGCATACTTAATTTACTTATAAGTCCTTAGTAAAGTGCACTACTCCTACGTCTGTACATTAAATGCTACTAGTGCGCCTGCAGCACTGATTGTGCCACCCACTTAAGTAGCCCTTGAAACATGTCTCAGGCCTGCCATTGCAGAGCTGATGTGTGTAGTTTGAACTGCCATGTCGACCTGGCAAAACAACCCTTTTGCCAGGTCCAAACCTTCCTTTTCAATACATATGTCACACCCAAGGTAGGCCCTAGGCAGCCCCAAGGTAAGAGTGCAGTGTATTTAAAAAGTTGGACATGTACTTTTACGTATTACATGTCCTGGTAGTGAAAAACTCTTAAATTCCTTTTTCACTACTACCAGGCCTATCTTTCCCATAAGTCAACATTGGAATTACCGTATAACATTTTATAAGTGTAATTCACAATCTTGAAGAAATAAACATTTTGCGTTTGGTGTCTCTGGAATCACAATTTAAAATCAGAACCTATGGTGAAGTCAGGTTTTAAATTGCAATCCTAAAAATTCCTCTTTCAGAAAGTTGGCCTTTTCTTTCCTTAGCCATTTCGTGCCTACTTCCTGTCTCTGATCACATGTCTGGGGTGGGTGGCAACTCGGCTTTGTGTATTCCCTCTAGAAAGCCACACACAAAGGGAGCTTAGGTGTCACCTGATGGGCCATCTATGTACTCATGGGCCATTCTGTGTAGGATGGGACGGAGGAGTTGGACACAGCCGCACTTACACCTGAGTAGGCTGTACTCCCCTGTAATGCATCTGGAGCCAGGACAGGAATGGCAGGGACTCTGAGCACTTCAAAGGCATTCCTTCAAAGTTTCCTCACTTCAAAGGCACAAATGGGTATAAGTACTGGACCTCTGACACCACCACTCAGTACACTTCTGGACCTGTGGAGACTATGCCAAGAAGCAGAACTGGTGTGCTGCTACAAGGACTGCCGCTCTGATGGACTCTTGCTTTGCAGTGCAGACTTGCTGCCTGCTGTCCTCTTGCCTGGAAGCGAGATGGACTGGACCTGCATCTCTACAATGCAGAACCCAGAGTGACTCCAAGGGCCAGCTGATTGACCTCCTGATTGAAGTCTCAAGGACATAAAAATCTTCCAACCAATCTACATCTACACCTGCACTATGCCATCTGTGAGTCTGCCCTGCCAAGTGGTGACACTCCAGCCCTAGATCTATATTTTCCTGGCTGAATTCAGTTTATGTATTTGGTCTTAGTCTCTTTTTAATGGTTTCTATTAATTACAGTGATACTTTAAGCGCTGGATGATCCTTTAGGCCTTCACTTAGTACTGCTCAGCTTGAAGGTTGCGAGCCATTGAAGTAGAGCCTCAGTCACATGAGAAGCAGTGTGAGGGTGTGGCATAAAGCTTGAACATGAATGGGTACCATGATAAAGATGTTCAGCAAGGCGGGAATCCACCTGCGTTACTCTAATTTCCCTGATGCAAGTTTAGGAGTGAAATCTAAGGATTCATCTGTGTTGTGCTATGCAGGTTCAATATCATCGCTCAGAACATATGTAGTAGTAGATAGGCTGCACCTGGAATATCCCCATCATGTAGTCAGCCTCATGTCTTTGCACTCCTTTCTGTAAACCAGTACTCATTGAGACCCCTTGTGACTGCTACAACATATAGGGAATTGATTTGAATCCATGACAAAAGCCAACTCAGTCTTTCATCCTTCTGAGTATGATAATTTATGTATGGTCATACTGGGTAATAGCAATACCAGATAATTTCAACACTTCAAATTTAAACTGCAAAATGGATGCATACTTGTTAATACGCAAACAGAACAAAACATATAGAGACATCTAGGCACACAAAAACCAAAATGCACATTTTCACCAAAATTACTTGAGGAAGATCATAGTAGAGTCATAAAATGCAAATGAAAATACACTGTCTGCTTTTAAATCACAATAATACAGCAGAGTTTTATGGCAATACACCCTGGCTGGAGCCTTCTCTTGATGTTAACATTACATGAGCCATGTACTCCAAAACAAATTTTCCTGGCTACGGGCCAGAAGGGAGGCTGAGCTTAATCAAAACATGCCTCCTACTCCATAGTTGCCTTCTTGCTCATTATACAATAACTGGGGTGTGAGTGGTTCGGATGGTTGGACTCAGTGTCTGCTCTCATGAAAGAAATGCCACTGTGCTGCAGAAACTGCCCAGGCTTTAACTACAGAGTTCACAACCAGAATATTTTGGCCAAGTGGTAAAGCCAGGATTAAACATCAAGTTGCCTAGTGTTGTGGCTAAAACTTTCTCACTGTCCCATTTGTAGTGGTGGAGATTGAGGGGGTCATTCTGACCATGGCGGTAATTACCGCCATGGCGGAGGTCGGCGGTAGCACTGCCAACAGGCTGGCGGTGCACCGCTGGGCATTCTGACCGCGGCGGTTCAGCCGCGGCCAGAAACGGAAAGTCGGCGGTGTACCGCCGACTTTCCGCTGCCCGTCTGAATCCTCCATGGCGGCGGAGCGCGCTCCGCCGCCATGGGGATTCTGACACCCCCTACCGCCATCCTGTTCATGGCGGCTCTCCCGCCACGAACAGGATGGCGGTAGGGGGTGACCCGGGGCCCCCGTAAGAGGGCCCCAAAAAGTATTTCAGTGTCTGCCCAGCAGACACTGAAATACGCGACGGGTGCAACTGCACCCGTCGCACCGTCCCACTCCGCCGGCTCAATTCTGAGCCGGCATCCTAGTGAGAAGGTTGATTTGCCCTGGGCTGGCGGGCGGTCTTTTGGCGGCCGCCCGCCAGCCCAGGGCAAATGTCAGAATCACCGCCGCGGTCTTTCGACCGCGGTGCGGTGTTCTGACGGCGGTACCTTGGCGGACGGCCTCCGCCGTCCGCCAAGGTCAGAATGACACCCTGAGTGTTTGTGTCTGCCCATCTCATTGAATTGCACACCGTGTTATTTTTGTTTTTGTCAAGGTTATTTTATAGCACTTGCTTCCTTAACTGAGCCTGCTTCAAAACACTCCGAATGTTTACAGATAAGAGAAGAGATTGTAAGGCCGAAGGTCTATTGTGAGGTCTATTTCACCCCAATTCATTAATCAAGTTACTTCCTTTGTACAGTCGACTCACCAAAGGTAGCGATAGCAAGCAGAAAAGGCTTACAGCAGGCTGCGGTGGAGGGATAATGACTCATATAAGCTAGTGCCCATGAAATGGAGTATAACCATGCAGGCATGTTATGTCCAGCACAGTATTTCTCTTCTCTGTGGGATTTAACAATACCATTTACTACCTGCTTATGGCAAGTGGTAAATGGAAGTGGGAGTCCCAGTGCAGTGCAAGTGGTAGGTGTTGGGGGAAAAGGCTTTTAGATGGCAAGGGAGGCTTGTGTTAGCAATAGGATGGTGTTCTGTGCTCCCCTGTGTCATAGAAAGATGGACAGGACTGGGACTGGGCTGCACTTGTAATCTTAGGGGCAGATTTAAAAGCCCCTAGCGCCTCTTAGCGTTATTTTTTTACACTAAGGGGACACTAAGTAGGCCATTTCAATGCGCCATATTTACAGTTGTGCAATGCATGCACTGCGCCACTTTGCAACCCCTTGTGCCACATTATTCCTGCGCCAGGCATAATGTATGCAAGGGGGCGTTCAACCGCAGGGAGGTCTGAAAAAATGGCAGTGTATAATTTACAAGATTTCATTACTCCATTTTTTCTGTCATTTTTAACACCTGCCGATGGCAGGCGTTAAGGTGACGCTCCTGTATTGGTCTATGGATCTCCCTGTGCTTTGCTGCACTAGCGGCAACAGTGCAACAAAGCATCACAATAGTGTCAAAAATGTAGATGCTGCTGTGGTAACGACCGCCATGGTACATTGTGCTGTAAATATGGCGCACCCATAGTGTCATTAGGGGGTGCAGAGAGATGCAAGAAAAGTGGCGCATCGGGACAGTTGAGTCACTTTCATGTAAAGAGGCTCCTTAGCCTTATGTGCTTTTACTAGCGGGATTTTGTAGTTAGTAAAATCTGGCTAGTGTTCTCACACCATGAAACGGTGTGTGCGGAAACAGAGGGACAGTTATAATTGAGTGGAGTGGAATCCCATGCCAGGATACCACTTCTCCCAATGTAGCTAAAGCAAGTTTTTAAGGGATCACTATCATTTTCTGTGTATATGAGCATCTTATTTTAGGTTTGGGAGTCCAGGGAGATCAGGGTCTGACTGACCCATAGGGAAATCAGGCAGTGCCCAATGGGCTGGGCTGGCAAATCAGTCAGTGTGTGGACTGTTTTTTTTAGTACTTTGTGGCCTCTTTTATGGCTAGGTGGGCCAGGTTTTACTGTTGCTTTCTCTGATATTACCGGAAACATTGCCTGCAGCAAAAACAAGTACACGCATTCTCCTATACCTTGCAAAATACTCATACAGCGTGTCCTTACAAATTCAGAAATGGCCTGGTTTGCAAATCTGGGCCCCTTTTTTAGATATCTGGTTCACTAACGGGGACCACCTTTTTTCTTACCAGTCGTATTTTCTGTCCCAGTCTAACCCTGAGGGCGATGAATTCATTATATGTCGGTTCCTTTGGGTCATGGATTTGGACACAATAGTCCACTGCGGTAGATGTGATAACGCGTCCAGCCCTTATAAATTACCTGTACCTGGACACGTTGGAGGTCGGTGAATCTTTTAACCGAGTCGGGCTCTCCTCATCCTCAATAGTCGAGTCACTCAGATCAATAATCAATAACTGTTGTAATCGGTAATCAATACTCAATTAATAGATCAATATAACACATCAGAAATTAATAACAGTTGGTATTTCGGCGCACCATGACCTTTCAGTCATGAATAACCACATCAGTTTATTAAAAGTTAGTTAATTTATTTCCCTATATTAACAAAGCTAGCACGATATATATATGTCTCAAGACCAATTGATACATGTATATGAACATTACTAGCTGTCCATAACGGCGGAAGAAACGCAATCTTCGTAAAATCTGAATGATGATACACTCTGTTATAGCAATGCAAATCACCAATGTGACTAACTGTATTTGACTAATTGCATACATTTGGTCAGCATAACAAGATTTCAATTCTTCATGATACATTGAATGAAAACCTCGACTAACCTCTAATTAGCATTGGCATGTGGGACTTCATGCAAAACAAATTTAGTCAACACAAATTTGGAAAACTTCTAGCTAGGATCCTATCAAAGTAGCAGTTGGTACCTAAAAGGAAAAACACAATGCATAATACATTTATCCTTTCATATTTACCAAATACAATCAGCATTCAAGAAAAGTCTTCGTCCTTCAGGTACCTGTTGATCAGCATGGGGCAAATTTCAAAAGGGGCAAAGTTAAGGGCAGGCTTCCTTGCAGCGGGAAGGAGAATAGGGCAAAGTTACTGCATGGGCAAGACGGGGGCAAATTAAAGTTAAAGTCTCTAGGGTGAGAATTCTTAAAGTCTCTTTCTCTCGAATAGAGAAAAGGGCATCAGGGTGTCGTCCAAAATGGAGTCTGGCATCAGGCTTCAAACTGGCATCAAGGAAAATGGCTGACTTCTCTTTGTCCGGTGGGTTTAAGTAAGAAACATTCCAAATTCTGTAGGGTCTTCCATTGGAGGGTTCATAGGTTGGCTTCAAATTGTCCAATCAAAAATTGTCTTTTACTAACGCCCATTTTTGCATACACTGTCCTTGGAGCCTTGGAACACAAATTGTATCATGGTTTGCCAATTATTTTACTATCTGTACCTTCATTGTCCGCACCTGCAGAGGCTGACCTTGTATCAAAGGGGATGTAACCGGCCTAGCACGAAACCTTGGAGATAAGTGTACCAGCCAGTTTCTACTGGAAAAATACAACTTCAAGCAAGAATATATTTCATTAATTCAAGGAAAAAAAAGAATCACGCAGTTAGAATTTGAAACCAAGCAACTAGGCCAAAGCCTGTAGTAAATTTAAGCTAAGCAAAACAGTATTCAAACAAGAAATCATGGCATACATTTGCGATTATGACGGATTAGTACAATTTTAATACTTCGTGATTAATAAAGCTTGTTTATAATGATGGCAAACTACCCCGAGGGCACAATTTCCCTCGTACATTATTTCTTTTACTAAAATCACACTTCATTATGTGTTTTCGATTACACGGTATACATGAATATATGTCGGACCTTCTTTTTCTGCGTCATCAGATGCCAGATATGAATGGAACAGCTGTCTCAGAAATGAGATCGGCCGATATCATGCTATGGGACATGATGTGACTTGTGTTACCCAAGGCCTTCTGTTTTTAGGCCACGACCCTGGGCTGCAGTTAACCCTCAGGACAGAGAGTCCGGTCTTGAATTAACATTCTGTGCTGAACTCTACACAAATAGACATGTTATGCGATTTCAATGTGCACAGACTGGGTACAGAGTGACATGCAATATTTATAGACATTACATTAATTGTGTTTGAGTAACTTACTTTCTGTTTTCCGTTCGGTTATTCTGTGTAACTCCGTTTTCCTTCCAGTAAGGGTGACATGTGTAAAACGTTTTTAGCTACTGTGCCACTGCTAGTTTTCGACACAGATTACAAATCTGCACCGAGTATAATTTAGAAATGTGTGTAACGTTTGCCCACTAATAAGTGAGTAGTGCTACCGAAGCAGAAAGCAACATTTATAATTTTTAGAGGTGCAGCTATCAATTCTACCCTAATATCAGGGGCACCGGTGTCCAGGTATGTGAGGGCCACAACACATGAATTATGTCCGTCTTTTAGTATCCAAAGGGTGGAAGAGAGCCATTGTTAAGTCTCGTCCTCTGAAAAGCTTTAGCTTGTCTACTGCCTGGTTGCAGAAAGCACATGATTCTAACAGAGCTATTTAAACACAGTCAGCTTTGCATTTGCATTCCTCTATCTTTTCAGTGCTCGTTCTTCTGTCATGGCACAACATGTCTGTCTTGGCACTGCATACCTCTAGCACTTCATTATCATAATTTTCAGCCACTTCTGGGGCCCAATCGTAATCCAGTTCTCAAGATCCCCAGTTCCCATAACATAAGTGATTATTTCATCCACGTAGTCATGATTTTCCAATTGGCTCAATAGAGTGCAAAGAAAACAAGTATTTGCAATGTACTAGGTCTCGCATTAGCTAGAGGAGTTGGCATTGTAAATGATAATGACAACCTCGCATTTGGGACCTTATAAATATTTAGCCATGCAGCACATTAAACCTTTATCAGAAATGAAGTGTGTTTGTGCATTCCTTCATAGACTTGGCATTAGAATGTAGTGATCTGAACAGCCCCTACAAAGCACCACAGTAAAAAATAGCATGTGGAAGAAACATGGTCCTGTAAGCATATATTCAGCCTCTATAGTCAACAGCAGAAGGTGCAGTACCACTGGTCATGTCTAGATGTCCCTGTAGAGCCTACTAAGTACTTTTTAAGTTATAGTTTTTCAAAGTTGTGGCAAAGTTATTCTTTCTGTGCGTAATTACACACCATTGGAATCAAAGCACAGTCACCTTTAAAAATTCTGTAAAAATCACACAGTTGAGTTACCAGTCTCTTGTACGGTGGTTGCAGCAGTCACTGGGCACACTGAGCCAGCTGGAGAGGCTCAGCTCCTGGTTCCGACGGGAGCAGCGTTGGAGAGGTTCTTGGCACAGGCACAAGGCCACCTTTATGGGCCACTTGGAAAAAGAGCTGGTTTGCAAATTAGAAGATGGTGCCTTGGGCTGTTGAAGTTGCAAGGGATTGGGGACCCCGGGCACACAGCAGATCCCACGATGAAAGGCCCAGGGCAGCCAGGTGCAGGGCAAATTGGAGATCCAGGAGCTGTGCACAACAGAGTCCTTTGGAACCGGAGGTGAGTCTCTTTGAGGGCTACTTATAGGACAACAGGGGCACTCTGGTCAGAGGTCCAGGGTGTTCCTGAAATCCCTCGGCTGGGGCTTCCTCTTGATCCTTTTTCAGCTCTGGAGAAGCACGTTTTCTGCTTATCTGACATCAGCTGACCAGTACCCAGGGTATTGGCATAACTCGGCCACTAGAGGGCGCAGTGCTACCAAACTGGGCACACTTGTAGATCACATCTGGGTAGCTGTCATTGTGTCATCGGGTCTAGCTACAACCTCTGGTCGGGGAGATATTGGCCATTCGGTGAAGCGACCCTCACCAGCTTGTTGGTTCTTGCTTGGTTTTTGAGTGGTGCCTCCACTCAGAAGGGAGATCTGGGATGATTCTTGACATCTGGGGGTCCCCTGGGTTTCTTCGGGTCAGTCTGGCATCCAGCTCATCCTCAGCAGTGATTTTTGGGTCTTGGGTTCAGCAGGCAGGGTTTGGCACCTTTTCTTGTGCAGCTGGACCTCAGTTCTCTTGCTGTGGTCTTATTTTAGTGTTGGTCTTCTTTGTCTCTTCCAGTATTTTACAAGTTTTATTTCTTGGTCTAGGAGAGCCCACTAAATACTGAATTTTGTGGGCGTTTTAGGGGGAACCTGGTAGTGTCCAATGGCACACTTACCCTTGGGTGGCTACACCCACTACAGTGACCACTTCCTGTGCGAAGGGTCACTTCCCTAAACCTAATTGGCTATTTTCCTGCCATCCAATGTGGAGGAAAATGAAATGAAGTGTCTACTTCACCTGCAAGACCTAGGGGAGGTGCATGCTCAGTGAGGCCACTCCTCCTACCCTTTGTATGGTTTCCCGCCTTTGTTCCCTCCAAAAGTGGGGGTTTGCAAAGGGGGAGGCCATCTGTTGCTAGCAGCAGGCCTGGTAGATCGAGTTTCAAGGGCAGTAGCCCTTTGAATCTTACTTTCAGGGCATTGCACATTCCTGAGGGAGGGAGTGTTAGCTCCTCCACCCAGGAAGGGTATTGCTTCACAAACCAGAGGGACAGGGCTCTCCCCCAGTGTTTATGTATTGGCTGTCTGGATGTGGCAGGCTTGCTGGAACCAGTCAGCAACCATGCCAGGATAGTTGGTTTTTGCAGAGGGCACCTCTAAGGTGATCTCTGGGTACATTTTATAATAAATCCAATACTAGTACCAGTTTGAATTTGTCATTCTGAGTTGTTTGATACCAAACAATCCAGGGTGTAGAGTAGCCATTATGTAGCTGGGAAACTCGTATTGACCAGTGTCCAGCACATGTAATAAAACAGCTGCTATGTTCACTCACTATGTCCCAGGTTTGACAGGGACACAGTGGGGGCATATTGCTCATGCAATTATTCCCTCACATATAGTATGGCGCACTCTGCCTTACGGCTGGAAGGCCTGCTAGAGGGGTGACTTACCTATAACATATGCAGTGTAGGGTGGACAGGGCACACAGGGAGTGTGCCATGTTGTGTTTGTATTTTAGGTTTGCACCAGGACACTCAGCCTGCTTTGGCAGTGCTGGGTGCATCTGGATGAATAGCCCTTGAGGGTGGCACAGTCAGTGCTGCTGCACTCAGGGGCTTACCCATAGTGCCACATGCCGTGGGTACCTAAGTGCCTCTTACTAGGGGCTTATAAGGGTGGCTAATGGTGTATCCAATTACTTTTACCATGTTTTAGAGAAAGAACAATGGCAATGGGAACCTGGTTAGCAGGATCCCAGTGCACTCCAGTCCAAGTTGCATTCAGAAACCAAACAAAAAGTGGGAGGGGGGTGGGTACTGTAACAAGATGCCAGTTTCTCACAAATGGTGGAAGAGGTTATGATTTGTGGGCCCCGCTAACCTAGTGTGACCCACAAGATCGCAAGCTGAGTTATGGCCAATTATGTGTTGTAAAAGGAATGCCTGCAAAGCATTAAGGGTGAGTTTCCCCGAGTGCAGTGAATATTGTAGTATCAGCTCCCCCGAGCTGTTGTTGAGAATTCAATACTTGGGTCAATTTCATGATATATAAAGCCATAAACAATGAAATGTATAGAACACACACAAGACACAAATACATGTATTTACTTATTATGTAAAGTAAGGACCAAGTAAAGGGCAAACACAGAAAACAAACCACATGCGCGTGAACACAGTTGCTTACAAACAAGGCCCTTACAACACAAACTCCTCTCAGCTGTAAAACCAAAGGTTACAGCTATAAGAGAGTTTAAGGCCCATATTTATACTTTTTTAGCGCCGCATTTGCGCTGCTTTTTAACGCAAAAACGGCGCAAATTTACAAAATACATTTGTATTTTGTAAGTTTGCGCCGTTTTTGCATCAAAAAAGGACACAAATGCGGCGCTAAAAAAGTATAAATATGGGCCTAGATATGCATTGAATGGTGGAAAAGGTTATGATTTTTGGGCCCCCTCTAACCTAGTGTGACCCACAAGATCGCAAGCTGAGTTACGGACAAAAATGTGTTGTAAAAGGAATGCCTGCAAAGCATTATCAGTGAGTTTCCCCGAGTGCAGTGAATATTGTAGTATCAGCTCCCCCCGAGCTGCTGTTGAGGATTCAAAACCTGGGCCAATTTCATGATATATAAATCCATAAAAAATGAAATGTATAGAACACACACAAGACACAATTACATGTATTTACTTATTATGTAAAGTAAGGACCAAGTAAAGGGCAAACACAGAAAACAAACCACATGCGTGTGAACAACGTGCTTACAAACAAGGCCCTTATGACACAAACTCCTCTCAGTTGTAAAAGCAAAAGTTACAGCTATGAGACAGTTAAATATGCATTGAATGGTGGAAGAGGCTATGATGTTCGGGCTCTCTCTAACCTAGTGTGACCCGGAAGATGGCCTGGACAGAAAGAGCACATTGTTCTGAATGTTGTGCTAGTGGTCCCATTTACCTGGGACCATCACAGTCTGAGTTATGGCCAAAACTGTGTTGTAAGAGGAATGCCTGCAAAGCATTAAGTGAGTTTTACCGAGTGCAGTGAATATTGTAGTATCGGCTCTCCCGTTGTGAGGGGAGAGCCGTTGTTGAGGATTCAATACCTGGGTCGATTTCATGCAATATAAAGCCACAAAAAAATGTACAAAACACATCCACAAGACACAACTACATGTATTTACTGATTAAATACAATAAGGACCAAGTGAAGGGCAATTGCGGAAAATGAATGGCACACATGAACACAAGTGCTTACTGTCAAACAATAGGGGCAGGAAATAAAAAATAGTCTGTCCAAACAACAGAAAAACAATGCAGGCGTAATCAACCTGTACTTGGCAAGTCCACCTCAGCCAAGTACAGGAAGTGACATACCGGCTGCCAAACCAATTAAGTGGCAGTAAAACAAGAGCAACACTACCTTCAACCTATGGTAAGCGGCAGGCAGCAGCAGGCAGGAGCAAAGTCCTATATTCATTCCAACAGGTCTTGTAGACAGGGCATGCGCGCTGTCTAGACTCAACCTAAAAACCTGGAATGGATGATCTACCCATGCATGGGAAAAGGAAACTTGAAAACTATGTAGACATATATAGAGTTGCACATTTTACTGCTTTAAGAACTAATTAGGTAGCTTTATGTTTTGCTTAAACGATTTTGATAGCGCAGCAAGCGCAGTTCTGTGTTTCTGAGCAGCACTATCTGCAATCCACACAGTAACCTCCAGAGTTACTGAGTTAGTACATGCTCTGTGGATAGCAAGATTCATTAAAAAATGTCTTGTATGGCTCCCTTCAGTGACCATGCAATGGTGCAGAACAGAATCGTGATATGGTCTTAATATTTGAGCATCTGGCGACAGGGTTGTATGATGAACTATTAGCCTTAAAATATAATGCCACAAACATATCGCAAACCAAATACGAATTTTATATCTAAACATACAATGTAAAGTACAACAATAATTACCACAAAAATATTGTGGACTAAAATATTGACACTGTATCAGAAGGAAAATTAATTTAAATGTAGTTAACATTATTGTGTTATAAGATTTGTTTTAATTATTTGTTTAAGAAATGTAATACATATAAAAAAATAGCATAAAAAAATGACATAATCATTTATTTGCTTTTAAAAAATCATTCTTAAAAAAAATACTCATAATTCTAAAACAAATTTGACATTTAATACAAAAATCTCAAATTAAATCATAAATTAAAACAATTGTATTATCAAACAGATATAATTAATTATAATTTGCAAATACAAATTTAGTAGAAATTATGTATATTAAATATTAAAGCACACCATACCTATGGAAAATTACTTTTTTCAGCAAATATATTTTATATTCATTAAACAGTTAAAATCCAAATGTATAAATATGCAATGATAAATTAATATGTTTTACTACTAAATCATGCACAAAAAATATTGAATAATTAAAAAACAAAACAAAAACAACAAAAACATAACTAGGAGACATTAAATAATTTTACAAATTTCTGTGCTATTAAAGAAATTCTCCAATATCTTCTAAAACAAACACTGTGAGAGAGGGCCCTCCTGAACCTATCACCAAGGGGACAAGCACCGTGAACAAGGAAAAGAGAAAGTCACCAAAATATACAATAATCAATCAATTCAACCTTTACTCCAATCATAAATTCTTAAAATACCAAACAAACACTCACATTCACTCAACACTGCAGGGATGAATCTCCAACAAAAGAATCAGTAAAAAAATGTATTTAATAAATAAAATAATACCCCATTCATATAATCAATCCATAAAATCCACCCATCTTTCTACAACATATGAATACAAAATTATTAAATAAAAATTAGAAACCCAACATTTAAAAACACCACAAATATAAGAGAAACAAGAGAGCATCAGTTATCATCTAATGTCTTGAAGCTGTCCGAAATTTGGTATATTCAGGGCAATCAATTTCTACACACAGTCTCTGTTTGAATTTAGGCCCGTTCCAATAGGTCCAGCAATCCAATTAGCGTTGACGCGTTTCGGTGGTCTAATCAAAATTCTTTCACCACCTTCTTCAGGAGAGAAAAATATGTTCTCAATATCTGTAGTTCAAGTCTATACACAGATACAAATAAAACATATATATCAATCTCATATCCCTATCCCCAATGACATCACTCAAATGTAAATAAACCTACATTAAAAATCCCAACCCATCTCTCTCAAATAAAACAAAATTTCCCAATTTTTATGATGTGAGACTCTCACAAAGGTGTTCACTACACATTATTCACCAATTATGTACAACTCAAAACACCCAATTATCCTCATTGTCAAACCTACATACTCACCTGCATCCAACATGTATCATACATGACACTGGTCACAAATCATCACAAGTTCATCATCCTATTCCAATTCTGTATATTGTTCCAAGATATTCAGAAAGGTGTAAAAACTCTTTATGGAGAGAAACACATACTAATAAGTCACTGTTAGGGTTCCATCCGTTAACCATATAAATTCTCTAGTTATATCAAACATCTTGCAGAGTGCTATCCCATGTAGGGACATCTGAAACATGCTGCATCCCATGTGTTTCACCCATTAATCGTATGTATAGAAAGCACTGCACCATAAGTGTGTATATTGATCACCACATGCATATCTTGATTATGTGTGACTCTTTTAAAATAAATAACCTCTTCTAATGAATAAAAGAAGAACCCACACTGAGGCTAATCCCACAGTTATGTACAAAAGCTTACACCAGATTCTCCTTATTCTTCAACCTCAATTATTTAAAATTTAAAATTCAGTATCCTCCAATAAGATATCTGTCTTTCATCTATATGGAAAAGGTATGAATTAGCATCTTATATGTATCTTATATCCCTTGTCACTCTAAAAAAGGGGGGGGGGGAATTCAAACCATCCCTTTTGTCCATTATTTGGACCACTTCTTTTATTCCAAAAACACCATCTTCCTCCTATTCATTCTATATATATTTTAGTACAATCCTAAAAATCAAAATCATATGCTGTCCAATTTCTACAGGTTAGTTCATCAATTAATCATCATATTTAGTATAAAACTTACTAGTCCACTTCCATCTAACCCCTACCCATTTCATACTCTCTCCCTTGGTAACAGCGGACCATTTGAAATAAAATCAATGCTCCAAAAATCACCCAAATGGGTCCTGTTGCAGCTGCCCCGTCATGGCTACACTTTCGGGTAGCGGCTAGCATTCAATACATACTACACTGTCCATAAACATGTTCATATACTCCCATAGAATAGAACAGTATTGCCCAACATATGGCCGATATTAGTACATAAGTCCTCCTTCATAACCTGACCCATTCCAGACCCCTTACCTCATTCGCGGGGCCACGTACTCCTCCGTCCTTTCTTTCAATTTTTGCCGATTATATGAACGTCTCACTGCCCGCACTTCGTTTTAATACTAACCCGGAAGGGCCTTACCCAGCGATCACACCGATGAGAGGAAACCGTCTAATCTCCTACGTGTTTCCTCTCCGCTGGGTTTTGCTTCCGGTCAAAATCAAGTGTATACCGCTAACCTTAATAACATCAAGGACATTTCTTTAATCGTCAATATTCCTCCCCCCAAAAAACGAAATATTGCTCTAACAATATATTATGAATCGATACAGGGAGGATATGTTCCTCTGTGTCGATTTATTGCATCTTCATATTGTTGTAATTATATCGTCTCCCCATATTGCCCCCCAAGTAATACATTAAAGGGCAATCCTAATAAACACATAAACTGCCCCACAGTCCCCTCGTGCTCGATCTAATTAACCTAAAACTAATCATACATTTCCAAAAGCTACAAAAGGGGTCTCGAAGCCATAACTAACTCAACTACAGCAACAACAAGGAAAGGAATACTTATACATAAAAATCAGCCCCCCTATCCCAATCTTCCTTACCATTAAGCCCTGTCTTCACTGTCTCCAGCCTAATTATATACCATAATTCTCGTCTTTTTCTCCTGATTTCCCAATTTCCACCTCTTTAAATGGGGCTGATTTGTGTATAGACTTGAACTACAGATATTGAGAACATATTTTTCTGTCCTGAAGAAGGTGGTGAAAGAATTTTGATTAGACCACCGAAAAGCGTCAAAGCTAATTGGATTGCTGGACCTATTGGAATGGGCCTACATTCAAACAGAGACTGTGTGTAGAAATTGATTGGCCTGAATATACCAAATTTCGGACAGCTTCAAGACATTAGATGATAACTGATGCTCTCTTGTTTCTCTTATATATGTGGTGTTTTTAAATGTTGGGTTTCTAATTTTTATTTAATAATTTAGTATTCATATGTTGTAGACAGATGGGTGGATTTTATGGATTGATTATATGAATGGGGTATTATTTTATTTATTAAATTACAATTTTTACTGATTCTTTTGTTGGAGATTCATCACTGCAGTGTTCAGTGGATGTGAGTGTTTGTTGGGTATTTAAGAATATATGATTGGAGTAAAGGTTGAATTGATTGATTATTGCATATTTTGGGGATTTTCTCTTTTCCTTCTAAAAAAAACACACCATGAAGTACAATATAGTAACAACTCTAATTTAAAAAGAATAAAATATGAAAAAACAATTTTAACACAATGTTCTAACTATAGTTACTGTGAGACTGTGGATTAGTAGTTGGAGAAGATGTGAACCCTCCCCAAGTAATAATGGGCCTCAATATGAGTGTGGTAGTCCAAGGACCAGAACACTTGCGTTGACAGTCAGACCGCCACACTCCAGGTGGTCTGACCACCCAATTACGACTTAGGCGGGTGGACCTGCCTCAGGACCTCCGTCCCCACCAGGATCACAGATCCTGATGGGGTGATGGCGGTCGGGCTTATAACCAGCCATGGCGGCGCTTAGTTCTGCACTGCCTGGCTGATTACAACCCCACTTTTCACCAGCCTTTTCATGGCGGGGACTCTGCTATGAAAAGGCTGCCAGAACGCCAGTGCCAGGGGCCACAGGGGGGATCCTGCACTGCCCATGTCCTTGGCACTGCAGGGTACCGCCCAGTACCGTTGGAATGCGCACTGTCTGCACTGCAGACAGTGTGCATTGCGAGAGTGCTTGTCGGCCCCATCTGTGCTATAGTATAGGACTCGGCTCCCTTAAGCACTGTTCCTCACCAGACTGACTGGCGGGTACGCTTTTTTACAATGTTCTCACCAGGAACATTGTAATGGGGTGGGGGTGCCACCGGTATGGCAGAAATAAGGCTGTGCGTGGTCCAGGTCCCGCACGAAAATCCACTGTGAGGATTTGCGGCACTTTATGCACACCACTTGTGATCCTCTCTTGTTCCAAAGGTGGCCACCAACGTCGTCTGCCCTGTGGTAAAGCTCATGTAGCTGCAGGTTCAGGACATTGGTGGACAAGATGCACTTATCAGTGTTATTCTATAAAGGGACTACAGTTCCCATGTTTTTAGAGGCAGCAGCCATCTTGGGGTGTGGCAGGCCTATAAAGCCCAGCCACACCCAAGCACGTTGCTCACTATTTTGAAGACTTCGATGCAGTCAGACCTCGTGGGGGTTCCTCTGATGAAGAGCAGATTTCCTGCATGGCAGATGGACGGCAAAACGAAGTATCCTTGTTTCCATGGTGAATTCAGATACGAGTAGGTCGTACTTGTAGCGGTAAGGTCTTGATGAGCCCAATCTTGAAGGGAGTTGTTACTGCCAAAAGGTAAAGCCCCCCATAGCACAACGAGCAAAGCGTCTCCAGTTTTCAGAGTAAAGCAACCTTGGCGCGATGATTAAAGCGCTTCGAAGCACAGAAGTAAAGCGCCCCTTGGCACAACGAGCAAAGAGCTTAAGTCCACATGAGTAAATAGCTCTTGGCACAGCAATCAAAGCGCTTCAGTCCACATGAGGAAAGCGCTCTTGGCACGGTAATCAAAGCGCTTCAGTCCGCATGAGTAAAGCGCTCTTGGCACAGTAATCAAAGCGCTTCAGTCCACATGAGGAAAATGCCCTTGGCACGGTAATCAAAGCGCTTCAGTTCATGTGAGTAAAGCGTCCTAGGCACAGCAATCAAAGCGCTTCAGTCCACATGAGTAAAACGCCCTTGGCACAGCAAACAAAGCGCTTCAGTTCACGAGTAAAGTGTCCTTGGCACAGCAATCAAAGCGCTTCAGTCCGCATGAGTAAAGCACCCTTGGCACAGCAATCAAAGCGCTTCAGTCCACATGAGGAAAGCCCCCTTGGCGCGGCAATCAAAGTTCTTTAGTCCACATGTGTAAAAAGCCCTTGGCACAACAATCAAAGTGACTCAGGCCACATGAGTAAGGCGTCCCTTAGAATAACGAGTGTAGCGCTTCTGATGAAACAAGTGAAAGCGCTATCTGGCATAAGGAACAAAGCACTTCAAGTTCAATGAGTAAAAACTTTCTGGCCTATAGTTGTGAATGTGAAAGCATTTTTGAAGATAAGCAAATTATAGTTTCATGGTTTTCTTGGAAAGCATAATATGTGAAAAGCATATTTAAGTCTTTGAGAATTTCTAAGCTGTGATCAAAACGTTTATGTTATAAATGCATAATTGTTACAGGATTGATATTCAGAGTATGATCATAGTCCAAAGCTCTTGCCATCTCTTGGTTCCAAGGTTGTAGTTTGTTCTTGTTCCATGATTCAAAGAAGGGGCTTCGCCCTCATTTCAAAAGGAGTCTCAATCTGATATCACGGGGACACCTGTAGTCAAGAGTCTATTGATGATTTATACTGCTATAAAAAAGTATTTGCATATTTGTTCTAACCTTTTCTTTTCAGATCTCTCTCCCTGCAGTTCCATACCCTAATTCCCTTCCCCCCGCCTGGCTTCATCATAACTCTGTGCTATAATAGCTTTCTGAGTTGGTGACGCCGGGAGGTGGGCCTTTTGTTCAGCAACGTGCAGATCCCGAGGAAAGGACACTGTGACACGGTATGGCCATGGCGTCCTCCCTGTGGCATTGGTGGTTGGGTGGTCCGACTAACAATGTTGCAATGAAGTCTAATGTCACAATTCCGCACCAGGTCCAGTTAGGTCTCAATAATTTAAACCTGAGCTCAAACCATGGTAGCTGTAGCACAGAGCAGACAGGCTTGACTTAGGAGAAATGTGTTAAGCATTTATCAGCTCTAAAGCAGTTAAAAGTAGAAAACACAATAGAAATCCCACTCTAATTTATAAAAATAAAGTACAATTTAATGAACAAATAGACATCAAAAGGACAAAATTCAGATATACTGAACTAGCGATATGTTTGAATGGTTTTAGTCATAATAGCACCTAAAAGCGCATAGCGCAAATCACTCCTTGCTCATCAGCTAGACTTTGTCCAACTCAAAAAATAAGGCCATCCATGAGCTTCTACCAGTCGGATACAGGGGCCAGTTTGGACCTGTTGTTATGTTTACCTTCTGGCTTATAAGACATTCTGGAGAAAATTCCATGTCGACTAGTCGTCAGTAGGTCGGCAGCGTACGGATCTGAAGAAGGGCTCGACATTGGTGGTTTGGTGAAGTCTGGGCTCTCAATGTGAACCTCGGCTCTGGCACGAAACTTTGCCGGGTAGGCATCAGAGATGGGAAAGCTTTGAACAGCTGTAGTCCAGAATCTGTACCCAGGAAGGTCTCGTCAGTGGTCAAATGCTTTTCAACGTGGACCTCAGTGAAGCTCCTCTACATTCGGACTTGTAGGCTGTTCTAGAAGTCGAAATCCTTTCAGAAGGGGAAACTGGTAAATTGAATCTGACCAGCAATTCAATGTTGGTGGATGCGACTTCTGCATCAGTCCCAGTATCTGCTTGTACTCCAAAGGGAAAACTAAAAAAGTTTGTAAGTGTTGAACTTTGCAAGTTTTAGGGTCAAAGGAGTACACTCTAACAGTAGCCAAGACTCCAAGATCTTGTGAGCACCACTTGGGGGGTTAGGACTCACTCTCCTGGAAGCCACCAGCGGGACCCAGGGCAAATCCAGTTGAAACTTGTCAGCTGCACTCTTGGAGAAAGTAGGCTTCTGTTGCTCAACAAGAGATCAGTCAACTGCCCCATGGAGTTCACTTCTTTGTCCTGGGAACACGTGGGGGCAGGTCCAGGCCTCGGGTCTCTCTCCATTAGTTCAACAGTGGGTGCTGTCCTTCTTCTGGCTTCCACAGGTCCAAATGTGTTCTGGAGATGGTACTGAGGTGCCACATTTAGGCCCAGTACTAGCCTGTGGGTGGGGGAAACTAATGGACACTCCCTAACTAATAGGGCAAAAGCATTTTGTGTATGTTTTACTGTAAAGTATTCTCCAGTGCCCCTCACTGCCTAAATCAACATGGCAGAATCTTTATTTCCTTGTGCAGAGCTCCCTGTGCCCTTCCAGATTTCTGGCAATGATAATGGGCAAACACTCTCTTGTGATCATGCAAAACCGGTTCTGGGGGCAGTCCCTCTCCCCTGTGATCAATTCTGACAGGGAGAAGGTCAAGGAGGCCAGAAAGGAGTATGAGAACAGCTGTCTGGTCATCAAACCAGTACCAAGTGCAGTTCCGTGCTTTACATCAAGACCACCATGGACTTCAATGGAATGGTCCTGATGGTGTGGATGCAGGCTGCAGAGATACTGATAGATGCTCTGGGGGCCCTGCAGTTGACAGGGGTGTCCTAGTAGTTATTTCTTAGTCCTTGGTCAAGGTGGGGCGACTTTGGCCACAGGGATCGGGATCCTCTTTGAGCCTGTAGAAGGCTAGTTGCGGCTAGGCTACCGATTTCTGTACAGAGTGGGCCTAGCAGTAGGCTTTGGTGAATGCTGGTGTCCCTCTTTGGTGACCAATATGAACTCAGATAATACTCCAGCATCTAGCAGACTTGAGTGCAACTTTGGCCATCAAGAATCGATCGCTTGGTTGTCCAGCTATGGTCAAGAGTGATTTAAAGAATGTGATTACTGACTTGTCAGAGTGGGCTTCTTCAGCTTTGATGGCACTGGTGCTGGTTTCACGGGGTCTGTTGACTGACCCTTGGAGTCACTTCTTTGGTATGGCATTCAGGAGTGACTTCCCCACGAGTCACAGGCACAGTCCTCTCTTTGCAGGCACAAATTATGGCAGGTGCAGTCCAGCAGTCAAGGCAGCCTCTCTTTCCAGGTCCAGGGGTCAGCAAGGCAGTTTTTCTTCTGTCCTTTCTCTAGTTTCAATGTGATCTGAGGTTCAGGGTGCCAGGGGTGCTGTATTTATGCCCAGAATGTACACTGGGGGATGATGCGGTCACTAGTCACTGGGCTACCAGGATCCCTCCCACCCTGTGAAAACTTCCAGCTGTGTGTGGCATCCAGCAATCCCAGAGTCTCAAGATGCCTGAACCCTTCCTTGGATGTTAGGAGGTTGGTAGCCCACCCTAGAGGTTTGGCTACCTGTGGGCTACACACCCAGAAGAAAACCGGTTTGCACATTGGTTTCCCTCCTTTGTTGCCACCGCCATCCTGTCTACTTGAACAAAGGGGCAACCCTTCAGGAGTATGATTGCCATTTGCCCAACAAATGCAGCTTCGCCTTTGAAGCTCGCATTCTGGGCCAACACCCTGAGTGAGTTACTGCAAGGGGGAGGTCAAGTTGAATTTGATGTAATGTTTAAGGAAGGGCAACTTTTAGAACGTTGCTGCTCTGCTGCCAAGTTTGTCCAGTGGCTTTGCACAGTTCCTGGCCACCAGACGGTCCTTTGCCCTCCTAAGGACTAGTGTGAATGACTCCCAAGCTCAGAAACAATAGAAGCCTGCTACAGGGAGACAGTAAGCAAGAAGCCTGGCAGCATTCACTGTCTACGGCCCTGGCCTGAATTCAGGCCAGGGCTGTAGGCCGTGAAAAAAAGCTGCTGTTTCAGGCCTCTTGTGCACAGGCCTACCCCCTGTGCACTGCACATGGGATAGGCCAGTGCACAAATGGACTCAAAGCTTTCACTGCCAAGGCCCTCTCCTGAATGTGCCCGATCTCAGAAGCGAAACAGGGACGGGCCTGGCTGACCAGGTCGGACCCTGTTTAGTGCTTCTGAGATCAAGCGCATTCAGGACTCCCCGGGTCACGGAACTTCGCCTCTGCGGAATTCCACAGAGGATTTTTTTTCCGACTCTGTGGAACTCTGCCCAGGCCTACTAAAAACCTATTAATTTAAAATGAAACATTTACATATAACATAATATGTTAATCACTATTTAAATGAATGCATTATTACTATTTATTAATATTTCTAAAAGTAGAAACATAACATCAACAATACATAGTCCAAATTTAAAAAGAAATTGAATATACAAAAAATAAAACTAATATCCTAATTATATAATAAATATAAATTATTTTACATTTAAATTGATAAATATTAGGCTATATATACTCCCAACAGAACATATTCTAATAAAAATAAAAAAGTGATTATTAATTTTTAAAATTAAAATAAAGTAACCTAGAACATCCAAATGTACAAATAAATTTTAATTAGTACATGATAAATAAGACATATTTCTTCTATTTTCATAATTTAATAATTTGATTATTTTTTAATACATTTAAAAAGTAAAAAATATTAATACAATTTATTTATAATGACATAACAATTTTCAACATTTCAGAAACATAAAAAATAACATTTCCGAAAGAATCTAATAATAAACAATTTATTAAATTAAAAAAACAGAATAAAAACATTTACATTTTTTATTATGAATTTACACTCAATACATTTTAATTCTTCACAAACATTCTGTATTAAAATTATTATTGTATTATTTACAATAATACAATTTTTTAAAATTTATATAATTCATCAATACATTAAAAATTATTATGAAAATAATACATGTATGAATTCTACAATATTAATTTGAATATTAAATATAACATTACATTTACTTTAAAATATTAATTTTAAAAAATCATCACGCCCTTCTCCCCTAAAAACCCAACATCCCACTACTATAAAGGTTCACATGTTGACTTCAGGGGTACAAGAACAGCCCTTGGGCATTGTCAGCCTGCGCCACTGAAATACTGAAGAATGGCACCAGTGTACTGAATGTTAACGGTGTATACATTACATATAAGATCATTCTGCAACTTGCAGACAGAATAGTTGCTAGGCTTGTTAATTTTGGATCAAACTTTGGAAAATCAAAAATTGGCTTCATATATGTAGGGCCTCATTACGAGTCTGGAGGTCTTCAGACCGTCAGACTTACGGTGGCGGTCGACCGCCGCATGCTTTGAAGGTCCGACCACCAAATTACAACTTTGGCGGTCGGACCTCCAAGGAATCCCCAGCGCCACTGGGAACATGGTTCCTGACAGCATGACAGCGGTTGGACTTATAATCAGCCATGGTGGCGCTGAGCTCATCATTCCACCAGCCTTTTCATGGCTGGGACCCCCGCCATAAAAAGGCTGTCAGAAAGAAAGTACAGGGGAGGTTGCCTGCACTGTCCACGACCATGTTGTGGGCAGTGCAGGGCACCCCTGCCCAGTGCACTCCAAAAGTGCACTGTCTGCAAGGCGCTTTTGGTGGTTGTTGGTCGGCCCCCTCTGTGCTATGAGATAGCACTCATCTCCTTTAAGGGAGCTGAGAGTTATCTCGTAGCACTGTTCCCGCCGGTCTGACTGGTGGGAATGCTCTACTACAATTTCCCGCCAGTCAGACAAATAAGAACATTGTAATAGGGTGAGGGCGACACCACCACCATGGCAGTGGCGTCCTCCCTGAGAGTTTGGCGGTCCCATGGTGGGACCTCCAAAATCCTAATGAGGCCTGTAGTCTTCTTGGCTATTAGTTGCCCAGTGAGGAAAAAGAACTAGCTTGTGAATCCCTAGAGAAAAGTGCTACACTTGCGCACTATTCGAAAGTTGCATCTATTAATATGGTGCTTAAATGTTGGTCCTAGATATCTACCACATTATGTTAAAAGGGTAAAAACCTGAATCATTTGATCACTCCCAGTTTCACAGGAAAATAATCAACAAACAATCATGCTATCCTAAGAAAACTAGAAATATGTATGGTTGCCTCAACATACTTCAAGGCATTTGATAACTATGAACTGTCGATGAAAGTGGGCAGTCTGTTATCAAATTCAAAGTGTGTAAGGGTCAAACCAAGACCATAACATATAAGTCAAGCTCATATTCAGTTGCAATAGAATGAGTTGCTCCAGTCAAGAAATGTCTCACTGTAGTGTGAACTACTAGAATCAGAGAGATTTCCACAGCACAAAGGCTATTATTTTGCCGCCAAAATTGGAAGCTGCCTTACCTGTACTTACCATGCATGGTAAAGGCACAAAGAACTACCTGAACCCATGGGTGTCCATGGGGGGTGGGCACTTGCCCCTCCCCTTGATTTAGGTACAGCCTAATGTGCAGACTTACAGTGCAGCGTGACAGTATGGCCACCGTAGAACTACGCTGTCTGCACTAGTATGGACGTGTCCTCCTCCAAAAACAGTTCGGGACCCCACAGACTATGGCGGATGGGTCACAGCAGGTGGGGTCTCCTTGCAGCAGCTAACACTGAGTCAGAGTTGGTCCTAGATTGGTCCAACTCGGGAGTCTCGCACTGTCATTGGTAGCTGAGGCTGAGCAAGTCGCTACCAATGATAGTGGGAGACAGCACACTCACCGCTACCAGTGTCATTAAGTGACTCGCGAGTCAGACTAATCTGCATCCGACCCTTATGCCTGACCTCCAAATTTGGCCCGCCCATGCCCACCAGCCCAGTGCAAAGTCTGTACCAATTTCACATTGAAGCAGGAGATGTAACCCTAAAGAAGAATCTGGAAATTGCATCAGTTAATGCAAGTATACATCAGTTCGAGTTGAACATGAATTGATTACATTATGTAAAGAAACATCAAGAGATCTACTATCCTTAGTCAATAGGTCAAATGAATTTTCAATCAGTGCTGAGGAAAGTGCTGACATATCTGGAAAAAAACAGATGTCACTTGGAGTATGTTTTGTTGACCAAAGTAGCACCGTAGCTGTCATCAGAGAAGAATTTCTTGGATTGACACCCTTATGCAAAATGAATGCTATCTCAATTGTGAATATGATTATGGATACATGTTCTAAATTTGGATTAAACTTAGAAAAACTCCATTGTCAAGAATATGAAGGATGCTCTACAATGGCAGGAAAGGAAGTTGGTGTTCAAGCCATAATAAAGAGAAAACATCCTAAAGCTGCTTTTGCTCACTGTGCTGCACATAAACTTAATTTGGTTGTCAATTACCTGAATGCTGTTCCTGATATACGGAATTCTATTGGCACAGTGAAAGCCATCATCAAGAAGATCTCTTATTCCCAATGTGCCATTGCTGAGTGAAACACGATGGACAGCAAAATACAAGAGCATTAGAATTTTTAGCTCAAGCTTTGAAGAGATTTTTAAGCAGTTAAGCTTACTGGTTAGTACAGCATCAGGGAAACAAGTCAGGATGCATATCAATTTCAATGTTCCTCAAGCACAGTGAGCTTTCTCTTTTGCGTGTCCATAATGTCAAATTACTCATCAAGATTGGAATCTGTAAGCCAGGCTCTCCAAGATATTCAGCTTGATATTCTCAAGGTGTGTAATCATGTGCAAGACCTTCTGAATGTGTTCCGTGATCACAGACAAAAAGCAGAAGAACAATTTAAGGAAATGTTTTCAAATGTTCAAACACTAGCAGAAAAATTTAACATCGAACTTTATGTTCCCAGATAGTGTGGCGGGCAAGTATTTCATTCTAATTTTGATTCCTCTTCTGTGGAAGAATACTATCGCCAGTCTATCTATGTTCCATACATAGACTCTATCATTGCATCATTAGAAAGCTGGTATGGCAATGAAAACATGGAACATTTCAATCTGTTCTCACCTTACCCAAAATACATGGCATAAATGACACTTGAGCAAATGCCAGATTGCTAACATCGGAGAACCTTACAACACTGAAAACCTGGAACCCGAAGCAGTAACATGGTTTGAGATCCGGTCAACAAAGGATGAGCAGTTTGACAATGGCTTTCTAGATTTGCTAAATTACACATTTATTTCCATCAGTCCAGCAAGCAATTCACATTGATCTCTCATTACCAGTGACCACTGGTACAGCGGAAAGGTCTTTCAGCACAATGAGAAGGGAGAAAACCTAGATGAGGTCGACAATGGCAGATGACTGCTTATCAGGTTCGTGCATGATAAGCATACAGCAAGCAAAAATTCATGAAAACAAACGACAACTGACTGAAAAAGTAATTGATAAATTTGCACAAGACAACAGGCGTTTGCAATTCCTTTTTCATGATCACTAGCCAGTGAACAAAAACTGATAAAACTACTCATTGAAAAATGTTGAGAAAGAGTGTAGATGTTTGCAGTTCCTAACCTGCAACAGTTATCCAGTTTAAGTTTGAGGGCCTAAAAATTAGTTCAGCGAACGGGAAGACCCATCTGCCGAACTTCCAACAGGAAGGTTGCCACCACACTGACTACCTTCCCACCGGACCCATTAAGACTTTCCCGCTAGGCTGACTGGCGAAAACTGACGTTTCCGTCAGTCAGTCTAGTGGGAAAGTGGTGGCAGCATTGTCTCTGGATCGTAATTGAGCCAGCAGGCAATGCTGTCGCCTGCAGGGTGCACCAACACCCTTGCAATGTCCACAGTCTGCACAGCAGACAGTAAACATTGGGCGGGTGCTGGGCAGGGGGCCGCTGCACTGCCCATGCCAAGTAAAACCACCACAAAAAGGCTGGCGGAGAACCAGGTCATAATCAACAGGGCAACGCCGCATGCAGCGCCACCCTGGCTGATTCTGGCCTCTGCCACCATCAGCCTGTCAGGATCACCAATCCCAGCGGTGATGGCGGTACCCTTGTGGTCTGACCACCACGGTCCTAATGTGGCGTTTGGACCACCACAACAAGGTTGGCAGTCTGAAGATTGCCAGCCTCGTAATGAGGACCTATGGGGCATATTTAAGAGCCCCTAGTGCCATTCCAATGCCACATTAGCGTAATTGTTTCACACTAATGTGGAGTTAGAAGGCCAAAAAGGCAGTGCCATATTTACAAAGTGGCGCAATGCGTGGATTACACCACTTTGTAACTCTTTGCACTACATTATTCCTGCGCCAGGCATAATGTATGCAAAGGGGGCATTCCCCCATAAGGGGGGACCAAAATAAAATGGCACCAGGAGATCCAAGAGATTTCCTGGCCCATTTCTTTCAACACTTTTAATGCCTGCTCAGAATAGGTATTAAAAGGAGGCTTCCATTGCTTACAATATGCCTCTTAGTGCTTTGCAGGATTAGCGTCAGAATTTTTTATGCTAATCCTGCAAAGCGTCGGACTAGCATAAAAAATTCTGACGATAGTACCCTTACTACCACCATGGTATGCCATATTTCAAATACAACACACACATGGTGGCATTAGGGGGAGGTGCTAAAGGGTGCAAAAAAAGTGGTGCTGCACTGTGTGTAGCACCACTTTTCTTAAATATGCCCCTATATGTTTTATTTTCCAATTTGGATGACAACAGGTGTTAGTTTATTTAAGTTAATATATTTAATGTTATTTATTTTAATATATCTAAGTTAATACATTTTCAAAATAAATACATTTGTCATATATTTTAATTGCCAGTGGTTTGTGCAAGTTAACACCAAATGCAAATTCGATATGTTTTTTTTATAATTCAGTTATAGTGCCTTGATCGTGTGTGTATGAATAATAATGTGGTGAATTCCATAATGTTAAGATAAAAACAGATCAAAAATTGCTAATCAGACAATGGCAGCTTGATCCTTCTATTAAGCTTTTGCATCAGGTTGCTCAACCCTTTGCATGCCTGTGATAATGACTATGCCCCTGCCCTTTTTGACGTTGTCAAAAAGGGTCGGAAGATAGATTACGTTAAAATTATGTCCCCCCTAAAACAATTTCTGCGGATCCCCATGACTACATCTTAAAGGCATGCAGGGTAAAGGCAGTGTGGTAAAGACAGTGTGTGATAAAGGCTTCATTGTAAAGGCTGTCCCATTTTTACCACCTGCACTGTAGATGGCTGGCACTGTTAACCAGTATAAATGTAATGAACTTTGTACTGGAACCCCACCAGATTCAGATCTTCAACTTTGTAGAGCAACCTGGTAAGGAAAAGGCACATGAAGTGAATCTGATATCGTCCATTCATACAGATTTGGTCAGCTTTGATTCAAAGCCGTGAACTGGTGAGCCTGATCAGCCATGTACACATGTGCATGTAACTAGTACATAAGACTCATGTTGACTTATGTTTGATTAGTCCTGTGAATATCTGCATTTGTTGCATAGATTACACTGCTGGTGTTTTCTTCAAGTGGTGCCTGGACTTTATCTGCTAGATTCCATTGAACTCAAGCCAGTAGTGTAAGCTGACCAAGCAAATTTCACCTCTTTGTGCTACAAGGACAGTGTCTGGTGTTAATCCGACAGCCATCGCGCTGCAAGATAGTGGCTACCTGGAAAAGTTCTCTTGGACCAAAGGAGATAGTGAATGTGCATTACAACTTTTGTGTCAACCTTGAAGACCACACAAGGACTTTTCTAATGGACAGGACACTGGCACTGTCTTGAATCACCTTGCAAGCCTAATCTTCCAACCATGCGTTGATCCTTATCTGGATTTGAATAGTTAGAGATACATGTGATGTTTTAATAGATCCTCAGACTTGTTCATTTCTCTTTGTGGGGATTCTTTATTGTCAATTAAAGCACTCCTCTACTCCACGTCAGGCTAGCTCTTTGGAGTTTATAGATACATTCCTATATTTTAAATCTTCAGCAAAATTGGAGTTTAGTCCAGATTCCTATATCTGTAACCTAAGGTAGAAGATTAGAGATTCTATTTAGGTCTGTCATATTATAAACACCCCCTATAAAAAATAATCCAGAGGAGAGAGTGGGAAATAACTGTGTACACTTACCTTTTCTTTACAGAGGCAACACTTGCTTTGGAGACTAAAGAAATCTACCATGTGTGACCCCGAAATAAAGAAGGATTTCACAACAGCACTCCACCAAGGATTGGCATCAGCTAATGCCAGGATCAGTATATATGGTAGTGCAGACTATGGGGGTCATTCTGACCTCGGCGGTAAAAGGCGCTTACCGCCGGTCAGAAGGCCGCCACAACACCGCCGCGGTCGCGGTAAACCGCCACGGTCATTCTGACCCTCAAGAGGCAAACCGCCAAAAACCCGACAGCAACAAAAGTCCGCCACACCAACGGCCAGCGTTAAACTGGCGAAGACCAAACCTCCACCGTCACGCCAACAGAAATACGCCCATGCCATTACGACCCACGAATCCACGTGACGGTCTTTCAACCGCGGTATTCCATTGGCGGTACACACCGCCGCGCTCAAAATACACATACAGCTCCAAAACACAGCCACATTGGACAATTTGAAATACACACACCTGAGACACATACACACAACACTCCCACACACCCAATTAACTATAAAACACACACCCACATCACCCACAAACCCCTACGACCACAAATCAGAGAAGAAGCCCAGAGAGAGACAGCACAGAATAGAGAACACCATCACACAGAGGCACACTACACCATCACCCACACAACAACCACGCACAAAACACCACACACCACTACACTCAAAACACTCATCACCGCAAACACCACCCCACACCTCATCCACACCACCCCATGGCACCCCAAAAACACCCCAGGTTCTCAGACGCAGAACTCAGGGTCATGGTGGAGGAAATAGTTCGGGTAGAGCCCCAGCTCTTCGGGACACAGGTGCAGCACACCACCATTGCCAGGAAGATGGAGCTATGGCAAAGAATAGTGGACAGGGTCAACGCTGTGGGACAGCATCCACGAAATCGGGACGACATCAGGAAGCGGTGGAACGACCTACGGGGGAAGGTGCGTTCCATGGTATCCAGGCACAACATCGTGGTGCAGCGGACTGGCGGCGGACCCCCACCTCAACCCCCAGAATTTACAACATGGGAGGAACAGGTCTTGAACATCCAGCATCCTGAGGGCCTCGCAGGAGTATCTGGAGGAATGGACTCTGGTAAGTCTCATCTTCACTACTTCATCCCCTCCACCCCACCAGCATGCCAACTCATACCCCCACCCTCCCCCCCACCACCATCACACATCCTCATTGCTAATGTCTCACCATCACAACCCACCCATCCCAACACCAAACCCTGCATGCCACCACAAACCATCGACAGCCATCACCTAAGCATGCCCACTGCACATACCCATCTCCCCCACAAACCGCCGTCACAACAGCCCCCACAAAGGAATGCCAGCACTGGGGTACACAGGCACCCACCCATTGCACGCTATGGCACACACAGAAGCAATAACCATACTCGTATACCCCTGCAGGACCCGAACGCCACCACACCGCCCAGGAGGGTCCAGAAATGTCCATCCCACCCCCAGAAGAGGCCCCCAGTGATGACAGCAGCTCTGTCTCCCTGGACCCAGATGACCAGCCCGGCCCATCGGGGACCTCGGGACAGTCAGTTCCCCTCAGACAGCCACAGGCTACAGCAGACCTACCCCCCTCTGGGAACACCAGCAAAGCACCCAACCAGCGGGCCCATGCCTCTGTCTCCAGGACACGTCAATCAGCGGTGTGTCCACCACTACAGGGCACCCAGGTCAAAGCACCACCCCAACAACAACAGGGACCTGGGGGCAGTGGTAGTGGGCACACGGTCCAGGGGACAGAGGCCCAGGGAAACAGGGGAACTGGGAGGGCTGCTGTGCGACAGGGGGGGGACAGGCCCAGGAAACCCACTCTCCACGAGGCCCTCACCTCCATCATGGGAGCATACCACCACTCCCAGGAGACGATGGCGACGGTCCTGGCCAGGTTCCAGGAGATCCAGGTACTGCAGGAGGAACAGTTTATGGGGTTCAGGGAAGAACTGAGAAACATTAGTTCATCAATGGGCACCATCGTTGTGGCTCTCAACCAGATTGTCACCACATTGCGGGACCATGTGGCACCACAAAGGGCCCCTGTCACTAGCATGGACCAGGAACAGGCTACCACCTCCGCCGGCGCTAGTGGACAGGAGGCCCGACACAGCAACAACCGGCCACCAGAACCCCACCTCCTGCAGAAGAAGAACCACCCCGCAAGCTGGGCCTGAGATCTAGGAAGAAGACAGAGTAGGATGCCAAGACCCCCGCCAGGAAAGGATACCCCCTGATGTCATCCCACTGTCCCACATTGTCACCCTGTCCAACCTTAAACTGCCCCTGCTCCACCTTCCACAGGCATATGGACAATGCACCTGTGAGACTGAGAATCTGGACTCTGCCATGGACATTCCTCCACCATCACCCATCACCGATTGTCAACCATGTCCGAAAATTGAGCACTTTAATAAACACACTTATTGCACACAAATAATCTGGAGTCTGCCTGTATTTTTGAAAATATGTATTAGACATAAACGTGCCAAAATGACCAGTTACATTGTGATGACAACATACCACTGTCACACAGCTGTAGTCCATGGGCAAACAAAGCAGAGGTCACGCAGTGGGGCCCACATCTCTGAAATTGGAAGGGAAAGTCACAACTCTGTTAGCATACACTGGGTGAAAAGGACAGACAGTAGAGAGGCAGGAGACTGTAAGTAAATGTAAAATGCCGGTGTTGATTCTTACCTGTGTGTTATTAAAAATACTGCTGTATCACTGTGTCCCTGTTGTCTGTGTCGTCCTCTTTGTCTTCCTCCTCTTCACTCTCCGCAGGCTCCACAGCTGCTACAACACCACCATCTGGACCATCCTCCTGCAGAAAAGGCACCTGGTGTCGCAAAGCCAGGTTGTGAAGCATACAGCAGGCCACGATGATCTAGCACACCTTCTTTGGTGAGTACATTAGGGATCCACCTGTCATATGCAGGCACCTAAACCTGGCCTTCAGGAGGCCGAAGGTTCTTTCTATAATCCTCCTAGTTCGCCCATGGGCCTCATTGTAGCGTTCCTCTGCCCTTGTCCTGGGATTCCTCACTGGGGTCAGTAACCACGACAGGTTGGGGTAACCTGAGTCACCAATTAGCCACACACGGTGTCTCTGTAGTTGTTCCATCACATAAGGGATGCTGCTATTTCGCATGATGTGCGCGTCATGCACTGACCCAGGGAACTTGGCATTTACATGGGAGATGTACTGGTCAGCCAAACAGACCACCTGGACATTCATGGAATGATAACTTTTTCTGTTCCTGTACACCTGTTCACTTTCACTGGGGGGTACCAAAGCCACATGTGTCCCATCAATGGCACCAATGATGTTGGGAATATGTCCAAGGGCATAGAAATCACCCTTCACTGTAGGCAAATCCCCCACCTCAGGGAAAACGATGTATCTCCGCATGTGTTTGAGCAGGGCAGACAACACTCTGGACAACACCTTGGAAAACATAGGCTGAGACATCCCTGATGAAATGGCCACTGTTGTTTGAAATGACCCACTTGCTAAGAAATGGAGTACTGACAGCACCTGCACTAGAGGGGGGATCCCTGTGGGTTGGCGGATGGGTGACATCAGGTCTGCCTCCAGCTGGGCACACAGTTCATGTATAGTGGCTCGGTCAAGCCTGTATGTCAGAATGACATGTCGTTCCTCCATTGTCGACAGGTCCACCAGCGGTCTGTACACGGGAACATTCCTCCATCTCCTCGCAAGTCCCAGCGGACGGTGCCTAGGAAGGACAACAGCGAGCACAGAGTCAATCAACCCACAGGTAAGTTCCCACAGCTTGCACAGTACACGATTCTCTATGCATTGAATGGCTTGTATGAGTGTCGATGCAAGGCCTAGGCATGTGTGACTCAGTAGCAATTAAGCCATGTGGGCCCTTGAAATGGCGGCTGCCTGACCTGTGAAGTGCGACAATGGGATGTGAGGTCAATGCGCTGGCGTGGCACACCGTGGCGGTAGGCGGTCGAAGACCATGGCGCAAAGCCGCATTGGTTAACATTGAACCCTATGCGTTTCAGGAGCCAATGACGAAGTGCGCCGGCGGTCGCGGGACGCACCGCTGTGGACGTGACCGCCATTTTCTATCTGCTTAATCACTCGAGACCTGATCATCCACAGGAGAGGACCTATACTGCAAGTGCTGCTGTGACCTCGGTCTGGAAGATACAATGGCTGCTGCGACTGGGGAAAGGGCCCCTGCCTTCACTTCTGAAGAATTGGAGAAACTCGTGGATGGGGTCCTCCCCCAGTATGCGCTACGCTACGGTCCTCCAGACCAACAGGTAAGTACACTGGGAGCATGCTTTGGGGGCAATGCCTGTGTTGAGTCAGGTGGATGAAAGATGGTGGGGAGGGGAGCGATTGAGGCATGCATCAAACGACGGATGATAGCATGTGCCACATGGCAAGGGTGGGGTTGGGGGGTCACTCACACCGAGCATGCAGAAAATTATAATAATGTTATTTCTCCCCCTGTACATGTCACATAGGTCAGCGCCCATCAGAAAATCGACATTTGGCGTGCCATCGCCAAGGACGTCCGGACCCTGGGGGTCCACAACAGACGGGGCACCCACTGCCGCAAGAGGTGGGAGGACATCCGCCGTGGGAGCAGGAAGACCGCGGAGGCTCTGCTGGGGATGGCCTCCCAACGTAGGAGGGGTGCCACTCGTCAATTGACCCCCCTGATGTCTCGGATTCTGGCGGTGGCCTACCCAGATTTGGATGGGCGCGTGAGGACATCACAGCAGACACAAGGGGGTGAGTACCAGCACATTCTGCTATCTTAGCGCGCAGTGGAGGTGTCTGGGTGGGGGAGGAGGGCTGTGGGTATCCCTAGGCCAGGGCGATTTCTGTAGGCTAGGCCCCTCCGTAAGGCATGGCCCTGTGCCCCCGCCCCCCACCTCTGTAGGGTGCCAAGTACAGCTATCCATGGCCCTGTGTCACCTATGTGTGCAGTTGTCGTCCATAGGCTTGTAGGCCAAGTCCCAATGATTGAGTAGTGTACCCCAAGTGCGCGGCGTAGTGCAGGGGGCTTCTGTGTCTGTCCTCTCCGCCAACTGTGTTGCCAATGGATGCACTCAACATGTCTTCATTTCCCCCCCCCCTTTTTTTGCTGCTCTTCCTGTTCATGTGTGCATTAGCATCATCAGGCGGAGGAGAAGTGGCATCGGAGCACGAGGGAGCTGCATCTCAATTGGCCCTGGAGGGCCATGCAACCAACTCGGAGTTCACCAGTGAGACGGAGGGCGAGGGGAGCTCCACAATGGGGACACGTGGAGACATCAGCGACACAGACACGTCCTCGGAAGGGAGCTCCCTTGTGGTGGCGGCAACATCCGTGCCCACCGCAACAACAGGTACAGCCGCCACCCAGCGCACCAGCTCCGCCCTCCCAGCAGCCCCTCTGCGATCGCCCCGTGCCCTCTCGCACACGAAGGCGGGCATCTCCTTCGCCCCAGGCACCTCAGGCCCTGCCCCAGTTACCCCTGCTGCCCTCAGTGAGGAGGTCGTTGACCTCCTCAGGACCCTCATTGTTGGGCAGTCTACCCTTTTGAATGCCATCCAGGGGGTAGAAAGGGAGGTGCACCGGAGCAATGCATACCTGGAGGGCATTCATTCGGGTCAGGCTGCCCATCAGCGATCGTTCAACGCTCTGGCCTCAGCACTGACAGCAGCCATTGTCCCTGTCTCCTGCCTCCCTCCTCCAACTTCCTCCACCCAGTCCCACTCCCCTGTTCCTCTGCCTATCCCAGACACACCTACAGACCAGCCTGCACACACCTCAACACCCAAGGGCAGCTCATCCAGACATAAGCACCACACATCACACAAGCATTCACACAAGCAACAGCCACATGCAGACATACCAACAGCCACTGCCTCCTCTGTGTCCCCCTCCTCCTCGTCTCCCTCCTCCCTCCCTGTGACGTCTCCACTCACACTTGCATGCACAACATCATCAGCCACTACGTCCATCACCAGCACACCCACCAGAACACTCCGCACACGTGCAGTCACCACCCCCACTGCCATTTACACGTCACCTGTGTCCTCTCCCAGTGTGTCTGTCACCCCCTCTACCAAACCACACAAACGCAGGCAGCCACCCACCCAACAGCCATCCACCTCACGACAGCCTCCGTCACAAGCACCTGCACCCAAAGACACCACACTTGACTCTCCTACAACCACATCCTCTTCCTCCACTCCCATACCCACTGCACCTACCCTTCCCACTGCTCCTAAAAAGTTTTTCCTGTCCAAAATTAACCTCTTTCCATCACCTGACCCACCCCCTCCATCTCGTAAGAGTCCAATCAGCACCTCAGCCACCACAACCCCTGGACCTACAAGGTCCATAGTACAGGGATATTGGAGTCCACCACCTTCAAGGGCAGCAACATCGGCCAGCAGTAAAGGGACAGCCAGCCCACCCCCTGGGAAGAAAACCAAGAAAGGCAAGGCCCGGCACGATAGGCCAGAGACGGCAGCCTCCAAAGGCACTACCCTGGCACTGTCAGGAAGTGGGGTGCCACCTGGCACATCTACAAAGGGAGGCAAGGGCCACAGAGAATCACAGAAGGATGGCAAGGGCAGCACAGCTGACAAGTCCGGCAGCAGGCGAGCTGCCCAGGAGGGCCCCACCAGCCCCATTCCGGGTGTGAAGGAGGACACCCACGGGCCCGGGACTCCAGCACAGGAGGGCCCCGGCGGCGAGAAGTCGGATGGCGAGTGAACTCCATATATTGGCCGGATATGGTGCCCTGGAGACACATGTCAAGAACCGCTGAACAGGGCCCTTCAAGACAAGTACCGCTGAACAGGGCCCTTCAAGACAAGCACCGCTGAACAGGGCACCGCCGTCTCAAGAACCGCTGAACAGGGCCCTTCAAGACAAGCACCGCTGAACAGGGCCCTTCAAGACAAGCACCACTGAACAGGGCACCGCCGTCTCAAGAACCGCTGAACAGGGCCCTTCAAGACAAGCACCGCTGAACAGGGCCCTTCAAGACAAGCACCGCTGAACAGGGCACCGCCGTCTCAAGAACCGCTGAACAGGGCCCTTCAAGACAAGCACCGCTGAACAGGGCCCTTCAAGACAAGCACCGCTCCGCTGGGCCCTTCAAGACAAGCACCGCTCCGCTGGGCCCTTCATCTCAAGCACCGCTCCGCTGGGCCCTTCATCTCAAGCACCGCTCCGCTGGGCACCGCCGTCTCAAGCACCGCTCCGCTGGGCCCTTCAAGACAAGCACCGCTCCGCTGGGCCCTTCATCTCTGCACTGCTCCGCTGGGCCCTTCATCTCAAGCACCGCTCCGCTGGGCCCTTCAAGACAAGCACCGCTCCGCTGGGCCCTTCATCTCTGCACCGGTCCGCTGGGCCCTTCATCTCAAGCACCGCTCCGCTGGGCCCTTCATCTCAAGCACCGCTGGGCACCGCCGTCTCAAGCACCGCACCGCTGGGCCCTTCATCTCTGCACCGCTCCGCTGGGCCCTTCATCTCAAGCACCGCTCCGCTGGGCCCTTCATCTCAAGCACCGGTCCGCTGGGCCCTTCATCTCAAGCACCGCTCCGCTGGGCACCGCCGTCTCAAGCACCGCTCCGCTGGGCCCTTCATCTCAAGCACCGCTGGCCCATTGGCAGAAGGGGCAGGCCCGGATCTGTGTCGGGCAGGGCTGCACGATGCACTCTGGGCACCATGCCTCCTCCAGTACCAGTGGAGTCTGTAATCCACTTGAGAGACTGTGGCTTTGCACTCCCCAGGATTGCACAGTGGGCAAGCCACCCACTGTAGAGACTTGTGAGACTGTGGCTTTGCACTCCCCAGGATGTCACATTGGGCAAGCCACCCACTGTAGAGACTTGTGAGACTGTGGCTTTGCACTCCCCAGGATGGCACAGTGGGCAAGCCACCCACTGTAGAGACTTGTGAGACTGTGGCTTTGCACTCCCCAGGATGGCACAGTGGGCAACCCACCCACTGTAGAGACTTGTGAGACTGTGGCTTTGCACTCCCCAGGATGGGACAGTGGGCATGGAGGCCCCTCGTGGATCTGGCGTCGTGGACTCATGTGGCTGAGGTGCCTCCCCTTCCCTTCCCCCTGAGGTGCCTGTAGTTTTTCTATCTGATGCCCCTGCAGTGTTCTCTCCAATGGCTTTGGGTCTCCTGTGTGGGCTTTGCCAATGTGTTGAGGCCCATCGGCCCACGTACAATGACTGAAACCCAATTTGGACAGGACAATTTACATATGTGTATATAGTTATAGATGTTTGAATTTTTTTTTTACGTAGCCTTCCAATATATTTGAATTTCATGATCATTTTATTTTGTCTTTGCATTCTTCTGGGGGGTTTGGGGGGTGTCACTCTGAGTTGTTGCTCTGCATTGATGTGTAGGTAGTTGTGGGTGAGGGTGGGTGTGTCGCGTATGTGTGTGCCCGTAATCTTTTCTCCTCCCCTGTGTCGTAGGTGCAGTACTCACCGTTGTCTTCTGCGCCGGCGTTCGTGCTCCTGGTAGAGGAGCAGGTAGACAATAGCTGGTAGGATGTGTAGTTCTGGTTCCATGCTGTCCAGATTCCTTGTGGAGTGTGTAGAGGTGAGCGTTTTCCCGTTCGTAGTCTGTTTCCACCGTGTTTTTATCGGCGGGGCTCCCGCCCCGGAAAAGGTGGCGGATTGGTGAGTTGTGATAGGGTGGGCTGTACATTGTCTCCCGCCTGTCTGTTGGCGGTCACCGCCGCGCTGTTTGTTTGTCGGAGTGTTAAAGTCGCGGTCTGTGTTGGCGGTTTCCGCCTGGGTCAGAATTCCATTTTTTTGACCGCCTGCCTGTTGGCGGGTTGGCCGCCGCTTTAACACCGACCGCCAGGGTTGGAATGACCCCCTAAGTGTTGAAATCATAATCTACATCTAGCCTGCCACTATCCAATGAACAACTCGCCATTCCCTTCCTGAATGATGATAAATGTATGTTAATTGCTTAATGTAATCTTCTGCTGTCTCTTTCTAATGAAATTAGGAACTTCTGGTCAGCGAGTATTTGCTGTGTTAATGCTTTATATGCGATTAAAAGAAGTAATAATCTGTTTTACTTTTGTGAAATGTGTTCGTTGTTAGAAATGGGGTCTTTGGTTGGCAGTCAGGTTACCCCCTGTCCAAGCAAGGACCCTCACTCTAGTCAGGGTAAGTCACACACAATCCAAATTATCCTGTGCCCACCCTCTGGTAGCTTGGCATTGAGCAGTCAGGCTTAACTTAGAAGGCAATGTGTAAAGTATTTGTGCAATAAACCATACAATACCACAATATAACACCACAAAAATACACCACACAGTGTTTAGAAAAATATATAATATTTATCTGGATAAATGCAGGTCAAAACGATTAAAGAAGAAATAAGCAAATGTAGGGATATCACTAAAAGTGATGTCAAGTGTCTTAGAGTTAAAATATTACTGTAAAAGCAATAAAAAGTGCCTTAAGTTCTCCTAGAAACAAGTGTCTCTTGCAGTGCAAAGTACCTGGTGTGCGTTGAAAAAATCCTCCCAAGGGACCGCAGAGGAGGAAATGCGTGGAAAACTGTGAGTGTGCGTTGGTTTCGCCTCTTCGCACACTAACTTGCATCGTTATTTTCCACGCTGGGAAGACGTTGAGTCGATTTACGGCATGCAGACTTGGATCCTCTTCGGGTTGTGGGGTTTTCAGATGCCCCGGGGACGATGCGTGGAATCCTGGGCTTGCGGAGCAAAGTCACAGCGGCTACGTTGATTCCAGTAGGAATCAGTTCAATCCTGTCTGCCAGGGTCCCAGTAGGGGGGGTTTCAGTCCTTTGTGTGAGAGCACGCCCTCCACCCTCCCAGCCCAGTGAGACCCATTCAAAATGCAGATGTATGCAAGTGAGGCTGAGTATCCTGTGTTTGGGGTGTGTCTGAGTGAATGCACAAGGAGCTGTCAACTAAACCCAGCCAGACGTGGATTGTAAGGCACAGAAAGATTTAAGTGCAGAGAAATGCTCACTTTCTAAAAGTGGCATTTCTAAAATAGTAATATTAAATCCAACTTCACCAGTCAGCAGGATTTTGTATTACCATTCTGGCCATACTAAATATGATCTTCCTACTCCTTTCAGATCAGCAGCTACCACTCAAACAATGTATGAGGGCACCCCCAATGTTAGCCTATAAAGGGAGCAGGTCTCACAGTAGTGTAAAAACGAATTTAGGAGCTTTACAATACCAGGTCATGTAAACTAAACAGGTACATGTCCTGCCTTTTACCTACACAGCACCCTGCCCTATGGGTTACCTAGGGCACACCTTAGGGGTGACTTATATGTAGAAAATGGGAGTTTTAGGCTTGGCAAGTACTTTTAAATGCCAAGTTGAATTGGCAGTGAAACTGCACACACAGGCCTTGCAATGGCAGGCCTGAAACAAGGTTAAGGGGCTACTGAAGTGGGTGGCACAATCAGTGCTGAAGGCCCACTCGTAGCTTTTAATCTACAGGCCCTGGGCACATATAGTGCACTCCACTAGGGATTTATAAGTAAATTAAATAGCCCAATTGGGCGTGATCCAATGTTAACATGTTTAAATGGAGAGTGCACTTTAGCACTGGTTAGCAGTGGTAAAGTGTGCAGAGTCTAAAAACCAGCAAAAACAGTATCTCAAAAGTGGAGGGAGGCAGGCAAAAGGTTAGGGGTGACCACCCCAAGGTTGTCAGGTATAACATTCGTGTTAGTGTTTAATAAGACTATTATTCCTTCAACAATATTTTTGACAAACGCAGGCCTTCTAAACTCACTGAAGAATCAGGAGCTAACTGCAACAGCTAAATAACAATTAACGGTACAATGATCTTGTGGGTTAACACACCTGCTGTATGTATGGCACAAAATCTCAGATAGGTAAATGATAAATACCATAGGAAAAAATGTCCAAGGTCACAAAGTTAAATGAAGCACAATGAAAAGCTTGGCAGTAGAACTGTAAGTAAGTCCAATATCATTTCTGCAACGCTATACCACTAAATTAGGGAAAATGGGCATTAGGGGCCAGATGTAGCAAAGGTTTTTACCCATTCTGTGTCTATGGGAAAAAGGGTTCGTACATATGGCCCTAGGAGCGTTAAAGAAATTTCGCCATGTTTTTGCACATGCTCACTTGTAAAGGCATCAAAAATGTTTAGTTGGTGATTAAGGAGCATGTTTCCACGCACACAGTAGTAGATGTGGAAATCAGGGTTCAACACAGGTTTACTATGTGCACTGCACTTTAAACAATCCATTAGGTAAGATAGGAAATAAAAGGCATAATAACAATAATACATTGGGCCCGGCTTTTATGTAACATAATTCAATCATTTTTAGGTTTTCAACCTAAATCATAGTTCATAACCACAACACTTCCACTCTTTATCTTACAGCGACTTTAATGCTGAATACATCTCCCAGAAACAGTATGATTTTGAGAATCTAACTGGTAGGATCCAACAAACCCTTCAGTATTCTTTTGCTGTGGGGACACCATTAATGTGAATTTGTCACCTGAATAAGTGGAATTATTTTCACCTTGTCGTGCCATTTGAGTGCATATCGAACTAATGTACTCAGCTATACTTAAAAACACAAGTTGTTTTCTTAGCAATGTATACAGAAAGTAATTTTACAAGAATGATATGGGGTTGCATTGAGCAATTTACTGTACCATCCCATTCCTCTCAGTAATGAATAGCCCTCAAATTACAGAGCATTTATCGGTAATCTAATGAACCAATGAATTAACAATTTCATACTAGGCTGATTAAATAAAGCAAACTGATAAAACTCAAATTCTTATACAGAGACTAAACTCTACTTAGAGTCTCATGGACTTCATATTTTCATATTTATATTCATATTAAATAGTTCAAATATTATGGAGATATTTATAATTTGAAGTGGCACTCTGTGGCTTCAGCTTCGCTAAAACGACTGCAATGCAAATTTAGCTTTGTGCTGTTTCTTTTTTTCCTATAACTTACTAGTGTTTTCTTTACAACTCCAAAGGTAGATAAAGTCAATTCCGAAACCAAATAAATTTTTTCTTTCAAACTTCTTAGATCTCTGTCTAATATTCTAAGTGATTACTAATACTTTCGGAATCAATCTACACCTAAGTGCTTCTATTACAGAATGGTTGTTTTTTACAGGGATGTCATTCCATCTAGAGTTATTAAGGGCCTAATTAGGAGTTCAGCAGACGGGAAGACCCGTCCACCAAACTTCCGACAGGGAGGTTCCCGCCATGCTGGCTACCTCCCCGCCGGACCCCTCAAGACTCACGCCCGTCAGCTTAGCAGGAACTTGGTGGCAGCATTGTTGCCAGCTTGTAATCGAGCCGGCGGCAATGCTGTTGCCACAGGGGGCAGCAGACAGTGAGCATTGAGAGAGTCGTGGGCAAGGGGACCCCTGCACTGCCCATGCCAGGTGCATGGGCAGTGCAGGGCCCCCTTGTGGCCCCCTGCACCTGTTCTCCACCAGCCTTTTCATGGCAGTAGTACCGCCTTGAAAAGCCTGGCGGAGTACCAGGTCGTAATCATCAGTGCAGCGCTGCATGCAGCGCCGCCCTGGCTGATTCTGACTTCCTCCACCGTTAGCCAGTCAGGATCATCAATCTGAGCAGAGACGGACGTACCCTGGCGGTCTGACTGCCAGGGTCGTAATGTGGTGGTCAGACTGCCACAGCAGCAGCGGTCCTGACCGCCACCGCGAGGCAGGCGGTCTCAAGACCGCCAACCTCTTAATGAGGCCTTCAATCTCTCTGAAAAATGGTTACGTTTCTATTTTCATTTAATTATTCAACAGTTATGTTGTGTAACTGTAGTCGGGACATTTCATTGGATCATTTTAATACAACTTTTCTATACTCTACCTGAGGAAGATAAACCTTACCATACCTTGCGTCTGCTTTGTTTGCTAGCAATCGTCTAACTCCCTTAGCAAATATTTGGTTACACTCATTTCGATGTAAAGCATTTTCCCTTTGATTCATTTGTAGTTTTCTTGGAAGTACATTTCAATTAAAGCATTCATTTATTATCTGATTAGAATTCCTCAACATTTTCAAGTACAAACATATGAATCATTTTTCTGGTACTATTATAATTATTAGTTCCCTAACACTGTCAAAACCAGTTGGTTATTTGCTGAATATTTTCATTCAGAGGTTCTTCAGTTCCCAATGCCCCCTGTAAAAGAATTGTCATTTTCCCTTCTCTAACCCCCTGGTTAACATCTTGGTATAAAACACAGGTGCATAGGTGATTTTTTTCTTCAAAGAAGCACACACATGTCTGTATAATTGAATTTAAGCATCAATCTGCTTCATTGTTTTGCTTTCCACCAATGACCGAGCTGACAAAAATCTCTTGAATGTACCTCTTAGTTCAAAGAAGACATTTACTATTATTTCACCACGAGGTTCCTACAAAGGAAATTAGCATGCTGAAAGCACACGTTTAAAAGTAGTCACAGCAATGAAAGGAAAATATACCAAAATGATTCTCAAATGCAATGTACACAGCGAATACATGAATTTATAATTATACTGCAAAGCAAATAATGAAGTAAAAATTAATCACCGTAGGGCCTGCCAAGCTCTTCATCTTTCTCATGCCAGCAAGACGATGACCCCGTTCGACTGCGAGAAAGAGATGTCCACCCTCATGGGACAGATATCAGGCATGCAACGTCAAGAATCCTGATTGAGGCCACCCTCACTCTCTCACTGTCGCACTGAGTCTTTTTATATCTTAAAGAACCAAAAGGAGATTTCTGGGAAAAAAAACCTCATTTAGCAATTCAAACATGCTGGCTAGTTTATGTCTGCTTTGAAAATAACACATTGGGATTTGGCCACAATCCCAAGGTGTCAAATCAAAACAAGGCCGTCCCCTGCCGCCTGAGTACATCCTTATCAACCAAAGCCCTTGGTGAGAAAAAGCACGAAAGCAAGCACAGTTTACAATGTGGAAAAATACGAACAGATTTAACATGGCAGTGTCTAATGCTACGATAAAGTCAATAGCCAGATAAGCTGAATCCAAAATGTAGTCTTCAATTGGTGAACACTAGACAGCTAACCCAGGTGCAAAGTGGTGCAACACAAAGTCAGTGGTCAAAAACACATATTTCACTACATTCCACCCTTTGATCAATGACTTTGTGTAAATGACAGATTGAAAATAGAATTTGCTTTTTTTTTAGTTCTGAAAATAAAACATTACAAGCCATTGTACACAGCAACATAATGAAATGATGAAAGCAATCACTATAAAGCAATGGAAGTGGATTAACGTATTGATCTTATAAACAGTTAAACCAGACACGCCTACAATGAAAAGAATGAAGCTTATATATTCTGATTGGGATAATAACTGATTGAAAAGTGCCTCTAGTATAGCAAGCTGGAATATAATTAGATGGAAACATCATGAGTTCTAATCATGTAAAGGAACACGGACAACCTGTAAGGTTTGCTGGAATATAAGTGTTCCCATATGAGAATAGTCAGCCAACTGGCAACTTTGCTTAATGAGACTGGCAGCAGTCATCAGATGATAACAAGCCATGGGTTGAAAATATGGAAAATTTAATCAAACAGGTTGAGAGAACATCCATGGTACTTTGCATTGTTTCCATGTAGAACCTTGATCTGTGAAGCACAATTAGCGCTAAATGGATCCATAGGTTTTGTACTTTAAAAGCAGCAGGAGTGTTGCAAAATGGTGATCAGTCAGGTTCAAGTTGGGGGTGAGGTCCCTCCCCCGACCCCACACGCAAACGCCCGAAGGGAGACCACAAAGCATACTCATAGTCAGTCGCAAGTCGTAGTAAGATCTGTAAAAAAAACAAGTATGATTCTTCTTGCAAATAACATTTGTCATCTGAAATGTGCTCCAATTTTTCCTTTCCTTGTTTTATAATCAGCAGGATGTTATTGGGGCCCTTTGCTATGATTTCTGCAGGTTCTGGAGGGCCATTTGGGATTCAAGCCACACCTTAGCACTGAGGTTCTTATCTGCTGAATCACAGCTTCCCTTTCCTTGTACTGTCAGAAGAACTGGGGCAGTTCCCTTCCTTGTACTGTCAGAAGAACTGGGGCAGTTCCCTTCCTCATCAATCCTCCATACACTGAACTTATGACAAGTTGGACAATTCGGTTTCCAATGTGTATGAATAAATCAGCTTTTCCACTATTTATCAGAATAGCTTTGATTTCTATCTGTTCTGGTAACTTTCCTCTCCCCAATTGATCTTTGACTGTTTGTTGGACAAATCTCTGTTGTGTGTGCTGACAAATAGGACATTGCAAAATCACAATTTTGATCAAATCTAGGGGAATGTGCATCCCTCTAATCTCTGCCCACCTGTAAGTGGATTTTTCTCCCAGGTGTCCACATTTCTGGTGCACACACTTAGCCATCCCCACCAAGTCAGAATTCTGGGTTGACACTTCTGCCTCTGAACTTTTGTCTTTGTTGTCTACAAGGGAATTGAACCAGCGTTCTAGTGAGTCAATGAGACAGTGAGCATCTATGACTTTACTCTGTTATAACATCTCCCAAATTTCCTGCCATAACTCTTTGCTCCACACCTCCTTTGAGTGAATGAACCAGTTATGTGCATGCCATGTGGGAAGCCAAAAGGCTAACCCATTGGTAGTAGACCAAGAATCAGTGTAAAAATGACAAGTCCCAAGCAGCTCTTGCTTTACAGCTTGACAGACAGCGTACAACTCTGCATATTGGCTACTTTTTCCTTCTCCTGTGCTGGTCAACAACTTTTCAGCAACTGGATTGTATGACATTGCTTTCCAATATCTTTTGGTACCCGCGTATGTGAATGAACAATTAGTGAACCAAACATGCTTCCTATCCTCAGGGGACAAGGATTCAAATGGCACACTCCATTTCACTGGTGACTCTTTTACCTGTGGTACCTCCTGCACCCTCTCCTCATCCTGTACAGGGGCTTGTGACACCTGTTCATGTAGCGCTGCATTGCCTGTCGGTCCTACTCAAGCCCTGTTGTGTATGTACCAGATCCAGTGTATGATACTAGCCTCTTGTGCATGTCCTATACGGTGAGATTTAGGTGAACTCATCACCCACTGCATAATTGGTATTTCAGGTCTCAGAATTACATTATGACCTAGTGTCATTTGCTCAGTATCCACTAGAGCCCAATAACAGACCAAAAGCTGTTTTTCAAAAGGAGTATAGCGCTTCCCAAAGTCGGGTAGTTTTCTAGTCCAAAACCCCAGGGGCACCCTCGTCCTTCCCTGTTTTTGCCACATACTCCAATTTGCATATTGTCCCTGAACAGTTACATGGAACTCAGTGTCTCCCTCTTGCACTGGTTACAGGTCTAAAGTCTGTTGAATTATTTCATTTGCCAAATCAAAAGCACACAGCTGCTCTTTACTCCATTCAAACTCGTGTTTTTTCCTGGTTACTTTGTACCAAAGGGTTCAGATTTTACGAAGATGAGGGCCATACTGTTTCTAAAAATCAAACAATCTCATGAAACTCTGTGTCTTCTGCTCAGTGCCAGGAGTAGCAAACTCCAACATCTTTTGTTTTACCTGTAACAACATCTCTCCATGTTCTGGATTCCACTGAATTCCTATAAACTGCACATTTTGCAACAGACCCTGTGTCTTGTCTAAATTAATTGTACACATCGTACTCTGTAAAAGTTGTCTGAATATACCGGTAACATCGTCAACTTCTTGCTGAGTTTAATCTTTTAAAGAATGCATTTCAACTCCTGACAAAAACTGTGGGCTACTCTGCGCACAAACTAAGTTCTGCTCATGCAGCTAACACTGGCCCCCACCGTTTTTTAACCTCCTCATTACTGGAATGTGAAAAGTCAGATTCTCCTGTAACAGCTTGGTAAATTTCAGCTTTATCTTGTAATAATGTATTTTGGTCAAGCTGTTGTCTCAGATCCTTATTTTCATATTCTAATTGTTTACATCTCTCATGCATTTTTCTGTAAGCAGACAAAAGTATCCAAACCCTCCTATCAAGAATAAAAGGGATATCATTCCATTCAACAAGCACCTTTTCTGAACATGAAAACACATTCAGTACTTTTGTTTTATCCAAGCACCCATCCCAAAATTTTGAAAGTTCTGATAAACAAGAAAACACATTTGCCAAGACATTATAAGACATTTTAATTTCACATGCATTTTCAAACATGGTTTGCGGTGCTTCCTTTAACTCTCTGAATAAAAACATATTTACACTTTTAAATCGTGCACTCTCAACCTCCAACCTCTCTTTTTTAGACTGTCCGATCTACAACAATTTGTTTTGCTTTCCACTAATGACCGAGCTGACAAAAATCTCTAGAATGCACCTCTGAGTTCAAAAAAGACATTTATTATGATTTCACCACGAGGTTCCTAAAAAGGAGATTAGCATGCTTAAAGCACACGTTTAAAAATAGTCACAGCAATGAAAGGAAAATATGCCAAAATCATTCTCAACTGCAATGTACACAGCAAATATATGTATTTATAATTAGACTGCAAAGCAAATAATGAAGTAAAACTTCATCACCGTAGGGCCTGCCAAGCGCTTCACCTTTCTCATGCCAGCAAGATGATGACAACTTTCGACTACGAGAAAGAGATACATACATACAAGAAAGAATAACAGTATACCTAGGCCAGGCAGTAGCAAAAGGTTCTGGGAATATATCCTAATCTAGGTTGAGGCTGCTGAACCCAGAATCTGGTAGTCCAACTCCTCTCAATAGTCACCAACTTGCAGTATGGAGGCTATTGACAGTAGATACACAGTAAACACACCGCTAGTAGATGCGTTCAGTTCTCCTTGCTTGTCCAGCAGTACTGCAACTGAAATGTGATTTCTTGTATATATTTGCATGAACTATTTGGACTAGAAACGCCACCATTGTTTCGCAGATCGTAAATGTGATGAGTGCCAACAATATTCAGACATTAGCCCAAGGTGGTCTTTTGTATGTCTCCATAGCACACCTAAACTCGACACATTTAGGGCCTCATTACGATTTTGGCGGTCCGACCACTATATTGGCAGTCCAGAAATGACCGCCATGTTGGCGGTCTTACAGATTGCCCTATTACTAGTTATAAAGCCAGGATCACCGACTGCCAAACAAAAAAGGGAGACTGGCAGAGGTTCGGAGGGCAGGAAATAGGCGGTCCGACTTCCAGCCCGACAGCACAATGACCAACCACTGACCTTATTACCAGTCCTAAGTCGCAGTGGCGGGCACCCATGGTTGTCACCCAATGGTGGTGTGAACCACAGTGGTCCATGGTCACCAAAGTAATACACAACTGCACATTGGATGGATTTGAAAACAACACAGGTGACACACTTTGCCACACTGGACACACTGGACACATTGGACACACCTGCAAAACACATCCCTTCACACACCACAATCCTTTGCTCTCCAACGCAAAACACTGAAGCCAGAGCAAATTACTTACTACACAGCGCAGATACTAGAAACCACTTTTTTATCATCATCTCTTTCCACACCCAGCACACACTTTTGTACAGTCACACCCTTTTGTACTTCCCCTCTTTAGTAAGTCACTGTCACACATTTTATTTCTTTTTACAACATGCCACCTTTTAAAAATCCCTGTTTCACAGATGAAGAGTTAAGAGTCTTGGTGGATGAAATCATAAGTAGAACCACAATTGTTTGGCGCACACTCCTCTCAGTAGGAAAATGGAAATGTGGGACAGGATAGTCGACGGAGTGAATGCTGTAGGCACCACCCTGCGCACAAGGGAGGACATCAAGAGGTGGGACAATCTCAGGGACAAGCTCCATTCCTTGTCTCCAGGTACCAGCTGCAGGCCAAGAAGACTGGTGATGGCACTCCTGCTCCTCCCTTACAACTCTATCCCTGGGAGGAAAAGGTCTTGGCTCTTCTGCATCCTGAGGTCGTGCGAGGAATACCGGGGGAGTGGAGGTTGGTAAGTCACAACACTAAAAGTGACAGCTAAATGCTATGTTAAGCATGCTCACAGCTCACCTTATGCCACATTCACTGTCACTTCACTCACCAGCCTAGTGTTGTTCACCTGTCCAAAGACCCCTGTCTGGCATCTCAAAATTGAAGTAGACTCACCTGGGGAAACAACATCTGTGTATAGTGTGTGTATCACAGGGAGTTACATAACTGCAAGTCCCAGCACGTACTGTTCTACAATTACAAACACCAGACCAGTGTTTCCTTCACAAAATACCCACGTTTGTCAACTCACAAATGACGTTTACTCACCTGGGAGGAGACCACTTGTATAATGTGTGTAGTTGAAAGACTGACATGACTGCAATTCCCAGGCGGCCCTGTTTCTCAAACTCCAAACACCCGACCACTGGTCACTTGTTCAAATATATTTATTAGTGAACTCTCCAATGAAGTGTACTCACTAGGGGGAAGAACATTGGTCAAGTGTGTGTACTAAAGAGAGTGATATGACCACAACTGAAAAATGAGGCACTGTAACTGTAACTCCAAACACCAGTCTGGTGTTTTCTTCTCCAAAGACCACTGTATGTCAATTCCAAAATGAAGTTTACTCACCTGGGGGGATAACAATGATCAAGTATTGGGGAGTAGTGAGTGTAACCTGACTGCAACTCCCAGTAGGCCCTTTATCTGTAACCCCAAACACCAGAACAGTGTTCTTTTCTCCAAAGACCACTGTATGTCAATAACCAAATGAGGTGTACTCATCTGGGGGGATAACAATGGTCACATATTAGGGAGTAGTGAGAGAAAATAGTGTTCTTTTCTACAAAGACCACTGTTTGTCAATTCCAAAATGAAGTTTACTCACCTAGGGTGATAACATTGGTAAAGTATTGGGAAGTAATGAGAGTGACATGACTGCAATTTACAGCAGGCCCTGTATCTGTAGCTTCAAACACCAGAACAGTGTTCTCTTCTCCAACGACCACTGTATGTCAATTCCCAAATGAAATTTACTCACCCTGGGGGGATAACATTGGTCAAGCATTGGAGAGTAGTGAGAGTGACATGACTGCAAAGCCCAATGGGTCCTGTTTTGCTAACTCCAATCACCAGCTCAGTGTCCTCTTGTTGCAATCCAATATGTTAGTGAACTCACAAATGATGTTTGCTCACCTGGGAGATTACCAATTGTCAAGTGTTGGGAATAAGTGAGAATGACATGGCTGTAACTCCCAGGAGGCACTGTTCAATGGGCTCCAAACAGCAGAAGAGCGGTCACTTGTCCAATAGGCCCTGCCTGCTAACTCTCAATAGATGTTTACTCACCTAGGATGGAGCTAGATACAGATCAGGCTCAACTCAGATGTGTCTGGTCTGGTCATCTAGCTCTATCTTGAACTGCTAAGCCATGATGAAACTTCTAAGGACAGGAAGGACAGCTCACCCAGTGTACACTAAAGAATATCTCCGACGCCTCAAGATGCATCACCAGAATGATATTGGCAGCAGACACATTCACAATACACTGATCATATGATGACTCCAATCACTTGTACAACAAACTCCTGGGTCTGCCTGCATCACAACCATCTAGGCCTCGAAATGGTCAAAGCCACATACTGTCCAGCCACTGCTTTGCCTGCATTGGTGGCAAGGTGGCATTTTCAGCCCATCCTCCCAAGTTCTAATGACCTGCACAATTCAGCAGCTGTGTGACTTTAATGGAATTGGCATGCTTCAGAAATGTCAGGTCAATACAACCAATAGCATGAGTACCTGTCACAATAGGATTAACTGCAAAACAACTTTTTACAAGGGCTTTGCAAAATATCACTGTAACCTTTTGGAGGTAGATGTCACAATACAACGAGTAACACTGTATCTTTCACATCAACAGGTCGAGCTGCCAGTGGCCACACATAACCTACAAAAGAGACTGCCACTATCCCCATGGATGAAGCCCTCAGTGATAAAGATACTCCTGGACGTCTGGATGTGGAGGACGGTTCTGGCCCATCTAGACAACCTGGTCAGACACCATCAGTTAGTCTCACTGTGGTCACATCAACACCACCCAGCCCGGTTGCCTCTACATCACAGGCAACCATTCATCCCACAATGTGTGTCCCTAGGACAGTGGCAACCATCCTGTGCCCTTCAGTCCAGGATCTTTAGCCACAGCATCACACCTCTGACAATGATGGTCCTGGAATCAGTGGGAGGGGGCATCCTGTGGCAAGGGTGAGGCAACTGGAGCTGCTCCTGGCCAGGACACCATCAGCCACTTCTTGGGGGTCTCTCAGGAGTCCCAAGGTGTGATGGGCCAGGTACTTGCAGAACTCCAGGAGAACAAGCAGCCGCAGAAGAACATCGATAGGGATATGCTTGGACAGTGGGAGGCCCACAATAACAACATAGTCTCACTAACAGGGGTGTTGAGAGACATAAACACCACCCTGATCAGGGATCATCAACAATAATCTACCCCTTCCTTTGGCACAGCAACACCTGGCCCTTCATCCATGCCAGCCATTGGAAGGGAGAAGAACCCACCACAGACAACCCTGCCTTTGTAGCAGCAGATCAGCCCCCCATGCAAGCGGGAATATCCAACAAAGACTCCAGGAGGTATGGATGGGAATACACCCACCACTGCCAGCCAATGACCGCTTCTAAAAAGCCCACCTTTGTGTGCCACATATTCACTCTGCTCACTGTTCTTCAACCATCTCCCGTTTCCTATGGGAGGAGCACACTGGACTTTGGACTTACAATAGTGTGGCATCCACTCCAATGATTACATCCACCATGACTGAACCTTTCACTGTGCTTTTCAACCATGCACCAATTCATTTTTAAAAACAATTTTTTTCAATAAATCCTCCTATAACAAACTCATTGTCTGCTGTCTTCTGTTCCACATTTTGCTATGTACAGTTGTAAGACCATGTGAAGTAAATGAGGAAGACACAAAATACTAGTGCAAGAAAGGATATGTAACAGATACAGTGCCCTGCTAAGGATTACTACCAACACACACAAACACATTGCTACAAGTGTCTGGTCTCACCAAACATTTTATTGCACTGTACAGCACTTAGGCTGTCTATGTCTGGACTGTCTGAGCTAAGAATGGATGACTCATATTGTGTCAAGGTAAATATACCACAGTACAGCTCGCCCACAGAAGGAAGGGCATTGTCAGACATTTTCCTGTAGAATAGGCAAACTGAAAAGTGAATGGTGACACAAGCTTGAGCCTTAGCACATACCAAACCAAAGTAATCCAAAATAGCACAAACAAAGCTACAGACAGAGACCAGTACAACAGTTCCTGATCACATGTCCATCTTAATCCAATGACCATGCATCTGGTGATGAACATATGTCAGTGTTGTTGCACAGGCACTGTGGCCTGCAATGATGAAACACATCTACAGCTACATATAGGTCATACAAGAAGAGTGTTTAACCTATGTGAAGGGTGAATGCTTTGCTTGCACTTGATGAAAACATATGTCATGCCCACATGATCACAGACATGATGCAATCGGCCCAACACAGTACAATAAACAAGATAAATGGGCACTTCAGACCTTCCACCCAAACACTGTTCAAGCTACCTTGGCACAAGTCTTATACACCCCAAATCTGTGACCTATATTACCTGGACCAATCCATGTCCACTTCCTATGTCAAAACAGCATCTGATACCTGCCAATGTCACAATTCTGAAATGCGAACATGAGGATGTCATGGTGAAGGTACCTGGACAAAGACAACACAAGGAGTATAGGCTTGAAAAAAATCCTATTGCACAATTCATAAGACAAGCATCTGGAAAGGAAAGTACTTTACAATGAGACAGACACAAACATTGTAGCTGCCTCAGGGTAGAGATATGTCAAAGGCTAATCCTTCAAGGGTCCTCTGGCTGAATATTGCAGAGCATATGCTTCCTATTTTTTTTCAAAACACTCTACACAACACATTCTGACAACTACAGTTCATTGTACAGTCACAGTCATTATGTCACATACTTACACTCATGAAAAGTAGCTATTGATGAGATCTTCCCGCAAGTCAGCTCCTTCCTATTCACCACTGTCATCCTCACTTGGCATTTCAGGAGGCTTACCCGGTGGCACTGCAGGTTCTCTCTCCTCAGAGATGTGCAGAATATTCCTCCACAGGGCAATGTTGTGGAGCATGCCACAGTGATCTGACACACTTTTCCAGGTGAGTAGAAGAGGGCTCCACCAGTCGTGCCCAGAGACCTAAATCTGTCCTTCAGGAGCTCAAAAGCCTGCTCCACTACCAGCCTTGTTCTGCCATGGGCCTCAATGAAGCAGACTTCCCCTGGCATAGTTAGATTCTTTAGAGGCATCAACAACCAAGTATGGTTTGGATATGCAGAGTCTCCTGTCAAGGAATGGGACATTTGTGCAAAAATGAGTCCCTCTTATCAGAATTGTAGCGCAAGACATTGCACACACGCAAACAGGACAGATGTGACTTACCAACCAGCCCAGCCCTCTCTGGGTACAGTTGTGACATCAGCTGGGGGATAGCGCTGTTCTGCATGATGAAGGAATCATGCTCTGAACCCCGGACACAGACCTGTGAAATGTATAGGTCTGCTAAACATACAACTTGGGCTTTGATGGAATGGAAGTACTTTCTGTTGTGGTATACTTGTTCATTGGCATGCGTCTGGACCATACCAACATGTGTGCCATTAATAGCCCCCACCACATGTGGGAGGTGTGCAAAACCATAAAAGTCAGCCTTGACATGGGCTAAATGCTCACATCAGGGAAACTGGATGTAGCTGTCAATGTGTTTCAACATTGCTGAGCGGACATCTTTCAACACCAGACTGAGCATAGGTTGGGACATATAAGCATCTAGGGCCCCTATATGTTGGAAGGACCCTGTGGCTAGGGAGTGCAATACTGACATGACTTATACAATGGTTGGTATGCTGTTTGGATTACTAATAGCTGGCATCAGATCTGGCTTCAACTGACGACATAAGTCCACTATTGTTTGCCGATTCAAACGATATAGGAGTATGACGTGGTGTTTTTCCATGGTCTGTAGGTCTGGCAGTGGATGGTAGACAGGTAGTTGATGCATCTTCCCTCTCCCTGGGTACCTACATATGACAATCAATGAGTTCTGACATGTGTCCCCAGCTACACACATGATGCATGTCATTGATAACGTGTGACATGACAATTTAGAATGGCTGGACATGGCAAACAGTACATATTACAGCTACTAATGGCACAAGGATCACATGTGACCCCCATGTTTCGCCACACATGTGTATACATCATGTATCTGGACCTAACTCAAAGATGTGCATTACAAATGCCCCTCGAAATTGCACTGTATATCCCGACCGCAAAAAAGAACTTTAACAGTGGTGGGCTGTGCCCCACTGTAAAAATGTCATCTGTGCGCTGCAAAATACTACAATGGTGTTTGAGTAGTAGGACCTACATGACAAGACAGGATTAGCATTTTTGTGAGCTCAAAACAACATTTTCCGAGGTGTGAGGCAGTTTGTGAAACCCAATACTCCAGGCCTTTAAAATGGCAGCAGCCTGACCTACTCCACTGAATATTAGGAACCGCTCGCGACCGCCAGCAGAAGTCGTCATGGAGGTAGGCAGTTGCAACCATGGGGGACACAGCCATAGGCTAATGTTGCCAGTGGCGGTCGCGGGTCAATGGATGTGTCTGCCCGCAGTGATGATCGCGTATGTGGCAGACTTGACTTCCATGTTCTGCAAATTCCCTCACTTGACTCCTGACACTGTTGCCAGCAAGACCTCCACTACTGAGCTACTGTGTACCACCTCTGGGAGCAATCATGCCATGTCCTGCAGATGATAGGGCCCCAGCCCTCTCACCAGAGGAGCTGGTGAGGCTGGTGACTGAGGTTCTACCCCTTTATGAACAGCTCTATGATGCACCAGCAAAGCAGGTAAGTGCCTCATGTGCACATTTTTCTCTGCTCTTCACCATCCTTTCCCCCCTCACAGACTAGATTGTGCCCATGTGTGCCAGATTGACTACTCATGTGCCTGTAGGTGCAGTCTGTGTGGCATCCATAGGATATACAATGTGCAGGTATTGGTGGCCAGTGCCATATGTTGAGTTCATTCACATTGTGGTGTGTGTGTATGATATGTTCCTAGATCCATCTTGTGCTGGATGCACATAACTAGGTGAGGTGACATTACAGCCATCCACTGACATCACTTTCCTCATGATTGTTGTATATGTGAGACAACATGTATGTGCATGACAGCATAAACAGAGTGTGCATGTTATATGGGTCCGTTGACGGTAATGTGAGCAATGTGTATGGTGCCACAGAGATTTCTAAACCCATCTGCCCTTGCTAAACTGTTGTTTGGAAAGCATATAATGACTCACTGTGCCCTTCTGGTTACCACACACACCACATGCCAAATAGCTGTTGGCTACATGATGTACTGTCATGCATGGAAGTGGTGGGAATGGAGTGTTATGTAGATTCAGCCTGCTCAGCCTGCAGAGACCAGAGCCTGACAAATGTTTCTCCCAGTATGGGTCCAAGTCTAGCCTGGGGTGGAGTCACTGTGGCTATGCAACTGTGGCACTCTGTCCACTCACTGTACCCTAGCAGATCCTATCATGTGGGTAATATGAGGCTCTTGTGTAAAATCCTGCCCAGAATGCCTCATTCCTTTGATTAGATTAGGAATGGGTACAGAGGTAAGCCATTAAGCTAGTCCATATGTGCATTTTGCATTATTGTCAATGTGTGTTTTTGAAGCATGACAGGTCCCTTACTCCCACAGCTCTGTTGTCACCTTCCCGCAGGTCATATTTCTCCTGTACAGGCGTATTGCATAAAAGACAGTCCCACGGTGCAGACAGTGTGTTGATTCCTGGGAGGCCATGATATGGGACTGATGTGATGTGTGATTGCACAACTTCAGCCATGCAATTGTACAGACAGACTGAAAATGTACAATGCATGCCTTTGTGTTTTGTGACATCATGTCTGGGGGGTGGACACATATGTCCACAGCAGTGTCCTGTGGTACTGGTACATAGCATATAACCCCACCCCCTGAAGTGGCATGAGTCTGCATTTGTTATTCCACATGTCCACACATGAGCAGGGAAGACACTTTCTGTACCCCCATGCCAGTCCCTTAATTGTTACTCAGGTGTGATGTTTGAGTTTGTTCTCTGGCAGTAGCCTGTAGGGACTGTATGCACAGAGTCATCCTCAAGGAGCGTGAATGTGTTGGTCCATTCATGCCTAAGGAGCTTACCCTTCAGAAGCCACAGAGGTGTGATGTGTCTCATAGTGGGTCACATATCAGCCAGATTTATATAGCATATCCCACATGATGTCAGTAATCTTGCTTAGTCATTGTAGGGCCTAAGCAGGGTGGTGGGTTGGTCTGCAGATTGGGAAATGTATGTCTGTAGTCATGGCCCTGTACTTCTTGGTTTGTATGTGTCACATCTGGGGAGTACTGACAAATACAAAAGTTCTAGCTTGCCTTGATGTTACTGATATGTATGTGACTCAACCATTTGTGATGAAACTTGTGAGCATAATCTCTTGATTTGGCTTTTGTATGCATGCAGGTCAATGCCCATCAAAAGAAGGGAATATGGAGAGCCATCAGCAAAAAGGTGTGGACCCTGGGGCTCCAAAGCCGGCAGAGTGCCCACTGCAGAAAAAGGTGGGAGGACCTGAGACGCTGGGCCCAGAAGATCACGGAGGCCCAGTTGGGGCTGTCCTTCCAACGTGGGTGGGGTGCCTGTCGGACCATGACCCCCTTCTGGAGAGTAATGGGCATTTGAGTGCAGCCACAAGAGGGTGAGTATATGGCATATTCCTGCCTGTCTCATTGCCAAGTGATTAAGTGATGTTATGAAAGCTCCCCCTGACAATTAGGGATAAGCCATGTGTCACACAGTAGATGAGAGATAGTTTGAACTGACATGCCATGTATTGTATACTGTTGTGCCCTGCCTATTGGAGCAGGGATCTAGAACACAACTAGGTGAATCTGCGAACCACTTGCTCTGCAGGGACCAGATATGGCTGTGTACATTCATCAATCATGTACTGTTTGTTGTCGTAGTGGGTATAATTTCTATGTAACAGACAACTGCTCCACAGTGTTCCAGGCTAATGGTAGGTAGGTGATGGATCACTGTATTCTGCCAGCATGACAGGTCCCTTACTCCCACAGCTCTGTTGTCACCTTCCTGCAGGTCATATTTCTCCTTTACAGGCATATTGCATAAAAGACAGTCCCACAGTGCAGCCAGTGCGTTGATTCCTGGGAGGCCATGATATGGGACTGATGTGATGTGTGATTGCACAACTTCAGCCATGCATTTGTACAGACAGACAGAAAATGTACAATGCATGCCTTTGTGTTTTGTGACGTCATGTCTGGGGGGTGGACACAGATGTGTGGCATCTGCCACCTCAAAGCTAGTTTTCTTCAGCATATGATGGGTGCTGGTGCCTCTCTGCAGTCTGTAATGTGAAGATGTTCAACATACATGTGAACTGGCTTACATTGTTCTTTGGATGCAGTTGTATGTCACTACTTTTCCTTGGTAAGTGGGGAATGCCCACTGACATGATTAATGTGCCATCACTGTTGCCAACATTCATTGTACCTACATGTCAGCATGGGCCCCTTTCTCTTTGGCAAACTTTTGTAAGCTGCACTTTCATGCATGGTCTACCTATGTTGATGGGATGATGTCTGTATTCCCTCACATATATGTTTGCAGAAAAGTACGTTTACAATGGGGGTACATTTCATGTTGTACCACAGAAAGGAGTGTGTCACCATTGTTTATTGGCTGACACATATCCTCAGCCATCATAGCATGTCATTTGGCAAGTACCACTGCAGTAGCTTCCCATTGGGCAACTAGTGAGCGCCTTCAGCAAGTCCTTGCAAATTTCTGTCTCTCTCCAACATGCAATGGACTAATGGCTTCTAATGAAGCACTCAGAGTATGTAATTGTAAGGGGTGTCAGACATTAGTGGTGATTACCCTGGGGCTTGATGACCATTGTGTTGTGTATTTTGGGGACATCTCTCCCTAACATCTTGCTCATGATGCCTACAGAGTTCATTTCCATGCCACATGTGTGGCCTATCTGAGCAACATTAATACTACCTCCTTGACTGTATTGGGACAAATATCACTTGGCGAAGTGTACATTATTGCTATGTTTCCAGTGTGACATGGGTATTCCCATGTAACCTTCTCCAGGATTAGGTACTGTTGCCATTAACATGTCATGATTTTTGTTAGAAATTGGGTTTCTGGTTGGCTAGGGTATGCACCTAAGCAAGGCAGAACCCAACCAATCTCGTCAGGGCGAGGAAGTTACACATCCAAGATAACCCCTGCTAACCCCCTTGGTAACTTGCCACGAGCAGTCAGGCTTATCCCAGAGGCAATGTGTAAAGTGATTGCACAACACACACAACACCCAAGACGCAATAAATATGCCACAAAGGAAACACAACAACCAGTTATATAAAAATAAACTGTATTGCATAAAACATCATTAGACCAATTACGACGTGTATAAGTAATACCCTTCTACACAGGCAGTTGTCAGAACATCACACAGGTTATGAGTACTCTGCAAAAGTAAGCAGCAGTCAGATAAACATAAACGTTACTGATATTCTGCAACATAAGCAGTAGTTAAGTTGTCATTACCACCAAAAATGCACATGTCAAAATGAACATACTATCATGAATGTTAAGACATTATCATGAATGCCCATAAAAGAGAAATATTCCCCTCTGCATATATCATGGGTCCTTAGAGTACATAAGTCCCCCATTAAAACAAGCACAACACATATCATTCCACCAAGTCATAACAAAAATGCACTATACACAAGAGAATGATCATGTTGAAAAGCAATTACGGCAAGAATCACCAGCAACCCCTTCGATATGAGGTTCACGGCGCTCCTCTGCATCTTCTACAAAGAATGCAGTGATTGAGGCACACTCCAGCCCCACTGGAGCCCCCGCGTGACTGTGTTTGTAAGTATGGTGTTGGAAAATGGGTTATTGGTAGGGCAGGTAGGTACCTACACCTAGCAACAAGCCACTAACCTCCACATAGGTACAGTTAGGTCTCAGTAAATTAATCCCAGCTCAACCCTTGGTAGCTTGGCAACGAGCGTCAAGGCTTAACTTAGGAGACAATGTGTAATGCATTCAAATATCACAAAACAGTAATTAAATAAAACACAGGAAACAGTTTAAAAATCCAAAACCAATTTAAAAAAATAGTTTATATTTTTATCTTTAAAATGACACAAAAACGATAAAAATCGGTTCAGGGGAACCGGAGATATGAATTTTTAAAGAATTATTACTTTTCTAGCGCTTAGAAACAAAAAGCGCCAATCGGGTCATCTGGTTGCACCTCGACCGGGGCAAAGTCAAACTTTCAGGCCGACCGCGATGGAGCCCTGCTCGGCTACAGGTCACGGGAGGCCTCGGTTAAAAAGTTACCTTCTGACTTAGTCTTTATTTTGAAGTTTTTCTTCACCGGGACGAACCTGCCAGTTGAATCCGACCTCCTGGAGCCCTTGTCCGGATACGCGATGTGGGTTTCCTCGGTGGAGACTTTTACCTTCGGACTTAGTCGTTTTTTCGAGATGAAAATCCTTCGACCGGGGTAAACCTGGATCTTGATCCGACGTCCATGGAGCCCTTCTCGGATACGATGGCTGGGAGGTCCCGGTCAACTTTTTACGTTCGGACTTAGGCGGTCATTCTGACCTTGGCGGACGGCAGAGGCCGTCCGCCAAGGTACCGCCGTCAGAACACCGCACCGCGGTCGAAAGACCGCAGCGGTGATTCTGACATTTGCCCTGGGCTGGCGGGCGGCCGCCAAAAGGCCGCCCGCCAGCCCAGGGCAAATCAACCTTCCCACTAGGATGCCGGCTCAGAATTGAGCCGGCGGAGTGGGAAGGTGCGACGGGTGCAGTTGCACCCGTCGCGTATTTCAGTGTCTGCTGGGCAGACACTGAAATACTTTTTGGGGCCCTCTTACGGGGGCCCCTGCCGTGCCCATGCCATTGGCATGGGCACGGCAGGGGCCCCCAGGGGCCCCGCGGCACCCCCTACCGCCATCCTGTTCATGGCGGGAGAGCCGCCATGAACAGGATGGCGGTAGGGGGTGTCTGAATCCCCATGGCGGCGGAGCGCGCTCCGCCGCCATGGAGGATTCAGACGGGCAGCGGAAAGTCGGCGGTAGCCCGCCGGCTTTCCGCTTCTGGCCGCGGCTGTACCGCCGCGGTCAGAATGCCCGGCGGAGCACCGCCAGCCTGTTGGCGGTGCTACCGCCGACCTCCGCCCTGGCGGTAATTACCGCCAGGGTGAGAATGAGGCCCTTAGTCTCTTTTTTGGATGTTTTTCTTTACCGGGACGAACCACGAAGTCAGGCCGGGTCGCGGTTGAGGCAAGCCGGCTAGAATTTCCGCGGCGGGTCGGTCCCTCTCTGGAGCTTTTTTCCAAAAATTCTCAAATCTTTTCCAAACTTCTGGGGCTTCACCCAGATGTTCTTTTAAGGTTCTTTTGGGGTCCACAGCTCACCCCAAGGGTCCAGAAGTTCTGTGATGGTCCTTGGGGGGTGCGGACTTCAACTCCCAGAATGCACCTGGCGCAAACTCCTTTTTGGCCACTGGACAGTGGTCAGCTGGTCGCTTTCTTCAGGAGTTGGTGCAGGGGACTCTGGTTTAGCAATTTTTCACCTGTAGCAAACAGGGAGTCCCTCCTTGAACCAGTTGAAGCCAGGCAAAGTCCTTCTTGTGGTGAAGCCCAAGTGTGCAGCTGGTGCAGTCCTTCTGAGTGCAGGGTCCAGGTGCAGGCCAGGGGTCCAGCAGGGCAGTCCTTCTTCTTCTTTAGTTCCTTTCTTGTTGAATTCTGGAGGGGATCTGAGGTGTGGGTGCAGGTCTGCCAGTTTTATCCTTGCTCCTGGGTGAAAAGCAGGGGGGCCCTGGTTCTCCAATCAGGGACAGGGTCGTCCCCCTGTGATGACCACTTCCTGGGAAGTGTGGCAAAAATCCATCCCAGAAGGCAACAGTCTCTAAAAATCCAACATGGATGAATCTGATTTTTGGAGGTTACATCTGGCTGAGCCTACCCACTGGTGTGGCTAAAAATCATAAACACACCCCTCTCCTAATCTAATCAAGTGGGCACCTAATTTTCTGGGGTTGCAGGATGTGGGGGTGTTGCTGGGTGCTGCAAATGTCCTTCTCTGCCTTTGAAGACCAGTTTGGCAGCCCTCCCCCTTCCTGCCTCACCATCTGCTGAGGGGAGATTCTCTCCCCCAAGCACATTCCTTTGTGTGAAGCCTGGCCACTTCACACCTCATCAAGGCAGCCTGGCAGAAGCTGCTGCAGGCTGGCCAATCAGAGCACAGCAGCAAAAACAATGCAGAGCTGAAATTGGCAACTTTTTAGGTAAAGTCTAAACTTTTTACCTGGACAAGTTATATTAAATCCAACAACTGGAAGTTGTGGGATTTATTACAACAATCAATTTGATACCAAATTCTTGGTATGTAACATTTAAGGAGACTTTAAAATTTAAAATAAAGTCTGCCCATTCTAGCCTATGAAGGCCATTTACTTCAATGAGGGAAAAACGAATTTGGCTGTTTTTACCTCACCAGGGCTTATAAATCTATTTTTATAAAGTCCCTGCTTATAGTTACATGGCACCCAGCCCTAGGGGCACATAGGGCACACCTTAGGGGTGACTTATATGTAAAAATAAGGTAGTTTAAGACTTTGGAAGTACCTTTAATTCCAAAGTCGAATTTGCATATAACTTTAATTTAAAAGCAGCCAGCAAGGCAGGCTTGCTTTTAAAATGACACTGGGCACCTCAGCAGTGCACCTAGGTGTGCACCACCTATGCTGTGGTCCCTAAACCTACATGCCCTACCATATACTAGGGACTTATAGGTAGGTTAACTTAGCCAATTATAATTAGCCTAATTTGCATATCCATTTTACACAGAGCACAGGCCCTGGGACTGGTTAGCAGTACCCAGGGCACCTTTAAAGTCAGGAAAACACCAGCAAAAAGTGGAAAATGGGGGCAAAAAGTTATGGGGCCTCTGCAATCAGCCCTGTTTTCTCACACAACCCCCCCCCCCCAGCCCACACGCCCAGGAGACTCAGCCCAACCCTGGGAGAGTCTTCCTGGCTTGTTAGGCGAGGAAGACAGTGAAGAAAACTGACTGTCCCTTTGCAGGGCCTACTCTGCCTTATATCCTCCTGTCAGGGTCACTCCCTATGGGTAGTGAAGCCATCCCAACAGTAAAAGGACCCAACACAAACTGAAACTTTCCTCTAGGGGGGTCTTCCTCCTTTCTCTCTGCCAACTTGGGTAGTGAGGTGCCCACCTCCCCTACTCCAAACTTTGCTAGGGCAACACCTAGCTTACCCAAAGAGGTCACCCAACACTTGAACAACCCCACCATGACCAATAGGGTCAGGGGGCCTACTTTGCTATTGGCCCTGGGGTCTGCCTCCCAGGCCAAGTACAGTGCTGCCAGGAAGGCTAGCACCCAGCAGAGGCTACTGACAGCTGGCAGTACCCAGAACCACACCCTAAGCTCTCCACTGACAGGTGGCTGAGCTGCTTTAGGGGCATCTTTGGGGTCCTGGCACCCCTCTTGCTGTCTAGAGTGGGGGGCTACCACCTCCTGTGGCAGACATCCTCCTTCCACTCTCCCTTCTGTCAGTGCAGGGGCAACACCTTGCATCTGGACAGCTGCCTGACTACTCAGGACTTCCTTGGGGTCAGGTGAGGCCTCACCAGTGCCAACTCTGGGCTCCCCCCTTACTGGGGCAGAGGGCCCTTGGCTCCCTGGAACTCTCTTTAAGAGTGGCCTACCCTTCCTTTTCTTCTTTCCTTTTCTTGGGGACCTCTGTCTCCTAACTGTAGGGACTGACTCCCCAGGACTTTGGGTTGGGGGGGCGCCCTGGGCGACCACCCCATCTGGGACCAGACTCACCTCTGGGAGGTCATTGCCCGGGATACAATCTAGGGGGAGGTCAGCACTGACTACCACCCTAATCCAGTCAAGGATACCCTCCCTCTCTAGGGGCACTATGGCTACAGGTTTGGAGGTGACCTCCCCTGTGGCTATCCTGACTTTCCTTGTCTTTCCTGGGACATACATGTCTGGCGTCACTAACCGGTCACTCACTATAGTGTGACTGGCACAGGTGTCCCTCAGGCCAGTGGTAGGGATCCCATTCACTTGAATGTGGTGGAAGTGCCTACTCCCACCCTCAGGGATCACCAGCTTACCATCTGGTCCTGTCTCCCAGCACAATGCTAGGAGGACTTCATCATCTGAGGAATCCTCCTCTATGGCTACACTGGACAGCCCAGTGCTAACCACCTTCCTTGGACAGGCTGCATCTCCTCTGAAGTGACCTGTCTGCTGACAGTCAAAGCAAGCCCTACTGTCCAAGAGTTTTTTTAACCCTGGGTCTCCCTGTCTCTGCTTGTCAGAGTGGGAGTGGGATTTACTCTCCTCCTTCTTAGGGTTCTGGGGTACAGAGGGAGTCTCTGTGGTGGGCTTACCACCTCCCTCCTTAGGTTTTTGGGGACCTGTCCCCCCCTTCTTGGAGTCTCCCCCCTGGGACTTGACAACCACCCTGGTTCTCAACCACTCATCAGCTGCCTCTCCTAGCTCTCTAGGGTTGGTCTGCTCAGAGTCCACTAGATGCTGGCGTAACCTTTCTTGGGTACAATTGGTCAAGATGTGCTCTCTCATGATCAGATTGTATAACCCCTCATAAGTATCTACTTTGTTACCAATAATCCAGCCCTCTATTGCCTTTAGTGAAATGTCCACAAAGTCAACCCAAGACTGGGTACTGACCTTCTGGGTGTCCCTGAACTTCATTCTATATTGCTCTGGGGTCAGACCAAACTTCTTGGCTAAGCACCTCTTCATACTAGGGTATGAATCTGCCTCCTCCCCCCTTAAGGTCAGAAGCCTATCCCTCCCTGAGTTGGGGACCAACTCCCACAAAAGGGAACCCCAGTATTGAGGCCTAACCCTTCTCATTTGGAGTGCCCTCTCAAAGGCCCCCAGCCACTTATCTATGTCATCCCCCTCTACATAGGCAGGAACCACCCCTTTGGGTAATCTGGGGCAAACTCCCCCACCCATGGACACCTCAGCTTCTTTATCGCTGCTTCCATCTCTTTTTTCTTTGTATGCCCACTTTTTCTTTTCTAGGGCCAGCTTCTCTGCTTCCAAAGCTATGTATGCTAGCTGGGCCTCCAGCTCTCTTTCTCTGATGGATGGGTTCTCTCCTCCTGAAAGGACCCCCTTCCCACCACTAGCTTTGGATCTGCCCCTAGTGACTGTGTTTACTGAGGACCGTTCTTCCTCATCCTGACTTAGGCTCAGATGCCTTCCCTCCCCTGAGTGGTTAGAGCTTGCATCCTCCCTTCTTTCTCCCTCCTCTGGAGCTTCTTCTGACTACCTCTTGGGCCTCAGCCCATGCTGTCAGGGATGTGATCAGGATTTGCTTCCTGAGATCAGTGGTTGCAGGCAACCCTCTTTCAATACACAAACCCCTAAGCTGGACTACTGTCAGTGTGGGTAGGCTAGCCAGATCAAGCTCCATGGTTCCCTAGTTTTGTGTCAACAAAAACTTTTTGCAAAAATTGGAAACAAGAATTTAGAAAAATTACAAAAATTCAATAATTGAAATTAATCCAAATTAAAAATTAAAAACAATTTTTGCACTAGGACAATTTAAAGGATTTTTAATTTGTTTTACCTAAAACTGTAACGTGATATTGAACACAAGTACAGGATCCCGTCGCTGCTTCCAATTATGTTGGAAAATGGGTTATTGGTAGGGCAGGTAGGTACCTACACCTAGCAACAAGCCACTAACCTCCACATAGGTACAGTTAGGTCTCAGTAAATTAATCTCAGCTCAACCCTTGGTAGCTTGGCAACGAGCGTCAAGGCTTAAATTAGGAGACAATGTGTAAAGCATTCAAATATCACAAAACAGTAATTAAATAAAACACAGGAAACAGTTTAAAAATCCAAAACCAATTTATAAAAATAGTTTATATTTGTATCTTTAAAATGACACAAAAACGATTAAAATCGGTTCAGGGGAACCGGAGATATGAATTTTTAAAGAATTATTACTTTTCTAGCGCTTAGAAACAAAAAGCGCCAATCGGGTCATCTGGTTGCACCTCGACCGGGGCAAAGTCAAACTTTCAGGCCGACCGCGATGGAGCCCTGCTCGGCTACAGGTCGCGGGAGGCCTCGGTTAAAAAGTTACCTTCTGACTTAGTCTTTATTTTGAAGTTTTTCTTCACCGGGACGAACCTGCCAGTTGAATCCGACCTCCTGGAGCCCTTGTCCGGATACGCGATGTGGGTTTCCTCGGTGGAGACTTTTACCTTCGGACTTAGTCGTTTTTTCGAGATGAAAATCCTTCGACCGGGGTAAACCTGGATCTTGATCCGACGTCCATGGAGCCCTTCTCGGATACGATGGCTGGGAGGTCCCGGTCAACTTTTTACGTTCGGACTTAGTCTCTTTTTTGGATGTTTTTCTTTACCGGGACGAACCACGAAGTCAGGCCGGGTCGCGGTTGAGGCAAGCCGGCTAGAATTTCCGCGGCGGGTCGGTCCCTCTCTGGAGCTTTTTTCCAAAAATTCTCAAATCTTTTCCAAACTTCTGGGGCTTCACCCAGATGTTCTTTTAAGGTTCTTTTGGGGTCCACAGCTCACCCCAAGGGTCCAGAAGTTCTGTGATGGTCCTTGGGGGGTGCGGACTTCAACTCCCAGAATGCACCTGGCGCAAACTCCTTTTTGGCCACTGGACAGTGGTCAGCTGGTCGCTTTCTTCAGGAGTTGGTGCAGGGGACTCTGGTTTAGCAATTTTTCACCTGTAGCAAACAGGGAGTCCCTCCTTGAACCAGTTGAAGCCAGGCAAAGTCCTTCTTGTGGTGAAGCCCAAGTGTGCAGCTGGTGCAGTCCTTCTGAGTGCAGGGTCCAGGTGCAGGCCAGGGGTCCAGCAGGGCAGTCCTTCTTCTTCTTTAGTTCCTTTCTTGTTGAATTCTGGAGGGGATCTGAGGTGTGGGTGCAGGTCTGCCAGTTTTATCCTTGCTCCTGGGTGAAAAGCAGGGGGGCCCTGGTTCTCCAATCAGGGACAGGGTCGTCCCCCTGTGATGACCACTTCCTGGGAAGTGTGGCAAAAATCCATCCCAGAAGGCAACAGTCTCTAAAAATCCAACATGGATGAATCTGATTTTTGGAGGTTACATCTGACTGAGCCCACCCACTGGTGTGGCTAAAAATCATAAACACTCCCCTCTCCTGCCCTCTCCTAATCTAATCAAGGGGGCACCTAATTTTCTGGGGTTGCAGGATGTGGGGGTGTTGCTGGGTGCTGCAAATGTCCTTCTCTGCCTTTGAAGACCAGTTTGGCAGCCCTCCCCCTTCCTGCCTCACCATCTGCTGAGGGGAGATTCTCTCCCCCAAGCACATTCCTTTGTGTGAAGCCTGGCCACTTCACACCTCATCAAGGCAGCCTGGCAGAAGCTGCTGCAGGCTGGCCAATCAGAGCACAGCAGCAAAAACAATGCAGAGCTGAAATTGGCAACTTTTTAGGTAAAGTCTAAACTTTTTACCTGGACAAGTTATATTAAATCCAACAACTGGAAGTTGTGGGATTTATTACAACAATCAATTTGATACCAAATTCTTGGTATGTAACATTTAAGGAGACTTTAAAATTTAAAATAAAGTCTGCCCATTCTAGCCTATGAAGGCCATTTACTTCAATGAGGGAAAAACGAATTTGGCTGTTTTTACCTCACCACGGCTTATAAATCTATTTTTATAAAGTCCCTGCTTATAGTTACATGGCACCCAGCCCTAGGGGCACATAGGGCACACCTTAGGGGTGACTTATATGTAAAAATAAGGTAGTTTAAGACTTTGGAAGTACCTTTAATTCCAAAGTCGAATTTGCATATAACTTTAATTTAAAAGCAGCCAGCAAGGCAGGCTTGCTTTTAAAATGACACTGGGCACCTCAGCAGTGCACCTAGGTGTGCACCACCTATGCTGTGGTCCCTAAACCTACATGCCCTACCATATACTAGGGACTTATAGGTAGGTTAACTTAGCCAATTATAATTAGCCTAATTTGCATATCCATTTTACACAGAGCACAGGCCCTGGGACTGGTTAGCAGTACCCAGGGCACCTTTAAAGTCAGGAAAACACCAGCAAAAAGTGGAAAATGGGGGCAAAAAGTTATGGGGCCTCTGCAATCAGCCCTATTTTCTCACATATGGTAACTAAAGAGAATCTGTAATGGGACAGCCTCTGTTGAAGATTCCTCTCCAGCTGGCCAGCGACGTCCAGAAGGCCCCCCAACGTATGAGCTACACAGGGCAAGGTGGACACACTGCGCGGTTCTGCGGGGAGACCTCTCCGGGTCCCCCGCATGTCCCGCAAACTCCTCGCAGCCTCCCTCCATCCCAGGAGGGCAGTTCTGTGATCCCAGTGTGTCCAGAGCCCTCCGGAACCTCTGACCAGATTACAGCTGCACAACTTGGTTTGCACCAAGGCTCAATCACAACTGCCCGTGACCACGCAGTGCAGCCACCAAACCTGGAACCTTTCTGGGTGTCTTAGCTCCACGTCTGGGATGGTGGTGACTGCAACCAACGAGTAGCAGCTTTGCTGCCAGACTCCAACGCCACAAAGTGGGGCCTGGTAGTCCCCCACGGGCACCAAGGGAAGTGTACTCTGTCCAAGCTCTCACCCAAGGCTCCTCCCAGCTTCTCCTGAAGTAGTGACCTGGGGCCGCGGCGGTGAGTTCCTACCACACACAGTTCCTGCTTGTGCCCTCTGGGGCACGACACGGAGCACGTTCGGCCACGCTAGCTCCACGGCTTCTCGTGCAGGGAAGGCGCAACCACAATGACACAAGGGGATCTTTTCCTGCACCCAGGGCAGACACACATCAAGCGCTTCAAATAAAGGTAAAGCCCTCCTAAATAATACCTCCAACGCTTCCCTTGTGCTGGGAAAAATAAATGGCAAAGCACTCTTCCTGTACTTTGAAGAAGGGGAAATGCAGAGGAACAGGGTGCACACCACCAAGCCCCTGTAGACAACAATGGGGCACAAGGCTGCAGGGTTCCAGCAAGCAGGCCAGCACAAGGGTTAAGGAGACAGTGGCAGCCCAGTATTAAGAAGGTTCCTGGCGAGTCCTTCTAGAAGCATCCAGTGTCCAGTTCATTAGTTCATTAGTGTCTGAAAATGTGGGGTTAAATCCCCTGTACTTATACTCATTTTTCACAGCTTCCACAAAGGGGGAGAAGGAGTTCCAACCAGCACTAACCAGTTCCAAGAATGTCCCCTTTCTCCTCCAGCACTGGCTTGAGACATCAGTAGAGGGTATATGAGCACATGTCCTGCCTTTTACCCACATAGCACCCTGGCCATAGGGCTAGCTGGGGCCTACCTTAGGGGTGACTTATATGTAGTAAAAGGGGAGTTCAAGGCCTGGCAAGTATATTTAGATACAATGTCCCCGTGACAGTAAACTGCCCACGCAGGTCCTGTGGTAGCAGGCCTGAGATATGATTGAAAGGTTACTTCTGTGGGTGGCGGCCCACTAGTAGCATTTAATTTACAGGCCCTGGATATAGGGATACCACTAGACAAGGAACTTACAGGTACATTAAATGTGTCAATTAGGGGTAAGCCAATCATACCAAATTTAGAAGGCAGACCACATGCACTTTAGCACTGATCAGCAGTGATAAAGTGCTCAGAGTCCTAGAGCCAACAAAAAGAGGTCAGAAAAAATAGGAGGAGGAAGGCAAAACAGTTTGGGGATGACCTTGCAAAAAGGCCCAGATCCAACAATGTTGTATCATCAGTCGTCATTCTGAGGTCATCAGGTATATAACAAAGAGATGTGTGCATGACCTTGTGTGGGATCTGTGGAAATGCATTTTGTATAGGCCTACTAGTTTATACCAACAAGTGTTGCATGGGGCAAAGCTTTGAGGGTGACGGTGTCTCCTGATGGTTTAATGGTCATTGTGATTGCACAACTTCAGCCATGCAATTGTAGTTGTGTGAGATTCTGATTTTCCTGTGGGCAACTGTTGCCAGTTCAGCTGGCATGCATGCAAATGGTATGGTACATGTATGGACCACGTAGGTGAAATTAGTTACTGGGCCCTACTTGACAACATGGTAATGTTTGCTAATCTGAGCTGTTGTTCAAGTGCCATGGACATGTGATGACCCTACTTCTCTTTGTACTTGCAGCATCAGCACTGGCAAGCAAAGGAGATTGGGCAGAGCCAAGTAGGGAAGCATCTGGCTATGGGACCTCGGGTCAAGACAACACTGACACAAAGGGACCCAGTGGATCGGAAGGAAAGGGGAGTGCCACGGGGGAGACTGGAACATCATCCTCATCATCATTAGATTCCTTCTCCAGTGGACGCTCCCTAGTGGTGGTGAACCTATCAGGGCATCCCCGAGGACCATCCTTGTCTGCCACCCCCATTCTATCACCACCCTCCCTGTTGCTCCCCACCCAGTTGGCCGTGCCCGCTCAACCAAGAGGGTGGATGTCTCCATCACCACAGGCACCTCTGCCCCAGCCCCTTTTACCCCTGCTGCCCTCAGTGAGGAGGCTATTGACCTCCTGAGAATGATCTGTGTGGGTCAGTCAGCCATTGTGAATGCCATCCACGGACTGGCCACCCAACTACAACAAACCAACACATTCCGTGAAGGCATTCATGGTGCCATGGCTGGCCTATAGAGATCTTTTCAGGCTCTAGTCTCCAAACTGATGGCAGCCAGTCACCCTCACCTTCCATCCCCCCTCCACCTCCCTCTTCCCAATCTAAATCCCCCTTACACTACCTACCCAAAGCACACAGATAGATCCACATGCATCCTCATCAAAGCACATGAGGAGCGCACACAAACACAAGCTCTACAAAACACATCAGCATGCAAGCACACAACATCCAGACACACCAACAATCATGACTTCCCCAGACACCCTCACCAACCCCAGCATCACACACACAATATCAGGCATACCCACAGGAACAACACCAACAGACACTGACACACCCACCACACCCATCAGACCCATAGACACCACCCCAGGAGACCTCTAGACATCAACCACAGGCACCACACCCACAGACACCACAACTACAGACACACAGAGATCCACCGCATCCAGCCAAACCACAGTCACCACCACAAAAGCCACACACACCTCCACCACTCCACCCCTTCGTTCCCCAGCACCTCCACCTCCCAGTACCCCAGGACACACAAACACACACACTTACCCACCAAACAGACTCCCACCACACACAAGCATACCTCCCAGAAGCATGCACCCGCAACATCCACACTAACACAGCATAAACCACTCCCTCAACCTCCAAATCCAGACCCCTTCTGCTGACCATCCCTGTGGCCCTAAGAAACTTTTTTTGCTTGACCTGAACCTTACCCCTGTTCCCTCCACCCATCCCAAACCCAAGAGGCCTCCACCCAGCTTCCAGCTCCTCCCTTCCACCTCCCAAGCCTCCATTGCCCAAAGAAGAAGCCCACCCTCCCAAGAAGACCACCCCGCCCAAGCCCAAGCCTCCCCCTTCAAAATCTGACACCCCACACCCCAGGATAATCCCTGAGGTCCTTGCCTGCCCCATTGATGCCTCTTCCTGTGGAGGTTACATGGCAGTTGGGAGTCAAGTTGAGGCACAACACATTACTGGACTTGCAAATGGACTGGCCAATGGCCTTTGGACTACGACATTTTCAATTTAATAAATCCCAAAAAGTTGTTTTTGGGGTATTCATTTGTCCTGCAATTCCTTTTCTACCTTATTGTTGTACCTGAGTGACTTGTGTTGTGTGCCTATAGTTATGTGTGGTTCAGCCTGCTGATCAATTTGCTGTTGTTTGCAGTATCTGACTTTGTTTGCAGTGCTGTTGTGCCCAAAGACAAGGGTATATGTTGAGTGTATGGATATATGGGTGTGAACGCAATGGTGGTGTCATAGCATTGTGTTCTGTTTGTTATGGTAAGTATTTCATCTTGTGTTGTCCAATGTGAGCATGTGAGCATGTATGGTGTTAGACTTGTACCCCGATTTGGGTTTAGTATTGTTTGTCCCTGAGACACATGTAGAGTCATTTCCTGTGCACTTGTTGTTTTAGGGGCCTGTTCAAAATGATATGTGTCTCAGTGCAGCCTCCTTCCCTGGGTGTTCCTGCTGGCCCCATCACTACTGTGCAGGGATTGTTTGCATTGTGCTCTTTGTCTATTTGTTTCTCTGTCTATTGTGTGTGCCATAGTCCTTCCATTGTGGTGCTATGTTCTGTGTGATGTGTGTGTTCAATACAGAGTTATTTACTGGGAGTGTTGTTTGTGTTCCATGCCACATCGATACATATGTGTGTTGTATGTGACAACAGTTCCTCGCTTGTGTGGAATGTGAGTGAGTGAGTTGTATTTGTAGGTGTGATGTTTGTGTGTTGGTGATGTGTGTGGTGATGTATGTGAGAATGTTGTGTAGTCTTCACTATCCTTGTGCCTGAGATGAGTGGATGTGTGTTTTTGTGTAGTATTGCTGTGTAGTGTGAGTGACCTGCCCAAAGGGGGTGCATTGTGTCTGTGGTGCCTGGGGGTGCTGGCAGAACCGCAGTGGTCTTTGCTCCATAGGCCCGCATGACTCATAAAACGGTGGTCTGATCGCAATCCCGACGACGGTCAGACCCCTACCGCCATCATGGTGGTTGACAGACCACCAGAGTCGTAATGAGGCCCTTAATCTGCCAATTTAAAGGAGATTCAGACCTATTAAATTAACTGACGTACAGATAATGTTTCACATTCTGGTGGTTCTGATTTAAAGTCTGATGGGTTTCTGCAGCTTTGACCAGGTAAATATTCCTTCTTTTCTGTGACAGGTATTACTGGTAGTGCTGACTGTATTAGTATGGCATCCACTTATTTTTTTAAGGAAGTGGCATGTTTATGTTTGGGCATTAATTTCTCAGGAATATCACAGTCCCGGCATCCAGGTGCATCAGACACTGTACTATAGACACTCTAGAGAAAGCAGAGGACACACTGTTTTCCATAGAACATCCCCTATGTTAAATTCTCAGTCTTATTTATTTTTTGCATCAAAAATTATTTGGGGACTGCAGGCAGGCACAGACGAAATGTATATTATGCGAAATCTTGTGAAATCCTTCAGGTTGGTGAATGTTTCTTAACTTTCACGGTTGTGATATTTTGAGAAGTTTCCATCCCCAGAACATTGGTTCCAGCAGAAACTGCTTGTAAGAGCTGTAAAACTGCACGGGAATTTCTGCACTTAAAGCACTCTTCTCTCGCTATTTCGACTCACTTTTGCACACGAGATGTGCTCTAATAACCAATTGTTCACGTGAGATACTGAGCAAATATATTTTTGAGCTAGGCATACTTTGCAAAAAATACACATATTTAAGACATCCGAATATAAATCTTGTCCGTCAGGCTCTGTGTAGAGGAGGAAGATGAACAGCAAGCATAAGCCTGCGTTGCTTCAGTTTGTATTGAAACACTGGCGTGCTGCGGCTTACATTAGTGGGAGACTTATTTCAGCTCACTATGGCTTACCTCCCTGAAAGTTGCATTTCCGAGCAGAGGCATGAAACACACCACTCTATTGCGCTCCCATCGATACTGGGTTCTCGCTGATTATAAAAACAGGATTTTTTTTTTGCAGACCACATAGTTGAAGTCATTGAAGCACGTTGGAATAACCCGCTGGGCATCATTCATTAAGACGTGCTAAATGTGATCACGGCTGTTTGATAAATGAGTCCCACTGATCTGCCAGATGACCCACACCGGGACCTTATTAATAAATAATTACATGAGAACACTGGGGTTAAGGTCGAAATGAGCAGATCAGGCAATAAGCACACAAAATGACCTTCCAATTAATGAAAGCAAACAGTGTTGCATCCTGACTTCATTGCTCTTCAGCACATAGTGTATAACTTACAGAACTTTGACAAGGGCAATGTTTGGATTTTGTTTAGCTCTTTTACATCAGATGCACAGGGCATTCGACTACACATGCAAACACAGCAACACACCTACAAATACTTGTATTCACACTGTCCACCAAACTTACAGGCATCAATATACACAGACCACCACAACCACATATAAAATGTGTGTCCAGCTGGCAAGAAGACAAATTCTGGTCAGAGACTTCAGTACAAAGGATCACAATTCAGGACAAAAGGTCATTTTTACTGATACATCCTAGAACAGTGATTCCCAACTTGCGGTCCGGGGACCCCTGGGGGTCCGCCACTGCTTAGCAAATTAAATAATATTAATATATTAGGTCCCCAGCTTTCAGTAATGACTTAGTGGGGGTCCCCGGATTCCAATAATGATTCATTGGGGTCCCTGGGTTCCAGTAATGATAAAGTGGGGGTCTACAAAAGTCAAAAGGTTGGGAACCACTGTCCTAGAAAGTTACACAGTCCTCAAAAAGACAGCCGATAAAAGTGCAAGTCAAAAAAGGGTTATGTTCTTTTGTTTCCATAAAGCATAGGTGTAGGTAGCAAATATTCACAGATAGATGAATTTATTTAAAGGTGAAAAACCTAGCAAACATATGGACTCCAAGAAGAATTTGGCAGTCAATATCAGGGACAGTTGTCAACAAGGGAGAAGCCAGAAAATTAACTTTGAACCAAAGCTCTTATGGCACCAAGTAAACAAAGCAAATCATCACAACCCTCCCTAGAAGAGCTAACTCTCTTGTCTCTTCCATCGAAGCATCTATCCATTCATCTTTTCATTCTTCCACCTACCTGTTTATATCCACAATGTTTCCTTTACATTCTGTCATCCACTCATTCCTTAATCTATTATTCAGTATTTCACCATTCCTTCGTCCACCCATCCATTTCCAAACCTATCCATCCATCAAAAAGTCTATCTATCCACCCTTTCACTTATCCTTCTCTCCATCCACCCTTTCACTCATCCCTTCTGTGATTCATCCATCCATTCATTCTTTCACTCCACCCATCTAGCCATCCACCCTTTTTCATCCATCGTCCCTTTTACTCATCCCTCCACCCTTTATCTTATCTTTCTACTCTTCTACCCATCCACTCATCCATTTTTCCTTTCAGTTAGCCATCCATCCACTCACTCATCCATCCATCCATCTATCATCCACTTCCTCATCTATCCATGCTTTCGCTCATCCATTGTCCTTTCACCCAGCTATCCCTCCACACTTCCTTTCACTCATCCATCCATTCCTTCACTCATTCTTCCTTTCAATAATCATCCATCCATCCTTTCACTCATCCATCCATGCTTTTGCTCACCATCCATTTACCCTTTCACTCCATCCATTCATCCTTTCTCTTCTGCCATCCGTCCATCCTCACTTTCACTCATCCCATCCATCCACCCTCTCTTTCACTCAGCTGTCCATCCTTTCACTCACTCTTCCATCCATTCTCTCATCATTCATCCACCCTTACTCCCTTTGACTCAGTTATCCATCATTTTACTCACTCATTCATTCATCCATCCATTCTCTCATCATCCATCCACCATTTCACTCCATCCATCCACCCTTTCTCATCATCCGTCCACCCTTTCAAACATCCAGCCATTCACCCTTACATCTATCTACCCTTCCTTACATTCATCCATTTTTCCACCTAACCATCCGTTCACTCTTTCATCCTTCCATTCACCCTTCCTTTCACTAATCCATCCATTCTTTCACTCATCCATCCATCCATCTACCCTACTACCCTTTCACTGACCCATCTTCATTTTAATTGACACACCCATCTATCTGTCCTTTCACTCACTCAACTCTTTTCTGTTATTTCTGAGCATTTGCTGGGCTGTAGACAGAAGAGACCCATCTAGAACTTTACCCCAACTATAGCTGCTAAAGCGGGGTGTTGACAACGCCCCTAGTTGTCACAATTCTACCCTGTGCCATGTATGATAATGCCAGAAGCAACAATTTGTTGCTGAATGTAGAGTTAAAGTTCATAGGCAGTAGCACTACTACCTTTAATTTTTCTTTCTGAAGGTATAGGTTTTATTAAAGCTGGCAGACTTAAGGACATATTTCTACCCCATTTGCGCTGAATTTGCATAATTGTTTTTACGCAAATTCAGCGCATAACAAACTCTATATTTATATTTTGACGTTAGACCTGTCTAACGTAAACATATTGGAGTTTGCAACATATTGGAGTTTGCACCATTTTTTAGATGTGTGAACCTACTTTGCGTCAATGAGATGCAAGGTAGGTGTTCCCATCTATAAAAATGGCTGGTGCTAACCCCATAGCCCCATATGTATCCCCCATGCTCAAATTAATCACGGGTGAGAGGAGTGGCTAAATAATGGTGCAAAGCTTGCTTATTTAACACCTGGGTCAAGCCAGGCGTTATTGGACCTGTGGATGGAATGGGTCTACAGGTTCCCTCCTCAAGCCCCAGGAACACCCCCACCCACACCAAAGGGACACCGTAGGATGGGAGATCCATCCTAGGTAAGGAGGGTAAGTATAGGTATGTATTTTCGTTTTTTATTAAAGTGCCATCGGTGGCTCAACTTGGGGCCCCCTGCATGGCACAGGGGGCAATGGCCATGGCCAGGGGACAGTGGTCCCCTATGCTGGCCATTGGGGTGGTGGGCTTGACTCCTGTCTTTTCTAAGACAGGAGTCATGTGGTATGGATGGTTTTGCATCAGAAAATGACGCTAGGCTGGCAAGAGGCTTTTTTTTTTGCCTTTAACCAGCCTAACGTCATTCATTTTTTGGTGCAAAACCTCCTTCTCCCATACTGCCACACTAACCCTGCTAATGTCATTTTTTTTATGCTATCCCACCCTTTGCACCGGCTTGCACCATTCCATAAATATGGCACCCAGCTGGCGCTCAGGAATGATGCAAGCCGGTGCTAAACATTTTGATGCAAAATTGCGTTAGTGCAGTTTTGCATCAAAAAGTATAAATATGCCCCTTAGTAAGGTCTTTGTTCCTAAGACAAGTTGCATGCCAGAGAGTTCAGGTGTTGTGGGGATGGTTGGTACAAGACAGTGGTGACATTGTGAAAGTGTTGACATTAAGATAATGCAGTTGTGAGCGTGCTGAATGTGAGAAAGTGCAGATGTTAAAGAGCGATGGCATTGCAAGAGTGTAGGGTGCCTGAGTGGTCCAATGCTGTCAAAGTGTAGGATGCCTGAAAATGCTTTTACAGTACGAGTACTTCTGGTGAGGGAGCACTGGATGTGACAGCATTGGGTGTGATAATCCCGGCCCCCGATTTACCTCAGTAAAAAAATTGTTGTCCAGAGATTTCCACTTTTGATTTCTGGTTTTGGATCATTAGAGAAGTGATTTAGCTTGGGTAGACATTGCTGATCCGGGCCAAATTTTTCTGGACAACATTTTTTAAAATGGCGTATGTGTTGCAATGATGATGTAATATTTCAGGAACCATGAGAACTATATACTTCATTTTGGTGTCAAAACATAGGTTTTTTGGGGGGCAAGTAGTCTTATAGAGACAGAAAATAACTTCCCCGACCAACCCTTCTCTCATTTCCAAAATGGTGGCTATAATAGAGGAAGAAGAGACATATATAGAAACAAAACAAACAATAATGGTCTTTAATCCTTTTATGTATACACCAAACAATGTTTATGATCTTAATACGAAAAAAAAATATGTTTATCTCTCCTGTTTTGGACACATTTTCATAGTTCACTTTATTTATTTGTTTCGACCATTGCTCGTTATACATTTGCAGAATGCTGAACATTTGAGAAGCGCATACTGACAGGGACATTTTTTGTAGCACAGGTTTTGCAAGTACATGCATGTGTAAGTTCTGTGGGTAGAGGCTTTAGAAATTTAGTAGGGTTTAGCAACCCATTAATATCTTCCCAACCAAATTCACACTGATCTTTCTCTACATATGCACAATCCAAAACATTTACACATCTGATCAAGTATAAAACTCTTTTAATGTGTCCATGCACAGAATATGATGTCGGTGGAAGGTCACTTAGAGGGACTGATCTCTTGAACTCACTGTACTGAAGAACGTCAAATGTGTGGCAGTCAGAACTCATTTTCGACACTAGCACAAGATATTTTTCTACGCTTTTAAAGTCACATTCTTCTGTCTCAGCAAATCATTTTAGAAACTTCACAGGTTCAGTAGTTGAAGCTCCATGCTTTGTTTTTGCTCAAAGTGTCATCACCCGTAGGAATATGTGCCTTGATAAGAACACTGGGCATCTCTGGGTCAAGTTTATTTTACAGAATATGAAGTGGGATCTAAGTAGGACAATAATAACATCTGTGTCATTTGACAGTAACTTGATTGGAACCATTTCGAACAGCCCACTTAACATGTGGCACAACAGCTTCCTCCAATTTGCTGTTAAGTTCTTGAACAATATGGCCTGTACCTTTTGAATATATCTCTGCAGGCACCAACTCCTCATTGCCAATCATTCCACTTGCAATAATTGGACATTTAGGGGGTGATTCTGAGCTTGGCAGGCGGCGGCCGCCCGCCAGCCCAGCGGGAAACACCCTTCCACGAGGAAGCCGGCTCCGAATGGAGTGCACCCGTCGCGAATTTCAGTGTCTGCTAAGCAGACACTGACATTCTAAGTGGGGCCCTCTTACGGGGGCCCCTGCAGTGCCCATGCCATTGGCATGGGCACTGCAGGGGCCCCCAGGGGCCCCACGACACCCCATACCGCCATCCTGTTCCTGGCGGTGGTATGGGGGTCGGAATCCCCATGGCGGCGCAGCAAGCTGCGCCGCCAAGGAGGATTCCCCTGGGCGGCGGAAAGCCGGCGGGAGACCGCCGACTTTCCGTTTCTGGCCGCAGCTGTACTGCCCAAAGGAGCACCGCCAGCCTGTTGGCGGTGCTCCCGCGGACCACGGCCCTGGCGGTTTTTACCGCCAGGGTCAGAATGACCGCCTTAGTGTGCACTGAAGCATCAGCAATGTTTTGGTGAGTTAACATCTCCAAGTTTATCTTGTTCGATGTTGATGACCAGAATTTATCAAGTTGCACAGGTATAGGTGTCAAATTTTTGATGCAGGCAAGGTCGGTTATTCACCGTGTAGACGTTTGTCTGATTCCCTCACATTTTTTGACAGATAGTTCAAGATAACTGTCAAAGACAATGTGCAGTTCTTGCAAGGTGCACGCTGACTTTGATATTTGTAGAAGTCTGAAAAACCTCTCCGAAGTTTTGCATGGATTCAATCTTGACCACTCGCAATCGTGACATATAGTCCACAATAAAAGCAATTTTCAATGAGGACACCTTTTCGAACTGAAATTCTTCAGGTGAAAGCTTTTTTTCGAGCTCCCGTACAAGTTTGTGCTTCACTGGTTTGGTTGCAGCTTCTCCATCAAATAATGCGTTTGTTGGAAGAAGATCATGTGACAGAATGTCCTTGATAAATTTTCCCCTTTTTTTTGCTACATCCATTTCTCTATGTGCATGTGAAAGTTGTTTTTTGTAACCTGTTTTGTAGTGGCTGGTTGGACAATACTCTTACTATGGCAGTTAAAACATGGAAGTTTAGCTTTAGTGATTATGTTAAACAGCCTTTTCTCTTTTAATACAAATCTCTCCTGCTTCAAATCTGCGTATAGTTTCTATCCATGTTCCAGAACATTTAGTAGACGTGTCTTTATATCGTTATTGACATATTGTTTGGTTACGAAGTTGTGTAGTCGCACAACCTCAGTAATTTCAAAGGGGTTTCCTTGCTGCTGCATGAAATGAAGAAGGCTGTCAACATGTTTATTAAAACGTTCCCATTTCTTTCCCAAACGTTCATGGTGAGGAACAGTTTCACGATGGTCCATTAATTTTGAATTTGTCATTTCTCTGAAAATTTTGTAAATAGAAAAGATTTCATGGTAAGCTAGCTGCCACTGAACAACATATTCATTTTTATGTGTCTGACCAACAATTCCCTTTGAGCTTCTCTGTGATCTCTGGATCACCTTCCCTCTATGTCTTTCACCCCAAAATGTTTTTGCATGAATTTTCTGTAGAGGTATGGTTCTTCCACCTTTAGCTTTTTCACTCTTTCCAAATACAAGAATCCATATCTCAGGTAGTTTATGCAATCAAATTTGTGAAACACAGCAATCTGTGATTCCACAGTCTTCATATGCAGCTCCCAATCACCTTCCCGATTAAAATGTACCAAGTTTTTCACTAGAGCTATCATGTGTGAAACATTTTCCCATTAGTTGAAAAGTTCAGATTGTTCTACACAATCTTTGACAAACTCTACAAACTTGGTTTTCTAAGTTTGAACTGAGTGTATTGAAAATTGCCTGGCTTAGCATTATGTCTTTTGAATGTAATGCACCCTGGGCCTTGTTCACTTCTGAGATAAGATATTCAAAATCTAATTTGTCATTCTTGTTCCAGAAAGCATTCCAATGCAATGTTTCTATAGTCTCAGACATGAAGAGCATACCTTGTAACGAATTAACATAATGTGTGATAGTTTTGCTTCCAAAGATTTCAGCCTCAATAAGTGCTTTGTCTATGCCACAACCACTAAGATAACTTCCTGCACATCGCAATGCAACTTTTGTCATTTGGAAAACACACATCATTGGATAAAGATCGTCAAATTCTACTGGATTTTTCATTGAAACGTCAGCTACAATAAGAAAAACACCTTCATTGCCAAAAATTGGCAGGATAGGCTGGTCTTCAAGCTGAGCACGCACATTTTGGAAATTCTTTGGAGCTGTGTAAACTGTTGCATAGTTTGTGACTCGTATTAGGCAGTATTCTGGGAGAGCAGGGCATGAATTCCAACCCACAGAGGAACTGGCTTTTCTTAATCCTTCAGTCCCCACCAAATAATCGTTAGGATAAATTTAGTTGAATCAGTTAAATCTGTTTTGGGGACTGCAGCATCAGGTAGAAGAAGATCCATGTCCTCAGCCATTTTCCAACTTTCTGGTAGATTGGGACATGTTGATGGCTTGTAGTGATTTTTCACACGTTGGCAAGGCAGTTGAGGTCCAAGTTTGCAGTTTTGTTTGTGTATGCCTACAGATGGCACAGCTTATTTTCCAGCAGCTACTTCATCAGTACAGTCTTGAAAAAGCATCATGGCATTATTGTATAGGATCTCATTATTCTAAAGAGACTAATGGATTTGGGTGGCAGAATCACTTGCACTGTGGGGGACTGAGTCTAAACCCACTACAGGTGACACCTGTTGGCCTAATCCGGGTTTTGCTCCGGCTAACTAGCAGTGCCTCATCTCTACCCAAGAGCAGGGATGATTGGGCAGCCGAGCGCATGACACAATTGATTCCTCAGGGAAATCGTGGTCACTCAGATCACCTCCGGTTCTCTCAGTTACATTAGTCTCACATACACAAGGACAATGAGAGGCAGTATATATTTCAATAAGGTTTTAATGAAGCAACTGCATCTTAGATAATAAAGCATGCACTGCAATAACTAGGACGATGAAGCATGACAGGATTAAAATAGTGACGAGGAGAGTAAAGCATAAAAATAACGCTACCATATTGTCACTAGAATCGTTAAAATAACGTCTGCCTAGGCTATGTTACAGCACAGCATGTTAAGCTCTAATTCTGCCCTTCAGGTTCCCCTGGGAAGACATCATCCCTCATACGTGAGCAAGAGGCTTGTAGTATACATAAGCAGCTGTATCGAAGCACTCAGCAATCAGCCTACAGTTGTGGTAATCTGGCTGGAATCTCTCTCTAACGTACATGGGTCAAAGTAGTGTTTTTATAATAAAGAGCTAATGTTTCAAGAATGGATCCCCACGTAAAAGTGTATATGTTACTATGAACACTATAGACAGAGATGGCCATTATGACATTGGCGGTGACTGTTAAAGTGGTGGTAATACTGCCAACAGGCTGGCAGTAATTACTGCCAAATTAAGACCATGGCCGTGAGAACTCCCATAGACAGCCAATGTATCACACCATCTGCCAGGGCGTTAACACCACACACCACGGCGGTAGCCACCAACAGCCAGGCAGAAGACAAGGTATCACCCACCATATCATGACACTGCAATCCGCCACGATTTCCGGGGTGGTACCAACGCCATCAAAAGCCTGACAGAAACACATCACTGAAGACCAAAGACTCACCATCAGAGACACAGAGAAGATTAACGCCTCCATGGAACCGGAACTTCAATTCTTCCCAATGCTCTTCTATGCCATGCTCCACCTGGAACATCAATGCCAACGAAGACGACAATGGTGAGTACAGCCACCTAGCACACAAGGGAGGGAGGGAGGAAAAGGAGAGTGACACACACACGCACAACACACACCAGACACATACACACACCGTACACACAACCAGCTGCAGACAAAAACAATGGCACAGGACACACGTCATAATAATGCAAGGACTACAGTATGGCAGTACTGCGAATGTATTGAATGGGAACAGCCACCAAATGAACCAATTGGATAACAAAGAGATATGTACAATTATCTAGAAAGGGGCAATGCCCAGTCCAAAGTACAAAGGGCACACATGGCCACAGAGCACAGTCCAAGGCCCAACTTGTTTCCTGAGAACATTCGCGCAGAACTGTGCAGGGGCATCATTTTAGAAGTGTCCAGACACCTCAGAGGGAAAAGGGGTGGGGGACACCTCAGCTGAAGTCAGGAACTTGCCCACTGGTTCTGGAGGGGGCTCCATGCCTATTACTCATTGCTGCGGAGTGCAGGGCCACAGTCTCTCAGGTGGGATACTTGCCCACTGGTTCTAGAGGGGACTCCGTGCCCATTATCCTTTGCTGGGGAGTGCAAGGTCACAGTCTCTCAGGTGGGGTACTTGCCCACTGGTTCTGGAGGAGGCTCCATGCCCATTACTCATTGCTGGGGAGTGCAAGGTCACAGTCTCCCAGGTGGGGTACTTGACCACCGGTTTTGGAGGGGGCTCCATGCCTATTATCCTTTGCTGGGGAGTGCAAGGTCACAGTCTCTCAGGTGGGGTACTTGCCCTCTGGTTCTGGAGGGGGCTCCATGCCCATTATCCTTTGCTGGGGAGTGCAAGGTCACATTCTCTCAGGTGGGGTACTTGCCCACTGGTTCTGGAGGGGTATCCATGCCCATTACTCATTGCTGGGGAGTTCAAGGTCACAGTCTCTCCGGTGGGGTACTTGCCCATTGGTTCTGGAGAGGGCTCCATGCCGGTTTCTTTTTGCTGGGGAGTGCAAGGTCACAGACTCTCAGGTGGGGAACTGGACCACTGGTTCTGGAGGAGGGTCCTTGTACAGCAGTCTCTGGAGGGTGGCCTACATGCCCTCTGCTGGAGGTGGGACTGCTTTGTCTCAGCTGGAGGTGAGGGCTACGTGACCACTGGTGGTGGTGGTGATTTTGGTACCCTACCAGCCTCTGCTGGAGGTGAGGGCTGCTGTGTTTTAGCTAGGGAAGATGCCTCCTGGGCAGCCTCTGCAGGAGGTGAGGGATGCTCTGACTCAGCTGGGGAAGGTGCCTCCTGGGCAGCCTCTGCTGGAGGCGAGGGCTGCTGTGTCTCAGCAGAGGATGAGGGCCCCGTGTTCGCTGGTAGTGGTGGTGTTGGTACCCTGCCAGCCTCTCCAGGAGGTGAGGGCTGCTGTGTCTCAGCAGGGGAAGGGGCCTGCTGGGACTGTTTGGCTGAGGTGCTGTGCTGGGTCACTGGGACCCTGCTCTTACGGGCATGACGGGGTTGAGGGAGAGGGAAGAGGTCAAGTTGGGCAAGGAAAAGATTCTTAGGGACGGTGGGGCGGGATGAGGGAGGAAGGAAGGGAATGGAGGTTGAACGAGTAGTTGTTGGAGTAGTAAGTCTGATGGACTTGGGTGTAGGTGCATGGGCAGTGTGCTGATGTGAGGTGGATGGCTGTTGGGTGTCTGAGTGCCTGCGTTTGTGTTCTTTAGGAGGGGGAGACAGACAGGGTGAGAGAGGACACAGGGGATGCGTGGATGGATGTTGTGGAGGTGTCTGCTAGTGAGGTGTGAGTGTGTACGTGACTGTGAGGGAGGTGGAGGAGGAGGTGGGGGAGACAGTCGAGGCAATGGATGTGGTTGTGTGAGGAACTGTCTGCTGTTTGCCTTAGTGCTTGTGGACTGGAGTGTGATGCTTGTGTTTGACTGTGCCGCTCTTGTGTGTTGTCTTGTGTGCATGCTCATCTGTATGTGTGCATGGGATGGGTTGGGGTTCCGGAGACTGGGACTGGGAAGTGGTAGTTGGAGGGGGGACGGTATGAACAGGGTCAATGGCTGTGATCAGAGAGGAGGCCAGAGCCTGAATCGATCTCTGTTGGGCCGCCCATCCACCGTGGATGCCCTTCAGGAATGCATTGTATTGCCACATCTGGGATGTCAGCCCCTGGATGGTCAATAGCCTCCTCACTCAGGGCAGCAGGGCTCACTGGGGCAGGGCATGAGGTGCCTGGGGCGAGGAGATGCCCACCCTCCTCGGTGAGCGGGCATGGGCAACTCGCTGAGGGGCTACTGAGAGGCCGGTGCTGGTACGGGGGTGGCGGCTGTACCTGCAGCTAAGAGCTTCCATCGGAGGAGGTATCTGAGTCAGTGTTGTCAACTCCGGTCTCTGCCGTGTGCTCCCCTCGCCCTCCATCCCACTGGTTCCCTCAGCGTCAGTGGATTCTGCCTCCTGGGTCCTGTGGGATGAAGCATCCTTCTGTCGCCAGTGCCCCTGCTCCTCTGCCAGATGATGCTAATGCACACATGAACAGGATGACAGAAAGAGAAAGGGGGAGGGAGAGAAAGGGAGCACTGGTTCAATTACAGCTCCAGCACCACAGTTGGCATACACAGTACCATCACACACAGGGATCAGGATTGAGCACTATGCATTGCACTGGCATTCAATTGGATAGATGCCACAACAAGACAAGGGCCAACCACCGCCAACTGCACTTCTCCTGAGACCCACCTATCCCTGTCTGACATGGAATGCAACCTAGGTAGGTTACCTGGATTTCCTATACACCCATTACCCTTGAGCTGGATCACGCTGCAATGTCTGACCTGGCATTAAGGGGTACCCACTAACTCACACTCACCACCCGGACCCCATGCCACCTACCAATTATTGTTGGAACACCCACTGTACTCACCCCTTGTGGCTGCTGTGATGCCCTCAAGCGCCCATCCAAACCTGGGTAAGCCACCGCCAGTATGCGGGCCATCAGGAGGGTCAGGTTCTGATGGGCACCCCTTATGCGGGCCATCAGGGGGATCAGGTTCTGACGGGCACCCCTTCCTCGTTGGGAGGCTATCCCTAGCTGGGCATTCGCGGTCTTCTGTGCCCAGCGTCTCAGGCCCTCCCACCTTTTTCGACAGTGGGTGCTCCGCCTGCTGTAGACTCCCAGGGTCCGCATGTCCTTGCCAATGGCATGTCATAATCCCTTCTTCTGATGGGCGCTGACCTGCAGAGGTGATACAGACAGGAGGACACCATTACACATACAATCCAGCCTGGCACACATATGGCCCACCAATCCCATTTCCATCTCCATTGTCACACACATCGCCCGGCGCCCACCATATACACTACCACCAGACATCCCCCGATGACACAATGCTTGCACACACATATCCATGCATCCTTCCCACATGCATCGTACCCAATGTGTACTCACCTGTTGGTCTGGAGGCCCATACAGCATTCCATACTGGGGTAGGACCCCATCCACCTGTCGCTCCAACTACATCGAAGTGAAGCCATGGTAGGTTCCAGATACAGGTCACAACAGCACACGAAGTGTAGGTGTTGTCCTGTAGAAAGTCAGGAAACAATTGAGGATTTAGATAGAAAATGTCAGTCACATCCATGGCAGTGTACACCGTCACCACCGGCGCTGATCCCCATTGGCCACTGTACTCCATAGAGACCCATATTTGCCAATGAGGAATTGCACGGCGGTGCAACACCGCCTTCCGTCACAACACCCAATGTCGGCGTTGTTACCTCATTTCCACCTGTCCTAAGATATAGGACAGGCTGTCGCCATTTCATGGTGGTGGACAACAGTCAGATTATTCATAACTGTGTCATTGCCTAGATTTGCACATACATTGCCATTCCCACTGGCCCATCACATTAATGCTGTATGTACACTGAGGTGGTGGTTCCATTGTTTAAATTGTGACAGCCTACTCACTCCTGTGTCCCTTAGATACCTACTGCTGTGGATGAATAGGAGGAGGAGACATACCCCTGTGTACAGACCCCTTGTGGACTTGGCTACACTGGAGGACAGGCACATTATAGTCACCTATAGACTGGACAGGGCCACAATCATAGAGCTGTGTGCCCAATTGGAGCCTGACCTGATATCAGCTATCCGTCATCCCTCCGGGATCCCCCCTCTTGTGCAAGTGCTATCAGTGCTCCATTTCCTGGCAACTGGTTCTTTTCAAGTGACAGTGGGCTTGGCAGTAGCAATGTCACAGCCAATGTTCTCAATCGTGCTGGCAAGTGTATTGTCTGCCTTGGTGAAACACATGTGCAGCTACAATGCTTTCCCCCAGGTGGAAGATTTGGCCACTGTGAAGGCAGGGTTCTATGCAATGGGGCATATCCGCAATATTATTGGGGCGATTGAATGTACACATATTGCTTTTGTCCCCCCCTGCCAGAATGAACAGGTGTACAGGAATCGGAAGAGTTTCCACTCAATGAACGTGCAAATGGTGTGCCTGGTGGACCAGTACATTTCCCACGTCACTGCCAAGTATCCTGGGTCGGTGCATGACGCCTTTGTCCTGAGGAATAGCAGCATCCCAAATGTGATGGCCCAACTACAGAGGCATATGGTGTGGCTATAGGTGAGCCAGAGTCCCCACCCACTGTATATCAGTGTATGCCTTCAGGTGTTATCACCATAGCACTATGTTAGGCTAATGTTTGTTCCTCAATACTCGCAGGTAACTCTGGCTACCCAAACCTATTGTGGCTCCTGACCCCTGTGAGGAATGGCAGGACAGGGGCTGAGAACCGTTATAATGAGGTACATGGGCAAACCAGAAGAATAATCGAAAGGACCTTCAGCCTTCTGAAGGCCAGGTTCAGGTGCCTCCATCTGGCAGGTGAATCCCTGTGCTACTCACCCGGGAAGGTCTGCCAGATAGTAGTGGCATGCTGCATGTTGCACAACCTGGTCCTCAGACGACACATGCCTTTTCTGCAGGAGGAGGAGACTGGAGATGCCCCTGTGGCAGCAGTGGACCCCGAGGACAGTGAGGATGAGGAGGCAGAGGGTGAGGATGTGGACAACAGGACATTAGTTATACGTTAATACTTCCAATGACACATATGTGTGACTGTAGCATTATGGCATTCACTTCCTTGCATCTCAACTTACTGTCACCTATGGCTTTTCATTTTACAGATGTTGGTGATATGACAACAGTGTCCTGATGTGATTACTACAGACAGTTACATGTCATTAATTGTATGCTATCACAGTTTTCAGATAATTTGCCTTAGATATGACTGTTCTCCTAAATGCGCATTCTCAACACATAAAATACTATCAGTCAAGTTGTGTTCAAGGGTGTTTATTGTAGTGCTATAAAATTGAGGGAAAAGTGCAATGGAATGGGGTGATGGTAGAGGGGAGTCCAGGGTATTGTTCCAGTCTGTTTGTAGCACAGGTCCAGTGTCCAAGGGGCCATAGGAAGGGGAGCAAAGTCAGTTCAAAATGGACAAGGTGACAGGGTGGGACACAAGGGGGACAATCAGGAGAGTCTCAATTCCTGGCTGTGGTCTTGGTCTTGGCAAGTGTCTCTGGCTTCTGTCTGGGTCACACGGAACGTTTACGGGGTGGTTCACCTTCTGCAGGGGGAGGGGATAGGTGCTGGTGGCCTGTGGGTCCTGAGGCAGGGCCTTCTGTCTACTAGCTGCAGTGGAAGTGGAGGGCTGGTCAATAGACTGGCTAGTGGTAGGGTGTATTCTACTGGGAGAAAACTAGGCGCTCTGGGTAGCGAGGTGAATATCAACGAAGAATGTCGAATCTCGAAATGGTGCACTCTTGAAAGACCACACCCAAAAGGTCTTGATAGATGCTAGAAGCACTATTGCAAATATAAAGTACAAGAGGCACTCATTATAACATGAAAAATAATAGTACTCATGAGTCAGTATACATAGGCAATGTTTTGTTATATATTTCTGAAAATTAATAGGATTATTTCCAACATAATCCCCAATTACAGTATCACTGTCCAAATCCAAATAGTAGAATTAATTGATCTGTTGTTCCAAGATTGCTATGATCCAAAGTCCAAGTCCAGATTTCTCTAATCAAAGTTCAATCATATTCTTCAAAAGATGATATAGCTTATTATTTAAACTTTAGCAGCCGCATCCAAATTGATAGCCAGTCCAGATTTTCTCAAATCAAGGTTCAATCATATTCTTCAAAGGATGATATAGCTTATTATTTAAATTTTAGCAGCCGCATCCAAATTGATAGCCAACACGTGTTTCGTCCGGGAGTTTCCCAATGACTTCATCAGGGCTGTAAATTATATAGGTACCTATTATTATATGTGTATCCATATTTCCTAATTAAAAAGGAGAGACCTCCACCAGTGTATGGACATGAGAAAATATATGAGAAAATGTAAAAAAGGGGTGAAGAAAATATATGAAAGGAATATAAAAATTAATGGAAAAGTTGTGGAATAAAATGTGAACACAATGGTGGGATGCAGACATATGTTAGTTCTCAGTGCACCTTAATTCCCAAAATGTGAGAATATCATACCCTTAGGTATCAAACATCATATATTATTATTAGATACTATGTCACCCATTCTTGAGTGAAAGGTGAACATGGTGTTAGGATATAAGAATTAGTGAATAAGTATAAAAAAAACTGAAACTTACTTAAATCGCTCTTATTTACTGAATATGAGCTGACCCCGTACCCTAGTGATGTCCCTTGCTACTAAAGAACACGTGCAAATGAGCCATGCTCTTACCTAAACATATATGTAGATGCGTCCTATATCATAAGTATTCCTTACAAGCTAATCGCAGAATAATTCCGTAAAGCAACTTATCTGCTATGTCCTTTCTTTATGGTTACTTTTTACATTCCTGTCTGGAAGATGTGATTCACTCTAAAGATGGCCGCCATAACTCTTGGTCCTTCTTTTATTTTTATTTCAGTTTTGATACTTTATCCCTCTAAGATGGCCGCCAATATTGTAGTCCTTTCTTTATGGTTACTTTTTACATTTCTGTTTGGAAGATGTGATTCACTCTAAAGATGGCCGCCATAACTCTTGGTCCTTCTTTTATTTTTATTTCGTCTGTGGTCTCATATAAGGCACCAAGACATGAACACTCGAGTTTTGATACTTCATCGATACACATGCGTACTCGCGCTTCACGTTTTGACTCATTGGAAGGTGGATTGATATAACTGATATCAGGTAAGCTACATGCTTTAGGTATAAGTTTATTCAAGATTTCAGGATAGGACATAGTAGTAATGCTTTTTTTTAAAAAGGGACTTAGGAGAGAGATATGATTACGATATACTTATATACTTGGCCTATTTTATTTATATTGGAGGAATTTATTTAATAGGGCATGTTAATTTTGATAAGAACTCTGATTAGATAAAGATGGGATTTTAGGGTTCACTATGGTTCTGATTTGTTTCTTGATATTGGTTTGGTTGGACGTGTTGGATAGTTATATTTAAAAAAATGTACATAGCAGATAAGTTGCTTTACGGAATTATTCTGGGATTCGCTTGTAAGGAATACTTATGTTATAGGACGCATCTACATATATGTTTAGGTAAGAGCATAGCTCATTTGCATGTGCTTTTTAGTAGCAAGGGACATCACTAGGGTACGGGGTCATCTCATATTCAGTAAATAAGAGCGATTTAAGTAAGTTTCATTTTTTTGATACTTATTCACTAATTCTTATATCCTAACACCATGTTCACCTTTCACTCAAGAATGGGTGACATTGGCGGTCATTCTGACTGTGGCGGTCGGCGGTCGCCGCCCGCCAAGCAGTTCCCCCTCGAAAGACCGCGGCGACTATTCCGGCTTTCCCGCTGGGCCGGCGGGCGACCGCCAGAAGACCGCCGGCCGGCCCAGCGGGAAAGCCCCTGCAACAATGAAGCCGACTCCGAATGGAGCCGGCGGAGTTGCAGGGGTGCGACGGGTGCAGTGGCACCCGTCGCGATTTTCACTGTCTGCAAAGCAGACAGTGAAAATCTTTGTGGGGCCCTGTTAGGGGGCCCCTGCACTGCCCATGCCAGTGGCATGGGCAGTGCAGGGGCCCCCAGGGGCCCCACGGCACCCGTTCCCGTCATCCTGGTTCTGGCGGTGGACACCGCCAGAAACAGGCTGGCGGGAAGGGGGTCGTAATCCCCATGGCGGTGCTGCAAGCAGCGCCGCCATGGCGGATTCCCTGGGCCAGCGGGAAACCGGCGGGAAACCGCCTGCTCCCCTTTTCTGACCGCAGCTTTACCGCCGCGGTCAGAATCGCCCAGGAAGCACCGCCAGCCTGTTGGCGGTGCTTCCGCTGCCCTCCGCCCTGGCAGTCATGGACCGCCAGGGTCGGAATGACCCCCATAGTATCTAATAATAATATATGATGTTTGATATCTAAGGGTATGATATTCTCACATTTTGGGAATTAAGGTGCACTGAGAACTAACATAAGTCTGCATCCCACCATTGTGTTCACATTTTATTCCACAACTTTTCCATTAATTTTTATATTCCTTTCATATATTTTCTTCACCCCTTTTTTACATTTTCTCATATATTTTCTCATGTCCATACACTGGTGGAGGTCTCTCCTTTTTAATTAGGAAATATGGATACACATATAATAATAGGTACCTATATAATTTACAGCCCTGATGAAGTCATTGGGAAACTCCCGGACGAAACACGTGTTGGCTATCAATTTGGATGCGGCTGCTAAAATTTAAATAATAAGCTATATCATCCTTTGAAGAATATGATTGAACCTTGATTTGAGAAAATCTGGACTGGCTATCAATTTGGATGCGGCTGCTAAAGTTTAAATAATAAGCTATATCATCTTTTGAAGAAAATGATTGAACTTTGATTAGAGAAATCTGGACTTGGACTTTGGATCATAGCAATCTTGGAACAACAGATCAATTAATTCTACTATTTGGATTAGGACAGTGATACTGTAATTGGGGATTATGTTGGAAATAATCCTATTAATTTTCAGAAATATATGACAAAACATTGCCTACGTATACTGACTCATGAGTACTATTATTTTTCATGTTATAATGAGTGCCTCTTGTACTTTATATTTGGCTAGTGGTAGGGGTCCGCTGCTGTGCTGTTGATTCCCTCATTATGTTGGCCATGTCTGCCAACCCTGCTATGGGGATCATGGTGGTATTGAGGGCCTGCAAGTCCTCCCTGATCTCCTGATGGTGTTCCTCCTGCAGTCGCTTGTTCTCCTGCATGTTGTCAACAATCTGGTCCATTGTGTCCTGGGATTGTTGGTAGGCCCCCAGGATCTTGGTGAGTGCCTCCAGAAGAGTCGGTTCCCTGGGCCTGTCCTCCCCTTGGTGCCCAGCGGTCCTCCTAGTGTCCCTGTTCCCCTGGGCCCCTGTCCCCTGAATGGTGTGCCCATTGCCACTGACCCCAGGTCCCTGAGTGTCTTGGGGGTGAGGTGTGGACTGTGGTCCTTGTACAGGTGGGCACACTGCTGATTCACGTGTCCTCGGGACAGAGGTCTGGGGACGCTGGCTGGATGCTGTGGTGTTAGATACTGATGAGGGAGGCTCTGTGGTGGACTGGGAGTGGGCTGGGGTGACCGACTGTCCAGTGGTCCCTGATAGGACAAGTTGTTGATCCAGATCTAGAAGTCCAGAGTTACTGTCATCACTGGGGGCATTTTCTGTTGGGGGACTGGATAGCCATGGCACCTCCTCTCCGCTGACACTGGCTGGGGCACCTGCGGGGATGTAAGTGATGTATTATGCTTCATGCCTGTGACATATTGTACATCCTTGGCTTCCCCTCTATTGTTGCTGTTGCCGTGCAACCTTTGATTGTGTATGGGGATATATTGTGGGATTGTTAGTTCCCCTGTGCTCTGCATGCTTTGGTTATGGTGCCCATGCAGGGCTGGGAGGGCTGTCCATGTGTTTGTATGGCATGCAGGGCTTGGCATTGGGGTTAATCAGATGTGTAGGTGCAGTGTGTGGGATGGAGTGGAATGATGGGAGTGAGGGTGTGAGATGGCATGCAGGTATGGGGGTTGATAAGTAGTAAATGTTGACTCACCAGTGCCAGTCCTCTAGCAACTCCAGTGAGTCCCTGAGGATGCAGTAGTGCCAAGACTTGCTCCTCCCATGCTGTGAGCTGTGGGAGAAGAGGTGGGGGTCCACCGCCAGTCCTCTGTATGGCGAGCTGGTGCCTTGCTGCCACGGAACATACCCTCCCCTGTAGGTCGTTCCACCTCTTCCTAATGTCGTCACTTGTTCTTCTATGCTGTCCCACGGCGTTCACCCTGTCCACGATTCTCCGCCATAGCTCCATCATCCTGGCAATGGATATTTGCTGTACCTGTACTCCAAACAGCTGTGGCTCTACCCTTACTATTTACTTCACCATGACCCGCAACTCCGCATCAGTGAAATGGGAGTGCCTTTGTGGGAACATGGGTGTTGTGTGGTGTGTGTAAGTGCGTGGGTGTTGGGTACTGTGGTTTGGTGTGCGTAGTGGAATGCCTGAGGGATGTATAGGTGAATGTGCCTAGTTGTCGCAGTGGTCTTGATGTCAGTCTGGTGGCAATAATTTGTATTCGTAAAGGTTTGTGGGTGATGTGGGTGTGTGTTTTATAGTGCTGTGGGTGGGTGGGTGTGGTGTGTGCATCAGTGTCAGGTGTGTATTTTTGGTATTGGCCAATGTTGTGTGGTTTAGTATTTGGGTGTCCATTCTGAGTGCGCCGGTTCAGTTGGTCAATGGTTTACCGCCATTGAATGTCCGCCGTGGTGATTCGTGGGTCATGATGTACAGGGTGTTGTTTTGTTGGTGTAACGGTATGTGTGTAGGTACTGACAGTTTAACACTGACCTTTAGGCTGGTGGATTTGTGTATGTGGCAGCATTCTGTCGGATTGGTGTGTGTGTCATAATATGTGGAACGGATATTCGCCACCACGGCGGTATGTTTGCAACCGTCACCGTGGCGGTAACCAGGATTTACCGCCAATGTCATGCTGAGGGCCAAAACGTTACCATGTTTACCGGCAACCTATCTTACTGCAGCCTTGAGAAAAGCACAGAGTGAAATAAATGTCTTGTTTAAGAACGTAGTGCTGACCTAGGCAAAGAACAGCTAGACAGAGAGAAATAAAACAAGACCACTAATGTGGCTATTGTTAAAATAATAAACAAAGCTGAATAAAATATATCTAGGTTAAAGTGCACAGCTGCAGGCCTAGTTTGCTAAAATCACATGTATGAAGCTATAATTAAAATGGCTACACAACAGTATCATGTGTGCTGGATGTTCCAGACATAGAAGAGCTGTCTTCAAAATCAATATTATCTAGAGCAGCAATTGTAAATCCTTTCCTGGTAAAGTGACCTGGAAGTATTGTACTGTCAGATTCACATGATTTTACAGCATGAGCTGCTAAGAGGTTCCTGCTCCATTCATTGGCATTATAACTTGTTGATACTATCCATTAAACTGATGAGCTGTCGGCTTCTGTTCCAAACTCAATAACTTCAGTTTGTAACAATTTTGCTTTGTTGATAGTAAGGAATGATGTAAAAAATGTTAACACACTATCAGGCATTCTTGTTGACTCCTATGATTTGCAGAGCTCTGGGGCATCACACATTTTGTCATTAAGTTAAAAATCCAAATCTTTCAGGATGTTTCTTAAAATGTTTCCTGCTGATTTTTCTGCATCTTGTGATGTTACTTTGGCAGCAAGAACTTCAAGAGTCAAATCAGGTGCGAATACTATAAGTGGCTCGATCTTTTTGTTAGACTGACAAAAAATGAATTCTGTCATTGTACATTCTCACCAGAAAAATCTTAATTTCATCATTATGGATCAATACAGCTTCATCGATGTTGACCATTATTTCTCTGATCTCATTGAGTGTGAACCCGTGGCCAGCACTCAAGGGTGGCTTTAAAATGTAATTTGCTTTTTCAAAGAATGCAAACTTACCTGAAGGCTGGCGAATACATTGCTGCTGGGAGTTCATTGTGCAGTCATGTTTTTAAAGGTAGGCACCCATGCATTTTGGGTGGGTATACAAACTCACTGTAAAGACATTCGCCTCGCTGTTTAGATCAGCTACTCGGCTGAAAACTTCATCTTGGAAGAAACTAGCTGCAGATAAAAACAGGTTTGCCCTTTGAGACTCACATACTCTGTACTTTGTTCTTTTGTCAATCCCTTTGGCCCTTGTTCTGACTAATCCACAGATAACACATTCAAGATCCAAAGGACCACTGCCTGCTCTGAAAAAATATTTTTAGGGCCATTCACAAAGGGGAAGGGGGTCACATGAGGACCCCTTCCCTTTTGCAAATGGGTTAGTACCCACTTCACATGGGTGCTAACTGCGAATTGCTTTGCGACTGCGTTCGTGGTCACAGAGCAATTCTGCATCGCAATGCGAATCGCAATTAGGAAGGGGAGCACCCCTTCCTATTTGCGAGTCGCATTCCCATTTTGCTTGTCGGTAACCAAGTTACCGACTCGCAAAATGGGAATGTGCATCACGATGCGCGTTTTGCATGGCGCAAACAGCGAATTTCGCTGTTTGCGCCATGCAAAACGTTTCGTACATCTGGCCCTTAGTGAGATCCGTGGCTTTCTGTGACCACTTAGCTTGTTGAGTAAAACAAATGCAATCTCACTAGTGACATCACGAGTGAGTGGTTAGGACAAGTGAGAGCGAGTGAAGTATCAATGAATGTATGTGCCCTAAGTAAGTGTTTTCTACCAGGGGAAATCTGAGAGCTATCATTGTGTCTATTACATTTTGCCCTTCTGTGACAGAAACAGTAATGAAGTGTAGCACCCAGTCACCTTGCTTATATGTTTCATACGGAGAGACATAAAGAGGTTTTCTGGCACATAGAGTGTCATTCAGACCCTGGCGGGCGGCGGGAGCCGCCCGCCTGGCGGGAACCGCCAAATGGCCGCTCCGCAGTCAGAAGACCGCGGATGCCATTCTGGCTTTCCCGCTGGGCCGGCGGGCGACCGCCAAAAGAGCGCCCGCCGGCCCAGCGGGAAAGGCCGTGCAACAAGGAAGCCGGCTCCGATTGGAGCCGGCGGAGTTGCAGGGGTGCGAAGGGTGCAGTTGCACCCGTCGCGATTTTCACTGTCTGCTAAGCAGACAGTGAAAATCTTTATGGGGCCCCCAGGGGCCCCACGACACCCGTTCCCGCCATCCTGTTCCTGGCGGTAAAAACCGGCAGAAACAGAATGGCGGGAAGGGGGTCGGAATCTCCATGGCGGCGCTGTTTGCAGCGCCGCCATGGAGATTCAGCCCATGCAGGGGAAATCCGGCGGGAAACCGCCGGATCCCCTTTTCTGACCGCGGCTTTACCGCCGCGGTCAGAATGGGCTGGGAAGCACCGCCAGCATGTTGGCGGTGCTTCCGTGGTCCCCGGCCCTGGCGGTCTTGGACCGCCAGGGTCGGAATGACCCCCATAGTCTTCAGTGAGGGTGATTTGATTTGCCATTTAGCCTATGCTCCATATGAAGTGTACATGCACTTTCTCTACCTTTCCTTAGGCTCCAAATACTTTCTTGGAGTGTTCACTATGGTCCAAGCCAGAGACTGCTCCAGCTACTCAAACTAAGAGGAAAACTAGTCTAAATATCAGCACATGCTCATGGCCTCAAAGGGGATATTGGAAAGTAGGAGCAGGTGGATCTTCACAATGCTGCCTGTTCTGGCTGCCTACGGGTAGGTATGTCATGCTGAGTGGCCCAGCAGGGGCCATAGCAGGTGGCTCTTCACAAAGCCACCTTCTCTGGTAGTGTCAGGGTGGGAAGGGGCTACTGAAGGGACCTGTGAGGACCAGGATAAGCAGCTTTTCATAACACCACTTGCTCCAGTTGCTTTTGGGTGACTGTGAGTGCCGGAGCAGGTGGCTCTCCAGAATATCCTCTTTTTATGGTTGCTTCAGGGTGGGGGGCATGAAAGGCATGGTATAAATTTGTGGTTATGTGCAAATTATATCAGTGCTCTGAAGTGGCTTCCTGACTGTCGGAGCACTATACAAAGGAATAAATACATGTAATCACCTATAAATGTGAAAACAATTGTTTGGTTTTAGTTTTAGTTTTTATAAATTGCATGTATGTTTTTTTAAAATATTAGTCCATAAGTGAGTTTAAAAATAACTCAAAGTGATCTTATTAAACAGATCCATAGTATTGTTAACAACATTTTTAACCTGATTTCACAGAGTAAATAAAATGTGCTGTGGTTATTTATCCCCTTCTGTGCCCAGGACGTAATGGTTACGTCCTGAGGCACAGTGCTCGTGTGCCCAGGACGTAACCATTATGTCCTGGGCACAGAGCCCAGAGGGAGCGCTAGCGCTCCCTCTGTGGGGTTCCCCCCACCCCCCCAAGGCAGGGATAGAAGGGGAAGGGGAGCTTCCCCTTCCACACCGACCCTCCCCACCCCCGTGACGTCAGCGCTCGATCGCGCGCTGATTGTCACAAGGCCTCTTCCCATCGCGCTGGAAGCTCGGTTTCCAGTGCGGTCGGAAGAGAAATGCAAAAGCATTTCTCTTCCGATCACGTAGAGGAGGCCGAGAGACTTCAAAGAGAAGGAAAGTTATTTCCTTCCCTTCAAAATTGGCATGAGGGAGCGACCTCGTGGGCAAGGGTTGCTCCCAGCGGGGGCATTTTTTTAAAGGCCTTTTCTGCCCCCGGGGGGGCAGAAACCTCTAGGCACTAGGGAGCATTTTTTTTTTTTTGTTTGTTCTTTTTGTTTTACATTTTTGAGGTGAGGAGCGACCCCTTAGGCAAGGGTCGCTCCCCTAGGGTGCAAATTATATTTAGGCCATTTCCGCCCCCCCTGGGGGCAGACTGGCCTATTTTTATGAGGCCAATCTGCCCCCAAGGGGGACAGAAACCACTAGACACCAGGGAGTTTTTTTGTTTTTTTTGCGAATTTCACGCAAGGGGAGCGACCCCTTGGGCAAGGGTCGCTCCCAGGGGGGGGGGGGATTTTTTTAAAGGCCTTTTCTGCCCTCCATGGGGGCAGATAGGCCTATAATTAGGCTGATCTGCCCCCAGGGGGGGCAGAAACCTCTAGGCACCAGGGATCATTTTTTTTTTATTTTTTTTTTGCATTTTTGAGGTGGGGAGCGACCCCAAGGTGGACAGAAACCACTAGACACCAGGAAGTCTTTTTTTCCGCGAATTTCACTCAAGGGGAGCGACCCCTTAGGCAAGGTTCGTTCTCCTGGGGGGCAAATTTATTTTAGGCCATTTTGGGGCAGATCAGCCTATTTTAATTAGGCCGATCTCACCCCAATGGGGGCAGAAACCACTAGGCACCGGGGATCTTTTTTTTTGCGCCAACGTCATGCAAGGGGAGCGACCCCATAGGCAAGGGTCGCTCCCCAGGGGGGTGGGAGACAAATTTATTTTAGGCCATTTCTGCCCCCCCGGGGGCAGATCGGCCTATTGTTATTAGGCCAATCTGCCCCCGGGGGGGCAGAAGCCTCTAGGCGCCAGGGCAAATTTTTATTTGTGTTTTTTTTTTTTTTTTTAGTTTTTTTAGAGATGGGGAGAGACCCATTAGGCAAGGGTCGCTCCCAGGGGGGCGTTGGGAAGGTGGTGGTCAAATTTATTTTAGGCCATTTCTGCCCTCCCGGGGGCACAATGTCACGCAAGGGGAGCGACCCCGTAGGCAAGGGTCGCTCCACGGGGGGCAAATTTATTTTAGGCCATTTCTTGCCCCCCCTCCCCTCCCCCCTGGGGCCGGCTGAGCTAGAGGCCAAAATCCACAGGTAAGCACTTTGCAAAAAACACCTCTGTTTTCTGTGAAAAAATGTGACGTGTTCACGTTGTGTTTTTGGGCCATTTCCTTTCGTGGGCGCTAGGCCTACCCACACAAGTGAGGTACCATTTTTATCGGGAGACTTGGGGGAACCCTGGGTGGAAGGAAATTTGTGGCTCCTCTTAGATTCCAGAACTTTCTGTCACCGAAATGAGAGGAAAAAGTGTTTTTTTGGTCAAATTTTGAAGTTTGCAAAGGATTCTGGGTAACAGAACCTGGTTAGAGCCCCACAAGTCACCCCATCTTGGATTCCCATAGGTGTCTAGTTTTAAAAAATGTGCTGGTTTGCTAGGTTTCCCCAGGTGCTGGCTGAGCTAGAGGCCAAAATCCACAGGTAGGCACTTTGCAAAAAACACCTCTGTTTTCTGTGAAAAAAAATTATGTGTCCATGTTGAGTTTTGGGGCATTTCCTTTCGTGGGCGCTAGGTCTACCCATACAAGTGAGGTACAATTTTTATCGGGAGACTTGGGGGAACGCTGGGTGGAAGGAAAGTTGTGGCTCCTCTCAGATTCCAGAACTTTCTGTCACCGAAATGAGAGGAAAAGGTGTTTTTTTGGTCAAATTTTGAGGTTTGCAAAGGATTCTGGGTAACAGAACCTGGTCAGAGCCCCACAAGTCACCCTATCTTGGATTCCCCTAGGTATCTAGTTTTCAAAAATGCGCTGGTTTGCTAGGTTTCCCCAGGTGCCGGCGAGCTAGAGGCCAAAATCCACAGGTAGGCACTTTGCAAAAAACACCTCTGTTTTCTGTACAAAAATGTGATGTGTCCACATTGTGTTTTGAGCCATTTCCTTTTGTGGGCGCTAGGCCTACCCACACAAGTGAGGTACCATTTTTATCGGGAGACTTGGGAGAACACAGAATAGCAAAACAAGTGTTATTGCCCCTTGTCTTTCTCTACATTTTTTCCTTCCAAATGTAAGGCAGTGTGTAAAAAAGACGTCTAAATGAGAAATGCCCTGTAATTCACATGCAAGTATGGGCACCCCGGAATTCAGAGTTGTGCAAATAACCACTGCTTCTCAACACCTTATCTTGTGGTCATTTTGGAAATACAAAGGTTTTCTTGATACCTATTTTTCACTTTTTATATTTCAGCAAATGAATTGCTGTATACCCGGTATAGAATAAAAACCCATTGCAAGGTGCAGCTCATTTATTGGCTCTGGGTACCTAGAGTTCTTGATGAACCTACAAGCCCTATATATCCCCGCAACCAGAAGAGTCCAGCTGACGTAATGGTATATTGCTTTCAAAAATCTGACATCGCAGGAAAAAGTTAGAGTAAAACGTGGAGAAAAATGGCTGTTTTTTTCACCTCAATTTCAATATTATTTTTTTTCAGCTGTTATTTTCTGTAGGAAACACTTGTAGGATGTACACAAATGACCCCTTGCTGAATTCAGAATTTTGTCTACTTTTCGGAAATGTTTAGCTTTCTGGGATCCTGCATTGGTTTCTTACCCATTTTGGTCACTAGCTGGAAGGAGGCTGAAAGCACAAAAAATAATAAAAATGGGGTATGTCCCAGTAAAATGTCAAAATTGTATTGAAAAATTGGGTTTTCCAATTCAAGTCTGCCTGTTCCTGAAAGCTGGGAAGATGGTGATCTTGCCACCACAAACCCTTTGTTGGTGCCATTTTCAGGGAAAAAAACACGAGCTGCCTTCTGCAGCCCTTTTTTCCCATTTTTTTGAAAAAAACTAAATTTCACTGTATTTTGGCTAATTTCTTGGTCTCCTTCAGGGGAACCCACAAAGTCTGGGTACCTCTAGAATCCCTAGGATGTTGGGGAAAAAAAGGACGCAAATTTGGCGTGGGTAGCTTATGTGAACAAAACGTTATGAGGGCCTAAACGCAAACTGCCCCAAATAGCCAAAAAAAAAGGCTCGGCACAGGAGGGGGAAAAGGCCTGGCAGCGAAAGGGTTATATTATTTTTGCTCTGGCATGAAGACTGCTGTCACTTTACCTTCTTAAATAAAAAAAATACTTTTCAGAAGCACTAATGAGAAAGGGACTTTGCCTCCATCCAAATATTGTGCTTTCTTCCCACATGATTTGATTTGATTTGTGCTGTTTGCTTCCACTGAAAAAAGTGTTTGTATTGCCCAAATTACTCTCAATAGGGTATAAACAGGGTAGGCCTGTGTGGGTTTTGGTGTCGAGTCAATGATCAATACTGTAGGCCTGATCACTTCATCTGGAAAGTTATGTAAGATGCCGTAGGTCTGATCTGTAACAGGAAAGGGTTTCACATTGCAAACTCTCCAACAGATATTAAAGGGCATGGCTTTGCATTGTAAACTTTCTGAAAAATACAACAGGAGAATGTGCCTTGTCAGACATCCTAGGCAAGGGCTTACAAATGCTTACATTTTGAACACTGAGAATTGCAATCGGAAGCAGTTTCACATTGTGAACTCTGACAAATGCAATAGAGTGGTATTTACATTGTGAACTCTCTGACAAAAGTAATAGGAGGAATTTAGCACATATATCCCTTTTATGACCCTGTCATCACAAATGTTTGTTCTCTTAAGAGGAAGAGTTAATATTTGTGCCAAAATTTACTCTAGGTGTGCTTAAATTGTTTGATGAGTCTCACTAAACTGAAACAAAATGGTCATTTTTATGTTCAAGTTAAAGCCAAAATTCTTGCTTTATTGATTACTGAATGTAGTAAGAAAAGCATTAGGCCTCACAGTTTACATTGTGATGGGATTTGACTAAGCCTGTAGACATAACCTTTGTGATTGCGAATTACCCTCATGTTTTCAATTAGGCTCACATAGGCTCATATTTACAATTAGACACTGCTGCGTAGATTGTCTCATTGCACATCACAGGCAGCTCATCAAGCAATTGGAAATGGTGTTACATTGAGGACTCTGTGATAGCTACAATAGGAACAGCTTCTCGTTTGATGAACACCATAGGGATGGGCTGTATATTATTTAACACTAGGAGAGAGCTTTGTCCCAGTGCGACAGAGGTAAAAGACTCTTCCCTTGTGAGTGCAGGGTAAACGGAGTGCCTGTGAGAGTGCATGGTGCAGCACATTAAAGCCAGACCTATTGGCAGGTTGTATGAGATTTTATAGAAAAACTATTTCATGGAATACCATTACTGGCAAACCATTTCATCTAAACTGTTTAATGGAAATTTTCAGAATGAATAGCATTTACCTTTTTGTAGAATCCAATTCATAGAAAGTCTTTTTGGTCAAAATTGGCTTTTGAATGCTTATTTTTAAAGTGTAAGTGCAATGGTTGCAGGTCTTACTTTCAGTAACAGTTTTGTCAGAGATATTTATTTCAGTGCTTTATTTCAGGCAACATTATTTCATATTTACATATTTTACATTGCCAAACAATGCTTTTAATTTATTGACTCACCACAACCCATAAACACATCCATTGCTGACACCTCACAGCCCCTAAACACCATCAACCCCTATCCCTTAAATCACTCCCTACACCTAAAGTACACTAATTCCTGAAGCCTAAAAGCCCTTTATACCCCATAAATCCACTATCCATGAACCATAAAATCACTCACTCCCCCTAACTCCACCCATCCCTGAGCCCTGAAAAGCCCTTTGTATGCCTATACTTCACCCATTCCATATACCTTAAAACCCTCACCGCCCTTAAATACCAGCCTTCAATGACCCAAAAGAACTGCTTATCACCCTAAACTACTCATCCCTGAACTCCACCCATCCGTGAACCCTAAAACCCCCCACCGCCCTTAAATACTAGCCTTCAATGACCCCTAAGAACTGCTCATCACCCTAAACTACTCATCCCTGAACCCTAAAACCCGTATCCAAATCTAAACTCAACCCATTTCTGAATCCTTAAAATTCCTCATCATCCTAAACTCCACCACAGCCTGAAGCCTAAAAGCTCTCCCGCCAGTTGTTACCCAGAATTGAACCTTAAAACCCTCACCAGTCCTAAACTCTGCCCATCAAACAACCCTAAAACCCTTCAGCAACCTTACTCTTCACCCATCCCTGAAACCTAAAAACACCTCACACACCTAAACACCACTCATCCGTGAGACCTAAACATTCCTCACCATCCATACACTCCACTCATCTTTGAACCCTAAAAAAACCCTTTCTATGATCTAACTCCAATTATTCCTAACCCCTAAAAGCCCCTTATCACCGTAAACATTACCCATCCCTTAACCCAAAAAACCCACAATAGTCCTAAACTCCACCCAAGCCTAATGTAATTTTGGATTTTTCCTAAAAATGATCTTTCCTGTAAAATGTTTCCTTTATTTTTAGATTTTTTTGTATTTCCTTTAAATTGTCTTTATTTACAATTGGTTTTCCATGATTTGGTTGCCTTTAATGTGGTTTCTCAGTTTTCCATTAATTCACACACATCACTACGGGCATTGCCAATGCTTGTTTAAACAGTTAGTAATAGTTTGCTGGTAAAGCATATGTTACCTGCTAGGAATCATGTAACTAGCATAGAAACCCAAAAGGGGTTCACATTCCCGCCTTGTTAGGCGATTGGAAGGTTAACAGCTTGCAGTACCCTCATGCCTTAGCAGTTTAGAGGTACAGTAACCCCCTCCAGCGCCATTTTCAGTGATAAAGACCATACTGCCAGGGAAGGTGTGTTTAATAAACCCAGAGGCCACATTTCAGTTGTACGCAAAGGCATACAATCTGTACAAATTGGATCAGTCCCTGTGTTGAGGAACAAGGTGACATGATTGTTAGACCTGACAGTCTTAGGGTCGTCATCCCCCTACTTTTTACCTGCCTCCCGCCACTTTTCTGTCACTGTTTTTGCTTGTTTTAGGACTCTGCGCACTTTACCACTGCTAATCAGTGCTAAAGTGCATATGCTCTCCCTTAAACATTGTAACATTGGTTCATACCCAATTAGCATATTTGATCTACTTATAAGTCCCTGGTGAAGTGCACTACATGTGCCCAGGGCCTGTAGGTTAAATGCTTCTAGTGGGCCTGCAGCACTGATTGTACCACCCACATAAGTAGCCCCTTAACCATGTCTCAGGCATGCCATTGCAAGGCCTGTGTGCGCAGTTTCACTGCACTTTGACTTGGCATTTAAAAGTACTTAAACTCCTGTTTTTCTGCACATAAGTCACCGCTAAGGTAGGCCCTAGGTAACCCATAGGGTAGGGTGCTATGTAGGTACAAGGCAGGACAAGTACATGTGTGTTTTATATGTCCCAGTAGTGGAAAACTTCTAAATTTGTTTTCCACTACTGCGAGGTCTGCTTCTTTCATTAGATAACATTAGGGCTATCCTTATATAATGTTTGAATGGTAGATTCTGATCAGAATGGGGGAACCAGGTCATATTTAGTATGGCCCGAATGGTAATAGAAAATCCTGCTTATTGGTGAAGTCGGATTTTATATTATCATTTTAGAAATGCCACTTTTAGAAAGTGAGCATTTCTCTGCATTTAAGATCCATCTGAGCCGTACAGCCTATCTTCAATCCATGTCTGGCTGGGCTGGTTGTGCATTTCACCCAAATAACCACAAATACAGGATACTCAGTCACGCCTGCACTCATCTGCATATTGAATGGGTCTTCTTGGGCTGGGAGGGTGGAGGGCCTGACACTTACATTTCAAAGGCCAGTGGCCTGCCCTCACACAATAGACTGCCAAACCCCCTACTGGGACCCTGGCAGACAGACCTGTACTGAAAGGGGACCTTGTGCACTTCAAAACCACTCTCTGAAGTCTCCCCCACCATTTCTGGGTATTTAAACTGGGTCTCTGACTCCACCAAACTAGACACTTCTGGACCTGAACCTGCAACCTGTCAAGAGGAACTGCCTGGCTTCCCAAAGGACTCATCTTGACTGCTTTGCTGTGAAGGACTGCTACCCTGCTGCCCTGCTGACTTTGCTGAGAAGTGCTCTCCAAGGGCTTGGATTGAGCTTGCTTCCTTTTTTTGAAGTCCCAGGGCCAAAAAGACTTCATCTCTTCAAGGAAACTCCTTGTGCGCCGAAAATCGATGCACAGTCTGCCGGAAACGACACACAGCCTACCCTACGACGAAAAAATCACCACACAGCCAAACCGGAACGATGCAGCCGACTTCCCAAGCGAAGATCGACGCAGCGCTTGTGTTGCAACCAGAAATTCGACACACAGCCCTACCGGATAGGCGAACAGCTGAGCCGGAACAACGCAGCCCGACTTCCTGAGAGAAGAATCGACGCAGCACCTGCTGCGCAGCAGAAAATTTGATGCATTCCCATACTAGATACGCCTTCGACTTCATCCGCATGCCCTTGATTTCCACGCATCGTCCCTGGATGTCAAAGAGAAGCCTGCATCACAGTGAGGAACCAAGACTGCATGCCGGAAATCGTCGCAAAGCCCCTTGCAGCGTGGAAAGAAATGATGCATTTTTTTCCACTCATCTCCTCCCCTGCGGTCTACGTGCATGTCATTTTTGATGCAAACCAGGTACTGTGTGCACACAAGAGACAACTGTTGATTTTTAAGACCGCCGGGTGGCAGAGCTCCGGGTCCTCATTCTGAAGGCTTTGACTCAAGGCCAGGTCCTTGGCAGCCACAGTGTATTCTGCAAGGAAGATGAAGGGCTTGCTGTTTACAACGGTATGACGGAGAGTGGAGGCTTACATTTCTAAGTAGAAAAATAAGTGCTCTCTCTTTTGTCATATACTTATAAAGGCAAAATGCACAATCGTTCCTGTGATTATTAAAAAATTTAGAGAGAACGAACGTGTTCATGGGTTTATTCCAGGTGCAAAGTAGTTGGCCCTTTGAAACAAATCAGTTTTGAACAAAACACACTCTGCCTGGTAAAACACATATGATTGGTAACACTCCTATATTAGCTCTACAATGCATCGGTTATCTTAGTAGTAGCATAATTAAATTTTTGCAGTAAATAAAATCACAGGCCCAGATTTAAGAGGTCCTGGCGTCATTTTAGCGATGCCTCAGTGTCAGTTTTTTTATGCTAAGGTGGCATTAAGGAGGCCTTTTCCCTTTGGCAGATGTACAAAGTGGCATAATGGATGCAACGTGCCACTTTGTAACTCCTTGCACCATTATGCCTGCAGCAGGCAAAAGGTATGCAAGGGGGCGTTCCCCTATTAGAGGGGCTGAAACAATGGTGAAAAGGAATCTAAGGCCCAGATTTAAGAGGGCCTAGTGCCACTTTAGCGTCATTTTTTTTAATGCTAAAATGGCCTTTTCACATCACCAGATTTACAAAGTGGTCCATTGCATGAATTGCGCCACTGGTAACACCTTGAGCCACATTATGCCTGCGCCAAGCATAATGTATGCAAGGGGGGCGTTCCCCCATATGGAGGGGTAAAAATATAAGCAATTTCTTTGTGTCATTTTTATCACATTTTTAACACCTGCTCAGAGCAGGCATTAAAAGGAGGCTCCCATTGTTTTTAATGGGCCTGTAGTTCTTTGCAGGATTAGCATCAACAATTTTGATGCTAATCCTGCAAAGCACTGAACTTGGGACAAACTTTTTGATGCTAGTTCCATAACTACCGCCTTGGTGCACCATATTTTTTAATAATACGGCACACACATGGTGGCATTTGGGGGTGCTAAGAGGCGCAAGAATAGTGGTGCTGCACTACATGCAGTGCTACTTTCCATAAATCTGCCCCATTGTACCGTGCGCCAATGCAGTCAGGAATTTGAACTGATAATGTCGTCTTTTGATATTCAGTCCGATCCTTATATTCTGCTCCCGAATCTAAACTCTATGATCTATGATGGGCACTGTTGATCAATACCTATTCTGTTTTAAAGAGACCCAAAGACAGGGCGGCATAGGTGTATTGTCCCTCTTTGCCTGCCTTACTCCACGTTCATGCATCAGAGTTATTTGCTAAATGTGCCGGAACGAGTGGGCAAGCCAGCCGGGGCACATCCCCAGAGGCGGTGACGAGGCTGCGAGAGGGAACATACAACTCAGTGTGATGATCTGTAGACTAAAGCCAAACATATACTGCTAAAAGGTGAACATTTTAGGAAACAACTAAACACCTTTCAATTGTGAATAGACCTCATCCTATTGATGGGAATATTTCTGTCGTTTTCACTGAACTTGTCATAGAGCTAGACCAGGACTTAAACTCTTTCCTAATACTCTGCAACTATCGTGTCTGGGCCAAACATCCCAGAAGATCACAGAGAAGATTACTTTTTTTGAATTTAGAGGGCCTATGGGTATAATTAAATGCTGCAAATGTTAACGAAAAAGAAGGGCACATATTAGAGTTTCTTTGTGCCAGGGAAGAAATGGAGATTCAGGTAAAAGAACCAATTCCACAGGTAGTCAGACAACTCTCTAAGGACACCTGTGGTCCACCACCACGCACCAGTGGGTCACTGGCGAGAGGTCCTATGCCTTTTAGGGAGTAGTTAGAGATCTTGCTGAAAGCTCTCAGGGAGTATTTAGCCCTTCTGGACAATCCCAATAATGGGCGTACTTTACTCTAAGGCTGGCTTGCCTTTGGAGCTGTTAGTTAAAAAAATGGGCAGACAGATGATGGGCCTCGAGGATGAACAGCACATAAACTGTGACACTACTTTGAGAACTGGCTATTTAGGTTTAGTCCAATGTACAAACACTTAATCGATCTATAAAGAAGAGCTTTTACTTCTATAGACTTGAGAATGTTTGGCCTGTTTGGGAACTACAAGCTGAATTAGTGAATGTGTCCACCGTCTAACAGGAGTCACACAACTCTAGGAACTGTATGATTCCATTGCATCTTGTACAACATAGTTGCAACAGAAGTAAATACAAAAATAAAAACAATCTATACTAAAATTCAAACTAAATATTTAAGGAGAAGGCAGGAAATATGATACAGGCATGAAGGGGAAGGATGATGAGAAAATGAAAATTCTCCCCCTCTTCAGTTGCAAGTGAACAATTTGAGCAGTCCTTTGTGTTCACAAATTTATATATTTATCACAAGTGTGTAAGGGGCTGGCTTTAATTCTCCTTTTGCTAAAGCTTTGACAGAATTATTGAACGCGTTTCTGTTCATGGTGTGACCCATCAAAACTAAAGGAAACAGGGGTTGTATGTATTTTCAAAAATATTAAGTAGAACCTTGGAACCTGTCACAGTTCTTTGGGATCTGGAACTTCTGGGTCCCTTGCCATGGGTTCTTTCGAGATTACCAGTAGCTAGACTTATTGTAAGCATTCCTTCCATCATTTTTGGCATGCTGATGTACCACCCTAAGTGGCAATGGTATGCCTTGATCACTGTGCCACTGGAACCAAGCTACACTCAACTGATGCACCCCAATCAGGATGAAACCGGTCTTAGTTTGCTTGTGTTCCAGTTCAGTGAGGACCTGTCCAGACAGTTCAGGCTGGACTGTTCCTATTGGAGTAGAGTCCAAACTGATTTGACATGGCTGGGTCTGAGCTGAGGTGGGAGGCTGGGTAAAAGAACAATGGTTTGGAATACTACCCCAAGGGGTTGCCAGTGTTTAGACTTATTACAGGCACTTCCTCCATCACTTTTTCTATGTTTGATGTACCATCGTAAGTGGCAAGAGTATGCCCAGACGTGGGTCCTGTTCTCACCGTGTCACAGAACCCTACCTACACCAGACCAAAGGGCCCAAATCAGGGTGAAAGCGGTCTTGAGCTGCTAGGGTTGCAGTTCAGGGAGGATCTAGCTTGGCAGGTTGAGCTGGGCTGTTCCTGTTGGAGTAGGTTCAATGTTGATTTAACCTATGGATGGGTTCAAACTGAGGTGGCACAGTGGGCAGTAGAACAATGGATTGGAACGCTACCCTGAGCGATTGCCAGTGGTCAGATTTATTGCAAGCATTCCTCCCATCACTTTTTTTGTGTGGAAATGGAAAGCAATAACTCCTTTGCTGTTTGAACTTCACTGACCCCAAGTACAGTAGAGGGTCTTCTACAAGATGTGGTGTACAGTACATAAAGCATTATAATTGATTTGCCCTGGTTTTACAAAGAGTTGTAATAGATTTCAGTGGAATGAGTGGAAAATACATAATGCTTCTTCCAGAGCCTTCATCTCAGTCTATTAACAGCCGGCCAAGATCCTTACGTTTAGGAAGACAGTACAGGTGGCCGACCATTCTCAGTTCAGGTTACTCTGGCAAAGAACCCCTTCCCACCCACTAATCTTCACGTAATATTGAACGACCTGGAATTCATAATAACCATGAAAACATGCATTTGTTCCAGATTACAGGGACTATTCTGCTCTCAGTCTTTGGTAAATATAAGCAGAATGGCCAGAGTGAGTCAGTGTGCGGGAACTGTCGGTGGGAAGGCTCTTCTGGGCAGGCTTTGGAGTTGCTTGGAGGAGCTTTGCTGCTCCGCCCCCCTCGGTGTGAGGGGGTCTAGGGAGTGCAGGCAGTGCCACTGGACCGGTACCCCAGTGTTTACCCACTGGGCTTTCACACCTGTTAAAATCCGACACGGCGGCCCAGCAGCTGGCAATTTCAGACGCAAGACCACCAGGTACCACCACAAGGGTACCGCTCTGGCCAACACATGAAGGCCTAAGAAGCTCCATGGGCTAAACTGTGTTCAAGAAGAAACTTATAACAGTTCCTTTCTAGAAAAACTCAGAGCATCAGCAGTGTTAATAAGTTTCCTCTTCGTCAATATATGCCTACAGGCAATTCCATTCATAGTGTGATATCAATATTCATGAATTTATGTCAAGTGTTCAACCACAAAGAGCTGTAGTTCTCACTTCTTCTTTCTCTGCAGTGCCACCCAGAGCCTGGCCGTATTGTTGACCCCCCCATGTAGAGGTTCCATGGATATTGCCTTGTAGGTGCACGAACAATCCTTGAAAATTAAGAGCCCCGGATACTGATTCTTTACATATGAAAACAATTATGGCAACAGGAACATTTAAACAAGAACACAAGTGAGGTGAGAGCCCCATTACCCAGTTTGTTATCTTTGGCCAAGTCTGTGATAGGAGCTAGTTAATTCTTAGGCTCCGGCGAGGAGGAAAAGGGAATTAGGCGTATGTGTTGTCTGTCAACACAGCAATAAATGTCATGCTGATTTCACAAAACAATGTCCTTAGCTATTACACCTAGAGTCTATTACACTTTAAATATGATGAAATGTTACTGAACCGTTCAGAAGTGCATGTTGAGGGAAAATGGAGAAGCAACTGTTGATTAATATTATTACAAAGAAGTAATCTAAGGTCGACAGCAGATTTCATATAAAAAACCGAGACCAGCTTTACACGGTTGCTGTAAATTAAATGTATTGATTATCTGGAACCTAGAGTGGGAAAAGCATGTGTTTGGTAAGGTAAAACATGAGTTGGAGGAATACTGCTCTTTTTCACTGTCCGCTGCCTGGAAGATTGTGGTCATTTTGGTCATTTGAAAAGATTTATGATGCAAATCTGTAGAACAGAATCACTATTTAGGAGGAACAACTCATCTTTGCCTGCCCAAAGGGAAAAAGGGAAAGGAAAATGAGAAATGAGCCACTGTGTTTCTGCACCCAGGCTTAAGAACCAAGCCAAGTTTAGGGCAGCGAAAGAATCCATACTTGACTTGCGCAACTGGGATCCCACGCGCACACAGAGATCACACTTGCTGTTCCATGCTACTGAAACACTGAGCTGTTGAAGCAGCATGAACTGCTCCTTGATGCATGCTGCTGCTGGCAGTTTTCCAGTCTTTTCCAGTATTTCACCATTCTAGCGCTTTGAGTAGGAGCAATAGGTGCTTCCCTTATGCACTGAGATTTGTGGAGGGGGTGAATCTCAAATTTCCCAAATAAAAAGCAGTGGTCTGCAGGGTGGTGGGTTGAGATTACTAAGGTGTGGGATGGACTTTTTCCATAAAGAACAAGGTCACTACTGATTTGAATTAAGTAGGCCTCAGTGGCACAGTGAGTGAAAAACGATGGGTTGGAATACTACACCAAGCGATTTCCACTGGCCAGACAATTTGCGAGCATTCATCACATCATGTTTTGGGTGTTTGATTGCCAGCAGTATGCCTGTCAAACCTGTGAATGGTGCAGCTTTTCATGCCTACTGCTGCCAATGTTTGTGAATTACAAAATGTAATAAATTTGCACCCATTCAAGAAGTACCTCTATGGGTGCATATTTACAATTTTTTTGGTCAAGTAAGCCAGTCGCTGTATATGTTTCATCTCCACAAAATGAACAAATTAAAAGGTCATAGTGAAATGATAATGAGGAGAAAACCTACACAGACATAGCAGACATTTGGGGGACTGCAACACCCCCAAGACCCCGCTGAAGCCTAACCCCCTACCCATTCCACCTGGGTCTGGTAGTTCTCCCTGGGACCTGTTAGCGCGTCTGACCTTAATAAGTAAACTTACAAGGGGACGCAAATTGGTCGATTAACCTTTCGCCTCGCAATTAAGATGTTGTTACCATAGCTCCAGTATATAATCAATAACCAATACCCAATAGTCGATAATCAACAACAATCAATAACATCAATAATCAATGGAGTCATTAATTGTCACGCACCATGACCTTTCAGTCATGAATAATTACACCTTTTAGTAAAAGTTAGAATATTTAGTTCCTTATATTAACAATGCTAAGGTCATGTAGATTAATCTCAAAATCAAATGAAACACATACAGAAACAATACTGGCTGTCCAAAACAGCGGAAGAAACAAAATCTAATCAAAGCCTGAACTACAACACATTCTAAGGTTACAGTGCAAATTAATTACAAAGTCAACTGCATCAACGTAATCGCATACATTAAGTTTATCAGAGAAGTTCATCAAGCATTAATCCACATTAGCATAATTTCATTAGTGAGGATCCTTAACTAACACCAGATTAGCATCAGCATGTTGGGCTTCATGCAAAACAATTTAGTAACACACATTTGGAAAAACATCTAACTATGGCTCTATCAAAACAATGAAGTTGGTACCTACAAAGAAAAAGCAAATATGCATAATACTCAACAGTTTATTTCATTATAACTATCCTCAGTGTAGATCAAGCAAGCAGAGGCAGTCTTCGTCCTCGGGACATCAGTTGATCAGCAAGGCATTAGGGTTCAGCATCAAAGTTCAGAAAACGCAGAGTTTTTAAGCATTAAAGTTAAGCATGACCCTTGTCAAGATGCAAGAAGAGCAAGAATAAGCCTTTCGGCCAGCAAGAAAATGGGCAATGACAGTAATGGTAAAATGCAAAATACGAAAGGGCAGAATGCTGGTAAACTACCAAAACTACTTCCCAAATCCCTATTGTTCAGTTAATTGCATGTTCACACTTTGTCCAATAAAACTAAAACTCTTAATCTATGAATTCTACCAAAACTCCATTCACATGTCGTTGATTAGTTTGTCCTGGAACGTCCTCCTCATCCGGCCTGTCAGGTAACAATATTGTTGCAGCTTCCACTCCAGTCAGTATCTCCATTGTTCTCCTCCTGAGAAAGTCAGTCTCACACGCATTACACATAAAATGTTACATTAATAAGAACAGCATCCTTTAGCAATCTCATGGGAAAGGTTTCTCAGCTACGAGCACATAATGCAAAATGGAAAATCATAGTTTAACCCTCTAGGACAGCCATTTTATTTAACATCAAGAAATACAGCTTTGACATGAGGCCTGGTAAACTAGGCCAAGACATTTTCTAAGATAAGGCCTACAATTAGTAAAACTAGAGCATAATGCATAACCTTAATATGACATATTACTACATTAGTCAAACATATATTCAACATTTCATAATATTAATTCATTAGTAAGTACACTTTGTGAACATTGGCGGCCACTCATCATAATCACATTTTCAAATGTATTGATTATTTTTCTACGTTATTATATTTTCTACACAAACTTATTATTCAGAATACAAGAACACTCATTAATAATTTTTATTAATACACCTGCACTAGAAGACTTCATGACTAAGGTCATGTACAACAAAACGGCCTGGGGTCCTTGTCCTGGGATCATTTAATTTAAATGTATTTTCACTTCATGCACTTTTCTTATTTTCTACTATGAGAAGCCTTGGCATCCCCTGCCACATCACAGGCCACCTGAGAGACCTGCACTGGCTCAGCGTCAACAAGAGAATCACCTTCAAACTCCTCGCCCACGCTCACAAAGCACTGCACAACATCGGACCAGAGTACGTCAACAGACGGCTCTCCTTCTACTTCCCGACCCAACAGCTCTGCTCCGCTAACCTCGCCCTCGCAACCGTCCCAGGCATTCGCAGAACTACAACTGTCAGCAGATCATTCTCGCACCTCGTCGCCAAGATGTGGAACACTCTTCCCACCCACCTGCGTCCGACCAAGGACCTCCTTACCTTCAGGAGACTTCTTAAGACTTGGCTGTTCGAACAGTAGGAGTGCCCCCCCCCCCCTTAGCGCCTTGAGACCCTCACCAGTGAGTACTGCGCTTTACAAATTCCTTGATTGATTGATGATAAATTTGTCAGATCGGTGCATGTGGGTAGACGTCCATGCTTCCATCCTCACCTTTTACAGATCATATATTAAGGGGCTGATGGCCCCATTTATTAAGCCCAACTGGCAAATAGAAGTGGGTGCACTGGTAATTTAATAGGGGGAGCCAGAGTTGAGCCAAAGGTCTACCTTAACTCTAAGAATCCTTGCATGAATTAATCCATGAAAACATGTTGCATGTATCTATAGCAACAAAAATAATGTAAAAGTATAACAGTATCTTAAAAATTAAAAAAGGTGCATTTCTTTAACATACAAAACATTTTCACCTTAGTATATCAGATTATATCACTGCATAGACAAAAGTGACAGTTTTTAAACATGAACTTTGAAAAAGTAATGGGTCAGCCCTCAGTGACAATGCCATTAGTGGACCAAGAGGCATGTCAGTAGTAATGTAAACCCTAAATAGGGCCCAGATCCTTGTTATAGATACAGCAACAACATATAAGGGATAAAGTACCCCCTGCTGTACACTATAAGTACATTGCAAGTCACTAATGAGTTCCATAATCATAAAGAAGAATGAGGTCAAAGGCTGCGTATTTTATAAGGTTATGGAACTCTGAGGTGATTTGCAATATCGGTATCATATTCACCAGAGTGTGCTCTATCCCATATAATATACAGCCACACCATCGCCGTTCACACAAACCACTTTAGGCATTGGTGCTTAGCTTCTTCATATAAAGGAGCGAGCATATTTGCAAACCTGAACAATAAAAATAAAACCTCTAGGGCAAAATTAAACCTTTCAAAAATCCTGTTAGCTATTTGTTGTAAACAAATATTAGATCTCATTCAATAGAAGTCGTCTTTTAAGCTTTCCTCTCTCTTAGGAGTGCAAAAAATAAACATGTTCTCTCTGCTTGTCATTGTAAGCTAAGAAATAGAGCAGAAGAGAAAAAAGCAGCATTCTGTCTTTGTTGCTTTAAAATGCTGCTTAGTTATGCTCTGTGACTGCTGGCTCTGGCAGCAGGGATTGTGACGTCGGAATTCAACTGTAATGGCTTATAATAGTCAAGGTCTGCCATCTTTTCTTTATAATTTCTGATCGGGTGCATCACAAGGCAACAATTATCTTGAAATTAGATACTGGTGTTTATACAGGTATTAGAGAATTACAGAATCCTATGTTTTATATTCTAGTAGTTAAAACATAAGAGGTGTTTGTGCAGTCTACATCCTGAACTCAAGTATTAAATGTGCTCTTGCATGTGATAATAAAAAAGGAGGCCCTGGTGAAATAAAATGTTTCAAGTTTGAACAAGAAGGTAAGCTAAAATTCCAGGTTATCTTGTTCCACATTTTGAAATTAAGCCACCAGATATGGCTCTCTGTATCTCACTTGTTCTCCTGTTGTACATCAAAGGTCACTGTTTTGTCTGTTATTATTTGTGGAAAAAATGACTTAAACATAGCAGACCCAACTCTGGCCTCACATCCAACTACAAAACAAGAATGCATTTATTTGGGGGCTGACACCCCAAACACCCCTCGTAAAGCTATGACCGTGACAATGGGAGATGGATCCCAGCTTCAGGCTGGTATTTGGCAGTCCTGGCAATAGGCCAAGAAGAGCTTCTTCCTGCCACCTCCTGCTGGAAATCAAGATGATGAGTAGTCCCTAATGAGTCAAGGGAAAGCACACCTTTTTCCTCTAAGGCTTCTGTTCATTGCAGCTACATGAGCGCCTGGCTAATGCTTTTTTTTCCTTTGTTTTCCTTTACTTACAAACACCACTTCTCATTTATCAAATAGGGTGGATGTGTTCAAACTGGCATATTGTGGAAAACACAAACTCCAGGCAATCTTCTGTTCAAAGTCTTCAAGAGGAGACATGCCTCAATCTTTCCATCCCTCACAAGGAGGTCTCACAAGCCCCCCCTTCCTCCGGGACATTAACCAAAGAAATCATCAAGAGGAGTATCAGTAAAATGAGAAGGCTATAGAAGGAAAAGGATGCCTGAGATGCAAGACAGAAGATAGATTTAGAGTTCAGGAGATAGGAAGACACAATTCCCCCATCACTACACCTGCTTGAAATCCTCCTTTGATCCCTCAGAGGTGTACCTAAAAAAGTAGGAGCGCCAGGACATTTCAAGTATTTTCCACTCCTTTGCAATGCAGTCCATATGAATGCTCCTAAGTTCCATCTATAGACGATAACCAGTGACACTGAAATCACAACAAGCATGCGCAAAAAAGGCCCACCCAGATTTACTAGGGACAACCCTTGGTACAGCAAGTAAGCATGTCAAAGCTCAATCAGAGTCCAGGTGTTCCATCGATCGCAGAACAAAATACTGTCAAAGATAGAGTATCAAATGTTGATGACTGTAGATCTTATAACGGAAGTTAAGGATCTGAAGGAAACTGTTAAATTTCTTTTAAAATAGTTATAGCTTCAAGGGATAAAAAGTTATTTCACTTCCTGTGTGAGAGGTGCATTACAAAGCCAGACACTTTCTGTGAGTTAACTGGTTACCTTCTAGTGTTAATTGCTTTAGTTAGAAATTAAAAGAGATGTTAATATTAAACAGATAGTGTAAACATCACGTCAAGAGTACAGCATGCTTCGCACATTACTATTTCTGAATTGCCGACTTGGAAGCAGTGTGAGGAGCCTGGGATAAAGTGAGCGTGGACATGGAGAGGAGAGGCAGTGGGAGGTAGTGGGAATACACAGCAGACACAATGGATATAAAGTGGAAAACAAGGAGAGAAGGAGCCAATGACAGAGTGAGAGCAGAGAACACATTTGGCTGTTCGCCTCACTGGCCCCCTGAGACAGGGTGGAGGACCTTGGGGTAAGGGAAGGCAGACAAAAGAGGGGGGCCTTGTGGCTACCGCCAGTCTTACCGCCTGTAGTCATCCAGTAGGCAAATATCTATAGTCGCCTCCACCATCTCTGCCTCTTCTCTTGCTTGGTCACTTCACCTCCGCCTCCTGCCCCTCGTCCCTTGCTCTCAGTTAGGCCTGATACTGCTAGGGTGCCACAAACAAAGGTACGCTCACACTGTATTATTGAATGGTACATGTTCTGCCACAAGCAGCAGTCAAAATTTTATTTATAGCCTCGGGCCACGCCCGGCCCTCGGGTTCAGGGGTGGCTCCTCCATTTGGGCAGAGGAGCGTCACCCTCCCGCCAGCAGCGGCAGTGGAAAACCTTTGAAAGAAAACATTTTAAAGGGGCAGGGCCATGGGGGTGATGAGCAGTGAGGGGGAGTGGTCAGCACTCCCCCTCAGAGCGCATGTGTGTTTGGCCGGCCGTCTCGAGCCGGCCAAACACACATGCGCAGTAGGCTCTCTCCAGCCCAGGAACACAGTTGCCGGGCTGCAGAGAGCCTGCACAGGCTCCCACTCTGCCTGGGAGCGCCCTGGCTGGGTGCTCCCAGCCAATCCTAATGTTGTTCTGAGCAGCATCAGGATTGGCTGTAGGTCAGGCTGGGAGCCTGTTCCTGCAGCGACAGAGACGGAGAGCAGAGCTGCGCACGGGGTTAAGGTGTTTTTTGTTTTTGTTTTTTTATTTTAACCCCGTCGCCCCACGTGCCACCCCACCCATTCTGCCTGTTGCGAGCCACTCCTGCTCAGGTTGCATGCCTGCAACAATGTATTGTACTGTCCAGATGTCCTAATACATCCCTTATAGCCTTTAAAAAAAAAAGAAAAAAAGAATAAAATAAGAACTAAGAATAAAACATGAAAATGGAGGCACACAACATAACAGATATGAACAGGTGTGGAGATACAGGTGGCAGTGTCTAGCAAGCTAAGTCTTTCAGCTTCTGACTCACCGGTGAATTCGCTGTCTGCCGATGTCCCCAGTCAACTTCCTAAAGCCTGGCCATTAGTTCACTCCCCTGCGATAGTGGTTGCTAGGTCAAGCAAGATTTAATCCTGGTCTGGTCCGTCTGGTTCCCTTCATCCCCAGTCATTAGCAAACCTCTGATGTCCAGATCATGCTCCTTCCCTTCTTCAGAAAAACCAGCACTTCCTTCCATGATTTTCTTAAACCAAGACACATTTCGGGAGACTTGCTAGGATCCATGCTGGGCAGTTATCATCGTCCCTTTGGTCCCTACCACCTCCCAAGCTTCGCTCTCAAAAGGGGTGCGATATTTCCATCCAGGGTGTAAATCTCTAATTACGTCTCGATCTCCGACATGAATTCTGGGTTCAACAGCCCTTCGATGGCTACTGGCCCACTCATTCTTAGACCTTTGCTTCTCTTGTGCTGCTGATGCATCCATCACCCTCCGTTCCCATAGACTACTCACTGGCAGAAGGTCTCTTGCAGGTCACCTCATCAAGAGGTCAGTAGGCGCGCACCCTGAAGTGCTATCGGAGATTGGCTATATGCTCTTAAGAATCGGTGCAGACAGCATTCCATTTTATCACCTTTTTCTACTCCTATCCGCAGGGCTCTGTTCAGCGTTTCCGTAAACCGCTCCACTTCCCCATTTGCCTGTGGTCATTGAGGGGTTATTCTCCAATGCTGGATGTTGAGGCCATACAGGTACTCCTTGAATTCTTAAACTTGAAACAGGGGCCTGTTGTCTGTTTAGTTTTCAGCAGGTAGTTTGCTGTTGATCTTACAATTTCCACCACCGTAAATTTAGCATGACTATCCAAGATCACTAACGTGAATCACTGATCCCGAAAGTTGCCAAATCCATACTTAATGAAGATCACAGAGTGGTATTAGCCTCTTCAGTGATCACATGCGCCACCGGCGGGTCACCACTCATTAGAAGGCAGGACTGCCAATTTTTCACCTTGTCCTTCACCCCCGGGGATCATACTTTGGTCCTGATGCAAACTTTTGTCTTCACAATGCCCTGATGCCCTGTGTGGGCCAGTTCGACTGTCCATCCCCACAGACTGCGAGGAATGATGTTTTGATGACCTCTGAGATTAAGCACTTTGCCACTATCATTCAACTCACCTCTACACCTCCATATTTGTATCTGAGCTTCTTGCTTTTCTTCTATTAGTCCTTGAATACCACCCAGAAAGTTTCACCAGTGAGGCCTTTTCAGTGCCTTCTTTGCTCTCAGAAGGAATCCATCCTTCTTGGTCTCATTCACAATTTGCTCCAACAACAGGGCCCTTGAACATGCTCACTCCACAATCATCTTCACAAACCCTTCTGTCCCAAGGTCTTCCTCTCTTTCTTCATTGGGATCCACCGCCATGGGGAGACGCAACAGGTAATCAGCTGGATTGCTCACTCCTTGCATGTATGTAACTTCAAAGGAATATTGTTGGAGTTGCACTGCCCATCTTTCGATCTTGAGCGGCCCATTTCTGGCACTGCCTGCGAACAACGGTACCAGCGGTTTATGATTGGTTACAAACTGGAACTTCTGAGCGTACAAGTAAAGATGAAAATGTTTGCACACCCATCGAATGGCCAATGCCTCTCGTTCTATCTGTGCATCATGTGTCTCCACAGCCATCAAAACCCTGCTCACATATGCTATGGGAACTCTTTCCCCTCTGTCTTTCATTTGCAGCAGGACCGCTCCCAGCTCATCAGGGCTGGCATCCCAATGAGCTCCTTGGGTCTTTTGGAGTTGAAATATGCCATAGTAGCCTCATGAAGAAGGGTGCTTTTAATGTCTCTGAATGCCTGAGTTGTTTTTCAATTCCACTCCCATGTTGCATCCTTTCCCGGTTAAAACTCGGAGTGCTCCACACAGTGTGGCCAGGTCAGGTATGAAATGGCTACAATAGTTCACCATGCTCAGAAAACTGCACACATCTGATTGATTTTGTGGCATGGCAGCCACCCTTATGGCTTCAGCCTTTTGGGGGTCCACTTGAAGTCCCTCTTTCAAGAATCAATATCCAAATCACCACCTGGTTGGTGTAGAAAGCACACTTCTGGTGGTGCAAAGTGAGCTCTCTTTCATCCACTCTCTGTAAGGTTACCCTTAGTCCCATATGATGTTCCTCCAAAGTACCCGAAAACATAAAGATGTCATCACTCACGTTGACGACTCCCACCAGTCCTGACAGACCTTCCCTTATGTCCTCCTGAAATACTTCTGCAGCTGATACCAAAGTTGAGACGCTTGAACCTCCTCAGCCCAACGTGAGTTGAGAATGTCATTATGTACCAACTTGATTAATCTAGCATGAGCTGGTGGTATCCAGAGTTGAGGTCAATCTTGGAAAACCATCTGGCCCAGTTAAGATCAGAAACAATCTCTTTGATAGTTGGTGTGATGTGCTTCTCTCTCTTAATGGCCTGGTTGGACAGCCTCATGTCTACACACAGTCTTATAGCCCCATGGCTGATTGGATTTTGGAGCAATAACCAAAGATGACACCCAGGGGTGGGCCCTGTGACCTTTTCACTTACTCCTGCTTGCTTTAGTTGTTCGAGCTCATTTTCTACCAGAGGCCCTAGATGAAATGGCACTCTCCTGTACCGCAGAGCTCTTGGCCTGACTGTTTTATTGATGTGGAGCTTGACATGTACATCTTTCAGACCCCAAAGGCCCTTGAATAGTCCTGGGAATTCATCAAGAATGTCATCAGCATGCAACTGGTGCACTTGCCTCACAAAGAATACTAATCCAAGGTCCTCAGTGGTGTGTCAGCCCAGCAGAGTACCTGTGTCACCCTTGATCACATGGAATTGTGCCCTTGTTTTGGGATCTCCATGCGCTATCTCCACTTCGATGACTCGGTGCAGCGGGATGTGGTCCGTGCCCCTATGGATATATATCCTGGCTTTCGTTAGGAGAAGAGGTGGCTTAGGATCCTGCCTCTTCAACTGTCTAGCATCAATAACATTCACTGACGCTCCTGTATCAATAACCTTACATTTTCTGCCAATGTCAATTTGACCCATGGAAGGTGGTCATTTTTTTTATTGTCTCTGTCGGTGAATGATATGGTAAACGCTTCTTCCTCTTCTTCTTCGTTTTGTGCCGGTGTGTGGACTTAATCTTCAAGTGTCTGGTTTTCTCCTCCGTCTTCAAAGGACAGCTGCCGGATGTTCATGCTTTTTCAGCCCTTCTTATTCATCACTGAAGCAGTGCCCATCGTGCGGCACACTTTGACAAAATGATTTAGACGTTCACATTTAAGGCATAGCCTTCCTCATGCTGGGCACCATCTTTGCAAATGGTGTATTATTCTGCAGTTCCTGCATCCTTTCTCTCAAGGTCTCACATTGAGGAATGCCTTTGTCATTGCCGAATGTTGCTGTATCACTTCAACCTGTTCCTCCTTCACCTTCATCCCTTGTGTTGAGGCTTTCACTGCCACACTATGCACCAGGGCAGATTCCATTTCCCCTTCCTGGCTGTCAGCTAACTCATGAAAGCGTGGCAATAAAAAGATACTGTGAAACGATATACCAGGCTGTCGCCGTACGAGCTTGAGTAGATTGGATGATCGACAGCCTTGAATCAGCTGCACTCTGATCTGTCTTTGCCAGTACATGTTCCTGCTAGTTTGCATAGGCATGCGAAGAAGGTGTCCACCATCTCCCCTTCCACCTGCCTGGCTTTTTGCAGTTTAAATCTTTCATAGTGTAGGGTTCAACTGAGGGTCAAAATGTCTGTTCAAGGCTGTTACGGCCGCATCAAAATCATCATCGCCCCTCTGTGTTAGGCAAGTCCTCAAATAGTTCAGACAGCTCATCTCCCCCATGTGCAGCATCATGGACCTCTTCACAGCCCCATCCGTTTCTCGGGGGCACAAAAATAATGCTGTACCAATTCACTTGTGCCATCGTGGTGCAGCTGTCGCAGGATCCTCCAGCTGACTGAACAGCCGTCACTAGGGAGTGCACACACTGCAGTGTTGTCAGGAATGCTGCTTCCTGATGGGACAGAGACATCACTCTATTGTTTCTTTATAGGCTTCTCTTTCCACAACTTCCACTGGCCTTAGTCACTTGTTATGATGTGTGCACCACCACCCTCTTCAACTGCTCCTTCACTGACCTTTTGCTCTGCTGACCGGTCACCTCCTCAGATCAGCTTAAGTCCTGTGCTGCCCTTGTCGCTCCTGGTCACTGCCTCTTTGCACTGTGTCCTGTGTCCACCACTCAGCATCACCTAGTGGCATGCTATCCAGGTCTTTCTTCCCTTTCCTTGCAGTGCTGTTAAAGCTTAGCACACTTGTGTGGTTTCCATGGCAGGAGACGAGTTATCAGAGCCTCCTTACATGCTTCAGTGTTCTTTTGGATTGCCACTGATCTGCCACGTGGTTCTGGTCTCATGCACCTCTGCAGAAGGCTTTGTCCCCGTAGCCCTTGCTCGTGCTCTTGTCAGCACCACACACACTGCCTCAGTTACTTTCCTTACATGCTGCCCTTTGCCACATGCGCCGTCCATTACTCAGTGCCCAACAGCGCTGCGCACACCTGCAGGGCCGGGTGACCAGGGCACACTCTGCAGTTCGGCACGATGCATGCTCCACCTTCCACACCCTCTCTCTGCCACGTTCTGCCATGTTGGCTGCTCCTCCAGAGCAACCCTGGGGCAAGCAACACGGCGTTTGCATTCCGCGGGACCCACCTCGTCACCAATGTAAACTGGCAGGTGCTCTAGGTGAGGCCTGATACTGCTAGGGTGCCGCAAACCAAAGAACCTTCATATTGAATTATTGGATAGTACATGTTCTGCCTTGAGCGGCAGTCGCACTTTTATTTATACCCTCAGGCAGTGCCCGGCCCTTGGGTTGCTTGCCTTCAACAATGTATTGTACTGTCCAGATGGTACACTACACCTGGCACCTGAGGTTGTCCCCAAAGCTGGAAGTAATTTCCCAGCTATTTTTCATCAAGCTCCTCCCCTGGTGTCCAATGAAGGGACCCAGGGTGCCTGTGCCACAATCCATTTACCAATTTTAGGGCTTGATTTATGAAAGGTTTGCGCTGCCTTTAGATCATTTTTTGAAGCAAAAGCAGTGCAAATTTACAAAATATAATTGTATTTTGTACGTTTGCGCCGCTTTTAGCGTATGCCTCCCTGCTCTCCCTTTCTTTTGCATTAGGTAGCCCAATATGACAGTAGCAGAGGCTGCTGATAAGTGTGAGGTGGTGAAAGGAGGGGGCGCGATGTGTGGCCCGGACACCACTGTTGGTGAGGGCAATTTCATGAGCAGTGAAAAAGAAGTGTACTTACTGAATTGGAACAGTTTGGCTGGAAGCCTAGGTGCAGCATGTGGTCCTGCCTGCAGTTGAACACTATTATACTTACCTTGGCCTACACAGATCTCTTGTGCCTGTACTCTGTTTTGGATGACTCATGCTGGGTCCATTGGATCTTAAATATCTCTTCATTTCAGGCCCTGCTACTTAGTGGTGGACATTCAGGGTGTACTCGTCTAGACTCTCCTCATTGATGCACATAATAATCAATGGAGTATTTGAAAATTGGCCACCAGTCTTCTTATCAAGCAATTGCCTTTTATTATCATCTATGTGGATAAGTGCATATGTTTTTTGAGAGTGCTTAACAAGTCTTGGTTGAAAATCTGGGTGGTCCTGGTTCATTAAGTGTCCCCTCCAGGCCATTCTTGATTTATCACAATTATGATAGCTAAGAAACTACGGTCTTGGGTGATTAGTTTAGGTATGTGCATGCAAAAAAACTAGATAGAACCCTTTGAGAAATAAAGCCCTGCACTTAAATTCTCTAAATGGCTTCAATGCTGTTTTAACATTTTTCAGTAAACGGAATGCTGGAATTGAAGGTCTGACCCCAAAAGTGTTAACCACAGAGGCAGTATCAGAATTTGAACACTCTTATTGTGCTTCTAAGCCACCAGTTCCCGATGGTGAGGGTATTTGAAAGCATTTTAAGAGTGCAGTGGCCATGGAAAATGCACTCCTATTGAAGATTTCACCTTTCTTGAATTGGACATCGATCATTTGCAGCACCAATTGGCTCCTACTGCATGCCTCCTGACTGGGAAAGACTCCATTTTGGGAGCAAGGTACCATTCAAGAATGCAACTGTCCAGTAGCACTCAGTCCGAGAATCTTTCTTCTACGTTTAGGATGTCTGCCCCTACAGAATTCACTTAAATCTTCAGTCTTCATGCAATTTCCTTTGGGACTATGTATAATACTCTGAATCTCTGCAATGCCTAGAACAAAGTCCTTCCTCCGTACTGACTCTTTTGGAAAAATCCGTCAACAATTCAGACCACATTCTGGGCTCCATTCTGATCATATCAAAGTCAATGATTCAGGATAATACAATATTATTAGATACATCTACTTCACTCTTAAGATATGATGGTGAGCGGGGTTCTCTAACATCTCAATTTGTTCAACAAGTGGCCCCTAGCAAGGAGCTCTCATCCATCTGTCAATCTAGGGATATGGGAATACAAGCAGGACCTCCTCAGTGCTGATAAAGGATTAAAGAACCTACCAGCCCAATGGGCAATGAATTGTTTTCCTCTTCACAAAATCGTTTTTATCCAATGCCCTAGGAAGTACCACTTCAGTCTTCCCCTCACACTTGTATATGTGAAAGGAGAAATCTCTTTCCAATTTTTCGGAAAAAATTCCTGTGTCATTAAAACTTGGGAAGTAGGAATCAAAAAAAGCGGAAAAGACAATAAACAAAAAGCCAAGAGGAAGAAAACACAAAGTAGCATCTGTAAAAAAAAAATGCAAAAAAACCTCTGTTGTGATGTCATCTCCGATCCTGCTGGGACTGCGGAGAGTGAAGGGGTGATGGGAGTGATCCTACAAGAAAAAGGGTATTAGTCCTCTCGACCCTACTGCCCTCAGTCCATGTACCAGGCTTACAAGTTGAGGACTCTATGGTTGTCTCTGATGGGGTTCCCCCCACCAGCTGTTTCCCCCATCAGCCTGAACCTTCAGGCAAAGATTTTCTCTTACAACTTGGATTTAGATGATAAGACTGGGAGTTGGAGTTGGGTAGTCAGTGTCCTTACCTCTAGGTGCGCCACTGGCATATAAAGCTCCCAGTAATGGCCTTAAAATGATTTCCTGGAACAGAGCATGTTTACTGACTGATGATAATCAAATGCTTTTTTTGAATAGTCTGACAGCCAATACAATATGTATCCTGGATACCTGGTCAACAAATGACTCTGGCCCTCATTATAAGATTGGCAGTAAATGCCACCTACCGCTGTGGCGATGGCCGCCAAAAAACCGTCGCTGCGGCTAGCAGCCATGTGCCAAATTATGACCACAGCCGGATTTCTGCCACAAGAAGGGCAAAAAAATCCAGCTGTGGCCATACTGGCGGATGACGTTAAGGTGGCGCTGCTACCACCAACAGTGCCACGCCAGTAGACCGTCGCCAGCCATATTATGACAAATAATACAGCCTGGCAGTGTTCTGCTGGCGGGCACTGCTGGGGGTAGCAGCGCCCCATCCTGTCCCCTGCCAGAAGACCCCCTGGATTCAGATAAGTCGGGTTTCTGACAGGGGAGGTTGTTGTTTTATGTGTGTGTGGGGGGTGTGCGTGAGTGATTGCGTGAATGCGAATGTATGTGTAGTGTTGTGTCCGTGCGTGTATGCATGTGTGCAAATGCGTGTAAGTATGGATATGTGAATGCGTGTAAGTATGGATATGTGAATGCGTGTCTGCATGTCAGTGTGAATGTGGTGTGGATGTGTGCATGAATGAATGGATGCATGCATGTATGAATGTGTGTATGCCTGTGTGAGTGGGTGTATGCGTGGTGCGTGTCTGCTTGTGTGTGTGTGTGCGTGTAGGGGGTGGGGATTGGTGGGGGGGAGTGTGAATGGAGGAGGAGTGGGGGGCGTCTGGGGAGTTGTTGGGGGGATGTGGGCCTACCTTCACTGACGGAGAAGGAATTCCCTGTCACTGATGGGCCTACCGCCATGGTGTTCATGGCATTACAAATGCCGCAAAAACCATGGCAGTAGGCAGGGCAAAATGCCTGAGGCGGTACAATAGTGACCACCAGGTTGGAGATTCTTATCTCCAGCCCAGCAGCTGCTACCGCCATGTCGGTCGGAGTGATTCATTGGCCAATGCCATAATGTAGCGGAATGTACCGCCAGCCTGTTGGCAGTGCTACCACCACATTACCACCGACCGCTGGGGTCCTAATGATCCCCTATGTGGTCGAAGGGTATTTTGTCCTGAATTGTCTCCCTATTCCCGCTGGGAGGGGGCCACACAAATGGGGGTATAGGGATTCTCTTAAGTAATAACTACAGTTGGTTTTATAGTCACTTTACTTAGGACTCCAAACTAATTCACATCATAAAAATATTTTAGAAGGGCATTCCGGTCATTAATGACTATTCCGGTGGTAAATGTGTATACTCCCCCCAACTTCACCTATGAGCAATTAGTAATGGAAATGATCTCTTTTATCTCTGAAATTAGGAAGCAAGAAGATTGTAAATACACATTATTGGTGGGTGATTTTAAAACTATCAAACAATGCTTTAAGGCTTTTTTCAAATGGGCCCAAAGAAGAAGCATTTAACATTCATTAAAGGTTCCCCCCACAGTCTTCCCTCTCAAAAGTAAATCTGACAAAAGAGGTCTTGTGTTGATGGAAGTCTTAAGGAATAAGGAATTTTTTCTCATAGAAGAATTTAAAATGATACTCCTGCAAATCTTCGGTTAGCGGCTCTGTCATTGATTATGTGATTGTCCCTTTTACCATTTTTTGGAGGATCTCAAATACAATAGTCATCAATAATTCCTTTAGTGATCACAAAGCAGTTTCCTTTTTGATTGATCTGGCACAAAACGAAGTAGGGTCCTGGACCCTTGATGACACATCAGTGAGTTTTAATAAATTTAATGGCAGAACGCACTGGAATTTTAAGGGAATTGCTGAATTGAAGGGATTGTTGGCAGTGTTAAATCTAGAGCCACTGTCCTTACCCCATGATCCTATTCCTAAATATGCAAGGGATATGAAATCCTTCGTAGTTACTTCTGAATTAAACAAACCGATTTCATTAAACAGTCCACATGTTAATCCTGCCATACCACAAAATAGTGAGAAAAATAGATTAGTGAGAAGACCCTGGGGGTCATTATGACCCTGGCGGAAGGCGGAGAAGCGGCGGTAAGACCGGCAACAGGCTGGCGGTCTTTCCTCTGTGTATTATGACCATGGCGGTTACCGCCATGGTCATCCGCTGGTTCTCCGTTCCGCCTGCCAGGGCGGAGATGACCGCCGGGCTGGAGACTAGGGTCTCCAGCCCGGCGGCCGTCACTATACCGTCGGCGGTATTTGGACCCGGCTGACCGCCATGGATTTCATGCGGTTTGAAACCGCCATGAAATCCATGGCGGTAAGCACTATCAGTGCCAGGGAATTCCTTCCCTGGCACTGATAGGGGTCTCCCCCACCCCCCACCCCCACCCTGACTCCCTCCCCTAGCCACCCCCCAAAGGTGGCAGGACCCCCCTCCCCACCCCGACCCCCAACATAACATCACTCATACACACACGCACGCAGGCACCACCAACATACATACACGCACACACACCGACATTCATGCCAACATCCACACACAAAGTCAGACACGCACACCCACATTCAAACATACACGCACACATCCATACAGACATACCTACAGACATACAGGCACTCATTCCCATACACACAACACCCCTGCAAGCATACACGCACTCACACACCCCCTCTACATACACACACACACACCCCATGCACGCACACAACACACAACACCCCCCCACCCCCCTCCCCTCACGGACGATCAACTTACCTGGTCCGACGATCCTCAGGGAGGGGACGGGAGCCATGGGGGCTGCTCCGCTGACACCACACTGCCAACAGAACACCGCCACGCCGAATCACAGGACGTGATTCGCTGGGCGGTGTTCTGTTGGCATGGCAGTGGAGGTGGAGCAACCTCCACTTCCCCGCCGCCCGCCAGTATGGCTGTTGGCGGCTCTCCGTCCGTAAAAGGACGGAGAGCTGCCAACGGTCATAATAGGCAGAGCGGCAAACCGCCAGCACTGGCAGTCTTCCGCACGGCGGTCCCTCGGCGGTCTTGAAAAAAGACCACTGAGGTCAAAATGACCCCCCCTGTATCTCCTTTTGTTGAGAGAGGCAAATTAATTACTTTATTGAAAATAAGAAGGCAGAGATTGAAGTTTGCCCTTATGATGGAGACAAATGACTTTAGTTAGGTCATGTTAAAAGAAGCTGCCTTCAGGAAGGACATTAATAGATATTGCAGTAGTTGTAGAATACGATCCCTTCCAACCCCTATAAAAGAGAAGGAATGATGCACTTATAACAGAGGTCTTTCGTCATCTAATTTTAGCACAGATATATCGTCCATCTCGTTGGTTTTTCCCAACCACCTACCCACAATATTTAGTCCTCCCTCAACAAAAGAGATTAAAGATATCATTTGGGGTATGAGACTCTCTAGGATGATGTGGCCGGATGGTGTTCCAGACTCCACAATTACAGGCTAGATTTCTTACATCTCTTTTTGAACATTGTTATAAATATCAAACAATTCCTCCTTCTTGGTCAGGGATTATTTTAAGTCCCTACATAGAAAGGGTTCCCAAAATCTTCCTTCCAACTACCGGCAAATTGCCTTACTTGATGCAGTAGGAAAAATATTTTCTAAGAGTATTCTTGATCATGTTTCAGTATAGGTAGAAGAGGAAAAGATTTGTCCTGTTAAGCAAGCTAGTTTTAGTAAGAAACAATGCATGTTGGATAACATCTTTATGCTGAAAATAATTGTGAGAAAGTACATGTCTATTCACAAGTCTAAGGTTTAGGCTGCATTTTTTTATTCTACTACAGCTTTTGATAGGATAGATCATGCAACCTTATGAAGAAAATTGAAGAAATTAGGTATGCCTGAAATCCTGCTTACATTAGTTATTGCTCTTCATTCCTCTACCTGGTGCTAGGTATTATTGGGTGGCGATCGGGGCCTTTCTTCCATAATCCCAACTAAAAGTGGTGTAAAACAGAGCTGTTTACAGGCTCCTCTTCTTTTCTCATTGTATGTGTTAGACTTTCTGGAACATTGATTAAATAATAAGAGGGATTCTTCTAGTAATGGTCGGCAATTTTTCCCATGTCTGATATATGCTGATGATATCATCATTATGGACCTTATTCCCAAAAGCCTAAATAATTGGTTAGCCTCACTTCATCAGTTTGCGTCCCATCACTTTTTGAAAATCAATATTTCGAAAAGTATTGATTTGCAAGGATAGCAAAGGTAGGAAGTCTTGCAATTATGGCTGGTATTTGGCTTCAGAGAAAATGCAGGGTGTAAAATCATATCCCTATTTACGGAACATTATGTCAAGCAGCTTGACTGAAAAGGACCATATCAATCACAGTACCTCCAAGGCCTTATCTCATGCTGATGTTCTAAATGCATTTTATAATGCAATGGATCGGAGGCACTTTTTACAAATGATCTCTGCAGATAAGGTAAGGGTTCTTCCGATGCTACTATATGCCACTGAGTCAATTAACCAGTCCAAGTGGGATTTTGTATAGAGGATGGAAGGTCACATTTGGTGGAAGTTGTGCTTAATAAGATGTCATGCGCAAGGCTTGGCTAGTTTGATCCAATGGGGCCACCAGCTCAAGAAGGGTAAGGAAGATTCATTGAGGGGTTTTTGTATTTAGAAATGTTTGGTTCAGAATCAGAAAAATATTTGTTTTTTAGAGATTTTAAATATGCTGTGAATCATTTTGACCTAAATCAGGATCTATTGGACTCCCTTTCGTATACCCAACTTAAAAGTTTTTAAAGCACTCATCTAGTGTATTAAGCCAAAGATTGGACGTGAAATACTGTGAATCAAAGAACAGATGTGAGGTGATAATCGCCTCCTGATGGTTACAGGAAGCTCAGTAATATCTGCTGTGGAACCTAGATCATGGAATTTCTCACTTTTGGACAGTATTACAAATTAATTTACTCCCTCTAAATGTGCTGTTATCAAAATGGAATAATTCTAACAATAAAGGCGAAAAAGTGTAATTTATCTATTGTGGGTATCTAAGATTTTAGTCATGTATTGTTTGCCCTCCAATGTACCTTCCCAGTCAACTAATTTTGAGACCATATTTGTAAATCATAAGACAGCTCGACAACTGCTTTCCTCGCCTAAGAATGAAGTAATTTGTCAAAGAGATTTACATTTTTTTAATGCTTTTTAATGTATGTATGTATGTAATTTTTACACTGTAAATTCGACTTGGCAAGTGTACCCACTTGCCAGGCCTAAACCTTCCCTTTTCTTACATGTAAGGCACCCCTAAGGTAGGCCCTAGGTAGCCCGAAGGGCAGGGTGCAGTGTATGGATAAGGTGGGACATATAGTAATGTGGTTTATATGTCCTGACAGTGAAATACTGCCAATTTCGTTTTTCTCTGTTGCAAGGCCTGACTCTCGCATAGGATAATATGGGGGCTACCTTTAAATATGATTAAAGTGTAGATTCCCCTAGAGAGTAGATGGACATGTGAAGTTTGGGGTCCCTGAACTCACAATTAAAAAATACATCTTTTGGTAAAGTTGATTTTAAGATTGTGCGTTTGAAAATGCCACTTTTAGAAAGTGAGCATTTTCTTGCTTAAACCATTCTGTGATTCTGCTTTGTTTGTGGATTCCCTGTCTGGGTCAGTTTGACAGTTGGGTTATTTTTCACCTCACACCAGACAGTGACACAAAGGGAGCTGGGGTGTAACCTGCTTTTCCTGATTAGCCATCTCTGCTAGGAGGGAGGGGTGGAGTGGTCACTCTCATCTGAAAGGACTGTGCCTGCCTCTGACAATGCCGGCTCCAACCCTCTGGTGTGTGTCTGAGGCCTTGCCTGGGCAAGGCAGGAGTTCACAAGTAGGTGTGAGTCCCCTTTGAAGAAAGGTGACTTCAAAGACTAAAATGGGTATAAGAAGGGCACCCAAATCTACAGACTTTAGAAACACTTCTGGAACCAAGAAGAACCTCTGCCTGGAGAAGAGCTGATAGCTGAGGAAGAATTGCTGCCCTGCCTGTGACTGTGCTTTGTGGAGCTTTCCTGCAGTGCTGCTTCTGCCAGAGTAAGAGGGCAAAGACTGGACTTTGTGTGCCTTCCATCTTGTGAAGAAATCTCCAAGGGCTTGATTTAGAAATTGCCTCCTGTTGTTTGAAGTCTCAGGGACAGCAAAGACTTCTCTCTGCCAACACCTGGAGTCTCTGGAGAGACTCCTGCTCTGACAAGTGGTGCCCGATCCAGTCCCTGGGCCCTTGAAAGGAAAGCTGGTGGAAATCCAAAGAAATCGACTTCGGACGACTTCGGACCGACGCCGCTGCTGAATCTGGTGACGCCGCCTGCACCTGACGGCGTGACCTTCGCTGGAACGCGACGCTCTTCGCAGGCCCGACGCCACAGCAGCCCCGCTGAAGTCCGCGACTCCGTGGAAGTCGCTGCACCACGTCGTGACCGACGCCGCTTGAAGTGCACGGATTCAATGTTTCGCACAGACACCACGATTCCCGACTTCGCGCAGAGGGATTCTTCTAGTAGTGGTCGGCAATTTTTCCCATGTCTGATATATGCTGATTATATCATCATTATGGACCTTATTCCCAAAAGCCTAAATAATTGGTTAGCCTCACTTCATCAGTTTGCGTCCCATCACCTTTTGAAAATCAATATTTCGAAAAGTATTGATTTGCAAGGATAGCAAAGGCAGGAAGTCTTGCAAATATGGCTGGTATATGGGTTCAGAGAAAATGCAGGGTGTAAAATCATACCCCTATTTACGGAACATTATGTCAAGCAGCTTGACTGAAAAGGACCATATCAATCACAGTACCTCCAAGGCCTTATCTCATGCTGATGTTCTAAATGCATTTTATAAAGCAATGGATCGGAGGCACTTTTTACACATGATCTCTGCAGATAAGGTAAGGGTTCTTCCGATGCTACTATATGCCACTGAGTCAATTAACCAGTCCAAGTGTGATTTTGTATAGAGGATGGAAGGTCACATTTGGTGGAAGTTGTGCTTAATAAGATGTCATGTGCAAGGCTTGGCTAGTTTGATCCAATGGGGCCACCAGCTCAAGAAGGGTAAGGAAGATTCATTGAGGGGTTTTTGTATTTAGAAATGTTTGGTTCAGAATCAGAAAAATATTTGTTTTTTAGAGATTTTAAATATGCTGTGAATCATTTTGACCTAAATCAGGATCTATTGGACTCCCTTTCGTATACCCAACTTAAAAGTTTTTAAAGCACTCATCTAGTGTAATAAGCCAAAGATTGGACGTGAAATACTGTGAATCAAAGAACAGATGTGAGGTGATAATCGCCTCCTGATGGTTACAGGAAGCTCAGTAATATCTGCTGTGGAACCTAGATCATGGAATTTCTCACTTTTGGACACTATTACAAATTAATTTACTCCCTCTAAATGTGCTGTTATCAAAATGGAATAATTCTAACAATAAAGGCGAAAAAGTGTAATTTATCTATTGTGGGTATCTAAGATTTTAGTCATGTATTGTTTGCCCTCCAATGTACCTTCCCAGTCAACTAATTTTGAGACCATATTTGTAAATCATAAGACAGCTCGACAACTGCTTTCCTCGCCTAAGAATGAAGTCATTTGTCAAAGAGATTTACATTTTTTAAATGCTTTTTAATGTATGGTAATGTTATTGTTTTATTGATATATGCTATGATGTTGAGTTTGATCCAGACCTCATCTTCCACATCTTCCAAACCCTGCATAAAGTGTGAGTTTGAGTTTGAATTTGAACTGAATAGAGTAAACATCCTCAAATGAAAAACTGGGATACTAATTTTTGTCTACTGCAGGAAACACAAATCCTATAGATGTAAATTTTTACATGCAATTGGAACACTGTTGATAGAATTGCTCCCTCTTTGTAACAATAGTTGTTTTGTTTTGCTATTAACACAAATTTATGTTCACACAGACTTAAGAAGAATCACAAACATAGTGCATCTCTTTTGAAGGTCCAAAATCTTGACTTCTAAAGGATCTCCTGGTGAGCCATGTACTTGCTACACCAGTGGAGCTGCTTTCTGAATGGAAAGAGGTAATGCATATTTTGCCTTTTCTTGCAATATAATTTAGTTAATCGTGCTGAAACAAATAGTCCACCCCATAATCCTGGAGGCCCTGATTATAGTAATGGGCATTGTGCATTGCTAAAACTTTCAAAAATCTAATTATACTTACAAGGCGTTGGTCAAGCTGTAGGAGGCTGGACTGGCTTGTAGTGAGTACCAAGGGGTACTTGCACCTTGCACCAGGCCCAGTTATCCCTTATTAGTGTATAGGGTGTCTAGCAGCTTAGGCTGATAGATAATGGTAGCTTAGCAGAGCAGCTTAGGCTGAACTAGGAGACGTGTGAAGCTACTACAGTACCACTTAGTGTCATATGCACAATATCATAAGAAAACACAATACACAGTTATACTAAAAATAAAGGTACTTTATTTTTATGACAATATGCCAAAGTATCTTAGAGTGTACCCTCAGTGAGAGGATAGGAAATATACACAAGATATATATACACAATAGCAAAAATATGCAGTATAGTCTTAGAAAACAGTGCAAACAATGTATAGTTACAATAGGATGCAATGGGGAAACATAGGGATAGGGGCAACACAAACCATATACTCCAAAAGTGGAATGCGAACCACAAATGGACCCCAAACCTATGTGACCTTGTAGAGGGTCGCTGGGACTATTAGAAAATAGTGAGAGTTAGAAAAATAACCCTCCCCAAGACCCTGAAAAGTGAGTGCAAAGTGCACTAAAGTTCCCCTAAGGACAAAGAAGTCGTGTTAGAGGAATAATGCAGGAAAGACACAAACCAGCAATGCAACAACTGTGGATTCCCAATCTAGGGTATCTGTGGAACAAGGGGACCAAGTCCAAAAGTCACAAGCAAGTCGGAGATGGGCAGATGCCCAGGAAATGCCAGCTGCGGGTGCAAAGAAGCTTCGACTGGACAGAAGAAGCTGAGGTTTCTGCAGGAACGAAAACGGCTAGAGACTTCCCCTTTGGTGGACGGATCCCTCTCGCCTTGGAGAGTTGTGCAGAAGTGTTTTCCCGCCGAAAGAACGCCAACAAGCCTTGCTAGCTGCAAATCGTGCGTTTGGCGTTTTTGGACGCTGCTGGGGCCCAGGAGAGACCAGGAGGTCGCAAATTGGACCTGAAGAGAGAGGGGACGTCGAGCAAGACAAAGAGCCCTCACTAAAGCAGGTAGCACCCAGAGAAGTGCCAGAAACAGGCACTACGAGGATGCGTGAAACGGTGCTCGCCGAAGTTGCACAAAGGAGTCCCACGTCGCCGGAGACCAACTTAGAAAGTCGTGCAATGCAGGTTAGAGTGCCGTGGACCTATGCTTGGCTGTGCACAAAGGATTTCCGCCGGAAGTGCACAGGGGCCGGAGTAGCTGCAAAGTCGCGGTTCCCAGCAATGCAGCCCAGCGAGGTGAGGCAAGGACTTACCTTCACCAAACTTGGGCTGAAGAGTCACTGGACTGTGGGGGTCACTTGGACAGAGTCGCTGGATTCGAGGGACCTCGCTCGTCGTGCTGAGAGGAGACCCAAGGGACCGGTAATGCAGCTTTTTGGTGCCTGCGGTTGCAGGGGGAAGATTCCGTCGACCCACGGGAGATTTCTTCGGAGCTTCTGGTGCAGAGAGGAGGCAGACTACCCCCACAGCATGCACAAGCAGGAAAACAGTCGAGAAGGCGGCAGGATCAGCGTTACAGAGTTGCAGTAGTCGTCTTTGCTACTATGTTGCAGGTTTTGCAGGCTTCCAGCGCGGTCAGCAGTCGTTTCCTTATCAGAAGGTGAAGAGAGAGATGCAGAGGAACTCGGATGAGCTCTTGCATTCGTTATCTGCCGTTTCCCCAGAGACAGAGACCCTAAATAGCCAGAAAAGAGGGTTTGGCTACCTAGGAGAGAGGATAGGCTACTAACACCCGAAGGAGCCTATCAGCAGGAGTCTCTGACGTCACCTGGTGGCGCTGGCCACTCAGAGCAGTCCAGTGTGCCAGCAGCACCTCTGTTTCCAAGATGGCAGAGGTCTGGAGCACACTGGAGGAGCTCTGGACACCTCCCAGGGGAGGTGCAGGTCAGGGGAGTGGTCACTCCCCTTTCCTTTGTCCAGTTTCGCGCCAGAGCAGGGGCTAAGGGGTCCCTGAACCGGTGTAGACTGGCTTATGCAGAATTGGGCACATCTGTGCCCAAGAAAGCATTTCCAGAGGCTGGGGGAGGCTACTCCTCCCCTGCCTTCACACCATTTTCCAAAGGGAGAGGGTGTCACACCCTCTCTCAGAGGAAGTTCTTTGTTCTGCCATCCTGGGCCAGGCCTGGCTGGACCCCAGGAGGGCAGATGCCTGTCTGAGGGGTTGGCAGCAGCAGCAGCTGCAGTGAAACCCCAGGAAGGGCAGTTTGGCAGTACCAGGGTCTGTGCTACAGACCACTGGGATCATGGGATTGTGCCAACTATGCCAGGATGGCATGGAGGGGGCAATTCCATGATCATAGACATGTTACATGGCCATATTCGGAGTTACCATTGTGAAGCTACATATAGGTAGTGACCTATATGTAGTGCACGCGTGTAATGGTGTCCCCGCACTCACAAAGTTCAGGGAATTGGCTCTGAACAATGTGGGGGCACCTTGGCTAGTGCCAGGGTGCCCTCACACTAAGTAACTTTGCACCTAACCTTTACCAGGTAAAGGTTAGACATATAGGTGACTTATAAGTTACTTAAGTGCAGTGTAAAATGGCTGTGAAATAACGTGGACGTTATTTCACTCAGGCTGCAGTGGCAGGCCTGTGTAAGATTTGTCAGAGCTCCCTATGGGTGGCAAAAGAAATGCTGCAGCCCATAGGGATCTCCTGGAACCCCAATACCCTGGGTACCTCAGTACCATATACTAGGGAATTATAAGGGTGTTCCAGTAAGCCAATGTGAATTGGTAAAATTGGCCACTAGCCTGTTAGTGACAATTTAAAAGTAATGAGAGAGCATAACCACTGAGGTTCTGGTTAGCAGAGCCTCAGTGAGACAGTTAGGCACCACACAGGGAACACATACATGCACCCCTATGAGCACTGGGGCCATGTGTGACAGGGTCCCAGTGACACATACATATAGGCCACAACCTTATGAGCACTGGGGTCCTGACTAGCAGGGTCCCAGTGACACATAACAAACATACTGAAAACATAGTGTTTTCACTATGAGCACTGGGGCCTAGCCATCAGGATCCCAGTGAGACAGTGAAAACAGTGACAAACATCCTGACATACACTCACAAACAGGCCAAAAGTGGGGGTAGCAAGGCTAGAAAGAGGCTACTTTCTCACACAACCCCCCCCCCAAACGAAGGACAATAAGGCTAACCTTGGCCAGTTGAGACTTTATTGTCTAAGTGGTGATAAGTAGAGAGTAGCTCTGCAATAGACTGGTTACTCCCTTTATCATCCACTATATGGTTACTTCCCTGTGGGGATGTAAACCACCCTGTTTGAAGTTTTTTTTTAGCTAAGCAAGAATGTGAAGATGTATTTTCAGAGTTTCTATCAGTAAGTTTTAGTTTAGAGCAGTGGGAATTGTCCACTGAACCTATTTGTAGTGATGGAAATGCCAGACATGGATGCTGTCTCAGAAAAGCCATAGCTGGGCAAAAACTTTGTCCATATGGCTGGAAGAGAGAACAGGGATGCTGTTTCTCTTGGGTTGGAGCAGGGCAGGGATGCTGTCCTATCAGCTCCACACTAGGGCAGGGATGCTGTCCTAAGTGTTGTGAGGCAGTGAAGAGTTTCTGCACTAAAGTTTCTCTGGGAGGGTTGGAGGGATGCTCCATGTTAACTAAAATGGTGCTCTTTTTCTCACCAATGTTAGTTATCCCACAGAGAGGTACTTCCACCTCAGGGAGTACAGTTTTGCCAACTGATGATTCCCTTGGAACAGGTGCCACCCCAGAAGAGGTTTCTCCCACCACAGGAATGGTATCCTGAATGGTAGGGTGGTTAGGGGATACTGTGATACCCTTTTTACCTGTTGATGGAGAGGGTTCCTGAGTTTTCAGGCCTTCTCTCCTTTGCTTTTTCATTTCAGTAGAAATGAGAGGGAACAATTCCTCAGGGATGCCCAGCATGGCTGCATGGGCATAAAACTCTACATCAGCCCAACCTGAGGCCTCTAGGTCATTACCTAAGAGACAGTCTACAGGTAAGCTAGGTGATACCACCACCTGCTTAGGGCCAGTAACTCCACCCCAACTAAACTGAATTATAGCTAAGGGAAGAAACTTAGTGGAGTTATGGACATCAATAATCTTATACTGTTGTCCAATGATGTGTTGATCAGGGTGCACTAGGTTTTCAGTCACCAAAGTGAAACTGGCACCTGTGTCCCTGTAGGCCAAGGCCTCAACACCATTTATTGAAACTGTCTGCCTGTACTTATCCATTGTAAGGGGACAAGCAGCCAGTGTGGCAAGGCCAATGCCACTAGGTGTGACAGAAACTGTCTTGGGAGTGACTACCCTAGTTTCTACTATGGACCCAAAAGTGAACCCAACTACACCCTTAACTTGACTGTTGCCAGCAGTCCCACCACTAGTACCACTACTGCTAGGGGCACTAGAGCTTGATGTATTAGTGGTGGTAGGCTCAGGGGGTTTACCTGGACAGGACTTATCCCCTGGCCTATGGCCTCTGTTTTTACACACAAAGCACCAAGGCTTTTTAATGTGTGCAGGTTGAGAAGAAGAGGAAGAATTAGTTTTATCCCCACCCTCTGAAGAGTGTTTAAGATTTGAAGTGGGATCTTTGGTTTTACCCTTATCCCCATGCTTATCTTGAGATTTTTCACCATCTTTCTTCTTATTGCCATCTTTGTCACCCCCTGTATGAACTTTTCTGTTCACCCTTGTTCTGACCCATTTGTCTGCCTTCTTTCCCAATTCTTGGGGAGAGGTCAGATCAGAGTCTACCAGGTACTGGTGCAACAAATCAGACACACAATTATTAAGAATATGCTCTCTCAAGATCAAGTTATACAGGCTGTCATAATCAGTAACTTTACTGTCATGTAACCACCCCTCCAAGGCCTTCACTGCCTGGTCAATGAAATCAACCCAGTCTTGTGAAGACTCCTTTTTGGTCTCTCTGAACTTTATCCTGTGCTGTTCAGTGGTTAAGCCATAACCATCCAGGAGTGCATTCTTAAGAACTTGGAAATTATTAGCATCATTTTCTTTCACAGTAAGGAGCCTATCCCTACCTTTTCCACTAAATGATAGCCATAGGATAGCAGCCCACTGCCTTTGAGGAACATCCTGTACAGCACAGGCCCTCTCAAGTGCAGCAAACCACTTGTTAATGTCATCCCCCTCCTTATAAGGGGGAACTATCTTGTGCAGATTCCTGGAATCATGCTCTTTTGCAGGATGACTATGGGGAATACTGCTGCTGCCACCATGGGTATCTAAACCCAACTTCTGTCTTTCCTTCTCTAATTCAAAAGACTGTCTATCCAACTCCAGCTGTTGCTTTTTAAGCTTCAGTCTGGTTTGTTCCACCCTCAACTTATTGAGTTCCCTCTCTAACATTCTGTCATCAGGGTTGGTGGGAGGGACATTTCTAGAAACAGAGCTATGATGGGAATGAACAGAAGGAGACCTGTCCCTTACAGAAGCCACCCTAACAGCTTGGTTTACAGAAACATTACTACCAGTATGGTGAGAATAAATGCTTTTGCTATGATGTGAGACAACACTATTTATTTGGTGTGGCTCATCATCATTACCATCTATGCTAGATTGTCTAGTAATGGGCAGGCTAGGAAGTTTCTTTCCTGAATCTTTTCCTGGGGGAGTCCCTGAATCAGATTGGGAACTATTAGGTACTTTTTCAACAGATGGGGCACCTATGGCCTTATCCTGTTCTCTAAGCATGTTAAGTAACAGTTCCAAGGAAGGATATTTCCCTACACTCAAACCTCTCTCTATACAGAGACTCCTTGCTCTTTTCCAGCTAAGGTTGTCATATGCAAGTTTGGACAGATCAACAGTTTGGCCTGTGCCAGACATTTTTTAGAGAGAGTTAAAGTGATAGAAAAAGAGAAAAAAGTTTTCAGAACTTTTTGGAAAGAAAGAAAAAACTTTTAAAACTTTTAAGAACTTTTTGAAAGTTTAGAAGTACTTTTCAGCACTTAGAAAAGAGTGAAAAGAGGAAATGCAAAACTTTTTGGCTATGTGTATATACACTGACCTTGTTTTGTATATTTTTCTCTTATGAAAAGTACAATGACAAGAGTGGTAAGTAGTCTCAAGCACTTATCCCACCACTGCACAACCAATGTAGGAGGCTGGACTGGCTTGTAGTGAGTACCAAGGGGTACTTGCACCTTGCACCAGGCCCAGTTATCCCTTATTAGTGTATAGGGTGTCTAGCAGCTTAGGCTGATAGATAATGGTAGCTTAGCAGAGCAGCTTAGGCTGAACTAGGAGACGTGTGAAGCTACTACAGTACCACTTAGTGTCATATGCACAATATCATAAGAAAACACAATACACAGTTATACTAAAAATAAAGGTACTTTATTTTTATGACAATATGCCAAAGTATCTTAGAGTGTACCCTCAGTGAGAGGATAGGAAATATACACAAGATATATATACACAATAGCAAAAATATGCAGTATAGTCTTAGAAAACAGTGCAAACAATGTATAGTTACAATAGGATGCAATGGGGAAACATAGGGATAGGGGCAACACAAACCATATACTCCAAAAGTGGAATGCGAACCACGAATGGACCCCAAACCTATGTGACCTTGTAGAGGGTCGCTGGGACTATTAGAAAATAGTGAGAGTTAGAAAAATAACCCTCCCCAAGACCCTGAAAAGTGAGTGCATAGTGCACTAAAGTTCCCCTAAGGACAAAGAAGTCGTGTTAGAGGAATAATGCAGGAAAGACACAAACCAGCAATGCAACAACTGTGGATTCCCAATCTAGGGTACCTGTGGAACAAGGGGACCAAGTCCAAAAGTCACAAGCAAGTCGGAGATGGGCAGATGCCCAGGAAATGCCAGCTGCGGGTGCAAAGAAGCTTCGACTGGACAGAAGAAGCTGAGGTTTCTGCAGGAACAAAAAGGGCTAGAGACTTCCCCTTTGGTGGACGGATCTCTCTCGCCTTGGAGAGTCGTGCAGAAGTGTTTTCCCGCCAAAAAAACGCCAACAAGCCTTGCTAGCTGCAAATCGTGCGTTTGGCGTTTTTGGACGCTGCTGGGGCTCAGGAGGGACCAGGAGGTCGCAAATTGGACCTGAAGAGAGAGGGGACGTCGAGCAAGACAAAGAGCCCTCACTGAAGCAGGTAGCACCCGAAGAAGTGCCAGAAACAGGCACTACAAGGATGCGTGAAATGGTGCTCGCCGAAGTTGCACAAAGGAGTCCCACGTCGCCGGAGACCAACTTAGAAAGTCGTGCAATGCAGGTTAGAGTGCCGTGGACCCAGGCTTGGCTGTGCACAAAGGATTTCCGCCGGAAGTGCACAGGGGCCGCAGTAGCTGCAAAGTCGCGGTTCCCAGCAATGCAGCCCAGCGAGGTGAGGCAAGGACTTACCTCCACCAAACTTGGGCTGAAGAGTCACTGGACTGTGGGGGTCACTTGGACAGAGTCGCTGGATTCGAGGGACCTCGCTCGTCGTGCTGAGAGGAGACCCAAGGGACCGGTAATGCAGCTTTTTGGTGCCTGCGGTTGCAGGGGGAAGATTCCGTCGACCCACAGGAGATTTCTTCGGAGCTTCTGGTGCAGAGAGGAGGCAGACTACCCCCACAGCATGCACAAGCAGGAAAACAGTTGAGAAGGCGGCAGGATCAGCGTTACAGAGTTGCAGTAGTCGTCTTTGCTACTATGTTGCAGGTTTTGCAGGCTTCCAGCGCGGTCAGCAGTCGTTTCCTTATCAGAAGGTGAAGAGAGAGATGCAGAGGAACTCGGATGAGCTCTTGCATTCGTTATCTGCCGTTTCCCCAGAGACAGAGACCCTAAATAGCCAGAAAAGAGGGTTTGGCTACCTAGGAGAGAGGATAGGCTACTAACACCCGAAGGAGCCTATCAGCAGGAGTCTCTGACGTCACCTGGTGGCACTGGCCACTCAGAGCAGTCCAGTGTGCCAGCAGCACCTCTGTTTCCAAGATGGCAGAGGTCTGGAGCACACTGGAGGAGCTCTGGACACCTCCCAGGGGAGGTGCAGGTCAGGGGAGTGGTCACTCCCCTTTCCTTTGTCCAGTTTCGCGCCAGAGCAGGGGCTAAGGGGTCCCTGAACCGGTGTAGACTGGCTTATGCAGAATTGGGCACATCTGTGCCCAAGAAAGCATTTCCAGAGGCTGGGGGAGGCTACTCCTCCCCTGCCTTCACACCATTTTCCAAAGGGAGAGGGTGTCACACCCTCTCTCAGAGGAAGTTCTTTGTTCTGCCATCCTGGGCCAGGCCTGGCTGGACCCCAGGAGGGCAGATGCCTGTCTGAGGGGTTGGCAGCAGCAGCAGCTGTAGTGAAACCCCAGGAAGGGCAGTTTGGCAGTACCAGGGTCTGTGCTACAGACCACTGGGATCATGGGATTGTGCCAACTATGCCAGGATGGCATAGAGGGGGCAATTCCATGATCATAGACATGTTACATGGCCATATTCGGAGTTACCATTGTGAAGCTACATATAGGTAGTGACCTATATGTAGTGCACGCGTGTAATGGTGTCCCCGCACTCACAAAGTTCAGGGAATTGGCTCTGAACAATGTGGGGGCACCTTGGCTAGTGCCAGGGTGCCCTCACACTAAGTAACTTTGCACCTAACCTTTACCAGGTAAAGGTTAGACATATAGGTGACTTATAAGTTACTTAAGTGCAGTGTAAAATGGCTGTGAAATAACGTGGACGTTATTTCACTCAGGCTGCAGTGGCAGGCCTGTGTAAGATTTGTCAGAGCTCCCTATGGGTGGCAAAAGAAATGCTGCAGCCCATAGGGATCTCCTGGAACCCCAATACCCTGGGTACCTCAGTACCATATACTAGGGAATTATAAGGGTGTTCCAGTAAGCCAATGTGAATTGGTAAAATTGGTCACTAGCCTGTTAGTGACAATTTAAAAGTAATGAGAGAGCATAACCACTGAGGTTCTGGTTAGCAGAGCCTCAGTGAGACAGTTAGGCACCACACAGGGAACACATACATGCACCCCTATGAGCACTGGGGCCCTGTGTGACAGGGTCCCAGTGACACATACATATAGGCCACAACCTTATGAGCACTGGGGTCCTGACTAGCAGGGTCCCAGTGACACATAACAAACATACTGAAAACATAGTGTTTTCACTATGAGCACTGGGGCCTAGCCATCAGGATCCCAGTGAGACAGTGAAAACAGTGACAAACATCCTGACATACACTCACAAACAGGCCAAAAGTGGGGGTAACAAGGCAAGAAAGAGGCTAGTTTCTCACACAAGCAAGGGCAGGATTATACAAATATCTTTAAGTAATTGGGATGCAGACACTTGAAAATCTCAGAATCACAATAAAAAACAAGCCTGATTTTTAGGAGTTAGACAAGACCTTTCGACTTTACTAAAAGTATCTGCATAATATTCTTACTTAAAGGGCCTTTCAGTCAGCTCTCTTTATCCATTGGTCTGTTGGTATGTCATTCACATTTTGTTTCCACTCATTACACTATGCATCATGGGAAAGTGGGCCTGCTTACCTCAGCTACTGCCTAACTTCACTTTGATGACTGCATTTTGCTCTTTCAGAAGGAGCACATCTGCACACAAGGTGTCAGTTCACTGTCAGTGTTTTTGTTTTAACTTTATTACCATGTTACTGTTGCATTTGTGTTTAGTACTTGATGTGATAGTAGGATGCTTGTGTTGCTTTGGATGTGAGCACAAATGACGTTCCAGCTTTATCAATTTCTGTCACCTCCTAATGCAGTTGTAGATTCCTTTTGGAGTGGCCTTTATTTATCTGAGTGGTGGTATTTTTAACAGCATACCAGGATGAGTCCATTGAAAACTGTTTTTATAAAGTTATCCTCTTTTTAATATGTATACAATGACATGCATTTATAACTGTACTCCTGTATGTCATGCTGGTATGTATTTTAACAGAGGTTTGCAATTATACTTGTAAATCAGTGTAGTCTGATGTCCTGCTTGTGTAGTTTTCTAGTTTGCTTTCAGTGCTTTTGTAAGTGTGCGTTGTGATTGTAACCCTGTCTGTTTAGCTGCCTATCCATCTATCTACCAGTCAACCTATCTACTTGTCTGCCTTGCTGTCTATCTACCTGCCTATTTATCAATCTATCGTTCTATCTACCTACATATCTAGATGTTTGTCTCACAATCTATCTACCTATCTATCTATGTTTGCCTTTAGCAATATTTTTCTAAAATTATTGAGCACCTGCATCTTCCCCAACAATAAAGTTTTGCAAACACCATGACAGAATAGAACAAGAATTACCATAGCCAAATGGCTGGCAGCCAATGCTGATCTATTGGCTTTGCAAATGCTTGTTGTAGTTAAAGTAGTCACAGTGATTTCACGTTTTCCTGTGACATGTTCAGTCAGTTTATACAGAAATGGAAAAACATAGCCCATTTGGATTTTTTGAAGGATCTAGGTTATGAAGAAAAGTGACAAGGAAGGAAACCCCAATAGAAAAGTAACAGCCTCAGGCTCTCCTTCGAATCATACCAGGGAGGTACGGCATATGTAACTTTCTGTGTGTGATCTTATTTGTCTGGTGCGACTCAAGTCATCGCATGCCAGACGTTTTGCCTCATTCCAGGTAGGTACGGCATTGGCAACTTTCTGTGTGTGACCGAACGTGCCTTGTCAACTGGGCAACGAGGAGGAGTTTAAGATAAAAAAGCTTGTAATACACATAATATTTACAGAACAACATAAAGTGCATTTTGCTTTGTTTACTAAACCCCTCACATGGTCATGAAACTGTATCTGGTGGGCAGGACCTCGTGGTGCACAGTACCCAATCTAAATCTTGCCTGAACAAAGCAGCGCTACATATTAGTAACGCAAGAGAAACAGCTTTTACATCCTTCCGCAGGGGTAAGAGACATGTACATACCAACTGTTGATTTTATCATTTCTACACCCCTCCTACATTCCATCCTATGCTGCAGAGAGGATTCTTTAATGTTTTTTTTTTTTTAAAGAAAGCACTTGTGAGGGATCCGACGTTATTGATCATTTAAATAAAGGTTTAATAGAATAATTAATCTAGGCTAACCAAGGACTCTGTAAAATATTACCCAATTTCAAACAATCTTGAATGATAAGCTTAGTAACATTAATTTCCTCCTTCGCTCAAATATTATACCATAATAATAAAGGTCTTGTCCGAAGCGCACCCTCCAAAGACTGTAATCCTACCTCCTGATATATTATCCAAGTAGATGTTGAGGTAGGTAAGCAGAGTAAGCATGTTAAAAAACTATTTTCCTCCGCTTGACTGGATGTGCTTTCCATGTACCCCCAGAGACCAGCAACATAGGCGGCCGTAGCCACAACTCTTGCCTTATATATTTCTACATATCTCTAGTGGGACGGCTCCCTAATTTGCTTGCAAATCTAAAAATCCCATGTGCATTTCAACCCTACTCATTTTAGCTTTAGCGTTTGAAATCTGGTGTGCCCAAGACCCATTACTTGTAAATAAAACCCCTAAATAGCTAAAAGAATTTACATTAATGATCGGGGTATCATGGATAAAAAATAATCTACATTTCTTTACTTTGTGGCCACAGGTCATTGTAAAGGTTTTAGTTTTATTAATCCCCATCCCCTTGGATGTCATAAATTCCTCAAATGCATTCATTAATTTCTGCAAGCCCATCGGGGTCCTAGATAGCAGGATGGCATTGTCAGCATATAACAACACAGCCACACTGGGTGCATCACCCTCAAAGAATTGTAAAAAATGGTCCACCTCTTTAATAAATAGAGAAAATAAAAGGGGAGCAAGTACACAACCTTGACAGATGCCTCTCCCAAATTTAAAGTGGGGTGTACATTCACCTGTTGGGCCAAAACAAACTTTCCACAATACATTTTCATAAAGACGGGCCTAAAAGCCAATAGTTTCCCTCGGGGTACCAAGATTAGACAACGGAGATCAGAGAAAGGTATGATCAACAAGACCAAAGGCACTGCTTAGATTTACAAAACAAAGGTACTAAGCCCCTGTTTTTGCCCTGTATACTTCCCAATCAGTAAGTCCAGGTTTATACAATGCTCAATGGTACCGAGGCCCTTTCTAAAACCAGATGGGGCAGGGGATAGAATATTATGCTCTTGTGCCCACTCTTCCAGCCTTATCAACAGAATGCTTCTTAGCACCTTCACAGAAGAGTCCAAAAGTGAGATTAGGCTTTAGTTTTTGGGATCTGATTTTTCCCCTTTTTTTATAAATAGGGACAATTATTGAAGAGCTGAAGAGCTCCATGAAGATGGAATCTTGCCAGCAGCTATGATATTTGTTAGACTTTTCATCCTTGGAGTGGTCTCCCTTAACTTTTTGCCTATGTTCCCCAGGTTGTTGATGTGTGCTGGACTCTGATTTCACTGTTTTGTTACTCTGGGCACTTTACCACTGCTAACCAGTGCTAAAGCGCAAGTGCTCCTCTTTAAAATGTGTACGTAATTGGTTCTCCATGATTGGCATATTTTTTTTACTGTTAAGTCCCTAGTAAAGTGCACTAGAGGTGCCCAGGGCCTGTAAATCAAATGTTACTAGTGGGCCTGCAGCACTGGTTGTGCCACCCACACAAGTAACCCTGTAATCATGTCTCAGACCTGCCACTGCAGTGTCTGTAAGTGTATTTTTACACTGTAAATTCGACTTGGCAAGTGTTCCCACTTGCCAGGCCTAAACCTTCCCTTTTCTTACATGTAAGGCACCCCTAAGGTAGGCCCTAGGTAGCCCCAAGGGCAGGGTGCAGTGTATGGATAAGGTGGGACATATAGGGGGTCATTCCGACCTTGGCGGGCGGCTACTGCCGCCCGCCAGGCGGAAACCGCCGGCCGCACTCACGCGGCCCCCATTCCGACATTCCCGCTGGGCCGGCGGGAATGAGGCCGCAACACAGGAGCCGGCTCCTAATGGAGCCGGCGGTGTTGCGGCCGTGCGACGGATGCAGTTGCACCCGTCGCGCTTTTCACTGTCTCCTATGCAGACAGTGAAAAGCTGGCCGGGGCCCTGTTAGGGGGCCCCAGGACACACCGTACCGCCAGCCTCTTCCTGGCGGTGCAAACCGCCAGAAACAGGCTGGCGGTAAGGGGGTCATAATCCCCAGGGCAGCGCTGCTTGCAGCGCTGCCCTGGCGGATTATCCCCGCCGGGGCATAAACGGCTGGAAACCGCCTGCCCCGGCGGTGAAAAAAGCACCGCCAGCCTGTTGGCGGTGCTTTGGTCATTTTTTCCCTGGCGGTAGAATGACCCCCATAGTAATGTGGTTTATATGTCCTGACAGTGAAATACTGCCAATTTCGTTTTTCACTGTTGCAAGGCCTGTCTCTCTCATAGGATAATATGGGCTCCTCTTCTTTTCTCATTGTATGTGTTAGACTTTCTGGAACATTGATTAAATAATAAGAGGGATTCTTCTAGTAGTGGTCGGCAATTTTTCCCATGTCTGATATATGCTGATGATATCATCATTATGGACCTTATTCCCAAAAGCCTAAATAATTGGTTAGCCTCACTTCATCAGTTTGCGTCCCATCACTTTTTGAAAATCAATATTTCGAAAAGTATTGATTTGCAAGGATAGCAAAGGTAGGAAGTCTTGCAATTATTTGCTGGTATTTGGCTTCAGAGAAAATGCAGGGTGTAAAATCATACCCCTATTTACGGAACATTATGTCAAGCAGCTTGACTGAAAAGGACCATATCAATCACAGTACATCCAAGGCCTTATCTCATGCTGATGTTCTAAATGCATTTTATAATGCAATGGATCGGAGGCACTTTTTACAAATGATCTCTGCAGATAAGGTAAGGGTTCTTCCGATGCTACTATATGCCACTGAGTCAATTAACCAGTCCAAGTGGGATTTTGTATAGAGGATGGAAGGTCACATTTGGTGGAAGTTGTGCTTAATAAGATGTCATGCGCAAGACTTGGCTAGTTTGATCCAATGGGGCCACCAGCTCAAGAAGGGTAAGGAAGATTCATTGAGGGGTTTTTGTATTTAGAAATGTTTGGTTCAGAATCAGAAAAATATTTGTTTTTTAGAGATTTTAAATATTCTGTGAATCATTTTGACCTAAATCAGGATCTATTGGACTCCCTTTCTTATACCCAACTTAAAAGTTTTTAAAGCACTCATCTAGTGTATTAAGCCAAAGATTGGACGTGAAATACTGTGAATCAAAGAACAGATGTGAGGTGATAATCGCCTCCTGATGGTTACAGGAAGCTCAGTAATATCTGCTGTGGAACCTAGATCATGGAATTTCTCACTTTTGGACAGTATTACAAATTAATTTACTCCCTCTAAATGTGCTGTTATCAAAATGGAATAATTCTAACAATAAAGGCGAAAAAGTGTAATTTATCTATTGTGGGTATCTAAGATTTTAGTCATGTATTGTTTGCCCTCCAATGTACCTTCCCAGTCAACTAATTTTGAGACCATATTTGTAAATCATAAGACAGCTCGACAACTGCTTTCCTCGCCTAAGAATGAAGTCATCTGTCAAAGAGATTTACATTTTTTTAATGCTTTTTAATGTATGTATGTATGTAATTTTTACACTGTAAATTCGACTTGGCAAGTGTACCCACTTGCCAGGCCTAAACCTTCCCTTTTCTTACATGTAAGGCACCCCTAAGGTAGGCCCTAGGTAGCCCCAAGGGCAGGGTGCAGTGTATGGATAAGGTGGGACATATAGTAATGTGGTTTATATGTCCTGACAGTGAAATACTGCCAATTTCGTTTTTCTCTGTTGCAAGGCCTGACTCTCGCATAGGATAATATGGGGGCTACCTTTAAATATGATTAAAGTGTAGATTCCCCTAGAGAGTAGATGGACATGTGGAGTTTGGGGTCCCTGAACTCACAATTAAAAAATACATCTTTTGGTAAAGTTGATTTTAAGATTGTGCGTTTGAAAATGCCACTTTTAGAAAGTGAGCATTTTCTTGCTTAAACCATTCTGTGACTCTGCTTTGTTTGTGGATTCCCTGTCTGGGTCAGTTTGACAGTTGGGTTGTTTTTCACCTCACACCAGACAGTGACACAAAGGGAGCTTGGGTGTAACCTGCATTTCCAGATTAGCCATCTCTCCTAGGAGGGAGGGGTGGAGTGGTCACTCTCATCTGAAAGGACTGTGCCTGCCTCTGACAATGCCGGCTCCAACCCCCTGGTGTGTGTCTGAGGCCTTGCCTGGGCAAGGCAGGAGTTCACAAGTAGGTGTGAGGCCCTTTGAAGAAAGGTGACTTCAAAGACTAAAATAGGTATAAGAAGGGCACCCAAATCTACAGACTTTAGAAACACTTCTGGAACCAAGAGGAACCTCTGGCTGGAGAAGAGCTGATAGCTGAGGAAGAAGTGCTGCCCTGCCTGTGACTGTGCTTTGTGGAGCTTTCCTGCAGTGCTGCTTCTGCCAGAGTAAGAGGGCAAAGACTGGACTTTGTGTGCCTTCCATCTTGTGAAGAAATCTCCAAGGGCTTGATTTAGAACTTGCCTCCTGTTGTTTGAATTCTCAGGGACAGCAAAGACTTCTCTCTGCCAACACCTGGAGTCTCTGGAGAGACTCCTGCTCTGACAAGTGGTGCCCGATCCAGTCCCTGGGCCCTTGAAAGGAAAGCTGGTGGAAATCCAAAGAAATCGACTTCGGACGACTTCGGACCGACACCACTGCTGAATCCGGTAACGCCGCCTGCACCTGACGCCGTGACCTTCGCTGGAACGCGACGCTCTTCGCAGGCCCGACGCCGCAGCAGCCCCGCTGAAGTCCACAACTCCGTGGAAGTCGCCGCACCACGTCGTGACCGACGCCGCTTGAAGTGCACGGATTCAACGTTTCGCACAGACGCCGCGATTCCCGACTTCGCGCATCGGCTTGTTTTCACTCTTCACCAAAGGTACTGTACTTGGGAGTCTACACGACTCCGTGTCCGGCGCCGCTGGTGTCGGCTTGTTGGGAACGACTCCGTCACGATGCCGTGTTAACATCTCATCGAAGCATTTTTGTTTCTAAGCGCTATTTTTGAGTTCAATCTTTAAAAATTCATAACTTGACTTGTGTATGTCGGATATTTGTCGTTTTGGTCTTGTTTTGTTTAGTTAAATATTTCCTATTTTTCTAAGCCGGTGTTGTGTCATTTTGTAGTGTTTTCATTGAGTTACTGTGTGTGTTAGTACAAATACTTTACACCTAACGCTCTGAAGTTAAGCCTACTGCTCTGCCAAGCTACCAAGGGGGTAAGCATGGGTTAGCTGAGGGTGATTCTCTTTTACCCTGACTAGAGTGAGGGTCCTTGCTTGAACAGGGGGTAACCTGACTGTCAACCAAAGACCCCATTTCTAACATTGGTGGCAGCGGTGGGATTTGGACGTGTATTTGTACTTGACATACAGTAATTAAGTGTACACTACTGATTGAGTTCAGACCACTACGTGACCACATACTGCTTGTCTTGGAATTTTTGCTTTTTCTCTTTTTGTGGATTTTTCCCAACGCCCACTTTGTTTTTTTCGCTGATCCTTGATTGACTTTGAACTTCATTTGGGAACTTGTTTCTGCATTTGGAACTTTGCACTCTTTTTACCTTTCATCATGTCTCTACTTGGAGATGCATCAGTTGGAGCTGACTTTGACCTTGAGAAATTGGAGAGTTATACCAAAGCTCAGTTGAAGCAGTTCTGTAAAAGTTTTGACTGTCCCATTAAGAGCTCATCCAGGAAGGAGGAGCTGCAAAAGGCGCTGAGGGCCTGGGTGACAGCCAAGAGCACTGAAGGGCACACAGAGGATGAGGGAGATGAGGAGGATGAGGAAGAGTGTTCAGTACACAATGGTATTGTGGGTGGGCCTGTTATGTCCAGGGAGAAGGTCTCCAGGGCAGGTAGCAGTGTCTCATCCAAGGGTCTGACACCTGAGGAGTTGCAGGACAGACAGGCAGAGAGGGCATACCAATTGGAGCTGCAGAAGCTCAATCTGGAGAAAGAAAGAGACGAGAGAAGAGCAGTCCTTGAGGAAAGGAAGATGCAGCTGTCTCATGAGCTTAACTTAAAGGAGTTAGATCAGAGGAGCCAGTCCAGTAGGGATGGTGGCAGCAATCCTACAGTGCAGCCAGAGAGAAGGGTACACATCCCAAAAGACCTTGTGAGGGATTATAAGAGGGAGGATGATATCTACTTGTGGTTCAAGGGTTATGAGTCAGCTCTCCACATGAACCTGGTCCCTGAAGCTCATTGGGGGGCAGCCCTGTGGAAGAATTTTGAGGCAGAGGGGAGGGACACACTGATGGCCTTAGGGAATGCTCAGAGTCTCACCTACCCTGTCATGAAGGAGGCCTTACTCACCAGGTATGGTCTCACCCCTGAGCAGTACAAGGAGAAGTTTAGATCCTACAAGAGAAAGGAATCCCAAACATGGTTGGAATGTGTTGATTCTTTTTGCAGGTCACTGGATGGTTGGGTGAAGGGCAGTAAGGTAAACACGTATGAGGGGCTTTACAATTTAATTGCTTGGGAGCACTTGTACAGTTTATGTTTTCCAGAGCTGGGCCAGCACCTCATTGACAGCAAGCTGACTGACCCCAGGAAGCTTGCGCAGGAAGCGGACCGCTGGGAGAGCACCAGGGTCCAAAAGAGGTATGGGGGAGACCACGCCAAGGGTGGGCAGGGTCCCTCTCAGAAGAAAGGGGGAGGTAAGGGCAAACAGGGGGAGTTCTCTAAAGGGCCCCAAACTGATTCCCAGGATAAGGATCCCCAACCCCCCAGTGAAAAGAAGCCATGGTTGTCCAAAGGGAAGCCAGTGGCAGGTGGTCCCCCACGTAAGTGCTATACATGTGACCAGGTGGGTCATGTGAGGGGGGACCCCAAATGCCCCAAAAGTACACCGGCACCCACTGGTGCACCGTCCCAGGGTTTGGCCAGTGTAGCGCTTGGGGAGGAGTTGGTTTCAGGTGGGTGGGAACCAGCAGAAATGACCCTTGTCTCACTAGGGAACAGTGAGATGGTCCAGAGAAACCTAGTGCCTGATAACACTAAGAAATACAGGCAATGGGTGACCAATCATGGACAGAGGGTGGAGGCTCTGAGAGACACAGGAGCCAGTGTGACTACAGTGAGGAGTCACCTGGTGTCTGAAGAGCAGATTGATCCCCGGGTACTTCACCAAGTAGTTGCGGTAGACAACTCTGAGCGCCTCTGCAGAGGGGAGCAGGTTCCCTTTGAATGGGGGGGGGTCTCAGGTTCTTGGAAAGTAGCTGTGAGTCCAACCATGCCTGTTGATTGTTTGCTAGGTAACGACCTGGAGGATTGCCCTTGGAAGGAGGTGCAACACAGGTCTCACTTGGAGATGTTGGGTCTGCCTGGGTGGGTATGCGTATCCACCCGGTCTATGGCAGACAATCAGGGTAGTCAAGAGCCCCTGGAACCTGAAACAGTGGCCCAGGGGACCACCAAGAAGAGGAAGCGCAGGGGGCACGGGAAACCGGCCCCAGAAGTTCCCACGGTCCGGGAGGAGGCAGGACCTGAGGGTGATGCCCCGGAGCCTACAGGGGAACAGGTGGCTGAACTGGGGGAGGTCCCTGAGCTGTCGCAGTGGCAGCAGGAAGGGGGACCCACCAGGGAAGCATTCTGCACAGCGCAGAAGGAGTGCCCTACTCTTGAGGGGCTACGTCAGCAGGCTGCAGCCCAGGCGGCTGGAGAGGCACCAGGTACTCACCTGATTTATTGGGAGTATGGCCTCCTGTATAGTGAGCCTAAGGTTCCTGAGCCTGGGTCAGCTCGTATGCTGGTGGTACCCCAGTGCTTCAGGGCCTTCCTACTGGGTTTGGCTCATGATGTGCCGTTGGCAGGACATCTAAAGCAGGACAAGACCTATAAGAGGCTTGTCTCCCACTTTTACTGGCCCTTGATGCACAAGCAGTCAGCTGTTTATTGTAGGTCTTGTCAGACTTGTCAGGCAAGTGGCAAGAGTGGGGGGAAATGCAAAGCTCCCCTTCAACCTTTACCTGTAGTCAGTACTCCCTTTGTGGGGCCTCTGGATCCCAAGACAGCCATGGGCAACAGGTTCATCCTGGTCTTGGTGGACCATGCCACACGGTACCCAGAAGCCATTCCTCTAAGGACGGTCACTGCCCCCGTGGTGGGACGTGCCTTGATGGGAGTTTTCACCCGCATGGGGTTCACCAAGGAAGTGGTATCTGATAGAGGTACAAACTTCATATCCACTTATATGAAGTCTCTGTGGAAGGTGTGTGGGGTAACCTACAAGTTCACCACCCCTTACCACCCCCAAAGTAATGGTCTGGTTGAGAGATTCAACCGCACCTTGAAAGGCATGATTCAGGGCCTGTCAGAGCCCTTGAGGCGTAAGTGGGACGTCCTCTTGCCATGCCTTCTGTTCGCTTACAGGGAGGTGCCTCAAAAGGGACTTGGCTTTAGCCCCTTTGAGCTCATCTATGGCCACCCTGTGAGGGGACCGCTCAGTCTGGTGAAGGAGGCTTTGGAGAAAGCTCCTGGTAAACCACCGCAGGATGTATTTAGCTACATGCTGGCACTAAGAAACCAGACTGCCCGCTTCAGGAGTCTCGCTCAGGAGAACCTGGAAGCAAGCCAGGAGGATATGAAACGGTGGTACGACCAGAATGCCACTCTGGTTGAGTTTCAGCCTGGACAAAAAGTGTGGGTCATGGCACCAGTGGAGCCTAGGGCTCTCCAAGATAAGTGGACTGGGCCTTTTGAGGTGGTGGAAAGAAAGAGCGAGGTCACCTATCTGGTAGACTTGCAATCCCCCAGGAACCCTTTGAGGGTCCTACATGTCAACCGCCTCAAACCACACTTTGAGCGAACTGAGCTATCCATGCTCCTAGCGACAGATGACGGGGTGGAGGAAGAGAGTGAGCCTCTTCCTGACCTCCTGTCTGCAGGAGAGAAAGATGGGTCTGTGGAGGGAGTGATCCTCTCACCCTCCCTGACTGAGGAACAGCAGAGGGACTGTCGCCACGTGCTGGGACAGTTCACCTCAATGTTTTCCCTGATCCCAGGAGTCACACACCTGTGCACACATGATGTGAACACTGGGGACAGTACACCTGTTAAACATAAGGTTTACAGGGTGACTGACAGGGTCAGGGCTTGCATTAAGGAGGAAGTCTCCAAAATGTTAACCCTAGGGGTTATGGAGCACTCCAGCAGTCCTTGGGCCAGCCCAGTGGTCTTGGTCCCAAAGGCTGCTGCTCCTGGTGCCACTCCAGAACTTAGGTTCTGTGTGGACTAATGGGGTCTCAATGCGGTCAGCAAGACTGACACACACCCCATCCCCGAGCTGATGAGCTCATTGATCGGTTAGGAGCTGCCAAGTACCTCAGTACGTTTGATTTAACATCTGGGTACTGGCAGATTGCCTTAACTAAGGGGGCAAAGGAGAGGTCAGCATTCTCTACCCCAGATGGGCACTTCCACTTCAACGTGATGCCCTTTGGGATGAAGAATGCCCCTGCCACCTTTCAGAGGTTGGTCAACCAGGTGTTGGCAGGACTGGATGAGTTCAGTGCCGCCTACCTGGATGACATTGCTGTGTTTAGTTCCACATGGGAGGAACACCTGCAACACCTCTGGAGAGTGTTAGAGGCCCTGCAGAAGGCAGGCCTCACTATTAAGGCGAGCAAGTGCCAAATAGGGCAGGGTTCTGTGGTGTACTTAGGACACCAGGTGGGGAGTGGCCAGGTGGCACTCCTACAGCCTAAGATTGACACGATTCTGGCTTGGGAGCCTCCCAAGACCCAGACTGAAGTGAGAGCCTTTTTAGGTCTCACAGGATATTACAGGAGGTTTGTTAAGGGATATGGTACCATTGTTACCCCCTTAACTGAGTTGGCTTCTAAGAAGCAACCCAAGAAAGTGATCTGGACAGAGGCTTGCCAGAACGCTTTTGATGCCCTGAAGGCTGCCATGTGCACAGCACCTGTGCTGAAGGCACCTGACTACTCCAAGGAGTTTGTTGTGCAAACAGACGCCTCAGAGCATGGTATTGGAGCAGTACTCTCACAGCTTAATGAAGAGGGCCTAGATCAACCCGTGGCCTTCATTAGCAGGAGGTTACTACCCAGGGAACGTAGGTGGAGTGCCATAGAACTCGAAGCGTTTGCTGTGGTCTGGGCACTGAAGAAGCTAAGACCCTACTTGTTTGGGACTCACTTCCGAGTTCAGACCGACCACAGGCCCCTCAGATGGTTAATGCAGATGAGGGGTGAGAATCCAAAACTGTTGAGGTGGTCCATTTCCCTACAGGGGATGGACTTTACGGTGGAACATCGTCCTGGTACAGAGCACGCCAATGTTGATGATCTGTCCAGGTTCTTCTGCCTTAGTGATAAGAACTCCCATGAGGTTGGGTAGTTGCTCCCCACTTTTAGCTGGGGGGGACACGTGTTAGACTTTTCATCCTTGGCGTGGTCTCCCTTAACTTTTTGCCTCTGTTCCCCAGGTTGTTGATGTGTGCTGGACTCTGATTTTACTGTTTTTGTTACTCTGGGCACTTTACCACTGCTAACCAGTGCTAAAGTGCAAGTGCTCCTGTTTAAAATGTGTACGTAATTGGTTCTCCATGATTGGCATATTTGTTTTACTGTTAAGTCCCTAGTAAAGTGCACTAGAGGTGCCCAGGGCCTGTAAATCAAATGTTACTAGTGGGCCTGCAGCACTGGTTGTGCCACCCACACAAGTAACCCTGTAATCATGTCTCGGACCTGCCACTGCAGTGTCTGTAAGTGTATTTTTACACTGTAAATTCGACTTGGCAAGTGTACCCACTTGCCAGGCCTAAACCTTCCCTTTTCTTACATGTAAGGCACCCCTAAGGTAGGCCCTAGGTAGCCCCAAGGGCAGGGTGCAGTGTATGGATAAGGTGGGACATATAGTAATGTGGTTTATATGTCCTGACAGTGAAATACTGCCAATTTCGTTTTTCACTGTTGCAAGGCCTGTCTCTCTCATAGGATAATATGGGGGCTACCTTTAAATATGATTAAAGTGTAGATTCCCCTAGAGAGTAGATGGACATGTGGAGTTTGGGGTCCCTGAACTCACAATTAACAAATACATCTTTTGGTAAAGTTGATTTTAAGATTGTGCGTTTGAAAATGCCACTTTTAGAAAGTGAGCATTTTCTTGCTTAAACCATTCTGTGACTCTGCTTTGTTTGTGGATTCCCTGTCTGGGTCAGTTTGACAGTTGGGTTGTTTTTCACCTCACACCAGACAGTGACACAAAGGGAGCTGGGGTGTAACCTGCATTTCCTGATTAGCCATCTCTGCTAGGAGGGAGGGGTGGAGTGGTCACTCTCATCTGAAAGGACTGTGCCTGCCTCTGACAATGCCAGCTCCAACCCCCTGGTGTGTGTCTGAGGCCTTGCCTGGGCAAGGCAGGAGTTCACAAGTAGGTGTGAGGCCCTTTGAAGAAAGGTGACTTCAAAGACTAAAATAGGTATAAGAAGGGCACCCAAATCTACAGACTTTAGAAACACTTCTGGAACCAAGAGGAACCTCTGCCTGGAGAAGAGCTGATAGCTGAGGAAGAAGTGCTGCCCTGCCTGTGACTGTGCTTTGTGGAGCTTTCCTGCAGTGCTGCTTCTGCCAGAGTAAGAGGGCAAAGCCTGGACTTTGTGTGCCTTCCATCTTGTGAAGAAATCTCCAAGGGCTTGATTTAGAACTTGCCTCCTGTTGTTTGAAGTCTCAGGGACAGCAAAGACTTCTCTCTGCCAACACCTGGAGTCTCTGGAGAGACTCCTGCTCTGACAAGTGGTGCCGATCCAGTCCCTGGGCCCTTGAAAGGAAAGCTGGTGGAAAACCAAAGAAATCGACTTCGGACAACTTCGGACCGACGCCACTGCTGAATCTGGTAACGCCGCCTGCACCTGACGCCGTGACCTTCGCTGGAACGCGACGCTCTTCGCAGGCCCGACGCCGCAGCAGCCCCGCTGAAGTCCACAACTCCGTGGAAGTCGCCGCACCACGTCGGGTCCGACGCCGCTTGAAGTGCACGGATTCAACGTTTCGCACAGACGCTGCGATTCCCAACTTCGCGCATCGGCTTGTTTTCACTCTTTACCAAAGGTACTGTACTTGGGAGTCTACACGACTCCGTGTCCGGCGCCGCTGGTGTCGGCTTTTTGGGAACGACTCCGTCACGATGCCGTGTTAACATCTCATCGAAGCATTTTTGTTTCTAAGCGCTATTTTTGAGTTCAATCTTTAAAAATTCATAACTTGACTTGTGTATGTCGGATTTTTGTCGTTTTGGTCTTGTTTTGTTTAGATAAATATTTCCTATGTTTCTAAACCGGTGTTGTGTCATTTTGTAGTGTTTTCATTGAGTTACTGTGTGTGTTGGTACAAATACTTTACACCTAACGCTCTAAAGTTAAGCCTACTGCTCTGCCAAGCTACCAAGGGGGTAAGCAGGGGTTAGCTGAGGGTGATTCTCTTTTACCCTGACTAGAGTGAGGGTCCTTGCTTGAACAGGGGGTAACCTGACTGTCAACCAAAGACCCCATTTCTAACATTGGTGGCAGCGGTGGGATTTGGACGTGTATTTGTACTTGACATACAGTAATTAAGTGTACACTACTGATTGAGTTCAGACCACTACGTGACCACATACTGCTTGTCTTGGAATTTTTGCTTTTTCTCTTTTTGTGGATTTTTCCCAACGCCCACTTTGTTTTTTTCACTGATCCTTGATTGACTTTGAACTTCATTTGAGGAACTTGTTTCTGCATTTGGAACTTTGCACTCTTTTTACCTTTCATCATGTCTCTACTTGGAGATGCATCAGTTGGAGCTGACTTTGACCTTGAGAAATTGGAGAGTTATACCAAAGCTCAGTTGAAGCAGTTCTGTAAAAGTTTTGACTGTCCCATTAAGAGCTCATCCAGGAAGGAGGAGCTGCAAAAGGCGCTGAGGGCCTGGGTGACAGCCAAGAGCACTGAAGGGCACACAGAGGATGAGGGAGATGAGGAGGATGAGGAAGAGTGTTCAGTACACAATGGTATTGTGGGTGGGCCTGTTATGTCCAGGGAGAAGGTCTCCAGGGCAGGTAGCAGTGTCTCATCCAAGGGTCTGACACCTGAGGAGTTGCAGGACAGACAGGCAGAGAGGGCATACCAATTGGAGCTGCAGAAGCTCAATCTGGAGAAAGAAAGAGATGAGAGAAGAGCAGTCCTTGAGGAAAGGAAGATGCAGCTGTCTCATGAGCTTAACTTAAAGGAGTTAGATCAGAGGAGCCAGTCCAGTAGGGTTGGTGGCAGCAATCCTACAGTGCAGCCAGAGAGAAGGGTACACATCCCAAAAGACCTTGTGAGGGATTATAAGAGGGAGGATGATATCTACTTGTGGTTCAAGGGTTATGAGTTAGCTCTCCACATGAACCTGGTCCCTGAAGCTCATTGGGGGGCAGCCCTGTGGAAGCATTTTGAGGCAGAGGGGAGGGACAGACTGACGGCCTTAGGGAATGCTCAGAGTCTCACCTACCCTGTCATGAAGGAGGCCTTACTCACCAGGTATGGTCTCACCCCTGAGCAGTACAAGGAGAAGTTTAGATCCTACAAGAGAAAGGAATCCCAAACATGGTTGGAATGTGTTGATTCTTTTTGCAGGTCACTGGATGGTTGGGTGAAGGGCAGTAAGGTAAACACGTATGAGGGGCTTTACAATTTAATTGCTTGGGAGCACTTGTACAGTTTATGTTTTCCAGAGCTGGGCCAGCACCTCATTGACAGCAAGCTGACTGACCCCAGGAAGCTTGCGCAGGAAGCGGACCGCTGGGAGAGCACCAGGGTCCAAAAGAGGTATGGGGGAGACCACGCCAAGGGTGGGCAGGGTCCCTCTCAGAAGAAAGGGGGAGGTAAGGGCAAACAGGGGGAGTTCTCTAAAGGGCCCCAAACTGATTCCCAGGATAAGGATCCCCAACCCCCCAATGAAAAGAAGCCATGGTTGTCCAAAGGGAAGCCAGTGGCAGGTGGTCCCCCACGTAAGTGCTATGCATGTGACCAGGTGGGTCATGTGAGGGGGGACCCCAAATGCCCCAAAAGTACACCGGCACCCACTGGTGCACCGTCCCAGGGTTTGGCCAGTGTAGCGCTTGGGGAGGAGTTGGTTTCAGGTGGGTGGGAACCAGCAGAAATGACCCTTGTCTCACTAGGGGACAGTGAGATGGTCCAGAGAAACCTAGTGCCTGATAACACTAAGAAATACAGGCAATGGGTGACCATCAATGGACAGAGGGTGGAGGCTCTGAGAGACACAGGAGCCAGTGTGACTACAGTGAGGAGTCACCTGGTGTCTGAAGAGCAGATTGATCCCCGGGTACTTCACCAAGTAGTTGCGGTAGACAACTCTGAGCGCCTCTGCAGAGTGGAGCAGGTTCCCTTTGAATGGGGGGGGTCTCAGGTTCTTGGAAAGTAGCTGTGAGTCCAACCATGCCTGTTGATTGTTTGCTAGGTAACGACCTGGAGGATTGCCCTTGGAAGGAGGTGGAACACAGGTCTCACTTGGAGATGTTGGGTCTGCCTGGGTGGGTATGCGTATCCACCCGGTCTATGGCAGACAATCAGGGTAGTCAAGAGCCCCTGGAGCCTGAAACAGTGGCCCAGGGGACCGCCAAGAAGAGGAAGCGCAGGGGGCACGGGAAACCGGCCCCAGAAGTTCCCACGGTCCGGGAGGAGGCAGGACCTGAGGGTGATGCCCCGGAGCCTACAGGGGAACAGGTGGCTGAACTGGGGGAGGTCCCTGAGCTGTCGCAGTGGCAGCAGGAAGGGGGACCCACCAGGGAAGCATTCTGCACAGCGCAGAAGGAGTGCCCTACTCTTGAGGGGCTACGTCAGCAGGCTGCAGCCCAGGCGGCTGGAGAGGCACCAGGTACTCACCTGATTTATTGGGAGGATGGCCTCCTGTATAGTGAGCCTTAGGTTCCTGAGCCTGGGTCAGCTCGTATGCTGGTGGTACCCCAGTGCTTCAGGGCCTTCCTACTGGGTTTGGCTCATGATGTGCCGTTGGCAGGACATCTAAAGCAGGACAAGACCTATAAGAGGCTTGTCTCCCACTTTTACTGGCCCTTGATGCACAAGCAGTCAGCTGCTTATTGTAGGTCTTGTCAGACTTGTCAGGCAAGTGGCAAGAGTGGGGGGAAATGCAAAGCTCCCCTCCAACCTTTACCTGTAGTCAGTACTCCCTTTGAAAGGGTAGGAATTGACATTGTGGGGCCTCTGGATCCCAAGACAGCCATGGGCAACAGGTTCATCCTGGTCTTGGTGGACCATGCCACACGGTACCCAGAAGCCATTCCTCTAAGGACGGTCACTGCCCCCGTGGTGGGACGTGCCTTGATGGGAGTTTTCACCCGCATGGGGTTCACCAAGGAAGTGGTATCTGATAGAGGTACAAACTTCATATCCACTTATATGAAGTCTCTGTGGAAGGTGTGTGGGGTAACCTACAAGTTCACCACCCCTTACCACCCCCAAAGTAATGGTCTGGTTGAGAGATTCAACCGCACCTTGAAAGGCATGATTCAGGGCCTGTCAGAGCCCTTGAGGCGTAGGTGGGACGTCCTCTTGCCATGCCTTCTGTTCGCTTACAGGGAGGTGCCTCAAAAGGGACTTGGCTTTAGCCCCTTTGAGCTCATCTATGGCCACCCTGTGAGGGGACCGCTCAGTCTGGTGAAGGAGGCTTTGGAGAAAGCTCCTAGTAAACCACCGCAGGATGTATTTAGCTACATGCTGGCACTAAGAAACCAGACTGCCCGCTTCAGGAGTCTCGCTCAGGAGAACCTGGAAGCAAGCCAGGAGGATATGAAACGGTGGTACGACCAGAATGCCACTCTGGTTGAGTTTCAGCCTGGACAAAAAGTGTGGGTCATGGCACCAGTGGAGCCTAGGGCTCTCCAAGATAAGTGGACTGGGCCTTTTGAGGTGGTGGAAAGAAAGAGCGAGGTCACCTATCTGGTAGACTTGCAATCCCCCAGGAACCCTTTGAGGGTCCTACATATCAACCGCCTCAAACCACACTTTGAGCGAACTGAGCTATCCATGCTCCTAGCGACAGATGACGGGGTGGAGGAAGAGAGTGAGCCTCTTCCTGACCTCCTGTCTGCAGGAGAGAAAGATGGGTCTGTGGAGGGAGTGATCCTCTCCCCCTCCCTGACTGAGGAACAGCAGAGGGACTGTCGCCACGTGCTGGGACAGTTCGCCTCGATGTTTTCCCTGATCCCAGGAGTCACACACCTGTGCACACATGATGTGGACACTGGGGACAGTACACCTGTTAAACATAAGGTTTACAGGGTGACTGACAGGGTCAGGGCTTGCATTAAGGAGGAAGTCTCCAAAATGTTAACCCTAGGGGTTATGGAGCACTCCAGCAGTCCTTGGGCCAGCCCAGTGGTCTTGGTCCCAAAGGCTGCTGCTCCTGGTGCCACTCCAGAACTTAGGTTCTGTGTGGACTACTGGGGTCTCAATGCGGTCAGCAAGACTGACACACACCCCATCCCCGAGCTGATGAGCTCATTGATCGGTTAGGAGCTGCCAAGTACCTCAGTACGTTTGATTTAACATCTGGGTACTGGCAGATTGCCTTAACTGAGGGGGCAAAGGAGAGGTCAGCATTCTCTACCCCAGATGGGCACTTCCACTTCAACGTGATGCCCTTTGGGATGAAGAATGCCCCTGCCACCTTTCAGAGGTTGGTCAACCAGGTGTTGGCAGGACTGGATGAGTTCAGTGCCGCCTACCTGGATGACATTGCTGTGTTTAGTTCCACATGGGAGGAACACTTGCAACACCTCTGGAGAGTGTTAGAGGCCCTGCAGAAGGCAGGCCTCACTATTAAGGCGAGCAAGTGCCAAATAGGGCAGGGTTCTGTGCTGTACTTAGGACACCAGGTGGGGAGTGGCCAGGTGGCACCCCTACAGCCTAAGATTGACACGATTCTGGCTTGGGAGCCTCCCAAGACCCAGACTGAAGTGAGAGCCTTTTTAGGTCTCACAGGATATTACAGGAGGTTTGTTAAGGGATATGGTACCATTGTTACCCCCTTAACTGAGTTGACTTCTAAGAAGCAACCCAAGAAAGTGATCTGGACAGAGGCTTGCCAGAACGCTTTTGATGCCCTGAAGGCTGCCATGTGCACAGCACCTGTGCTGAAGGCACCTGACTACTCCAAGGAGTTTGTTGTGCAAACAGACGCCTCAGAGCATGGTATTGGAGCAGTACTCTCACAGCTTAATGAAGAGGGCCTAGATCAACCCGTGGCCTTCATTAGCAGGAGGTTACTACCCAGGGAACGTAGGTGGAGTGCCATAGAACGCGAAGCGTTTGCTGTGGTCTGGGCACTGAAGAAGCTAAGACCCTACTTGTTTGGGACTCACTTCAGAGTTCAGACCGACCACAGGCCCCTCAGATGGTTAATGCAGATGAGGGGTGAGAATCCAAAACTGTTGAGGTGGTCCATTTCCCTACAGGGGATGGACTTTACGGTGGAACATCGTCCTGGTACAGAGCACGCCAATGCTGATGATCTGTCCAGGTTCTTCTGCCTTAGTGATGAGAACTCCCATGAGGTTGGGTAGTTGCTCCCCACTTTTAGCTGGGGAGGACACGTGTTAGACTTTTCATCCTTGGCGTGGGCTCCCTTAACTTTTTGCCTCTGTTCCCCAGGTTGTTGATGTGTGCTGGACTCTGATTTTACTGTTTTTGTTACTCTGGGCACTTTACCACTGCTAAGCAGTACTAAAGTGCAAGTGCTCCTGTTTAAAATGTGTACGTAATTGGTTCTCCATGATTGGCATATTTGTTTTACTGTTAAGTCCCTAGTAAAGTGCACTAGAGGTGCCCAGGGCCTGTAAATCAAATTTTACTAGTGGGCCTGCAGCACTGGTTGTGCCACCCACACAAGTAACCCTGTAATCATGTCTCAGACCTGCCACTGCAGTGTCTGTAAGTGTATTTTTACACTGTAAATTCGACTTGGCAAGTGTACCCACTTGCCAGGCCTAAACCTTCCCTTTTCTTACATGTAAGGCACCCCTAAGGTAGGCCCTAGGTAGCCCCAAGGGCAGGGTGCAGTGAATGGATAAGGTGGGACATATAGTATTGTGGTTTATGTGTCCTGACAGTGAAATACTGCCAATTTCGTTTTTCACTGTTGCAAGGCCTGTCTCTCTCATAGGATAATATGGGGGCTACCTTTAAATATGATTAAAGTGTAGATTCCCCTAGAGAGTAGATGGACATGTGGAGTTTGGGGTCCCTGAACTCACAATTAAAAAATACATCTTTTGGTAAAGTTGATTTTAAGATTGTGCGTTTGAAAATGCCACTTTTAGAAAGTGAGTATTTTCTTGCTTAAACCATTCTGTGACTCTGCTTTGTTTGTAGATTCCCTGTCTGGGTCAGTTTGACAGTTGGGTTGTTTTTCACCTCACACCAGACAGTGACACAAAGGGAGCTGGGGTGTAACCTGCATTTCCTGATTAGCCATCTCTGCTAGGAGGGAGGGGTGGAGTGGTCACTCTCATCTGAAAGGACTGTGCCTGCCTCTGACAATGCCGGCTCCAACCCCCTGGTGTGTGTCTGAGGCCTTGCCTGGGCAAGGCAGGAGTTCACAAGTAGGTGTGAGTCCCCTATGAAGAAAGGTGACTTCAAAGACTAAAATGGGTATAAGAAGGGCACCCAAATCTAAAGACTTTAGAAACACTTCTGGAACCAAGAGGAACCTCTGCCTGGAGAAGAGCTGATAGCTGAGGAAGAAGTGCTGCCCTGCCTGTGACTGTGCTTTGTGGAGCTTTCCTGCAGTGCTGCTTCTGCCAGAGTAAGAGGGCAAAGGCTGGACTTTGTGTGCCTTCCATCTTGTGAAGAAATCTCCAAGGGCTTGATTTAGAACTTGCCTCCTGTTGTTTGAAGTCTTAGGGACAGCAAAGACTTCTCTCTGCCAACACCTGGAGTCTCTGGAGAGACTCCTGCTCTGACAAGTGGTGCCCGATCCAGTCCCTGGGCCCTTGAAAGGAAAGCTGGTGGAAATCCAAAGAAATCGACTTCGGACGACTTCGGGCCGACGCCGCTGCTGAATCCGGTAACGCCGCCTGCACCTGACGCTGTGACCTTCGCTGGAACGCGACGCTCTTCGCAGGCCTGACGCCGCAGCAGCCCCGCTGAAGTCCACGACTCCGTGGAAGTCGCCGCACCACGTCGTGACCGACGCCGCTTGAAGTGCACGGATTCAACATTTCGCACAGACGCCGCGATTCCCGACTTCGCGCATCGGCTTGTTTTCACTCTTCACCAAAGGTACTGTACTTGGGGGTCTACATGACTCCGTGTCCGGCGCCGCTGGTGTCGGCTTGTTGGGAACGACTCCGTCACGATGCCGTGTTAACATCTCATCGAAGCATTTTTGTTTCTAAGCGCTATTTTTGAGTTTAATCTTTAAAAATTCATAACTTGACTTGTGTATGTCGGATTTTTGTCGTTTTGGTCTTCTTTTGTTTATATAAATATTTCCTATTTTTCTAACCCGGTGTTGTGTTATTTTGTAGTGTTTTCATTGAGTTACTGTGTGTGTTGGTACAAATACATTACACCTAACGCTCTGAAGTTAAGCCTACTGCTCTACCAAGCTACCAAGGGGGTTAGCTGAGGGTGATTCTCGTTTACCCTTACTAGAGTGAGGGTCCTTGCTTGAACAGGGGGTAACCTGACTGTCAACCAAAGACCCCATTTCTAACAATATTAAACACCCTTTTTAAGGATAGGACCCCATAAATTAGTAGCTCATTTAAATATGTCTACCAGCACCCTGTCAGGACCAGCGGCCCGGCCCGGCCTCCAGCACTATCATGGAGAGCTAGAAGTAATTCATCAATAGAAATTTTCAGGGGAATGGAGTTCCTATTCCTCAACTCCTCATCTTCACCGTGACCACAGCCCCTGCTATTTAACTTAAATATTTCAGAGAAATGGTCCACCCATGCAGTACAGGGTACAAAAGAACAAATCACAGGGACCACCTCAATGGTCAAGAAAGGTGCATTAACTGTCTCCCAAACCAGCTTATTATCATTTATCTCCCCAGCCAGAGACAATTTCGCCCATGCGTCCTCCTGGAGCACCTTCTTCTTTATGTTCAGAGCCTAACTGTACTTTGCATGAAGGGATTTGATTATCACTGGGTCCCTTGGAATACTACAAGAGTTTTAGCTCCCCATGAGCCTCAGTACATGCCTGGTCGAACCATCCCCTTTTTTGAAAAATTAGAGTGGCTTTCATTTGGAGTGTCAGAAGGGCCTTGATAAAGCAAATAATGTGTTCAAAACAACTTAACAACATGTTTGGAGCTACTTACCCTTGTAAACAATGTCTCAATGCCAAGGAATTCCCATTCACAATGTCTGTCTACTTTATTCTCACCCCATTGGGCCTATAAGGGGCAATATTATTCATTGTGGTGACAACTTCAAGCCTTGGGCCCCAAAATAAAAATGGAAGTATAATAGGATCGTGGTCACTTAATACACATTGGGCAATGTTAAGGGCACCACACATGCTGTTTGCAGAGGAATACAACAGGACATGATCAATAACTGATGAGGAATTCCATCCTGTGAAAGTTGGGATCTGTTCCCCTTTAACATCACATTTGCATCTCAATAACAATAAATCTATTTAAAAATAATTGAATTCAAAAACATCCCCATAATCATTATGACAAAAGTGTACATATCCTAACCCATCCTGATTGATAATCCACATACCCGTGTCACTGGTGCTGGATAAGACTCGATAATAAAATCACCAGCCCATAAAATGATGTAATTAGTATGGATAGAACGTAAGAACTTTTGTAGGCCAAGGTCGAGTGCGTGAGTTACACCACTGCAGGTAGAATCAAAAACATTATTATAGCCATTGATTAGCACCATATCTCTCCCCCCTAATAGTTAGGCACAACAATTGTGTTTAAGGGCCCCTTGAGGAAATATTTTTCACAGTAAGAGGGAGGTTATTAGAAATAAGGACCTGAAGCCCCCCTTTAGCCCTCCCTGCCTGAGAAGGTGCAGCACGAAGAAAATAAGATGGGAGCCCTTGCACATGTACTTGAATCACACAACAGGTCACTTGGATGCAAATAATATCAAGGCTATTAATGATATTATTCCATTCTTCGAATCCTACCTTATTTGGTAGCCCTCCCACAATCTAGGCTCCAAATTGTAAACACCCATCCGGGCGCTGCTCAATTTCCCCCAGACCAAGTTCGTTCCTATGCTGGCTGATAACATTGGTAATATCAACACTGGGCAATCTTAAAGCTATTACCATCCCAATGGTGTCTTGGGGGCCAACAGAATACCCTCTAAATGATACCCCTCTAAATTATCTGCATCAGCCCCCATATCCTCCTGCTCTCCTTGGCTTGGGCAGTCGTTATCTGCAAGGAACTGAGAACCTGATACCTATTAACCATAGACACAGAGGGGTGGCTAGAGTAAATAAACTCTGGCAGTCTCTGCTCACTCAGTGTGTCACTGTATACATGAACAGAAGATTGTAAATGGCAATAGAAGAAGCCCAAAGTGAACAGCACCATAGACTTGCCAGATGGGAGACGTGATGCTGACCTAGCTGGAATTTCCCCTACAAATCTGGGGCTTTGGAAATGAATGATGATGCAGTCACCTTAAAAAAAATTATTTAGTGGTCCAGCCCACCCCACTCTCCTTGTGAATAAAACTTGATGTGCTCTGTCTGTAGGAAATAGACGTTTTGAACCCAATTATGCACAACTTTGTTCTTCAAACTCTTGGAGGTCTCAAGCTGGCCTGGTTTCAGAGATGGAACATTAACCAGTACAGCTACATATGGGCAACATGCCAGTGGTATATTGATTGTAACAGGCTCTCCCAAAGAAGGTAAAGCTTTAGTTTCAACAAAATTCCTTGAACTGGGCTGAGACGGAGGGCTCAGATTGAAAGGTGAGCTTGAGCAGGCAGTAGTTATAGCTGGTAGTTGTTGCCAATGGTCCTGAGCTTGCCCTAACCTGGGCCCCTCAAGCAGCGGCCCAGGAAGGGGGCACATCTGTGGATCACCCAATGCATTACCTGCATCTAAAGAGGCAGCAGTATTACTTTGCCCACGGGGTAGGAAATCCCCCACTTGCTTGTTATGAGCCAAACTCATGATAGGCAATCCTTACAGAAAGCAATTACTTTCCCAATTTCCCCTTCTAGTCTGTCCAATTTTCTTTGAGCGGTGGCAGCGGGTCATTGATTGATACTATAATTTTACTCCAGTTTGCACCCCCCAAAAATAACCTCGGGGGGGATGATCACCATCCTCTGAACAGAGGAAAGCATGAGGGTCCAAGATATCAGTTGCAGCCTTTCTACATCTCCTCTTTCGTTTTGCTGCTGGTGAATGTACTACGGATTTAGAAGCAGTGGCTGCAATGTCCAATGATTGATGATGGTTGGAAGGGCCTAAAGCCGACTTTATAGTAGAACCATGCCTCCCTGACAACTCCCACTCCTTGTCAAGGCCTGTGCCAGTAGTTAGGTCTACAGATTCTGATGATGGCGCTACACTTTCACTAGGATTGGACACCCCCAAAGATAGGCACCATTCTGCCAGATCAATTTCCTTGGAAATGACACCGACAGCCTGTTCTAAGAAAGAGTAAATAGTGATACAGGTTGCCTCAGATGCTGTCTTATTACTCTCAGTCTTGTGCTTGCCCATGATGTCGATAAGTTCACAAAACACAGGACCCCCCAAATATAAACTACAAAGATCTTCTCTCCCATGTAATGGGGCCCCAACAGTGTATCCACAATCCGTTTGCAAAGTCTAGTATTACTAAAAATGATGGGCAGCCACAACTTCACTTACTTCTTACTTCTAGATCCCCCTAGGTACTTATCACAAGAGGAACATCTGAAGTCAGTACAGGTTGCCAGGCCCTGGGGCCAATATGTAAAAAAATCTGAAAATGTGAAGCAGAAAGACCAGAGGATCTGGGCCCAAGGATCAAGAAAGCAGGATCAGCCAAGCCGCATTCGGCCGCGGACGGGTGCAGACGGGCCTGCTCTCAACCCGATCTTCATTCGGTCACACGACCTCACATCCAGTGCAGTGGTACAGCGGAGTTCCTTTTGTGTGCCTCCGGGTGCGAGAAACAATGGTATGCAGCTCTCTGCCATGTGGGCTGCTGGAGAATGTAGTGCGTGGCCTCCCGGCCTGGTAACAAGTGCCCCGTACAGCGGTAATGCAGAGTTCCTTTTGTGCACCTTCGGGCACAAGAAATGACTGCAAGTGCCCCTCTGCCATTCATGCTGCTGGAGAATGTAGTGTTTTGCCCCCCAGCCTGCTAAAAAGTGTCCCAATTGTTGTATCAATTAACGTGTGTGTTGAATACAAACTTTATTTTCATACACATCATATGAAGTCTCTTTTGTGATGCTTTATTTGTTGAGTGGTAGTGGTGTGCCAATGCTTTACACATTGCCACTGTGATAAGCCTGACTGCTCTGTGGCAAGCTACCAAATGTACCGCCCCCAACATAACACGACTAGAGGCTCCTATTATGGAAGTGTAAAGGTATTGAGAAGACTACAGAATAAGATGCATGCCATACTGGTGTAGAATAAAATTATTTAATGTTATTTAATGTAGAAAATTAAGAACAATTGATCACTCTCAAAGTATCCTCCAAATTAGTTCCTGACTATAAAGCCTTGCAAGACATGCACCCCTGGAAGAATGAGTCCCAAAGAGAGATACATCAATTTCAACTTGAAACATGGTCCACTCAGCACATCTGGCAAGAAATTGAGGAGGAAACAGGGGCGTATGATTTTCTGGAGGATATCAGTAGTTGTGCAGAGGACAATCTAAGATAGGACATACCGTCCTCATATTGTTTTCATAGGAAAAACAATGCAAAGCTTTTTATGCTCTGTTAAGGAGTGATATTCAAAGGAATAAATACATTTTTGTTCTTTTAGAAATAGAAAAGAAACCCCTTTTAGGAGTAAACTGTCTGCCTGTTAGATTGAAAACTCTAATATCTGATATTCCTTTTAAAAGAAAATTTAAAAAGTAAAATCGTAAGCTTGGCTAAGAAGTATTGATAAAAAATTGCTATCATCAGACCATTGTTCCAACCATTTTAAAATACTTAAGCGTAGGACAAAAACTCACTCTTATTCTGTGATCTAGTCTACAGATAATAGGGTGCTTATCAACAGGTTTGCTATTGATATATTTGTGATTTAAACAAATTGCTGATCAGTGTGTTTTAACTGTTCTGAATGACTTACCATAAGGAAGAAACTAGAGAACTTAGATATTGATTATGTACGAAGAGTCTGCAGACAGGGGATTCGATTTTGATTCCACTCCCTCTCCCAGCCCTATTCGGAGCATCACAGCCCTTAAGTAGTCCCACCTGATCGAGTCGAAGGCCTTCTCGAAGTCCACCACGAGGAATACTCCAGATGGGGGTTTCTCCTCGCTGGGCATATGCAGAACAGCGAAAATTCACCTCAGATTCAGCGAGGTATTGCGATTCAGGACAAAACCGTTCTGGTCTGCGTGCACAAGTGTGGGTATGTGGCAAAGCAAACGGTTGGCCATGATCTTACAGAGGATTTTAAAATCGCTGTTCAGCATTGACAAGGGGCGAAAGTCGGACACTGATGCCTCCTTGGATTTTGTCTTCGGCAGTGGGACCACCAATGCCTCCCTCAGGGTACCCGGCAGCTCACCGTGGTCTAATGCCTCCGTGTACATTTCTACTAACTGGGGGGCCAGCAGTGTCACATATTTTTTATAAAAGTCCATGGGGAGGCCATCTGTCCGTCCGTTCCTGGGGTCTTCCCAGGGGCCAGTTGCGATATAGCTTCACTGACCTCCTCCACTGTCACTGGTCCCCCCAGACCATCCCTCTCCTCGATCGCTAAGGTCGTCATTGGGAGCTGTTGTAGAAAACTATCAAGGGCCATCGTCCTAAGCTCACCAGGCTTCCTATACAGGTGAGTATAATATTCCTTGAATGCGTAATTTATAGGGCCCAGTCTAAGTCTACGCTCCCCTTCCTTGTCCAGCACGCTCACTGTCCCCCCCTGGCCTCACCAACCACACCAGCATTTTCCCTGATCTGCCCTCCTCTGCTTGTAATGAGGCGAGATATTTTTGCAAATTGTGGCATCGGAGTTGTTCCTCGACCTGGGAGTGGGCTCTCCGTGCTTGGTCTTATTCCTCGCTCTCCTGTGCGTCCACTCCCTGTCTCAGTTCCCCCTCATGTATTTTCTTCTCTAGGTTAGTCAGTTCCCTTTCAAGTGTATGCCTCACCCCAACCGACTGTCCTAGACAATAACCTCTTGTCACCTCTTTAAGTGTTTCCCACTCCGTGGATCTAGAGGAGGTAGATCCTTTATTGGTCTTAATATAGTCTGCCAGGTGTAGTTGCAAGGCGTCTCTATATGCCTGATCCTCAAGCGCAGCAGGGGCCAGTCTCCATGTTGAGATGGGAGGCCTGTCCTCCGTCACCCTCCAAGTCAGTAATAAGGGATTGTGATCGGACAGAGTACGTCCAAGATATTCAGAATGAGTCATTCCCCGTGCCAGGGTTGCTGTGCATACCACTCTATCAATTCTGGTGTGGACTCGGCGGAGGCCCGAGTAGTACGAGTACTCTTTCTCATTCAAGTGTTGTTCCCGCCAGATGTCCACCAGTCCCCAAGAATCCAACCATTCTCTCAGTTTTTTGGCTATCTTACTTGTCACTGCCCCCTGCAGTGGCGTTGTGGACCAGTCCATGTCTATGTCTAGTACACTATTAAAATCTCCCCCGACTAACAGTTCTCCTATCCACGGGCGAGTAAGATGACTTGATAACCGTGTCATAAAGGGGACCTGATCTTGGTTAGGAGCGTATATACAGCTCAGGACTATTGGAGTGCCGTGTAACTTCCCATCCAAAATCACAAACCTGCCTTCGCGATCTATGTTGGAGGATTCTACCTCAAAGGGGACCCCGGCTCGCACCCATATCAGTACTCCCCGTGCGTATGCAGAATATTCCGTAGCGAACACCTGCCCCCTCCACCTGCGTCTCAGCTTCTCCACCTCCCCAGCTGCTAAATGGGTCTCTTGCAGCATTGCCACTTGAATGCCTCTTCTCTTTAAGTAGGACTTTATTCTATGCCTTTTAGCTGGTGTGCCCATCCCCCGGATGTTCCATGTTAGGAAGTTATATTTTGCATGATGGCATATTATTCTTATGGTAGCCTTCCCATCCCGCCCCAGCGGTCGACCTCCCCTTGAGTTCTATCGGATACCTGATATAGTCAAACCACATCTCCCACAGCGCCATCAGAATTTGCAATTGCGTAACCCAACTCCCCCTCCCCAGGGCGCCTCTCGAACAGCAGGTTGCCCAGAAAACTGTGCAACAGTGCAACTTATTCAAACTTTTAACTGCAGTTCTCGTCAGCCTGACAGAAAGGGCGAGATTCCAGTTGGGGGGGCCATGTCCAGAGGGGCCTCATGTTCACCTGTTTCACCTTGCCACAGGGCCTTCTTGTGTGCTTAGTTATCCAAGTTCGTCTGCTGTCTGCGGGGTTATCTTTGGAGCCCGTGCCGAACAGCCCGAGTCCCCGTCCGAAGACATCACCGTGTCATCTGATTCTCCTCCAGAGCCCTCCTGGGGGGACCCCTCACCGCTCATGCGGGCTGCCGCCTCCAGTGCCGCCCTCCTGCACTTTTCCTTTTGCGTCTGGGTTGGCGCCAAACGGGGGCGATTCCTGGTCCGCCGCCCTCCCAGGCCCCGGCGGGACCCGCTCCCAGCCGGGCCCTCTCTCGCATGCCGCCCCGGTTGGGATCCATGGGCCTCCAGCCACTCCCACGCCTCCTCGGGGGACTGGAAGAATGGTGACTTACCATCCAGTATCCCTTTCAGCCTGACCGGGTAAAGCAGAGAATATTGGATCCCTCTTAACTGCCATGAATGAAGCTCGCTTGTTCTGAACATCCAATGTAAAATCTGGGAACAGCGTTACCTCTCCATTTGCTACCCTAAAAGGGCCCGCCTCTCTGTCCCTCTGCAGAAGAATGTCTTTATCTCTGTAGTGCAGTAATCTGGCGATCACTACATGGGGGGCCTGCCCGGGGCGAGGGGCCTTGAGGGTACCCGGTGCGCACCTTCCAGCGTGTAGAAGGGGGTCAGGGGATCCGGTGCCACAACTGTGCATAACCATTTCTCGAGGAATTCCACCATATTCGTGCCCTCCGCGACTTCCGGGAGGCCAACCAATCGCACATTATTCCTCTGGTTTCTCCCCTCCACATCCTCCGCCCTCTGTTCCAGGCGTGCCACTCTGTCCGTGAGGCACGTCACCTCAGCCAGTAGGTCTTTTTGTTTTGGTGCAATTTCCGCCAGCGTGGTCTCTGTCTCTTTGACTCTGTCCACCAGTTTGTGATGATCTGCCCTCAAGAGTCCTACTTCAACTGCGACCTGATTGATGTTGTGCTGCAGCGTTGTCTTTGTGTCTTCGATTGCCCCCAGTATTTTGTCTAAGGTGTCCTGTACTTTAATTTGTGATGGGTCCTGCGGGTCCCCCCCTTTGCGCTCAGGGGGCGTTGCGTTGTCCATGACTCTACTCTTATGCCGGTTCTTGTGGGACATTAAATATATGAGGAGTCGCACCTACGGGACCACGGCGGTGGCCAGACTGTTAATGCGGCCTCTCCTCCTCTCGGGACCTCCACTGTTAGCCCGATTCAGACTGCGTTACGTCTCCCAGTTGACTTCCCCCCAGTCCTCTGCGATACCGATCTAGCAGTCGCAAGTTTCCAGTGGGTCCTTTGTATGCTCCGCAGGAATGGGAGGCTCCTCGTCGTTAGGTTATGGCCGTCCGCCACCACCAGACCGAGGCCCAGCACGACTGCTTCCTCTCTCAGTGTGTGCAGGGAACTGCGCCCGTCCGGGTCCCACCAGGGCGCCCCGGGATCGTCCCCTTACTGACTTTACTTGGTGGCTCCCCAGGAAGCGCTGGTCTGATCTTAATGTGGTGCTGGGGGCCGCGGTGCATCCGCCCACCCGCTCCGCGCGGCGCAACTCACTAGTGCAGCTCTTCGATCGGAAGTGCCCCACCTGGGCCCGCTCCAAGGTCCCCTCTCTTCCAGGGGTGTTTGGGATAACCCGGTGGCTCCTCGTTCTGCGTTTACTGGGGCGTGGCCTGGGGCCTCCAGGTGTCGCACCACCAGGGCCCAGGGCCCTTCCCAGTGTCCCAGCCGCCTCGCTGTTCACTAGGAGGTCGCCGGTACTCCTCTCCTGTTTCGAGCTGACGGGGTCGCCCACCACTCTCACCTCTCTGGGTGGCGACGCTCCTCAGTCCTCGGGCGGTCAGTGCCGCCCCAGGCACTCACTAGGCGCGCCCGGGGGCTGGTCGGGCCTCACGCGGTCCCACGCCTGGCTCCTCCAGTTGCCACGTCAGCAGGGCTCCGTGGCCCTACACAGGATCCTAGCCGTCCCACTGCATACCAGGGGGCCCGGGTTCCTCTCCTCAACTTCGGGCTGGTGAAGCCACCCACCGCGCCCACCTTCTTGGGGCGACGCTCCGCAGCCTTGGCTGCAGTTCCCAGGCAGTCGACGCCGCCCCCGGCACTCTCTTGGCGAGTCCGAGGGCCGGCCTCAGCTCCGCGCAGGCCCGCACCTCCGCTCCTTCCTCCAGCCATCGGCCGCACTGCAAGACAATGCCCCTCCCGGTGCCCCGGTCGTCACACCGCACACCCAGGGGCCGCCGGAACTCCTTAGCCCCTGGCCGGCAGGGCAGTCCACTGTGCCTACCTTCTCTGGGGTCACTCTTTGCAGCTCCAGCCGCGGCTCCCCGGCTGTCAGGACTGCCCCCGGCTCCCTCTCGGTGCGCCCGGCCGTCGGCTCCAGCCCTGCGTGGACTCGCACCTTCACACAGTTCCCCGGCTCCGGCCGAGGTACAGGCCGCCGGCTCCTCGCACCGCCGGTCCAGCTCAGACCCGCGTGTCAGGGTCTAGGAAGGACTCCGCGGCTCGCCCGCCGGTCCCCTCGAGCACTCCCCGCAGCACCAACACGGGTTGCCCCCGGGGCCGGCTCTCAGTTCGCAGATAATTACAGGCCCCTCCGGAGCGAGGGGATTATACGTGCGCCATCTTCGACTTCTTGGCCACGCCCCGGTAAACTGTGTTAAAGGCAGCTGAGAGGTCCAATAATATTAGAAGGCAGGAGTTATCTTCATCTATGGTTAGAGGGCATTGTCTACAATGTGTAAGGTAGCACTCCACGTGCCTCAATGTGATGTGGAATTAGACTAGTAGTCTGCATGAGATGGTTGGCATTGATGTCATCTTGGAGCTGAACGTAGACTGCTTTATCTTGCTTATGAATGGTAGGCAAGTGATTGCCCAGTAGCCAGGGGCCTGGCATTATTTTAGGGGAAGGGGGCATGCTGAGCCCATCCCCAGGCCTATTACAGCCCCAGGCACACCATCCCACAGGGCCCAGCAGCATTTTGAAGGGGGAGAGCTGCAAGTGGACCCCATCCCCAGGGCCTGTGGCTATTTTGAGGAGAAGAGGGGCAGTAAAGCCTCCATCCCCAGTCTGTGGTCCTCAGAGACCCCATCTTTGGGGCCTGGCAGCATTAACAAGGGGAGGGCACATGGCTGATTTTGGCCCCATGGAACCCCATCCCCCACAAGGCCCCTGCAGCCCTAGCCATCTTCCTGCATACAGTGGGAGCCAGCATTGCTCCTGCCTGCAGGGGTAGCTAATAATGCTGCTCCACACGGGTAGGAGCAATATTTTCATCTATTTCCCTGCCTGCTTCACTGCAAGCAGGGTAACAGATCAAAAGACCGCTTCCAGTGAGCTTGGTGGGGGCAGGACTGTGGACTGCAAGCCCCGAAGCTTCTTCCGAAGCAGCCAGTTGGGGACGCATCCTCAGTGCTGGACTTTGTACTGTGAGCCCCTTTGTCAATGTCCTTCTCGGCTGTGACCACACATGGCAACCTTGCTACTCTCAGGAACCAACAATATATACGCATCTTCAAGCCAGACCTTGCATCACCTCAGGCTGTGCAACGCTTTCTTGATGCAGGACCTCACAACGCTCCACAACCAGGAATTAAGGTACTCTTGTTCAGTGGGCCTAACTGGGTCACTGTTGTCGGCCTCCACTCCCTCACTGTTTACCTAAACTTGTGACTTTGCTCCAGTCCAACATGGCCAGATAGCTACAGTTGGGGCTTTGTACTTTTTGGCTGTATTTTCACTGAAATATTTAAACTTGTGTACCCCCGGCTCTACTAATTAGAGTTTTGTCAATTTGGTCTAGTTTTATGTAATAAAAATTACTCTGTCTTTCTAATTAGGTGTGGGGTTCTTGATGTGTTATGTTAACATGTTATTACTGTTTGAAATGTTGCACAAATCCTTTACACATTGGCTCTAAGTTAAACCTGACTGCTCTGAGACAAGCTACCTGACGGATGAGCACAGGTTAATTTAGGATTTGCTTGTGACTTCACCATGGCAAGGACTGTGGTTGTGGTTTGAGTAGGGTTGCACTTCCCTCAAACAGTAACACCATTTTCTTGCAGGAACATTATGGGAGAATTCAGATGCAGCACGGAATGGGCAATACTAGGTGGTAAATATGATGGCATGCAGGTAGGGACCTGGGTTACAGACAGGGTGTTGGGTCTGGTGATAGTGGGTTCATCTAAATGTTTTACCAGGTGTTGTGTAGATCAGGAACACCACTGCTATCAAGGTTAACTATGGATTGTGCTAGAATTTAGATAGTTGTTAAGACAAAAAGAGAAGCTCTGCTGGTTGCATTATTGAATAAGTTAGAGCCATTATAGCTCAGTTGGAGATGCCTATCCTATTAATACCATTTCTAATGGCCGAATGGAGACAGACAGTGCTGTATGGGCAGCTACTGTGGGGAAACAAAACTCTGGGAGTGAAAGTGCTGACTCAGTATAAAGTCAGAAAGTATCTGCATTGAAAGGCACAGCTACAATTCTTGTGAGGGTGGAGATGGGGCTGCAACTGGTTAAAATGAAAATACCCATGTGTTTAGAGGTCATAGCTATAGAGAAAAAGATATGTTGCATCTTTAAAGGTGCAGTGTCTTGTGGTAGATGTCTTAACATCCCTTTGATTATGTTGGGTTGAGTGTATTTTGAGTAGTAGTAGTGTCTCAAGACAGCTGGGTTAGAGAAAGCACAGGCCTTCAGAGCTCTTGTGAGGGCTGAGAGAGGCTGCTCCCATGAATCCTGATGCTTCTTTCATGCTGGTTACCAACATGAAAACAGTGCCGGAAATCGCTAGTGCAGTTTTCTGGGTCCCATTGCCCGTTGGAGTCAGGAGAGATGAAAAGAGAAGAGATTGTCCTAAAGTGAGTGCCTTTTTTTCATTTTATTATTATTGTAACTTCCCCTCCGCCCACACCATTGTAAATATGAGCCAATGGTCACTGGAATAGGACCAACACAATTAGGATGCAGAAAGACACAATTCTTTACTGATGCCACTGCATCTGCTGCACGTATGAAAGCTACAACGCTTGTTGTGCATGGTAGACAATCTTGTAACAGTACTGCAACAAATCTAATTGTCCTGTGACTAAGAAAAGTTTGCAGTGCTACAGGGAAGCTTACATAATCCTTACCTAAAAAAAAGGGAATCTAATATAATGAATTTCTGGGCAGAGTACAAAACATCGATTGAGTGTGTAGTGATTTTTAAAGTCACATAGAGAAGGATGATGTGAAATGAGACTTAGCAGGAGAAGTGGTGCCGCGAACACTCCAGTGACCATCATCCTTCCTGTATTTCAGCTTTTCGATTGTGAACAGCATTAACTGGAATAAGAACAGTGTAGCATAGGTCACTTGGGTCTGTTAGAAACTATGAGCAGCAGCATCGCCTCTACCATCTCTCAAATTTATTCAGCGACTTTATTTTTCTAAACCATGGGACTGAATGGGTTGACGTTCTGGTCAGTCCCACTATCTCCCATTGACACACAGGGCTAACTTTAGTACTGATGGCGTCCAGCATGAAAGTCATTTTTGGCGCCCCCCCACTACCTCCGTCTCCCAGAATTCCCTCACTACCACTCTCCAACAGTTCATTTCATTTGTCCATAGCCTCTCTATGACATACATTTCATTTTTTATAGTGCTACTCATAGCTCACTCACACCCAGTTCTTTGATCTGCATGGTACACGTTATTTGCAGCAGGCACATTAACCCTCCACGATAGTTTATGAAGAGACAAAACTGCCACTGAACACAATTCCAATCTCTCAGCAGTTATGTTATGTCATGTTGGTACGTTATTTTATGTTATAGGCATTTATAAAGTGCACTAAACCCAAGGGTATTAAGGCGCTGGCAGAAACCCGCTCAAGGCAAAGGAACACTTATTTGTTCAAATCCATTCTGAGTAAAAAGCCAAGTTTTCAGTCGTTTTTTGAAGATTGAGAAGATTTCCACATCTGCAATATCAGATGGCAGGATATTCCATAATTTGGCTGCTCCCACTGAAAAAGCCCTTCCTCCCCATCTGGCTCTACGAAATCTAGGGACAGTTGTCAGTCTGCAAGAGGAAGATCTGAGAGATCTTGCAGGTACATACCAATGGAACATGGTATTAAGCTGTTCAGTGTTTGTAAGATAAAGGGCTTTATGGACCATACACATGACTTTGAAAGCAATTCTCTTTCTGATGGGAAGTCAGTGAAGAGCTGGCAGACCTTCTCTAACTGAAACCTGCCTGGGAATATTCAGAATGAGCCAAGCAGCAGCGTTTTGGTTCGCCTGCAGCTTTTCAATACCTCTCTTACGCATATTAAGATAGAGGGAATTACAATAATCTAATCGAGAGTTCATAAGAGCAATGACAACTGTCTGTCGTAGTTCATCAAGGATGAAAGGGAAAATCTTTCTCAGTACTCTGATAATATAAAAACAGGTGTTGGACGTGTGACTAGCGTGGGCATTAAAGTTCAAAGAATTATCTACTAAGATACCCAGGTTTGTGACAGAATCCACAGGGGTAGGAAAAGATCCACACTCCTCGAGTCACCTGATATCAGACCATATTATGTTCTGTGCAATAAAAATCAGCACCTCAGTCTTTCCAGCATTGAGTTTGAGCGCATTGCTGCTCATCCATTTCTTGATGCTGGACGTACACTGCCTAAAGGACTGGGCAACACAGGTCACATCATTGGAGATTGTCACAATTATCTGTATTTCATCAGCATAAGATTGAATTTCAAAGCCAAAGGACTGGACCAGGGCTGCCAGAGGCACCACATATATGCTAAAGAGAGTCGGACTCAACACAGAGCCCTGGGGGACACCACAAGGAAGACTGAAGGCATCAGTCTTGAAGTCCCTGAAATCGACCCCCTGGACTCTGTCAGTGAGGAAGGAAGATAGTAGACTGAGAGCGCGGCCACTAACCCCAATCTCCTCCAGCCATTGAATCATCCAAGCAGGCCAAACGTGTCAAATGTAGAGGACAAATCAAGTATGAGTAGAATGACCACACACCCCTGATCAACGTGGCGCCGAATATTATCAGTTACTACCACAAGTGTGGTTTCTGTATTATGATTGAATCTAAAAGGGATCCAAGGAGCCCTGTATTTCAATATATTCAACAAGTTTTAACAATCAACAATGTTCAGTAGGAACACTAATCACCAGAGTTATCTTGGCGTTTTTATTGTTGCCTGAAAAGTGCTGGAAGCACAAGTAAAGTCACTTTCTTTTAAACCAAAACTTATTTTTAAACAGCAGCACCCCCCCCCACTAAAGTCAACGCCAGGTGCAGCTGCAGCAGTCACTCCATCCTACAGCCGGCCCTGGTTACTGGGGTATGTTAGGAACCATCAGCAGCAGCATCACCTCTACTATCTCTCATGTTTCTTCAGTGCCCTTGACTTTATTATCTTTAACTATAGTACTGAATGAGTTTAAGTTCTGGTCAGTGTCACTGTCTACCATTGACAAGAAGTAACTACTGCATAAGGACGTACAGCTTCTGTGTGCATTCATTCTAGCTGTCGGAGCCTCTAGGGAAGTGAGTCAGAGCATTGTAGTGGTCTAACATGTAATTAATAATGTCAGCTACTGCTATGCTCTATGCATCCTGGTGACTGCTATACTCTATGCATCCTGGTGAAGGGAAAAAACGTTCCCTACTGGATTGGTGGATGAACAGGAAATGCATATTGTACTTTTTTAAACTCCTGAATTGATCAATGTCAGTATTCACATTGTTCATCGTACCATTGCGGATATACTGCAAGGCACAATTAATTTTTATACCACATTCTTTTCCACATTTTTGGCATCTAGAACCCTGTAAAGAACAGGGGTTGCTATCAACGAATTCAATGGTACTCAATTTACCGATGTCAGAAGGATAGAAGCTGATTGGTCATGCTAGGATTCAAACTTATAACCTGAAGTAATGCCAGATGTTAGCAGTGAGCATCTACATCAATGAGGCATGTTCCCAGCTAACCAATATAGCCATGCCCTAACGTTCTTGATGTCATGTGTCATATGAGATTGATCCGTTTTTTAAACAGCAGCAGCAGAGGGTATCTGAATCAGTGGCACCAGTCAAAATATTCAGATCCTAATCAACTGCATAGAAATGACAGTGCAGTGTATGTTAAAGGTGGGACATGTACTCATGTGTTTTACATGTCCTAACAGTGAAATACTGCCTCATAAGGTTTTCACTGTTGCAAGGCCTATCTCCCTCATAGGTTAACATGGGGGCTGCCTTTAAATATATTTTAAGTGCAGTTTCCCTTTGAGAGCAGATAGAAATGTGGAGTTTTGTGTCTCTGAATTCACAATTTTAAATACATATTTTGGCAGAGTTGTTTTTTACATTGTCAGTTTAAAAATGCCACTTTTAGAAAGTGGGCATTTTCTTGCTTAAACCATTCTGTGACTCTGCCTACTTGTGTATTCTCTGTCTGGGTCCGACTGACAGTTTGTGAATCCCCTCTAGACAGTGACACAAAGGGAGCTGGGGTGTATCCTGCATATCCCAATGGGCCATCTGAGCTTGAGAAGAGGGAGGAGTGGTCACTTACACCTGAATGGGCTGTGCCTGCCCTCACACAATGCAATCTCCAACCCCTTGCTGTTAGTTTGGAGCCAGACCTGAGCAAGACAGGATCTTGTAAACAACAAAGACTTTCCTTTGAAGTTTGCCAATTTCAAAGGCAGACAGGGGTATAACTAGTGGACCCAAACCCCTGATTTTTAGATTACTTCTGGATTCAAGAGGAACCTCTGCCAAGGAGAAGAGCTCAAGTACTTCCCCTATGCCTGTGATTCTGCTTTGCTGGGTTGGCCTGCAGTTGCTGTTTCTGCCTGAAAGAAGACAAAGACTGGACTTTTGGTATATTCCTGCTTGTAAAAAATCTCCAAGGGCTTGGACTGAGCTTGCCTTCTGTTTTGAAGTCTCAGGGGCACCAAAGACTTCCTCTGCTAGCACCCAGACTCTCTGCTGAGACTACTGCCCTGCCAAGTGGTGCCCCATCCAGTCTTTGGGCCCTTGAAAGGTGAAGTTGTCAGAACAAGGACTGAAAACTACACACAGAAGACCGTGAGGGGAAACTTTTGGCGCATCACCTGCAATGCGGAACTTACACTTTAGGGAACTCCTATGTGTGTTCATGTGCTCCTTGCAAAAGGGCAGAAAGCAGTCACTAACAGTGAGGCTAGCCATTAGCTAAAGTGGGTTAACCTGCTGCCCAATGCTGTTTGATGTAGTGAGCAGAAGAAAAAAAGTGAGTGACACAGTCTCAGATCAATAGCAGTGGCGTAACAAAGGCCCCTGCAGCCCCCACAAGGCAGGGGGGGCCAAGCACCAGGGGGCACCCCCAGCATCATACACTGTGCACAGGCGGCAGGCCTCTACCTGAGTCCACGGGGGAGAGATCCCCTACAGGTACTTTGCAAAGGGGTCCTTACGTTTTTTTATGCCATTGACCAATGGATAAAGAGGCCTGGCTGAAATCTCCTATCAATAAGTATAAATGGGATAAAGTACCCACGCCATACATAATAAGTAGTCACAGTGGAGTCCCCTTACCATATAAAGGGGTAAGGGCCTAAGGGTGAATTCTTTTATTAGGTCATGAAACTCCAAGGTGACTTGCAATATCTCTAAAATGCATTACAGATTGTATTTTATTTCTTATTATAGTCACACCATCACCCTGCCCTAAAACCTTTCAAATCTTTGTTGTCTTGTTCTTTTATATGGACACAATAGAATAATGTAGACATTAAGAATAAAAGCAGAATGTAGTGCGAAATTAAAAACATTGAAATCTGTTAGTTACTTGTTGCAAAAAGATGTTAGGATACGTTTAATGTCAGTTAAAAAAAGTATGAGGGTCGCAATTTGTAGATGAATGCAGAAATAGTTTTTTTGTAATGGCCTTTAATGTGCAAAAATAAACTTTTCAATAAATATATACTTTCTGCTTATTACTGCTCCTTGAATAACAATAAGATTAGATGAATAGAAAAACTGTTTTTGTTTGCTGCTTTGCTTACACTGCAGCGGTAATTATGGTCGGTTACCTGCCTTTCACCTTTGCCGCTGGTAGCATGCCGTGTAACATTACAACTCAACTCTAATAACTTATGATAACTTACATGCAGTAGAGCATATGCGTGCTTTCGTTATCACAGACGACTAGAGACGCCGAAGTTCGAAGTAATAAGGAAACTAGACAGGCTACTATTATACAGTGATAGCAGGTTCACAGGTATGATAAATCTCTAAATATTAAGCTGCATTGTTTTGGTTGGCAATAAAACTTTGTCAAGCGTGCTCTTGTTCAGCCATGATATTCTGCACTTACAAAAAAATCAACCTGCACTTCTGAAATATTGGAGATGAAACTTCAAACGCGTTCACATCATATTCCTCGAAAGTGGTAGCATATGCCTTTAAAGAAATAACTTGCGGCTTTTCTCTCCTCATTCTAACGTATTTAACATGAGCATGTATTTAAATACTTCTACCACAAGGTGGCAGTGTGCGCCTGTCTACTGCAATTTTTAGGACTATCGTTCAACTGCGTTAGCTCTCAACCAAGCTCTCAGTCACTAAAACGCAGGGTCGAGAGAATGGGCTACTGCTCCTATTCTTTGCAGGTGTTCTTCTTCGAGAACATTCGATTGCACTGCAGGATTTAACAAAGAAGTTCAGTTGCAATGAATGGATTAGGCACCGTCAGTACCCAACAACGGTGGAGCCAGTGTTGTGGCAAAGGGACCAATGAGCCACACGCAAGCAATGAACTGAGGCCTCATATTCCCTGTTTTCATAGTAAAGCACAGTGCTTAAATTGTAAATGAAAACGTGCCAGTGCCCAAGGCCACCCTCTTAAACAGACGGCTGCTGCAATCAAATGTTCGAGCACAAAATACTGAGGCAGAGTTATCCTAAAGCCATCTTGGGCCTCTTTAATCTATTTACGGCTACTCCTTGCCTCTTCAACTTGCAGCTTTCTGCTTTCTCTGCTTGTGACGCTTCTTCGTATTTATCTTCCTCATTCTTTCACATAAGGGTAATTTACTCGCAGAAAATGTTTGGGGCAGGAAAATAAGTGGCTGCCCTAAAAAATAAGTGCAGGTGGCCCGCACTGGTAACAAGCACAAATTAAGCACTGGTAAAGCACAGCCTCTAATTGGGTTGAAGAGGGCCCTAAAACCTGTTGAGCCTGTCGCCGCTGGACCTGCTGCGCTACTGCTAGCCACACCCCTGGGTGGTGCATAGTTATCACTTTGAAGGAAGACCCCTTTAGTCGCGGCTTATGGTTTTTGTACAGGGGTCCTGGGAGTACTTAGACAGCAGTAAGGAGTTGCTGTGATAAAATAGGTTGCATCTACTTCATGGTTAGCAAGATGCTGCAGCACCATGCAAATCCTAAAACGGTCTCTCAGCAATTGTTGGGGAAGATGATCTCCATTTCTGAGGGTGCCTAGTGCAGTGTCCAACTTGAAATAACTTAGAAAGGGACTCGGGACTTAAGTGGGACTGGAGGACGAAATTATGCGGCTGCGTTGACTCCATTATGCGGCTAGAAAAAAGCAAATTTTTCCGTGTACTATGGCTAATTCTGTCACAGGATCACTTAACTATTTGTTCATTTAAAACATAATAATACTGTCTGGGCAATACTTTCACCTCACTGGTACCAGTTTGCAGCAAAACAAAAGGATGATGAACGGAGTGCTGAACAATGCAAACACTCACCCCCAGTCACAGATCTGGGTTTAATCCATCGCTCTTTTGCTCACCATGCCACCCAAGTTTGGACCCAGCCATATGCAAATCAGTCTTGACCCTGTTCCTCGTGGGAACAGTCCAGCCCGAACTGCCAAGCCAGGTCCTCCCTGAACCGGAAACAAGCAGCCTGGGACCGGTTTTAGGGTTTCACCCTTCATCAGTCAGGCTAGCAAGTAGCAATTTATGCCCAGATCTTTGTATTGGGGGTGAATGTTTGACATTGTTCAGCATTTCTTCCATCACTTGTTCTTTTTGCATTTGTCACCAGTTTGCAGCCTCAATACACCAAACAGCAACTTAACGGAAGGGACCAGTTAATCTTTGCGGAGGATATGCTAAGGTGGACTTTTTAAAAAACATTTTTTACCTGTTTGAACTTGACACTTTTTTTGGAAAATGCAAATTCTTCAGCAGATGCTGTATTATGTGCAAGTGTGGTAAATCCATAATTATGCAGATTGCTGCCGTGCCAGAATCATATCATTCCAGTGGCCCTGATCTTAGTTCTTGCTTTTGACAATAGATCTGGTTCACACTAGAAAAAAAGGCAGTATTTACTAACTAAAGTCACAATACCAAATGCCGTTCAGCATGGATATACTTTCACATAATGTAAAAAAGAAAACAAACTATTGATTTTTGGAAATCATATATTCATTTGCGATAGCTTTATGTAGTATTTAAAATTGCTGAGAATATTTTTGTAATAGTCTAATTATTTTCCTGAAAGTCCTGTTTTCTTCTTTATATTGTTTCCATACAGCTAGACACTTCCTGGAAGGCTGCAATAAAGGCTTGATATCATTCAGCCTCATTGTTTGTACGTCTGGTATCAGCCAATGCCTTTTGATGTTAATAAAATTATAAATATGACATTTATACAAAATTATATGTATAATATGATTAGCTATAGGTTTTCGGCCATCCTTCTTCATCCATGTGTCTGTCAGTGTGTTATTCACATTTTTGCCCTCCCCACAGCTCCTTTCCCCCTCAGCATACAGCATGTTGTAAAGGGTCAGTCCACTTCAGCCATTGGCTTCCCTCTCTACGCGTGACTGGATTTTATTCTTGCACAATGCACACATAGAACAAAAAGTATTCCCTTGTGCAGTTTCACAAAAAAAACATTCACTAACATCGGGAAAGCCGAAGGTAGGAAACCAACGCCAGCCCTATTGGTTTTGCTAGTGTTTAATCAACCCTTGCGTCTACTGTTTCAGTTTGTTGGGCAAAGCACTGGTCACCTGGTATTGTCTATTCCAAAGTGCCGGCTCACAGAAGAAGTTGGCCGATGCAAGTCTTGCAGCAGGAACAGCGGCCCCTCAGCATCATTTTTAGGGTCGTGCATGCACTAGCGCATGAATCTCTCTCGCAAGACTCTTTTGTGTACAGCGAAAGGCTTGGAGCCCGTCTGTCACTCACCATTTGATGGTTTGCCACTCTTCTTTACAGCCTCGTAATTCAACAAGGCAGGCCTGGCATCATTTCCGTTCCTCTGTGTGGACCAGGGACCAAGCACTGATTGATTCATCTTAATTTGTGCCCGGCCACTGCTCCCGACATGATCAAGATACTATTATGTTCATTTTAACTTCTAGTGTCCTTCTAACAAAAGGCTAGTGACTATCAAAAACGTGCCCAGCAGGACAAATAAAATTGTAAAGTTTTATTTTTTAAATTGATCTTTCTTTAATTTTGCCAAGACATCTTTTCTCACTTTCCATTCATTTTTTTGTTTTGTTTTTGCTCGAGGGCGCTCTTCTCAAAAGATGACAATTAACTTGTTCAAAATATTGGAAAGCCACATTGTGTTTTTCATTATGTGTAATTTCAGAAGTAATGCTTTAACACATAATCATGCAGTTCACCCCAATCCACCCACTCCAATCCGCCCCACTACAATCCACCCGAATTCACCCCACTTTACCCCCACAACAATCCACTCCAATCCAAGCCTTTCACCCCAATCTAATCCACTTCAACCCACCCAACTCTAGTCCTCCAAACCACTCCAATCTAATCTGCACCACTCCAATCCCAAACAACCCATACCAATCTAAAACAATCTGCCCCACTCCAATCAGCCTCACCCCAATCCAATCCACTCTGCTCTATCCCAATTCATCCCACCACAAACCACCCCACTACAATTCAGTTCGCCCCACACAATCCAATCCAGCCCAGTCCATCTCACTCCAGTCCAATACACCTCACCCCAATCCAATCCACCCCACTCCAGTCCAATCCACCCACCCCAATCCATCCCATCCCACTCCAATCAAATCCACTCCACACCAATGAAGTCCACTGCTACCCAATCCACTTCATTCCAATCCAATCCACCCAATCCAATACAATCCACTCTAATCCACCGTACTCCCGTCCAATCCACCCCACTCCAAACCACCTTAATCTACCCTCGTAGGGCTCCTCTCAGGACCTACTTAATGGAAGTTGCACTGCGGGCTTCCAGTGGATGCATGCAGTGGGCATGCTGTTGGTGCACCAAAGGCAAGCCTGTCTGTACCTATCTGCCCCTGGACCGTGCCCAGAGCCAGGAACCTTGGATCTCCCATCACTCGCTCCGACACCAGCACCGAACACTTAGCCTTGGACTCTAGCCCCTGCCACAAAAACTGCTGCCACATGACTACTTACTCTACAGCAGGACACTTCCCCTGCAGTTACTGCCGCTTCCCCTGCAACACCGGAACACCAGTACAAGCAACCACCATTACCTCACCAACTACGACTACACTGAATCAACTCTAATGCCTCCTGCTCAATGCCCAATCACTCTGCAAACACACATGGAGATCTGGGACACAATCACCTCCCTCACCCCCAATGTTGTCTTCCTCACCGAGACCTGGCTCAACCTGCATCCGCACCCACATTGCCGCAACCCCGCCCATTGACTATAAGATAGCACACAGAGACTGCACCAACAAGCACGGAGGCGGGATCGCTATCATCCACAAAGAGTCCATCCACTGCACCACCGCGGTGCACAACACCACTCCAATCATGGAACACCCCAGCTTCCTACTCAGAATAGACGGCAAAACTACCATCAGAGGCAACCTTGCCTACAGACCCCCAGGACCATGACCTGGCTTCTGCAACACCATTTCTGAATTCATCGCCCCCAAAGTCATCAAACCAAACACTACATCTTCCTCGGAGACCTCAATTTTCACCTCGGATACCCCAACAACATCAACACTACCAACCTTCTGGAAAGCATGAGCAACATAAGCCTCACCCAGCTAGTCACCGACCCCACACACATCGCAGGGTATAGACTCAACACCCATCTTCATGGCCAGCAACAAGTACACCACCACAATCACCTGGACAGACCACGTTATCATCCACTTCACCATCACAGCAACCCTCAGTGCCACCATCGGGCCACCCAGTACCAACAGTAGCTGGAACAAAGTGCCAGATTTACAAGGCTCTAGCATCTCCTTGCACCACATTAGCATCATTTTTTTATGCTAATGTGGCTCAACGAGGCAAAATTTGCCACGCCATATTTACAAAGTGGCACAATGCATCCATTTCGCAACTTTGCGACCCCTTGTGCCACATAATACCTGCACCAGGCATAATGTATGCAAGGGGGGCGTTCTGGCATTTTGAGGCATGCAAAAATGGCGCAAATCAATCTACAAGATTTCATTGTGCCATTTGTGGCATCATTTTTAATGCCTGCTCAAAGCAGGTGTTAAAAGAACACACAAATTAAAATCAGTGGGCCGCCTTGCACTTTGCTGCACTAGCGTAGACATTTTTTACGCTAGTGCAGCAGAGCACCACAATAGCTGCAAAAATGTTGACGTTATTGGCCTAACATGCACCATACTGTAAGGTGGCAGTGGGCGGTGCAAGAAATCTGATGCATCAGTACTGATACCCCAGCTTCTTGTAAATCTGGGCCAAAGTATCCAAAAACCAATGGACCAATACCCTCCACTCTTCCCAGCTGAATCAACAGAGTAGCCTCCATCAACCTCACCAAACTTAATAGGCTCTCCAAACAAGCCAGCTGGTACACCCCAGAACTGAGAACATTGGAACGCAAATGCAAACAACTGGAGAGGAAATGGTACACCTCCAAAGAGCTCACCAACCTGACCACATACAAGAGTTCACCCAACCAATACCACGACCTTCTAAAAGAAACAAGAAATAATGCCTTAGCCAAACACATTAAACCCAGTTCCAATGACAGCAAAGAGCTCTTCAGCATTGTTAAGAGTTCTCCAACCCCTCAGTGGCAGATAACATCATCACCCCCTCCTAAGAACTCTGTAACTCTGTGATGGACTTCTTCCATGAAAAGATCTCCACCATCTACAAAAACTTCAAACTCCAACCTACCGCTGCTGACACACTCATCCACCTTGACCTCACAGACGCCACCCCTGACCACCAGATTACTGCCTGCAACCAGCTCACTATGCAAAGCACCACCAACATCATGCACTCCATTCACTCAGGAGATCCCATGGGCCCTTGCCCACAACATATGTTCAACTTCTGCAACAACACCATCAACAACATGCTCTCAACCATCTTCAACACATCCACCACCTTCCTGAATGAGTGGAAACACACCAAAATGAAACCCCTCCTTAAGAAACCTTTCCCCGACCCCAGCAATCTCAGGAACTACTCGCCCATATCCCTGCTCCCCTTCCCCACCAAAGTCTTTAAAAAGGCCATCAGCCACCAACTCATGGAATACCTTGAGAACATGATCTTCTGGATGCATCCCAATCCCGCACAAACCACAGCACCGAAGCCACCCTTATTGCAGTCACCAACAACATCAGAATCCTCCTTGACTGGGGAGCAGTGGTGGCCCTGATCCTCCTCGACCTGTTGGCAGCTTTTGACACATTGTCCCACCACATCAAAAGGATCCATCAGATTGGAATCCAAAAGCATGCCTCACCCACCAGCAAAATACAGAAAGTCCATCTCCCATCTTTCACCTCAGAGCCCAAAAACATCATAAGTCCCGCTTGGACTATGGAAACACACTCTATGCAGGGATCACCTCTCACCTCCTCAAGAGGCTGCAGAGCATCCAGAATTCAGAAGCTCGACTCATACTTAACCTCCCGAGATGCACCCACATGACCCCCTAACTAATGAAACTCCACTGGCTCCTCATCTACAAGAGATGCCAATTCAAGATCCTGACTCACACCAATAAAGTCCTGCACAACCAATGACCAACTCACATCAACCACCACCCAAGCTTCCACCAACCTTCCAGACTCCTATGGTCCATCTCTCTCTACCTCACCCACATGCCCCACATCTGCTGAAGCACCAGCAACTGACGCTGCATCTCCTATCTTGCTGCAAACTCCTGGAACAGCCTAACCCTCTATCTCCGAACTTCCCCCTCTCTTGAGGAGTTCAGAAGGGGACTCAAGTCCTGGCTTTACAATGGATGCCTACGGAGCAGTGTAGACCTCAGCACCTGGATACCATCAGGGGTGATTAGTGCATGCTACAAGTTCTGATTGATGGTTTTCTATAGCACTGATATACAAAGTAGGTATGCATACAAATAATTTAACAAGTTAAATAAAACTTATCATACAGGTCTCATAAATGGAATAACATTTATTTGTGTGCTCCACTGATGTTAAGTGGCAGGCGCTAACCAAATTTGAGTCCAGTTTGCTGGCTCATCTTTTTATCCTTTTACTTTGAGGACAGGGCTATCAGCTCCATTCGGTGACAGCAATTCTGGTACCTAACTTCATGAAGCAGCTGGACATTTGGTGGGTGATAAGAATGCTTTGGGATAGGAAATGTACCTATGATCTCACTGGGACATTTTGAAACTAATAGTCTAGAATAACAAGCACTGACAAAAGCAGTCAGTCTGGCTTACATTTTGTTACAAGACATACATATTTGCTAACCAATGCTGGTTCATTGATTCTTTTGATAATTGTCATTACCTCACAGGCCATTTACTCATGCCACTCATTACTACTTTAAGGCATGCCCATCTCACCCAGACAGGCACCCCCTGCACCATTATTTCTAAAATCAGATTTCTCCTTCCCTTCACACAGCTAAGAGCGGGCTGGAGCTTTGCAATCCTCCATGAGAGATTGATGCTTGCTGTGCAAAGAGATGTGCTGGTGGCAGCTCATGCTGACTTTTGGTGCAAAGAGGCATGTTTGTGGTAGCAAGGAGCCATAAAGCTTGATTTTCAGAGCCCATGAGCCACATCAAGTGTCCAGGACATGAGGTGCACCACTCAGGTGTCAGGAACTCACTGCAGCTGGGTCCAGGAGCTGGTTGGGGAGCCTTTTATGTCCCTGAGGTTCAGATCAATTGGCTAACAGCTAAGCACTTTGAGTCGCTCTAGGGTCCTGGGTTCAAGATGAAGTTGCAAGTCCAGTTCTTCTTCCTTAGGCATGAGGGCAGCAAGTAAGCACAGTAGGGTAGCTGTTACTTCAGAGCAGCAGTCCAGCAGAGGGGCAGTCCTAGGAGGAGCAGAGCAGTCCTTCTTCCTCGAGGGGTACCCACAGGTCAAGAAGTTTACTGAAGAGTTGCTAGCTGAGGTCCAGTATTTATACCCAGTAGTGCCTTTGAAGTGGGAAAGAAGCATCTAGAAATTTCCCTTTGAATTCCCCGGGCATCCTGCCTTTCCTGCCCTGGCTCCCAACTAACTATATCGGGTATGCAGCCCTTTGTGTGGAGGCAGGACCTAGCCTCTTCAGGTGTAAGTGGGACTATGCCCAGCTCCTTCCTCCCATCCTTTCAGTGATAGCCTATCAGGGCACACTTAAGCTCCCTATTGTGTGTGGCTGTCTTGGAGGAATATACAAAGATCAACTGGTAGCTACACCCAGTCGTGTGACAAGAGACAGGCTACAGGCACTAACTGGCTAAAGCAAGAAATTGCCAACTTTCAAAAAGTGGCATTTTCAGAACTGCAATATAAAATCCAACTTCACCATAAATTAGGATTTCAAATTGTGATTCCAGAGACACCAAATATGAACTGGTCATCTCTTTCCATTCGAAAATTACACTTAAAAAATCCAATAAGGTAACTCAAATGTTATCCTATGGGAAGGATAGGTCTCACAGCAATTAAAAACAAATTCACTACCAGGATATGTAAAACTTAAAAGTACATACCCTACCTTTTAAATACATGGTACCCTGCCCTCTGGGCTATACAGAGCCTATCCTAGGGGTGACAAATGTATTACAAGGAAGGTTTGGGCCCAGCAAAATGCTTACATTGCCACATCAAAATGCACACAAAGGCTCTGTAATAATACGCCGGAGGCTTGTTTGAAGGACTGCTTAAGTGGGGGGCACAACTAGTGCTACAGGTCGACCAGCAGCATGTATTTTACAGACCCTGCGCACATGCATTGCCAGTTTAATAGTGACTTATAGGTAAGTTAAATAAGCCAATTGGTGTAAGCCAAAGTTATTATGTTGAAGACGAGAGCACAAGCACTTTGGCACTGGTTAGCAGTGGTAAAGTGTGCAGACTCCTAATGCCAGCAAAAATGAGATTAGCACAAAAGTGAAAGAGGAATGTAAAAAGTTGGGAGGAAGACTATGGCTGATAGGTCTAACAGTAGTTGAATCCTGTCATGTGGAAAGAGCTCCGCTGGTGGTTGGAATCCTATTATGTTCAAGCACAAACTCCTTTTTTCACTCATTGCTCAGATCATTACAACAATGGTTAGTGGTCTAGGATAGACAGCCATTCCAATGTCGAGAGCTATGTGTGCTTGTTGGTCTTCGAGAGAGCTGAGGCACTCATCAAACTGGAAGGAGTTGGAAGCTATCAGGAGAGTTCTTGTAGTCTTGGCAATATTAGTGAGAGGTTCAGAAGTTGTTGTCAGAACAGATAATTTGGCAGCAATGTCATATATCAACAGACAGGAGTGGAATCACTCCCGACTCTATCAGGAGTTTCAATCATCGTTTTCCAATGAGGCCAGGAGCATTTGATCATCCCCAGAACAATTTACTTCTAGTGTGTACACAATATGACAACAGACAAAGTCAGTAAGAGTTTACAATCATCTTAGGACTATTGTCTAAGCACAGACACTTTCAAGACAGTTTGCAAGAAATTGGAAGTGTTAGAGACTTTTTCCCAGATCAGCAGAATTCTCGAATTCTCTTGTTTCTTTCCCACTTTCAAGTGAAGTAAACTTGGAAAATAGATTCTCTGTCCAATCCCTGGCCAACAGGTCTCCTTCACACCTTTCCATGGCTTAGCGTAGTCTGAAATCCTTCACCATGAACTCTTGAACCCTGATTTGGACAATCTGTTAGTACATGTTAAAATGTTACTTTGGGTTTACTTTTGGGTTTACGTTTAGGACACACATGCCATACAAAAAAACTTCTTTACAATACAAAAGACAACATGAAGGGCATTTGCCAATGCTTTCTCAAAATATGTCTTCACTGGCCTGTTACTGTTTAAGAGACTTCGGTCAATACCCTATTTTCTCCTCCAGTACTTACGTTGCATTTCTCCAACAAGGTAAAGGGTCCACACTGTGCACTTCCTATATAGAATGCCGTTTCTTGAAAGAGTGGAAGCTTAACCGGAGGACATGGACCCAAATCCTCCAAAAGAGATGCACTGTTAAAGAAGAGGTAAGGTCCCACTTGAATAGACAAGATTTTGAAACACGTTAAACGACTATAAGCAGATTTATCATAGGTATTGATTCTTACACAGTTGATTGTCAGTGCAAGCCGAACTTGATCTACATAACATGCCTTGAGAAAGCCCTGGCGTACACGCCGGAAGGTTGAAACACGTGTTGGCTGAGTTTCTTCGTCTGTGCTGCACCCTAATTGAGAGTCACTTGTCCTCTGCAATAAAACCCGAAGTGGAGCAATTACAATTCTCAGTGTAATCTCATTCTTGTAAAATCAGCAAATTATTGGCACTTTGATATTTCAAAATCCAGTCTATTCAAGTGGGACCTTACCTTTTCTTTAACAGTACCTTGCATTTCTGACTGGCAGCACTCCAAGCATTGTGCATTATCCTTCCTGAATAGTAGCCAAATATAAAAATACCAGTCTTCTTTTAATTTTATTAGCTGCAGTACATTTCCATGGCTGCTTACACTTTTTATTAACAAGTGTTTTTTTCTGGGGTTTTGAGCATATTGACAGGTCAAAAAGTATATTGTCTGTAAGAGTGTCCACAGAGATGCTACTCTTCTTGAGGAGATGGAAGGTCTTGAATGTGGGCGTCTATGTGTAGCAGGTGACCGGTAGGCATCGTTTTGACTTTGCAATCAGTTCAATGATGGTGCATGCAGACCTTGGGCTTAAAGGGCGTGTATATGTTTGGGATAGGGTTGTTGGAGGGCGGTGGAAGACTAGGGAGTGACCTGATTTGGGATGCAGTTGGTGTCTGCGCATGGGGCATGAAGTAAATGTCATCTTGCCAACTGGGATGTGGTTAGGGGGAGCGAGCCCCTGAAGTGGGCTTCAGGTACGTCGGGAGCAGGGAGGACAGTTTTGGCCAATAAGGGGCTGCTTCTGAATTTACGGTGGCAGATTGATGTCCTGTGTAAGCTGAAGAACAAGGTCGAAGAGAGGGTCCCACGAGGGGGAGATGGGTCACCTACTTTTACTTTGGACCTCTTTAAAGTGCTAGGCCTCACCCTCGGCCTTTCCCCATTTGTGTATCGCTCTGTACCAGGTCTCCAGTCTAGGGGGCTGTGGTGATCGCCAGTGGAGAGTGACTGTGCACTTGGTAAAATGTAGCGCAAGGCTAGCAAAGTGTGCCCTAACTGCTGCACGCATCCCATGCCTAAATATTTCCAAAGCACAGAATTTTCAAGTCTCAACATCTGGGAGTTCCGTCATTTTGAGGAGCGGTTCATGGATTGTCCCTCAGTATGTGGAGAGGGCAGGGCTGGACCATATCAGGTATTATATGACAGAGTCAGTGGGGGGGTGGGCTCAGTATCCACTGTGGACCATTGGGCACAGAGCACATACCACATCTTATGGAGCTGTGGGTATTGACCCCTGGGGAGAGCAAAGTCATTTATTAAGTGGTTGATGGTGAAGATTCAACCGTCCATGAATAAGCCACCTTAGGTGGTAAGAGAACAGTTGTGCCAGGGTGTGAGGTCTCTGGATGAGACAGAGTTGGGAGGTTGTGGAAGACCCTTCAAGGGGGAAGCGGGAGCATACGGGCCAACATGAGGAGTGAGACTGAGCCCCAGCTGAACGCATTTGTGTGTGTTTGTTACCAACTGTGGCGATTGCTGATGAAGGGGAGCTACTTTGGGTATCAGGAAGCCCTGAAGGTGTATGGGGGTGAGGAAGCCCATGTCTTGATTCAGCCAGATTGCACCACACCAGCCACTGCAATACCTATTGAAGCTGGGTTGACAGGGAATAAGCCTCAAATGAAGGATGCGCCTTGGTCGCCCTTTTCCACAGGCAACTGTAGGCTCTGCAACACTATGTGATGGTGTTTATTGCCCCAGATGAGTTCTCCGAGCAGTGCATCTAGGTCCTGAAAAAACTGGCGAATAATAAAGGAGGTGTGGAAGAATTATCAATTTTTAAATAGCTATTTTCCTCGTTGTAGCCAGCAAAAGTGTTTTCCATAAATGCCCTCCTGAGGTTGCCCTCGAAGAGGTTTGTGGGGGAGTGATATACAGGTATTTCCAGGTACTGAATGGTGTTGCCTCTCCACTCCAGCCGCTGCCCACTCAGTCAGACCTCCACAGGGGCAGGGAGCCACACAGGGGAAACACACACAACTTTTCCCAGTTGGCCCATAGCCTGGCTATCTGTGCAAAGGAGTGCAAAGTGGCGTATATGAGAGCGAGGTCTGTATGGATTTCTAAGATGTAGAGGAGTAGGTCATCCGCATAGAGGGAGTCTGCATGGATAGTGCCCTCCAGGGGTATCCACCAAGCCTCCCCCTCCATCGGGAGTCTAGCAAAGAGAAGCTGCACTGCGAGAGCAAATAGGAGGGGGCAGCCCTGTCTAGTGCCCCCTTCTACAGGGAATGCTGCAAAAACCAACTAACCCAGCCGGACCCTGGACTTGGGTGCAGTGTACAGTAGTCACATATATGCACGAAGGCATTCGCCGATCCCCAGGGTGGACAGCACTTGAAATAAGTAGTCCCACTCCATGGTATAAAAAGTCTTTTCAAAGTCCAGAATTTTGCAGGCCGCATAGGGGAAGTGGTGGGGAGCCTGGGCACCATATATTCTGGGAAGTACTCCACCCTGAGAACAAAGCCATTTTGATCGGGGTGGACTAGGGTTTGCAGGATCTCGGCATAATGTTCGGCGAGTATTTTTCCCAAGCTTTTGTAATCCGTGCCCAATATAACTATAGAACGTGAGGAGAGTTAGGTCCGAATCGGGCTATAGGAGTGACATCAGAATGGATTCCCAGAGTGAGTAAGGTTGACACTTGGTGCACAGAGCCTTCTCATATACCCCAGGTCGGGGGCGAGTAGGGATCTGAAGGTACTATAATGTTCATATGGGAGACAATCTAGGCCTGGAGTTTTATTTCTAGCCAGCGTATGGATAGTCAGTTTGATCTCTTGGATGGTCAAGGGTTCATCCAGTTCTTCTCTACTGATGGGTGTTACTGTCAAGACGGGGCACCTGGAGAGAAAGGAGTTGCTGGCGGATGCTGAGTAGCAGTGTAGATCGAGGAGTAGTAAATGAAAAAGGCCTCGAGAATAGCTTGTTGTGTGTAAAGGCAGACACAGAAGGGCATGGTGATATCAATGATGGACTCAGACTGGGAGTCTTGGCGTGGTCACATGAAGGGACATCAGCAGCCATTCATGATACATCCCTCTCACTGGATGTAGGTTTTGTAAGCTCTAAAATTGAAGCAACGTATTTGGTCCGGGTCTGCCGCATATTGAGTCTTTGCGTCCACGAGTGCCTGCTTCCTAGAGACATCCAGAGCCACCGCCTTGTAGAGGTTGCCAATTGGGCGCTCTGACTTAAGAATCTCTTGAACGAGCATCTTGCAGACCCCTGAGATGTTTTGTATGCAGTTCCCTTCATGTGACCACTTTGCAAACGTCCCATTCCAACGTGAACGAGGAGGGTGTGCCACCATTGTCAGAAAAGTATTTAGTGATGTGCAAGGCATGGGAGGCTTGATAGGATGGCTCTCCCAGAGTCTCCCTGGGCAATAAGCGATGTGGGCACAGGGGCAATAGGGCATCCCAGGAGAGCTCTACCATGTGTGTGTCATTATCAGATATTATGCGGCCCACGTAGCCCACCCGACGTATAGTATCTAAGAGAGTGGCCGAGAGAAGAATACAATCAAGGCATACGTCCAAGTCATGCACCGCCAACCAAAATATGTAGACCTGGTCTCTGAGATGGATATATTGCCATGCATCAACCAACTCCCAATTGCAAGTCCACTGCCAAAGGTGAACCGCTTGTGCATGAGGGGAAGTGTGGAGGAGCAGGACAGGGTGTGGTCTAAGGAAACCTCAAGCAAACTATTGTAGTTGCATGCCAGGATCCATGGGGTTCCCATTTTTGTGTGCAAGTGTTTGCGATAACATGGCACAGAAGGCATCCTGGTCTTTATTTGGAGCATCAGATACTGCCCAGGAGGACCCTGGAGCCATCGAGGTGGTCCTCCACCATGGCAAATTGGCTCTCCCTGTCCACTGTTGTTTCTATGGCTTGGAAAGGGACTCTGGGATGAATCCAGATGAGAACACGGCGTGTTCATGCAGAGTAGGGCGTAGCTATGATGTGTCCCCCCCCACACTTTTGCAAGCGATGTAGTTCTGTCAATGTGATTGGTGTTTCTTGGAGGATTATCTGGGTGTTTTGGCATTTTGGGGGTCATTCTGACCCTGGCGGTCATGGACCGCCAGGGCCAACGACCGCGGAAGCACCGCCAACAGGCTGGCGGTGCTTCCGGGGCATTCTGACCGCGGCGGTAAAGCCGCGGTCAGAAAAGGGAAGCCGGCGGTTTCCCGCCGGCTTCCCGCTGCCCCAGGGAATCCTCCACGGCGGCGCTGCAAGCAGCGCCGCCATGGGGATTCCGACCCCCTTCCCGCCAGCCTGGTTCTGGCGGTTTTCACCGCCAGAACCTGGCTGGCGGGAACGGGTGTCGTGCGGCCCCTGGGGGCCCCTGCAGTGCCCATGCCACTGGCATGGGCAGTGCAGGGGCCCCCTAACAGGGCCCCACATAGATTTTCAGTGTCTGCGTGGCAGACACTGAAAATCGCGACGGGTGCAACTGCACCCGTCGCACCCCTTCCACTCCGCCGGCTCCCTTCGGAGCCGGCATCCTCGTGGAAGGGGGTTTCCCGCTGGGCGGGCGGGCGGCCCTCTGGCGGTCACCCGCCAGCCCAGCGGGAAACTCAGAATGACCCCCGCGGTCTTTTGACCGCGGTACAGTCTTCTGGCGGTTCCCACCAGGCCAGCGGAATCCGCCGCCGGCGGGGGTCAGAATGACCCCCTTTGTGTATGAATAGATGGCATAGTGCTTCTTTGCTGTGTGGATCCCTCTGATGTTCAAAGTCAGGAGCCAGATTTCTGCCTGAGGAGCCATGTCACAGGGAAGGTGTGATCTCCTCCGGTGGGTCCCACATGGGGCCAGTTGCTATGTGTGTGAGCCCAATCGACATCCCTTTGGTAGCGGGGAAAGGCAGTGGTGCAGCCTTGTACCAGCCTCAGTGGGAAAAGGTGAGACTGGGGGTAAAATACATCTGAACAACAATCGGAACGTGCTGCAATGGCAGCATATCCAAACAGGGTGAAGTCTAGTACCATTTCAGAAGGTGGGGTCACAGCTTGGCAGGGGGTAAGGGCCAGGTGGGAGCCGTGGGCAGTCACTTATTTATACAGAGATGACAGTGGTCAGGCCTGGCATCTAAGGGCGAGGATAAGAGCAGCGAGTTTGGAGAAAATTCTGGAGGGAGGTTAAGGTCCTACTGCCTGATCAGACTATGGTGTCTGCCATCTGCGGCATGACCAGTGGGGGACTCTGGGAGTCAAAGTGAGGCCCATCCATTTTGTTTGACTCTTCATCGGTCGTGAAGAAGTGGGGGCCCCTCTCATCTTCCGAGAAACAAGCGCCTTTTCTCATGGATGCCACTGCCTGTGTTGCCCACTACCGGTCTGTGATGAGCTGCTCGAGGGAAGGGATTTCATGGGTTCGTGGACCGGGGAGGCACCCCGTCTCTTGCAGCACCTTTACCGCTCCCTGTTCCTAACTGTCCCAGAGTTCTCTCCCCCACCAGAGCCAACATTGCTTCCACCTGATATTAGTCCAGCCAGTCCCAAACGTCTTTGGGATCCATAAAGAATAAAGACTTGTCCTCCAAGAGCAGTTTAAGGTGAGCTGGGAACATAGGAGTATTGTATATCGAGGTCTCGGAGTCTAATCTTGGTGCTCTGGAAAGAGGACCTCTGGCGCTGCACTGCCGGAGTGTAGACCGGGAATATCATGATTGTTTGGTTGTCCAGCTTCACGGGGCCAGCTGTGTGCACTGCTCGCAGGATGGCATCCTGGTCCCGGTAGTAGAGTAGTTTGGCAAGCATAGGGTGGGGAGGCGACCATGGGATCGGTGGTCTTCTTGGGACCCTGTGCATCCTCTCCAAGGAGAAAAACGGGGTGAGGTTGGAGGCAGGGACAAAGGAGCAGAACCAGTTATCCAAGAATGCCAATGCCCTCCTCTTCCACCCCTTCCTCTAGGATCTTTACTTGGGCTTGAAGATCCAACAGTGTCTGCTAGGCTTCAGACACCTGAGGCTGCAACATCGCCATCTCCTTTTCTCCCTCTACCACTCGGTCAGACACTTTCTGATGGTCATCTCTGATGAATCCATCTTTTAACCAAGTTTCATTGCCCTGGAGAGGCAGGAGCTCTCAATGGCAGTGAGGACGTTGTCCAGTTTGTCATTGTTAAAAATTGGGTTTTTGGTTGGCAGTAAGGTTACCCACTGTCCAAGTAAGGACCCTCACTCTAGTCAGAGCAAAGGAGAAACACACCTGATTAACCCCCACTCACCCCCTTGGTAGCTTGGCACGAGCTAAAAGGTTTAACCCTAAAGCATTGTGTAAAGTATTTGTACCAACACACACAGTAATACAGTGAAAGCACTATAAAATGGATACCAGTTTAGAAAAATAGCTAATATTTATCTAAATTCAACAAGACCAAAACGGCAAAAATCCAACATACCCAAGTCAAGGTATGAATTTTCAAAAGAATAAGAGTCTTAATTCATAGAAAACAAAGGAAATGTTGATTTTATACAAAGTACCTGGTATGCGTCAAAAATGAAGACACACGGGAGCAAGTGCGTCAGAAAAGTCAGCGATGCGTTGATTCCTTACTCGCACATCGTTTTCTTCTCTGGTCAGGTAGGCGATGCGTCGTTTTTCTCCCTCGCAAGAGAGCAATACATCGATTTCCAGATGGGGCAGCTCAGATCCGCTCAGGCTCAAGAGGACTTTGACGCCCAGGGACGATGCGTGAGAAATCCAGTCATACGGTGTTAGTAAAGCCGCGCTGTGTGGGGTTTGGTCATTATCAGCAGCCGCAAGCGGGTGTTGCGTTGTTTCACCAGCCACAATGGATCGATCTCCAAGCCGCGATGCAGGTGAAGCATCCATTCTTGCCGCACAGCGGGTGGTGCATCGTTTATCAGCCACGTTGCAGATGATGCATCAAACATTTCCCCGCACGACATTCTGTGTGTGGATTTCAGCTCATGTTCTGCCACCTTCACCATTCACAGGCGCAGAGACAGTATAGGGCACCACTTGGCAGGGCAGGAGTCTCACCAGAGAGTCCAGGTGCTGGCAGAGGAAGTCTTTCATGGCCCTAGGACTTCAAAACAGGAGGCAGTTCAAGCCCTTGAAGATTCTTCTCAAGCAGGAATGCACAGCAAAGTCCAGTCTTTGTCCCCTTTCAGAGGCAGAAGCAGCAACTGCAGGGTAGCCCAACAAAGCACAGTCACCGGCAGGGGTAGCACTTCTCCTCAGCTCTTCTTCTCCTTGGCAGGTTCCTCTTGTTTCCAGAAGTGATCTAAAGTTTGGGGTCCACTACTTATACCCATTTCTTCCTTTGAAGTAGGCAAACTTCAATGAAAAGTCTCTATTGCTCACAAAATCCTGCCTTGCCCAGGCCAGGCCCCAGACACACGTCAGGGACTTGGAGACTGCATTGTGTGAGGGCAGGCACAGCCCATTCAGGTATAAGTGACCACTCCTCCCTCCACTCCAGCTCAGATGTCTCATCAGGATATACAGCTACATCCCAACTCCCTTTGAGCTCACAAACAGCCAACTGTCAGAACAAACAGGCAGAGTCACAGAATGGTTTAACCCCTTCGCTGCCAGGCCTTTTCCCCCTCCTGTGTCGAGCCTTTTTTGGGCTATTTGGGGCAGTTCGCGCTTAGGCCCTCATAACTTTTTGTTCACATAAGCTACCCACACCAAATGTGCGTCCTTTTTTTCCAACATCCTAGGGATTCTAGAGGTAACCAGACTTTGTGGGTTCCCCAGAAGGAGGCCAAGAAATTAGACAAAATACAGTGAAAATTTCGTTTTTTTAAAAAAAAATGGGAAAAAGGAGCTGCAGAAGAAGGCTTGTGTTTTTTTCCCTGAAAATGACATCAACAAAGGGTTTGCAGTGCTAACATCAACAGCTTCCCAGCTTTCAGGAACAGGCAGACCTGAATCAGAAAACCCAATTTTTCAACACAATTTTGGCATTTTACTGGGACATACCCCATTTTTACTTTTTGCTTTCAGCCTCCTTCCAGTCAGTAACAGAAATGGGCATGAAACCAATGCTGGATCCCAGACACTGAAACATTTCTGAAAAGTAGACAAAATTCTGAATTCAGCAAGGGGTAATTTGTGTAGATCCTACAAGGGTTTCCTACAGAAAATAACAACAGGAAAAAAAAAAATTGAAATTGAGTTGAAAAAAAATGCAATTTTTCTCTACGTTTTACTCTGTAACTTTTTCCTGCAATGTCAGATTTTTGAAAGCAATATACTGTTATGTCTGCTGGACTCTTCTGGTTGCGGGGGTATATAGGACTTGTAGGTTCATGAAGAACTCTAGGTACCCAGAGCCAATAAATGAGCTGCACCCTGCAGTGGGTTTTCATTCTATACCGGGTATACAGCAATTTGCTGAAATATAAAGAGTAAAAAATAGCTATCAAGAAAAGCTTTGTATTTCCAAAATGGGCACAAGATAAGGTGTTGAGGAGCAGTGGTTATTTGCACATCTCTGAATTCCGGGGTGCCCATACTAGCATGTGAATTACAGGGCATTTCTCAAATAGACGTCTTTTTTACACACTCTCTTATACTTGGAAGGAAAAAATGTAGAGAAAGACAAGGGGCAATAACACTTGTTTTGATATTTTATGTTCCCCTAAGTCTCCCGATAAAAATGGTACCTCACTCGTGTGGGTAGGCCTAGCGCCTGCGACAGGAAATGCCCCAAAACACAACGTGGACACATCCCATTTTTTGACAGAAAACAGAGGTGTTTTTTGCAAAGTGCCTACCTATAGATTTTGGCCTCTAGCTCAGCCGGCACCTAGGGAAACCTACCAAACCTGTGCATTTTTTAAAACTAGAGACCTAGGGGAATCCAAGATGGGGTGACTTGTGGGGCTCTGACCAGGTTCTGTTACCCAGAATCCTTTGCAAACCTCACAATTTGGCTAAAAAAACACATTTTCCTCACATTTCGGTGACAGAAAGTTCTGGAATCTGAGAGGAGCCACACATTTCCTTCCACCTAGCATTGCCCCAAGTCTCCCAATAAAAATGAAACCTCACTTGTGTGGGTGGGCCAGGTGCCTGCAACAGAATAAGGCCAAAAACTTGTAGAGATAGAGGGGATAGCACAGCGAGTTGATAAGGACATATTCTTCTTTTATACATCTTTAGGATGACTCTGCTTTGGGGACCCACACAAGTGAGGTGTCATTTTACTTGGGAGTCTGAGGGGAACACTGGGGAGTAGGAATTTTGTGCTGGAGCGGTGATAGTACAAACGAAAGTCAGGAAAATATGCTTTTTTAAACAAATTTTGAGGTTTGCAGAGGAGTCTGGGTAAGAAAATGTTGGGGGATCCACGCAAGCCACACCTCCCTGGACTCCTTGGGGTGTCTAGTTTAAAAAAAAATCTGGGTTTGGTAGGTTTCCCTAGATGAAGGCCGCACCCAGGACCAAAAACATAGGTGCCCCCTCACCCCACAAACACAGGTAGTTTTGTAATATATCATTTTGATGTGTCCACATACTTCTGTGATGTGCCAAACACTAAAATTGCGAAAAGAAACGCACTTAGGTTATGTGAAAAAGACCCCTCACCCACCAACCAAGTTGGTGGCATGCTTCATCATCGGGGTCCCACCCGAGGCACCTAGCGTGTCACAGGTGTGCTGCAACGCCTGATTACAGCGGAGCAGGTTTTGTCATCTTTCCCACACATACTGGTTGGATTTGGCACGAGGGTGAGTGATGGTTCAGTGGATCAAATTTTATTAACAAGAAATTTCACAAAAATGAAATGCACTGTTAATAACTGAAAGGCCAAAAAACTGAACCAATGACTCACAGCTCGTGAGCTGTAAAGCCACGGCAAGGCAACAACCGCTTTACAGTCCATTCACAAACCTTTCATACATGACACGCACAAGACCATTCACGCCGCCAGCCACGGGCCCAGCACATTACAACACTCGCATTGACAGACAGCGCCACTCAAGGGCCCATCACTTACATACGCCCACATGCCTGATACAACAATCACACCAGCTGATGGGAGTGTGTGGACTGGTGTTTGGCTGGCAGTGTGTTGCAGTAGCCAACAGTAAGTCAATATGTACACTATGTACACCCTCAGCCAAGCCCCACTCCACACACAATGGCATCACATTTTTTTTTTTAAACAAAGAAACCCCTAACTAATTAGAAATAATTACAAAACTACAAACACAAAAGCTCTAAGTACATGACAGAAATGCTAACCATGAAACTGAATACATGAAAATACAAAACAGACATGAGTTTACAGAGAATATTTTTACCTCATTTTTAACATAAAACAGGGTAGAAAAGCCAGTTCCGGGGTGGCGTACGTGGTCCTGATCAAGAAGAAAAAAATATTGTGGTAATTCTTAAAACAACCACCCACACACAGCCCAGGCTTTGAAGGACAATCTGGGCAGTACATTCGAGTCTCCCTCCGGATACCTCTTCGAAAACACACTCTACATTTCTTAGCTGGAAAGTCTTTTTTGGGTGTGGGAGGAATGTGCTCAGCAAACTGGCGATCTTTCAATCTAGCCACATCCTCCACCACTGCTTCTCTAGGAACTCTGGCCTGTTCCACCACAATAAGGCTCTCTATCACTAACTCCTGAAATTTCACAAATGTCATCTTTGACTCTGGAGACCTATCCTTAAACACAATAAAAGCATTAAAAGTTGCTAAGTGGAAGAGGTGAATTGCTAACTTCTTATACCAAACGTAAGACTTACGAATAGCAGTATAAGGTTCCAACCTCTGATCAACTCTATCTACACCTCCCATGTGCTTATTATAATCTAAAATGCACACATGTTTGCGCACTTCAGCAACCTGGCCCCAAACAGTCACGGGGGAAGTACTCTCATCATGGATGGTACTTAGCATGTAGACATCCCTCCTGTCTGAAAACTTCAAAGCTAGCAGCTCATCATTCCGCAAGGCCCTGCACTGTCCCCTCTCAAGTTTTTTACAGACAAGCTCCCTTGGATAGCCTTTCCGGTTACAACGAATTGTGCCACAAGCAACAGTGTCCACTCTAAACAATTCCTTGAACAAATGCACTCCAGTGTAAAAGTTATCTACATATATATGGTGACCTTTGTTGAACAGTCGTCTACCAAGTTCCCACACAATTTTCTCAGTAACTCCAAAAGTGGGAGGACAACCAGGGGGGTCAATACTGAATCCCTACCAGTGTAGACAGGGAAATTATACACATATCCTGTACTACTTTCAGACAGCATATACAATTTAATTCCACATCGTGCCCTCTTGCTAGGAATGTACTGCCTAAAAAACAAACGACCCTTGACGAGGAACAAAGACTCGTCCACAGCTATTTCTTTGCCTGGAACATAGACCTCTGAAAAATGATCTACAAAATGATCAAGAACAGGCCTAATCTTAAAAAGACGGTCAGAATCAGGGTGATCTCGTGGCAAGGCTTATGCATTGTCAATAAAATGCAGCATCCTAAGAAGAAGCAAATACCGATTACGACTCATTGTTGCAGGAAATATAGCTGTTGCCATCAAGGGACTAGTAGACCAATAAGAAGCCAGTGACGGCTTCCTTACCAACCCCATCAAAAGAGTCAAACCTAAAAACCTTTTCATCTCCTCCAAATGTGTGGGAATCCACTGGGCAGCTCTAATGTGCGGCCTAAGTCTAGCAGCATTGTCCTTCAAATACTGCTCCGCATACAAATTAGTCTGCTCAACAATCTCTTCCAAAAACACATCATCCACAAATAACTCAAAGAAATTGACAGGCAAAAAGTTCTCAGTATTGACTCTACACCCCGGGAGACCAGTAAAGGCAGGCAACTCTGGCTGCTCCATGTTTGGGGCAACCCAGAGTTCAGGTCTTCTAACGGGAAACCTTTCATCCCCAGGTTGCTGCACTAATTGCACATCAGTGTCCTCCTCTGAAACAGGCCCTTCATCTGCACTGAGTGTGGCTTCCTCATCAGAAGATTCCTCTCCGACAGAAACTTCACTGCCAGAATCCCTCACTTCCTCCTCTGCCTCAGATGCAGAGTCCGTCTCATAATCATGATCAGACAATGACAGTGAAGCATACCAACCACCTGCTGAGCGGTCATCCTACGGCTAGCCATGATCTTTCCTACGAAAATTAACTGGACAAATGCACCACCAACAACCAGCACTGTGTAAGATAAGTAATACAGTGTAGCTTTATTAGTAAGCGTTATAAACTCAAAAACTATACCGCTCACTTGCCTGAAAAAGCTTGAATCACCAGCAACTCAGCACATCAACAATGATATCCCACTAAAAAGAAAGAAAGAAAAGCAAATTAGAAATAAGACAACACAAATATCATTGTGCACAAATCTAAGGACAATTTCACACAAACCTGCATTTAGTACACCACCTACAAACATGTCATTCATGCATGGCAACAATACTCCTTTGGAGTAAATTGTTTTTACTTACCTAAAACATGCAACTATGCAAAACCGCAGGTCAACCACCGCCAAAACCGCAAGGAGCCACAGCAAAGAAATCAAAAGCTTTGAACTAGAACAAAAAGGAGGAAATAAATTATCACAAATGCAAATACTTCATCATTTGACAAGCATCCCACCATCAAGCATTTAGAAATTGGTGCCTAAGTGGATTCTGCCAGAGGGGCAGATGGGCCTACTAAAAAATAGGCCTATCTGCCCCAAGGAGGGCAGAAAATACCTTTAGTAGTGTGTCCCCAGGGGGAGCGACCCTTGCCCAAGGGCCCACCCCCAAACTAAAAACAAACCACACACACACTATCCCTGGTGCCTACGTGGCTTCTGCCCCGCTTGGGGGCAGATGGGCCTAAATAAAATAGGCCCATCTGCCCCCAAGGGGGCAGAAATGGCCAACAGTTCAATTTCCCCCTTGGGGGGGTGCCCCTTGCCCAAGGGGACGCCCCCCACATAAATAAACATATTTAAAAAAAATCCCTGGCATTCGAGTGGTTTCTGCCCCCCTTGGGGGCAGATCAGCCTAAAACTAATAGGCTGATCTGTCCCCAAGGGGGGCAGAAATGGCCTTGGTACACGTGCCCCCAAAGGGGGGGTGACCCTTGCCCAAGGGACCACCCCCCTCCACTAAAACACACACACACTATTCCTGGTGTCTAAGTGGCTTCTGTCCCCCTTGGGGGCAGATCAGCCTAAAAATAATAGGCCGATCTGCCCCCAAGGGGGGCAGAAATGGCCACAATAAACATGCCCCCAAAAGGGAGCGACCCTTGCCCAAGGGGCCGCTCCCCAACGCTAAAAATTATAAACATAAAACAAAACAAAAAAATCCCTGGCATCTAGTGGCTTCTGCCCCCCTTGGGGGCAGAAATGGCCATTCAAACATGCCCTCAAATGGGAGCGACCCTTGCCCAAGGGGCCACTCCCGACACACACATCACTCTACAGTAAATACAAATAAAAAATCCCTGGCGTCTAGTGGCTTCTGCCCCCCTTGGGGCAGATCGGCCTAAAAAATATTAGGCCGATCTTCCCCCAGGAGGGGCAGAAATGGCCATTAAAACATGCCCCCAAATGGGAGCGACCCTTGTCCAAGGAGCCGCTCCCGACACACACATCACTCTACAGTAAATAAAATAAAAAAATCCCTGGCGTCTAGTGGCTTCCCTAAAAATATTAGGCCGATCTGCCCCCAAGGGGGGCAGAAATGGCCATTTAAACATGCCCCCCAAATGGGAGCGACTCTTGCCCAAGGGGCCGCTCCACACACACAAACAGCACACTAATACAAAAAAAAGGAAAATCCCTGGCATCTAGTGGGAATTCCTGCTGCCCGATCGCAATTCGATCGGGCAGCAGGAATGCTCAAAGAGACACCGGGGGAAAGGAAAAGCCTTTCCTTTCCCCCTATGCCTCTTTGGCCCAAACCCCCCACCCGCCGGAGGAGAAACTCACCTGTTTCTGCTTTCGTCGCACTGGAAGCAAATGGCTTCCAGTGCGACCGGCAATGGGTAATGAGGTCAGCGCGCGATCGCGCGCTGGCATCATTACGTGGGGGGTGCGGGATGGTAGGGGTGGAAGGGGAAGGTCTTCCCCTTCCATCCCCGCCTTGGGGGGGTGGGGGGAAACCCCACAGAGGGAGCGCTAGCGCTCCTTCCGGGCTCCGTGCCGAGGACGTAATGGTTACGTCCTCGGCACAGGAGCACTGTGCCACGGGACGTAACCATTACGTCCGCAGCACTGAAGGTGTAAAGCAGAAAAAGGACCAATTTCTAAAAGTAGCATTTTCAAACTAACAATCTAAAAACCAACTTCACTAAAAGATGTATTTTTAAATTGTGAGTTCAGAGACACAAAACTCCAGATTTCTATCTGCTTTCAAAGGGAATCTGCACCTTAAGAATATTTAAAAGCAGCCCCCATGTTAACCTATGAGAGAGATAGGCCGTGCAATAGTGAAAACTGAAGTTGGCAGTATTTCACTGTTAGGACATGTAAAACACATCAGTACATGCCCTTCCCTTTTAACATACACTGCACCCTGCCCATGAAGCTACCTAGGGCCTACCTAGGGAAGATTTAGGCCTGGCAAGTGGATATACTTGCCAAGTCAAATTGGCAGTTTAATACTGCACATACAGACACTGCCTTGGCAGCTCTGAGTCATGTTTACAGGGCTAGGCATGTGGGTGGCACAACCAGTGCTGCAGGCCCACTACTAGAGTTTGATTTACAGGCCCTGGGCACCTGTAGTGCACTTTACTAGGGACGTACTAGTAAATCAAATATGCTAATCATGAAAAAGCCAACTAAACATACACTCTACACAGGAGCACTTGCACTTTAGCACAGGTCAGCATGGTAAAGTGCCCAGAGTAATAAAAACAGCAGAAACAGAGTCCAGCACACAGTCAAAACAAAAAAGACAGGGGAGGCCACGAAAAGGGCGCCAAGGCTAACATGTGCCCCCCCCCAGCTGAAAGTGGGGAGAACTACCCTACCTCATGGGAGTTCTCTTCACTTAGGCGGAAGAATCTGGACAGGCCATCAGCACTGGCGTGTTCTATTCCAGGGTGGTGTTCCACCATAAAGTCCATCCCATGTAGGGAAATGGACCACCTCAACAGTTTTGGATTCTCATCCCTCATCTGATTAACCATCTTTGGGGGCTGTGGTCGGTCTAAAACCCGGAAGTGAGTCCCAAACAAGTAGGGTCTTAGCTTCTTTAGCGCCCAGACAACAGCAAAACCTTCATGCTCTATTGCACTCCACCTGCATTCCTGGGAAAGTAACCTCCTGCTAATGAAGGCTACAGACTAGACTCGGCCCTTTTCATTTAGCTGTGTTAACACTGTTCCTACACCATGCTCTGAAGCATCAGTCTGCACAACGAATTCCTTGTCAGGTGCCTTCAGCACGGGTGCTTTGCACATGGCTGCCTTCAGAGTATCAAAAGCTGTCTGGCAAGACTCAGTCCAGATCCCCTTTCTGGACTGCTTCTTGGAGGTCAACTCAGTCAAGGGAGCAACAATAGTGCCATACCCCTGGAAAAACCTCCTATAGTATCTTGTGAGACCTAAAAAGGCACTCACCTCAGTCTGGGTCTTGGAAGGCTCCCAAGCCAGAATGGTGTCAATCTTTGGCTGCAGGGGTGCCACCTGGCCGCTCTCCACCTGTTGTCCCAAGTACACCACAGAACCCTGCCCTATTTGGCACTTACTAGCCTTAAAAGTGAGGCCTACCTTCTGCAGGGCCTCTAACACTTTGCCCAAGTGGAGCTGAACACAGCAATGTCATCCAGGTAGGCCACACTGAAATCATCCAGTCAAGCCAACACCTGGTTGACTAACCTCTGAAAGGTGGCACGGGCATTCTTCATCCCAAACGGCATCCGCCTAAATGGGTAGTTCCCATCTGGGGTGGAGAATGCAGACCTCTCCTTGGCCTCCTCAGTCAGGGCACTCTGCCAATATCCAGACTTTAAGTCAACTGATCAATGAGCTCATCAGCTCAGGGGGATGGGTACGCATCAGCCTTAGTGATCGCATTGAGTTCCCGGTGATCCACACAGAACCTGAGTTCTGGAGTGGCACCAGGAGCAGCAGCTTTTGGGACCAAGACCACAGGGCTGGCCCAAGGGCTACTGGAGAACTCAATTACCCCAAGAGCTAACATTTTGGATACCTCTTCCTTTATGTTGGCCATAACCTTGTTAGCCACTCTGTAAACCTTAGGTTTAACAGGAGGACTGTCCCGGTGTGTGCTGTCATCCTGTTTCTGCCTATTGTGTCTGTCAAAGGGAACTGAAGAGGTAGCTCCCTCAGAATGGTTCAGAGAAAACAGAAATGTAGCCACAAATGATCTGTGAGGCAAGTGTCATGCACAGTGGCCCCCTTTAGTCAATGCTGGAAGCAGAGTGTGGGGAGTCAGAGAGGAAAGCAAGTGAGTCCAGTCACAGGGTGCCGGCAAAGCCAGCAGAGGTGTCTCCTTATGTTGTGTTAGGGGCCCCTCTCTCATGCTCAGTTTCCCTCTAAGTGTGGGGAGCGAGGACCAGCTGCAAACGCAGAGGGTGAAGTAGTCTACGGTGGCCTGTTTAGTCTATGTGAGAATGCCCCCCCCCCTCCACCGAGACAGGTTGTCAGCACGCCCTTTGGTTGGCCCTGTCAGGCCCGTCCCCTCACCCCCTGTTTAGGCAGTTACTCGCTGGGGAGGTGGATGGAGTGTTTGACTGCCGGGGGCGACTCAACCACCATGCTGCTCTGTCGGGGCCCCGACAGTGTCTTGTTGATTTCTGCCGCCAGCGGTCCTGGATCAGCTGGGTTCCACTACCAGGAGAGCCCTGTCAGGGACCGACTTCACAGATGGCAGATCGGGCCCCTTGCAAGGCCACGTGGTCCAAGGAACTAGACAGAAAAGGGGCCAGTAGAAGTCCTTAGGCACAAGTGAGCTGCTGCTGCTGCTACACTCCCGCAGCTGGCTCTTCCCTTGCTCGATGGATCTGTGGGTCCCGATCCCCTCTAGGGCAGAGAAGTGCTTGCAGAGAAGTGCCCACAAGTCCTGGGGGTAGGTGCACCGGGGCTCACCTCGCCGGCTGCCATGCAGAGGGAGCCCCAACAGTCCCCCTCACCAGAAGGCCTGTGGCTGCAGATGTCCAGGGTAGCCCCCAAAAGCCAGGGAGGACACAGCTTCTGCCTCTCTGACTGCAGCTGGGCCCGCTCCTCTCTCACGGCATAGGGCAGCGGGCCCCGTCGTGCGCTCCACAGTGCTGTGCAGGTTGAAGGCCAGGCAGGCTGTAAGCCGGCTAAAGGCCAAAGTGATTAGGAGGGCTGCCACTGCTCTACTCCCGCGGCCGGCGCTTCCCTGCTGGGCCAAAAACGATTGTCCGCCTTACTGAGTGTAGCCTCCCTCTATATTTACGATGTTGGCTGCGAAAAGGTGGGCTATCGCAGGCCCCGGGGATGATCCTACAGGACTGTAATGGCCGAGGATACAGAGCTCTACAGACAGGTGACTGCCATTTTGGCTAGCCAAGCCATGCTCTCATGGCTGCTTACACTTTTCCTCTTTCCTCTATCTACAGGACAAAGTTCCTCCTTTTAGTCATTTTCATGGAAGAAATGTTTATACTGCTTTAATTTTTGTCCAGTTGGCAGAGTTTTGACAAAGTGGTTTAAAGTTCCTCTTTAATAACACAATGTCATTTTTATTGTAAAGCACTGTGATTATTCTGCCCTGGTCAGCGCTACATAAATAAACTAAATAAAATGTATAGATGGCAAATTTGAGGAAAGGTTTTTATAACACCTTTTAGGCTGAGAGGTTGAGTAATATGAGATGTGGAGGAAAAGAAGGGCAGGTTGGAAAATACAGACACTCAGCTTTGTAAAAATTAAAAAGTGTGCACTCACCCTCAAGAAATATAGTTAAAAAAAAACAAAGGCAACTTGTGCCGGCTCTCTCTTCTAAAGAATCAACTTCGGAACTGCTATTCAACCCCTCATACTCTGCTTCTGCCTATTGGTAATGCCCTACTACATGGCCTCCCAGACTCCACACTGGCACCTTTAGGAACATCCTACATTCTGCAGCACGTCTCATTCAGGGTCTGAAGAAATATGATAACATCACCCCGTCCTGAACTCTTTTGCACCCTTTGCCAGCCTTCACCATCTTCAAAATCAGCTGCATCATTTACAAAGGTATCTCAACCAGCACACCCCTTATCTTGAAGACAAGCTCACTATCTCTGGTGGATCTTGGCACACATGCAGCCAGGACACCATCAGATTGAAGATTAAGAAGTTTAAAAAAGAAAAACAAACAATGCAGCAGGCCTTTTCCATCTATGCAGCAACCACTTGGAACATCTCTGTATCTATCAGGACTGTCCCAACACTGCTCCAATTTAGGAAAGAATCAAAGTCTCACCTTTTTAAAGAACACTATATCACAATGCATTTACCATTCACAATACAGCTTCCTCTACTTTTACACATTGACTTTATGCTTGCCTTTGACCATTTACTGTGCTCTGCTGCCTTTTGGGTAGGATTGTGCAATAGAAATAAAATATACATACAAACATACTCACAGATAAGAGGAACAGAAGAAGTCAAAAAAGGCTTGAATGACCAAAGGGAAAAGTAATGCAGGAGCATATTCAACGAGTTTATTGGCTGTTTCCACGCTTTTTAAGTGGATGTTTTATAGTGATTGCCGGACAGGATGTGGCCAAGAGAGCCACGAAAGTGAATACTCATTGGGTAACCTCTGGTCTGAAACTATTAATCCTCAAACATCCTGTCTATTCCTAATCTCCCTAGTAAGAAAATGCTGATCTTCCTCCCAGGTGACAAAAGCAGCATGTGGAATGCTCCAAGACTGATTAAAATGCAGACATCCTTTGGAAATCAGTCAAGCCTGCCTGTGGGCGGGAGGGAGGGCAGGGGTAGCCTGTGTTAAGATTGAGGGCAGTTCTCGCTGAGCAGAAGCACACCCCTGGAGTGGCCCCAGGTGGGGAGTGAAAATGTCAACCACCTCCCTCGCAATGGAAGCAGATTGTCTGATTCAGAGAGGCGGGGAATCGCACCAAGGAGTATGGAGAGGAGAGCAGGCATGACTTTAGCCTGGGTCTGGTACAGCAGTATCTGAAGAACTCTCCGACCCTGGAAAAGATTTGAGTGGGTGCCAGATAGCAAATGAGTCTGCACCAGAAGCCAACACAGGCGGCGAATCTGGTGTTAAAGGAGGTTTTTCTATGACTTGGTGAAATGTTGGTGGGCAGGCCTGGGACCAACATCAGAGGACTATCCCGGGGGCTCCCGGCGCTCTGCCAACAATTCCTACCCATCCTGTTGCTCCATATTAGGCAGCGTAGGCTACGGGGTCTAGGACTCCACAGGGCTGTGAGGCAAAGAGGGACACACCAGAGAAAGCAGCGCACAGAAGGGCAACGCAGCAAGCAATTCTATGTGGTTCTAACCATGCTCAGCTGAACCAACTGCTTATGCTTCTTCCTCTTGTGTTGGTGAGGTGGCAATCAGCTGCAAAAAGACACATGCCAAGATCCAACAATCATTCATGAAAATGTATATAACCCTCCCTGCAGAAGCAGAAACACTGGAGAGACATGGGCCCATGATGCATGGCCTTTCGGGCACCGCTACACACTCTATCGACCTTGGTAAACAACAAATGCGAGCCCGAGCCCAGCATCCACATGAACATACTTTAGACAACCATCCCTGAACTAGACCACAAACTACTGATGTTTCTGCCCCCTTCATGAGACACCAGTAGAGTGCTAATTGCCAAGGTTGAGCCATGCAAACCAAACCAAGATGACACAAGCTTGCACTTTAACACCAAAGTATTTTGCACTACTGGTGAAAGAGGATACCAATCCCTGGCAGATTGCACCATTCATGACAGGGCAAAAGGAAAAGCAGGACTCAACCCAAAGCAGTGAAAATAATAAATATGTTCAGCATGACTCGCCCTTGATAGGACCCGCCTCAGCCGGGCTGCATAAACGTTGAATGCCGCAGCACCTCATCCTAAGACACCTTTGGCTTCCATGGACCTAACTTTTCAAGCCATTTAATCAACCCATGCTGCACTAGAAACCAAAATAGGTGAAGTAGGCCTATGCATCAACCTCCTGTGACAGGATATAGGGTATATGGGCAACAGATCACAGAGACCAGGGGCACACATCTGATCTGGAGAAGTCACTGAAGAGGCTACAGGCTACTGGTGCATGCCTGACTTCCAGGCTGTGGACGATTGGATTGAAGACAGCGAGGGGAGGACAAAGAGAAACAGAGTGTACCTCTTGAGCTTCCAGGAGAATGCGAGGTGCGCTGCCCTGAGGTCTTGGACTGCATGGACTGATAGCAAAGGAGAGACTTTCCCTATGTTCACTATCATGCACACTTATCCAGCGGGCACCCCGTCCTGTAGGCCCATGCTGCATTGTCATAGTCAAAATTCTGAACTACACAGATAGAGATGAAATCCTGAAGGCAGTGAGTGACCAAGAATTGATCCAATAAAAATCTCATTGTATCAAAATATTCCCAGAGAACCTAAGAATGGTTCCACAACAGAGAAGAACATTTGTGGAGGTCACACGTGAATTCAGGACAATATAACTCCATAATATGCTACAGTATCTGGCAAAACTGAAAGTCATTTTCCAGGCAAAATCTTTCTTCTTTGACATGCTTGAAACATGCTGGGAATGGATCAAAGAAATCCCTGAACGAAGACACGTGGAAACTGAATGCCAAAACCAAAATAGAAGCCTCCCTAAACAATACCCAAATGCTGTGCATCTGAATCTAATATTGATGGGAGCTGCGTCGACTCGACCTTGGGAGAGGCCCTCAACTTCAGTTCAATATTGAGTGTCCTCATCCTGCCCTGTCCCAGGGGCTGTACACTGTAACCCTTGCTGAGACAGCAGCTGTGGGTCAACTTGAGTGCACTGTAATAGATAAAGTGAACACACTACTTGCCCTCAGTGTGAGACGGTGTTTGATCTCATCGTTTCTTTAAAAGTGCAAGAATCTTGGCTCTGATAGAGCGGTCCGTACTAGCAATTTTTTTTACCTGTATTCGGACGCTCTTTAGGCCGATGAATCTTTTGACTAAGTGGGACTCTCCGTACTCTTAATCAATCAATTTCATTAAAATCAATGATCAATAACGAACATAAGCAATACCTTGATCAACATAACACTTAACAATTAATCCAGAATACATTTTCGGCGAACCCTGACCTCTCAGTCAGGAATAACCACACCAGTTTATTTCAAAGTTAGTGAATTTATTTCCCTATATTAACAAAGCTAGCACAATATAAATGTGTCTCAACACCAAATGATAAACATATATGAACATTAATAGCTGTCCATAACGGCGAAACAGGTGCAATCTATGTAGCATTTGAATAACAAGACATTCGATAATAGCAATGCAAATCACTAATACGATAATCTGTAATGAACTAATTGCATACATTTAGTCAGCATAACAAGGTCTCAAATTGCATCGTGCAACAAAGGGAATCCTCATCTAACCTCAAATTAGCATCAGCATGTGGGACTTCATGCAAAAACAATTTAGCAACATTAATTTAGAAAAAACTCCTAACTAGGGATCTTATCAAAATCAGCAGTTGGTTACCTAAAAGAAACACAATGCAATTTTACAATTTCCTTTCATATTTACCAATTACGATCAGCAACCAAGGAAGTCTTCGTCTCACAGGTACCGTTTCTCGGTCAGCATGGGTACCGTTTCGATCAGCATAGGACGGGGCAAAGGGGCAGGGGTGGACGGGGCATCTGCCTCACGGGGGCAAGGTAAAACTACTACTTCATGCAAAGGGACAAATCAAAGTTAAAGTCTCTAGGGCAAGAATCATTTAAAGTCTCTTTCTCTCGATTAGAGAAAGCATCAAAGTCTCTCAAAATGGCGTCGCAGCAAAGTGGGCCATAATAGCTACGAAGTCTACAAAATGGCGGGCATCGAGCTGGTAATGGCTACTTTCTTCTCGTGCACCTGGTTTTTATAGACAACAGTTCAAATCCAGTAGGGTCTTCCATTGGAGGGTTCATAGGTTAGCTTCAAATTGTCCAATCAAAAACGACAGTTCTCAAGCTTTTACTTAAGCATACATTATCCTTGGAGATGGGTACGCAAGTTGCAACATTTTATGCCAATTAACTCACTTTCAGAGCTTCCATTGTCCGCACCTGCAAATCGACCTTGGAATAAAGAGAAATATGCCAGGCTGGCACGAAACCTTAAGATAAGCATGTGAACGATCTCAGTGGAAAAGTACAGCTTCAAGCAAAAATACAAGTTTATTAGCACAGTGGAAAAATACGAGCATCTAAACCGTGAGACCAGGCAACTAGGCCAAAGCCTCCGCTAAAGTCATGCTAAGCTAAAACATTTCAAACAAGCAAATCGTAGCACACGTTTGTGATTATGTCGGATTAGTGCAATTCTAGTACACCACGTTATATAAAGCACGCGTATAAATGTTGGCAAACTACTCTGAGGGCACATTTTGTCCCTGTACAATCTTTATTAGTTCGGTTAAAGTCACACATGATTATTTCACACTACGTTTACGCTCTAATAAATGTAAAACCTTCATTTTCTGCTTCATCAATCCCTCCTCTGATGACTACTTGTCATCACACCAAACCATGCCCACAAATTTTATTCCATTAAAATTCTGTCAGTTCTCTTTTCCTTTTAATTCCCCTAGTTTGCGCTTTGTATTCTTCTGCCATTCTTTTCATAATTTTCTCTTCTTTTCTTCTCTTAATTCTTTCCATAATCATTATTATTCCCCTTTTTATTCCCCAAATTCCAAATATGCAAATTATCACTATTAATATTCCCTCTATTATTTTCAGCAGTATTCCATTCCAAATTCCCCCAATCCAATGTCCCACTGAAGCAAGTCCTTTTCCAACCTTCTCCCACACTCCTGGTTCTTTCAATTCCTTCAAATCTGCACTTTCTTTTGTTAGATTAGCAAGCATAGTTGTAATTTTCACACTATTGTCTGGAATATAAGTACAACAGTGGCGCGCACCAAGCATTTTGCAAACGCCACCATCCTTTGCTAAAAGAATGTCTAAAGCAAGCCTATTTTGAAGAGTCATAGCTCTTTCCGCTGCAAGTTCAGCATCTATCAGGATTATAGCACCTGAAAACTTCGTCAACATGTTATCCACTATAGTAGACAACTTTCTTATTTTGATGGAATTCAGCACAACTCCCAACGAAGGAATCATGGCTCCAAATATATCTCCTACCACAGCAGCTGCGGTCTCTCTTTTCTGGATACGATGGGATCCAGATGTCTTTTGAATCATCGATAGGTCATCCAGTTGATAAACCTTTGGGAACACTATACCCAAATAACATCTCCCCCACCATCCCTTTGGAAGACGATAATAGGCATTATACCCACAAATGTCATATACACCTGGAATGACAGGGTCAAGTCCGTCCATCATGAATGTCCATTTGGCCTTAAAGATAAACGTATGTTTACACTCACTTGCTCCTACAAAAATATTGTCATAATAGGATTCTCCTCGATATATACAAAATTTCCCTACATGCCAAGCATCTAAAGCTATTTTCCCTTGTGTCTTTATTGCAGCAAAATCATAATTATCTACTGAAGTCCTCTTATGTAGCTTGTTTTCTAATTTCGCCTTCATTTGTGCCCTTCTATCATCTGTGCGATCTAAAAAGCTTATTTCTACTGCAGAGAGTGAGCAGGTAAGATTTTCCCTATGAGCGTGAGCCGTTTCAAAAGGTTGCATTGGCTCGAAAAATTCCCTCATTATTTTAGCATCCCAATCTTTAGCAATCTGGCTTAGCTGCGCTATTATAGGAACATATGCAAAGGTAACATCATAATTCAAATAAAAATACTGTATGTTAGTTTGACCATAAAACCTAGACATTACTATACTACACGTAATCCCGTATGTAAGTGGCATGTGGTGATAAGTCACCCCTTCCTTTACTGATGTCGGTATCTGTGTACACACGTAACAATCCTTCGCATCCATAGTCTCAACATATTCTGTTAGCAAGCGATAGAAAACGTTATACGAAAGCTCTTTCTTATCATGCAAGAGTCTCTCATCTATTTCTAATCTTTTCAATGCGGTTAGTTCAGTGACAGTAACAGGAGCAAAAGTAGAAGCCTCAATATTCTCATTCTCACCCTTTCCATGCATTCCAAGCACAATTGCCATTATTATTAGTACACATGTAATTACCAAGCCTATACACACATATTTACAATATTTCTTTCTATTGTTTTGCGTCATGATCTATATAGAATCAGAGAGCTGGAAGCACCTATAAAATAAAACTATTTAGCAATTCAGTTACAAAGCTGAGCGAGCGCAATGTTCACACCGTCTTCTTCAAAAAGGCCAGTCACTAATCGGTTAGCAGCTTTTGTCTCAATTCGGCAATAGTTGGCAATCAGGTTTTCAAAAGTCTTATCAGGTTAGCAAATGTCTCATCCGGTTTAGCAATGTCTCAGCTTGTTGTTTGTTTCACGTTAGATTGTAGCAAGCAATATCATTTATTACCCTTTCAATCAACGGAGTCCATAAAACTTTTCTTTTCTATTGGTATCTCTTCTTCTTCTTCGTTCTCAATGCTTAGAGATACAAACTCGTCTGTCCAATCGTCATTGACTGCATATGCCCATTCAGGACCGGAATATCTTCTGTTCGGTATCCTTTTCCTTTTCAATTTTGCTTCTCTTTTCGATTCTGCTTCGCTGGTACTTTCCTCTTTTGTCGAGTCTTTTTCTTCACTCGGGGATGACGCCCCGACAATTACTTCTTTTCTTTTCTCTTTCACTTTTGGCCTTCCTCCCTCGTTCAAACTTTCTTCAGTCCTTTGTTTTATTGGTGATATGCTTAGTCTTCTCTTTGCACCATGTCCATTTGATGGACCTGCGATCTTTTCTGAGGAATCTTGAACCTTTTCGTTCAGTTCTGACTTGTCCCCTCCTTCTGGGGAATCAATCACGTTCTCTTTTTCTTTTTCTGTATCGTCTGCTTCTGGGAAAGCCCTCCTCTGATCAGGCTCTCCTTCTTTTTCACCTTTTTCGAGCCCTTCGTCACCGTTACTTTCGTCAGGCTCTTTATCACTTTCAGCTGCTTCAGGTTCTTTGTCACCTTCAGCTGCTTCGTCGCTGTCTGAATTTTCTCCTTGGTCTCCCCCAAGCAAGTTGGTCTCTTCGTCCTCAGAGAATATCTCTTTCTCTCCCGTTTCTGCCCGTTCGCTTTCAGTTCGGTTTTGCTCTGTCTCAGCACTCAGCACTGTTTTGTCAGACACTGGCAGTTTCAGCGCTTCAACTTCCTCCTCTGTTGGACACAACACTTTCTTTGTGTGACTGGCGTGAATCCAGTTGGGAACCCCCGCACACTTCACAGCGGTAGTTGTCGTCAGGATCACTTGGAAAGGGCCTTTCCAACGGGGTTCCAGACACGACTTCCTCACGTGCTTCTTTGCCACGACCCAGTCACCTGCTTTCAGTGCGTGTCCTGGACCTTGGATCGGTGGCAAGGTGGTCGCTTCCACCTGGTGAGAGAAAGAGCGAACCACGTCAGCCAGACCCTTGCAGTAGTCTAACACCATATCATCTGTAATATTCAAAAGCGCGTTTGCGGGAACTGCAGGAAGTCTCATAGCCCTGCCCATGAGAATTTCATGCGGAGACAATCCAGTCTTTCTATCAGGGGTGTTTCTCATTGACATTAGCACTAAGGGCAATGCGTCAGGCCATTTCAAATTTGTCGATGCACATATTTTCGCCATTCTCGATATCAGTGTACCATTCATCTGCTCCACCAGTCCTGAGGCTTCAGGGCGATAGCTACAGTGCAGCTTTTGCTCAATGTTCAGCGCTTCGCAAAGTAACTTTATCACCTCGTTATTGAAGTGACTTCCCCTATCTGATTCTAAAGAGATCGGGAATCCGAAACGTGGTATCAACTCCCTCAAAAATAGCTTCGCAACTGTAAGGCTGTCATTTCTACGTGTGGGGTATGCCTCAATCCAGTGACTAAAAATGCACACAATCACCAACACATATTTCAGACCTCCATGCACAGGCATCTCAATGAAATCCATCTGCATTCGACTAAAAGGCCCGCTTGCCCTACCAATGTGGCTCGCGTTCACAACTGTTCCCTTTCCTGGGTTCATCTGCTGGCAAGTGACACATCGATGGCAAACTGCTTCTGCAGCTTGACGAAATCTGGGGTTAAACCAATCAGTTTTGAATAATCTTATCATGGCATCTCTCCCTAGGTGAGCCTGCCCATGATAGAACCGCGCAAGCTGTGATAAGAGACTATTTGGCAAAACAAATTTTCCCTCATGTGAAACCCATAACTCGTCTGGTCTCTTTATACATTGTGATTTAATCCAGGAATCTCTTTCATCCTCCCTGACATTATTCTGTAGTGCTTTTAGTTCATCTATTGTATCTACGACCTTCAAGGCAAATGCTTCAGCTGGTTCGAGTTCTGGCTCACTTATTGAATTCCATTCATCTCTGAGTAATATACAGTTCAAGGCACAAAATCTTGCGACTTGATCCGCATATGCATTTCCCAGAGAAACATAGTCCTGTCCTTTCGTATGAGCACTACACTTTACCACTGCAACTTCGGCTGGCGCTTGAATGGCGTGTAACAATTCCCTTATCCTCTCCCCGTTCTTCACTGGGGATCCTGAAGAAGTCAGGAAACCTCTCTGTGACCATAGTTGTCCAAAGTCATGCACAATCCCAAACCCGTATTGACTATCAGTGTAAATGGTGACTTTCATCAATGCAGACAGTTGACATGCTCTGGTAAGGGCTACAAGTTCTGCTACTTGTGCAGAATAGACTCCTTGAAGCCATCCCGCTTCCAAGACCCCTGTTACAGTACATACAGCATATCCCGCTTTCAAAATTCCCATCCCATCTCTTAGACATGAACCATCCACAAAAAGAATCTGGTCATTTTCATCAAGCTTAGTATCCTTAATGTCCGGTCGAGGTTTTGTGCAAAATTCAGTCACCTGAAGGCAGTCATGCTCGACGTCTTCAGCGTTCTCAATTTCAGCATTTTCTCCAGGGAGCAATGTTGCTGGATTCAACGTAGTGCACCTTTTCAGCTGCACATTCGGTGAGCCCAGAATTATCGTTTCATACCTTTTGAGTCTTGCTCCAGTCATGTGCTGCGTTCGGGAGCGGGTCAAAAGTATCTCAACTGAGTGAGGGACCATGACTGTTACTGGGTGTCCCATCACTATTCCTTCACTCTGAGTGAGGCTGATACCAACTGCTGCTACAGCGCGCAAACACCCTGGGAGTGCTGCTGCGACCGGATCCAGAGTAGCTGAAAAATACGCTACCGGTCGGTTTACGCCACCATGGGCTTGAGTCAAGACAGACAAAGAACATGCATCACGTTCATGACAAAACAATGTGAAAGGCTTTGTGTAATCAGGCATACCTAAAGCTGGAGCCCTGCACATGCATTCTTTCAATTCAACAAAAGCATCCATCTCATCTCCTTTCAGCTCAATTTGATCCAAGGCATCCTTCTGGGTCAGCTTCAGTAAAGGCTTTGCTAGAGTCGAGAAGTTGGGAATCCACTGGCGACAGTAGCCCACCATTCCCAAAAACTTCCTCACCTCCCTCCTTGTCTTTGGTGGACTCATTTGAAGTACGCTTGTTATTCTTTCCTTCATTATTCTCCTTGACCCTTTCTCTATCTGGTGACCCAAGTATTTCACCTTCTTCTGACAGAACTGCAATTTGGAAGGAGACACCTTATGTCCATTCCTTCCCAAATGGTTCAACAGAGCAATGGTATCGGCTGTGCAGCCACTTTCTGTCTTTGATGCAACCAGTAAGTCATCAATGTACTGTACTAGGGTTGACTCGAATGGCAATTCCAATGCCTCCAAATCTTTCTTTAGAATCTGATTGAAGATTGACGGTGACTCAGAAAACCCTTGAGGAATTCGGCACCAACTGTACACTCTGTCTAAGAATTTGAAACAAAAGAGAAATTGACTGTCCTCATGGAGAGGCACCGAGAAGAATGCTTGTGACAAATCAATGACTGAGAACCATTCAGCATCGCAAGGGACTTGAAACATTATCACAACTGGATTTGGTACGACAGGGCAGCATTTGACTATGATGTCATTTATTTTCCTCAAGTCCTGCACAAGTCGGACCTTTCCGCTTGGCTTTATTAGTCCCATTATTGGTGAATTACATGGACTGCTCAACACTTCTTTCAGTACTCCCTGCTTTACAAATTCGTCAATAAGTTGAGCAACTTTCATGAGGGTGTCTTGTGCCATGTGGTATTGTGGGGTCTGGGGAAAGATTGCATTGGGCTTTACAGTCACTTTCACTGGTTCCACTCCTTTCATCAATCCCACCTCTTTCCCTGTCATGTCCCACACTTCCTTTCCGACTGTCTCCCGTAATTCGGCTGGAATATCTTCTTCAGTTATCATCGGGAAAAGACAAATCAGAGGATACTCTTCATCTACAGTTTCCATCTCGTCCCCCTCTACACTGTCCTCTTCTTCCCCATCACTGCTCGTCTGTATTGTTATTCCTTCGTTCGAACACATGATCGAACAACCCAATTTGCACAATAGGTCTCTCCCTAATAGTGCTATCGGGCTTGAGTCACATACCACAAACTGATGTACCCCTTGATAGTTACCGATGCTGACTGGTACTGGATCTGTAATTGGGTTCGTCAGATGTCTGTTTGCTACCCCCACCACTTGAACTGTCCTCCCTGAGAGTGGCAAATTTGGTACTTCACTACTCTTAACAGTTGAACGTGTGGCTCCCGTGTCAACCAAGAATGAGACACGATGACCCATCACTCTTCCCTCCACGTACGGACCCCTTTGATCAACTTCCAAGGATGCTGCAAGCACACAATCTCCTTCTTCTTCTGAACTTTCACTCTCCCATACATTGTTTATTCCACTCTCACTGTGTAATGGGAACTGTTGTACGGTGCCATTTGTACTCATTACCTGACCCGAGACCTGTGGAGGAACCATCACTTGCTGCTGACTCATTGGTGCCAAGGGTATTTGCATTTGCTGATTAGGTACCATAGGTAACTGCTGTTGCATTGGCTGCATTTGCGTCATCTGCATACGAGGCATCTGCATCTGCTGCGGCTGCATAGGTTGCAATCCCTGCAACTGATTTACGGTCTGAAAATTTGGGCTTGGACCTCTCATTTTCGGTCCCCTCATGGTCTGAAATGCATTGACATCATTGTTTTGCTGACCAACACCTGCACCTGCTCCTTCCTGCACCACCATCGGGCACTCGCGTTTCCAATGACCGACAATTCCGCACACGTGACATGGCATCACCTTCTTCATTGCCTGCACACCAGTCACAACCGTGTTCAAATCCGGACCATTATTCACAAAACCTCCTCTACCTCTGCCTCTCGCCTGTGGCTGAAACGCCATGTTTCCCTGCAACTGCGGCTGCTGTTGCGGTACCTGCTGTTGGAACCTTTGCATCCCTTGCAAACCTTGCAAACCTGTCTGAGCTGCTTTAAGCTGCATCATCATCACCTTCTCTTTCAGCCTTTTCTGTTTCACTTCAATTTCGTCACTACAGTATTTCGCATAATTCAACACCTCATCAATCGGTTTCGATTGCCAGCAAATCAAATGCGACTTTATCATCTGACTTATCTCTGGTCTCAGCCCTTCCACAAATCTGAACACAAAATGAAGCATGTCCTTCGCCTCGATTGTTTCCGTGCCACTGTAATTCTTAAACGCCTTCAACAACCTCTCATAGTAACTATGGATCGACTCTTTAACCTCTTGGGCCGTTCGATCGATCTTCTGCCAATCCACATTTTTCGTCGCTACCTTCGTCTTCAAATGCTCAATCACCTTATAGTACAGGCTCATCACCATAGGCGATGGTGCACCCGTCTCCCTGTCTCTCTCTGGTTCACTCGTCGGCCAACCTACAGCTCTTTTGCAATCCTCCCACAAATCTGCCGGAACCACAATCTCAAACAGAGTGTTCAGGTCTTCCCAGAGACATTTTGCAAGCTTCACAAACCTGTCAGTCTGCTGATACCATTCAATCGGTTTCTCTCTCAGTTTGGGAAAATCATCCGTAAAAGACTGAATGTCGCTTCTGTGCCATGGTACATGTATTAACTTTCCCCCTGCTGTCTCCCTCATTGGTAACATAGTTACTGTATCACTACTCTGCGGTCTTTTCTCATTGAGCTCTGTAGCACTGTCCCTCCTCTTTTCCTTCCTCTTTACCCACCTGCTTTCCCACTTGTCTAGACACCTCCACACTTGGGCACTCTGCAGTAATTCTCTAAGGTGTGCCTTCATGCCTGCTGACCTCATGTGTTCAAAATCTGTGGTCCCAAAATCCAACCTGTAGCTTCTGCTCAAGTGTTTCATCTTGTCTATGTCAACCCCGTTTCTGTCAGCTGCTTCCTGCAAGCTCTTATGTACCTTGTTCACTTCCTTCGTAATCCTGGGACATAGATACCTCAGCTCTTCTTCCGTGTAGGACTCTAACCTATTCACACCCATAGTCCCTTCCACCAATTCTTGTGCTTCCATGTTCAACCTGACCCTATTCATATAGTCTTCTCCTTTCCCACTGGCTGAACTTTGTGTGGAATTTAGACTGTTGAACCATTGTGTCAGCTGGTGCGCATTCACCCCCATCAGCGTAGCGTTCACATCGACTGCCATTGATGGTTGCGGCAACTTTTCAGTGTTCGATGTTAGAGGTATTATCAGTGGGGGACTCGACCTCACCAGTGTCGACTGAGCACATATGGGACTAAACTCCATCAAGGTCCCAGATCCATTTGGCTGAGCCACTATTGGAGTTATCCCTGGAGTGTTTTCTATGCACCTTCTTTCTGTCCCATTCTGCAGCATTGTTCCCTGACCGCTCATACCTAAATTAGGCTGACTGTACAAAGGTACCGGTGGACCTACAGTAATGGGTAGCGATATCGCATCTGGGTTCTGTCCATTCCCCATGTTCTGCGGCATGTTCATTCCCACACCATGGGTCATCATTGCCGGCATGCCCATCTGGCTCCCCGTCATCTGAGTATGTGCGTTTCCCCCTTGTATCTGCTTTTGAGGCATCAAAAACTGGGTTGATTCGGCTTGTGACAATGTCTGGTTGTGACCATTCTGTACTCCCCTTACGGTTGGATCTAGAATCATTCCTGCACTGTTATCACTGTTGTAGTACCCTGGCATCTGCGGCTGATAATTTTCTGCTGGTTTCAACACGGGCACATCTGGATATATTCTCCTAACCTGCGGTATCTGCGGGGTGAACAATAAACTCGGGTCCTTAGACCCCGATGATGCTCCTGAACTCTGAGTTTCACTGTTCTGTACCGATGCCGGAGGGGCAGAACTGGTACTTGGACCTTGTCCATTCTCCGCATAAGGTGGTGGACGGTCGTTCAGCCATTGCATTATTAACTCCTCATCCTCTAACTCCTCTTCTCTTCTCAACTTTTCCTCGTGCTCTCTATCCTTGGAACACTTCCTGTCTGTCTTACAGGTAGCTTTCTTACCTGTCTCCTCTTCTTCCTTAGTAATTGCTGGAAACAGTTTTATCCCCTGAAATACATCTGACCTCCACACCTTCTGTGCATTATCCCACCTAGCATCCGCTAGTGTCTTTTCTACCTTCCTCATCCTTGTTTCAAACTTATTTTTCTGTTGCTGTCTAGCCATTAATTCCCAAATCGCTAGAGCCTCAAACTGGGCTGGCCTTGGAGGCACCTTCATGTCATACATCGTGAATCTCAAATTCTCTAGGATCCTTATATTGAATGTCCCATGTATCGGGAATGCTACGCTTCCATGTTTCTCTGTCAACTTGTGCCATTGCTTTAGCCAAAGGCACGGAGCTACCCCCTTCTCTTCCATTACAATGTAAGCTGGCGTACCTTCGGGCGGCGTCTCCTCTCCTACGCTCGCTTTAATGTAAGACTCCCCCTTCATCGCACTCCTAAATGCTTTAAAGAATTTCATTTTCTCGTCTTTTTATTTCACAAAGTTTGTAATCAATAGGTGACTTTAATTCCCGGAATACTCTTCGCTTGCCTTTCCCCTTCCAATCGAGTCCCACGGACTGCGTCCAATCCGTGCGCGACCCTTCTCTGCAACCAACCTATCCCAGCGCGGCTCTTAGTGACGTCACACTCACACACACTGCGGCTGACAAAGCCTCGCGGCTAGTCTTCCTTCACTCGGCTCCTCTCGTAACAACCTTTGCATATATCGCGAGCTACCAAAAAAATAAAACAGATCTGTCGGTTTACTACAGGAAGGGTAACACAATCGCTTCAGGACCTTAGGGACTTTTCACTAGCCTCGGCCGCTATTCCGTCTTTCTCGGTCCCCACGTTCGCAAGCAAATCTGACCCGCAGACTTACTCTCAACTTGTCAGTGATCTATTCTAGTGCACTTAGAATCTTGTCAAAGCCCGAAGTCGAAGTTTCTTTCACTCCCTAACACACGTACCGACTCGTTGACCACGCCCGATCAACCTACTAAACCGCCCAGACCACAACATGGATCAACATACTCCGGAGTCTCTTGACCTCGCAGGGCCCGTCTCAACAACAACAACCACGTGGACCTTTTTATGCATGAAGCGCCACACGCACATGAAGTTCGACGACTTCCCTACTCCCACACTCGGAGCCGCACCTCCGCTATTTCTTTGAAGTTCGACGACTTCTCTACTTCTACACTCGGAGTCGCACCTCCGCTATCCTTTAAAAGAAAAAAATTCCTCGCAACCTTCTCACACAATCTGCGGCAATAAGCTGTGCAAGCGCAAAACCCTAGCTTCACTCATACCATCACTAGTACCGCCAACGCCGATTCCACATCTCCGTTCTCTCCATTCGCAAGCTCCGAGATCCCGGGAAAGTCGCGGTGGACCTAGCCCATCATCATCCTGTCAATCTGTTTTACCTAAGAAAAATCTAATTCAACTTCTCGAGTGGGGTCTCAAAATGCGTGCTCGTTAATCCAACACCATGTACTTTAAGAGTACAGGGTCCCAAAAGACGAAACCATCCTCTGCTACCATCTACTGATAGAGCGGTCCGTACTAGCAATTTTTTTTACCTGTATTCGGACGCTCTTTAGGCCGATGAATCTTTTGACTAAGTGGGACTCTCCGTACTCTTAATCAATCAATTTCATTAAAATCAATGATCAATAACGAACATAAGCAATACCTTGATCAACATAACACTTAACAATTAATCCAGAATACATTTTCGGCGAACCCTGACCTCTCAGTCAGGAATAACCACACCAGTTTATTTCAAAGTTAGTGAATTTATTTCCCTATATTAACAAAGCTAGCACAATATAAATGTGTCTCAACACCAAATGATAAACATATATGAACATTAATAGCTGTCCATAACGGCGAAACAGGTGCAATCTATGTAGCATTTGAATAACAAGACATTCGATAATAGCAATGCAAATCACTAATACGATAATCTGTAATGAACTAATTGCATACATTTAGTCAGCATAACAAGGTCTCAAATTGCATCGTGCAACAAAGGGAATCCTCATCTAACCTCAAATTAGCATCAGCATGTGGGACTTCATGCAAAAACAATTTAGCAACATTAATTTAGAAAAAACTCCTAACTAGGGATCTTATCAAAATCAGCAGTTGGTTACCTAAAAGAAACACAATGCAATTTTACAATTTCCTTTCATATTTACCAATTACGATCAGCAACTAAGGAAGTCTTCGTCTCACAGGTACCGTTTCTCGGTCAGCATGGGTACCGTTTCGATCAGCATAGGACGGGGCAAAGGGGCAGGGGTGGACGGGGCATCTGCCTCACGGCGGCAAGGTAAAACTACTACTTCATGCAAAGGGACAAATCAAAGTTAAAGTCTCTAGGGCAAGAATCATTTAAAGTCTCTTTCTCTCGATTAGAGAAAGCATCAAAGTCTCTCAAAATGGCGTCGCAGCAAAGTGGGCCATAATAGCTACGAAGTCTACAAAATGGCGGGCATCGAGCTGGTAATGGCTACTTTCTTCTCGTGCACCTGGTTTTTATAGACAACAGTTCAAATCCAGTAGGGTCTTCCATTGGAGGGTTCATAGGTTAGCTTCAAATTGTCCAATCAAAAACGACAGTTCTCAAGCTTTTACTTAAGCATACATTATCCTTGGAGATGGGTACGCAAGTTGCAACATTTTATGCCAATTAACTCACTTTCAGAGCTTCCATTGTCCGCACCTGCAAATCGACCTTGGAATAAAGAGAAATATGCCAGGCTGGCACGAAACCTTAAGATAAGCATGTGAACGATCTCAGTGGAAAAGTACAGCTTCAAGCAAAAATACACGTTTATTAGCACAGTGGAAAAATACGAGCATCTAAACCGTGAGACCAGGCAACTAGGCCAAAGCCTCCGCTAAAGTCATGCTAAGCTAAAACATTTCAAACAAGCAAATCGTAGCACACGTTTGTGATTATGTCGGATTAGTGCAATTCTAGTACACCACGTTATATAAAGCACGCGTATAAATGTTGGCAAACTACTCTGAGGGCACATTTTGTCCCCGTACAATCTTTATTAGTTCGGTTAAAGTCACACATGATTATTTCACACTACGTTTACGCTCTAATAAATGTAAAACCTTCATTTTCTGCTTCATCAGCTCCCAGAGATGAGGACATGTATGTCATCAGAAAAGATATCTGTGGAAAGGTTAAATAGGCACCTTATCAACAGGGCACCAGGGCTGGCGCTAAAGGTCTTAATGTGTGCGCCGATATCTTTACTGTTTGATTTGTGGGGGGCCATCCAGGCAGAGGCAGCTTTAGCGACAGTCCTCTCACCTAGGAGGTGACCTCTACAACTTATGTTAGATGAGAGATGCTTCAATACTGGAAGTATAGGGGAACTGGAGGGAGATGGGGAAGTATCTGACTTTTTAATCACTACATTTTCAAACCCCTTTATGGCTATAGGGAAAGTATTCATTCACATGAGCTGTCAGACTTTCTGGCCACCCTTACTGTGTAAAGACTCTTCCGAACTAATGAACCCCAGAGAAGATTTAAAATTAATTACCTGGATGGCCACATGGAAATCCCTGGGCCCACATGAGATACTGAAGTATTTCTATAACCACTTCTCGGGATCGCCGGCCAGGCCCCTGCTTCACTATCTGTACCTCGTTCCTGAACAGGGAAACCGCACTGTGATATCTGTGAATGGTGATTCTAAAACTAAGAAACAACTTGTGACTCATACAGACCCATCTCGCTCATTAATGCAGGTGCCAAGACCCCTGCTAAGACACTGACTTATCACCTAAAAACAGTTGTACAAAGCCTCATCCACATGAACCAGAGCGGGTTAATGCCACAGAGATCTACACACCACAAACTACAGTGCTTGTACAGTGCATTTACGCCCTCCCACTATAATAAACATCTGCTGTCTATACTTCTGATCAACCTCGATAAAAGCATTCAATAGTATCAACTAAGAATATAAGCTCCTCTTCGAAGGGGTAAACTTTGGCCCTCTGTTCATCTCCTGTAGTTGCCTCCTGCACAGCAGCCCCAAGGCTAGTGTGTCAGTGGTATATTTTATAACGCCATCCCTATTGGACAAGGCACTTGTCAAGAATGACCTCTCAACTTTTCTATCTGTACTGGCTACTGAACCTGCAATGATAATGGGAGAGGGCAAGGAGGTTCCTGGCTTTAAATGGACCCCATTCCTTCATAACAGAGTATCCCTCTACGCCAAACAACTCCTTCTCTGCCTAAGTCACCACCAGCACTCTGGACCAAGTGTAGAACAAATCCTAAATTAATTTTACACATTTTCTGGCCTCAAAATCTGTTGGATTAAATCCAGCAAGTACCCGGTGCAACATATGATGGAAGTGACCTGCTGGGTAGCCAAAATTTCCATTTAACTTGTCACCAAGCAGCTTAAAATGCTTGGAACATCTCCAAAGAGCAAGACAGAGTTTGAGCTGCTAACCTCCCTCTGATGCTCTAAACTCCAAAGGGTGACCTGATACTTTTGAACCCCCCTGCCATTTTCCGTTGTGGAAAGGGGTTTCCCCAATCAGAATGGTAGCCTTACCAAAAGCTCTCGACAGCTTGCAAAACTTTCCCTCTTTGCTGTGGGCGGTCCTCTGAGGAAACAAAGTGCAAAGAGTGTCTACATATTTACCTCTCATGAAGGGCTTAGCATGGTGGACTTTATGTCATACTACAGAACTTCACACTTAGTCAGAAAAGCGTCCTTTTATGGTTCAGACTCCTAAACCGCTTCAGACCGGAGTTCTGGGTCAGCTGACCCTTCCAAAAAACAGGACAGCTCTCTGAGTTTGGGGTCATGAATACGTGGAATATGAACTCTTTAAATGTGCATTGTATAAGTGCCTTGTGCTTACAGATGTATTCTTTACCAGTGTCAAATAAAAATAAAAACAATTAAGTCAAAAATAGTGATCGTTTAATTCTTCGCCTATTAATGGCTAGCTCGAGTTCTGTCAGAAGTACCACTTGCTTCTTCTGAAACAGTGCAGGCTGTTTCAGGCACAGGCCTCTTGTCCTCTCCTCCAGCTGAGCTGTGTTTCTTCCAGGCCCTCGGTTTACCTTTTCCATGCTGTAATTAAATGCTGCCTGAACTAGATCCTTGGTGCTAGGCGCCACGTGCAGCGGGGCATGACGTTTCTCACCTAACACATGAAATATTCATTTGGGATCTGATGTTTGTGCCGAGTCAGCCTTGAACCCGTTTTATCTCACCTTACAGTGTTTGCTCAACCATGTGGGTTTCAGCACGTAGCATTCCACACCTCTCCCTCATCTTGATTTTACACCGATCCATGCGGGCGAATTTATGCTGATTTGCTTTTCTGTTGTTTTGCAGGGCTCTCTGCATTCTCATCTAAATCAACCACCAGTTCTTTGTGCAACTACCGTTCAGTTCTTTGGGGTGTTCTTCAGGGAGCATCCACATTCTCTCAGGGTGTCAGGTGCCTAGGTAATGTTGACGTTCTGCAAGCCATTCAAAATAAAGTTGGATATGTGGTTCTTAATTTGTACAAAAAAAACATAAGCGTAGAGGCACAATTTTTTTCTTGGGAGCCCACAGACCCTGAATGCCGAGGTTGCTGAATACCAAGGCTGCCTATTCTTGATTCCACAGTCTGCTATACATGTAAGTGCACTGTTCCGAGTGGAAGGACTCATACCATTCTTCTTGATACAGATCAACTAGGCGCTTTAATGCTTAGAAGCACGAGCCCTCACACATCCAAATGGGTGTCATGTTTCATCATAGGGCCTGCTCCACTTTGGGCCGGTGCTGCAATGCCCAACTGGCTCCACAAGGGGACTCTTTACTGGAGATCTTTTGTTAAGTGCTGTTTGATGGGTACAAAAATAGACTTACTCCTGCAGTAAGGATGTGAAGGACTGGAAAGTGTGCGCTAAAATTGACTATAGGCCCTAAAACATCTATCTTTAATACTCCCTAGAGGGTCTACGTCAGGATTAAAAACAAAAATGAGGAGTGACAGAGGAAATAATGTTCCCGGACTCACTTAATAGAAAAGATAGGGGAAAAAGGAAATTATCTTTTAACCCAGGGTGATGGTTCACATGTTTCATGCCTCTAGTTGTTGCAAAAGGATCAGTGGTGTTTCTTCAGGGCCAAAGACAGAAAAGAAAAACCTAGCCCTCACTACAGAGACCCTGAGTGTATCTGTAATGTGCTGTTTTGAGGAAAAAAACTTACTGGTGTGTCTAGGTGCCCTATACTGGAGGTTGACCTGGAGGAAAAGGGCAAACATGACAAGTGATACAGCACACATTGTGAATGCAGCACAAAACATATTGTGCCCAACATGTAGTGTAGACATGCGCACACACATAGTGGGAGGATGTAGTGTTCCTGCCGTTCACTACATGCAGAAACAGCTCATCGAGCCTGCGTTTTCATATATAAAAAACATTGCTATCTATGCCTTATCCTGCGAGCCATAGGACTGCTGTGAAACTAAAATAAACAAAACCTCAAAAATATATATATACTGCACAAACAGAGATTTATGGTAGAAACAGTCATATGGAGCACTATATAGATGATGAACCTCATTAACTAAGTAATTTGTTATACTATTTAACAAACATGATGGTGTACTGTAACCATACTACCATAATAAGCTCATCATCATTGTGTTATTACAGCCCCTTCATGAGGTAAACCATGTATAATTCATAATAACCCCCTCCAGATCCATTGGTACATACCTTGTTGAAAGAATAAAAATGATATTGCTGAATAACACATGGTAAAGAGGCGTGACAACCCCGCCACGCTATGTGATTAAAAGGTGGATCCATAGTAGACTCGTCATTGGTGGTGCAGTAGTTTCTTAATGTAGACCAACAAGATATAATAACATAATAGCCCTCGCCAAGCTATGTGGTTTAGAGGTGGGTCCTAAGTGAGCTTGTCATCGATGGTTTGGTATTAAAAACCCTTTGATAAAACAAGCTTACTGACTCATGAGAGCCCCCAATAAGCCCATCGGTAGAGAAACCACATCCCAGGACTCTGTGTACTTAAGCAAACTGATAATAGCAATCATTACTATTAATATGCACCCAGAAAAGTAACCAGGGGCAAATCTCCAACTTTGACAATTAATAATGTAAAAACAAAAGAGCAATTACATTAAGCCGCCCGGTGGTGAAGGCACTCGTAAAGGAGGGAGCTGCTACGTGTGGACCAAACCCACTTATGTTTTCTACCTGGGAGAGTGCAGGTATCCCCATCCCCCAGGGCTCATTAATAAATAATGGGGAGGGGGTGCCTTAAGGCATCCCTACCCTTGCAATGATTACTATGTGATGGGACCCATAATGGGTGCAGCAGGAGTCAGCTATTATGTTAAAGTGGGTGCCCTGGTGCCCACCTGGGGAACCCACAACATGGTCATTGTTGGAGGCTGCGATGGGAGACACAAGGCCCCTAGCTCCCCAGCCCAGCTTATTGGCCAGCTCTGGCCGGCACCCAGTATTGATGCTGCCTGGGAAGCCAACAGGGGCCTCAGAAGCCTCGGGGTTCCTCCAGGAAAAAAGAGGATTAATTAAAGATATATAGCATGCAGACTAGTGATGTCTAGATGGGGCGTATCAAAGGAGCCTTTCTGAAATCGTGACGGGAAACTTCCCACAGAGAAAGCAGAGAACCATACAGAGAAAGTTCAAAATAATCAGATTACGAACCAGTAACCAGTGTTGCTTGTGTAAAATACGTGTAGTATGACAGTGAAAAGGTGCACCTGTCTCTGTTCTGAAGAGAGGTGGGGGAAACAATCAATAGTATCCTATCGTTCTCGTGTCAGGTAAGCCTTTCAGTGGTTATCTTTGGATGTCTCCAGACTCAGAAGGTCTGAATAAGAATCATGCTAAATTACTATTTTTCATGTTGCTGCTGGCCAGGAGGGAGATATGCACCTTTCCTCCCTACGTGTATGGAGTGGCTTGAATCCCTGAGGCATAATATGTTGTTGGACTTAGGCACTAAAGAAAGTAAGAAAACTGAATTTTGGGCACCATTAAAGAAGTGGCAGGAAAGAAATAATAATAGGTGAGGTCCTATGATTACACCCAGGCTGGTCTCAAAGGCTTGGGAGGAGACCCGTTAAGGGCAATGAACTTGAGACTTGGTTTTATTCTGAGGGGTGCCTGATGCAGAAATCGTGCGTGGAGGCTGGCCGATTTCAAAGAAATGCCCCCAAGGAGGATACTTGATAACCTGGAGGCTAGATGAGGACAAAATAAAAGGTGCACCTGTCACCATCCTTGGTAAGTGATTTTGTACTGCCTGAAGTCTTGCAATAAGAGTATTCTTCATGCTCAAGGAAAGACCGTTATAGTAGTCGAGGCCTACTCTTACTGCAATGATTGACATGCATAGCTACTTGCAGTCCTGAGGGAGCAGGGGGGTGTAGTGCTCGTAGGTGTCTATTTTCACTTCCAAATCGTTTTACACTGGTTGCAACAAAGGGACAAAGACCACAATCTGGAGGCCAGAAGGTAGGCACCAGGGATCCTGATTTCTGCCAATATCATTATTTCTGTCTTGCTTTGTTTGTGTTAAGTTCCAACCAGTAGGAGCTCATCCAGTCATGGACTTTAACAAGGCAATTCTGCTAATAAGAATTATAATGGGTAGAATTACTGAGTCTTAATTAAAGTTAGGTATCATCAGCATAGGTATAGATTCTGATGTCGAAAGAGCATACTAATGAGGCGAGAGGTCTCTTGTAGCTAAGGAAAAGATTGAGGGGCAGGGCCAAGCCTTGAGGACCATCACATGAGCAGTTAGCAGAGGGAGAACAAAATTGTGCATGGGTGGTCTGTTGTGACCTTCCTAACAAAAAAGACAAACCAACCAAAAACATTGTCCTGAATGTACCTAGCAAAAAGTTGGCTGATAAGTAGTTGGTGGTCCATAGTATCACATGTAATGCACAGCTCTAGGAGTATGATTGAATTGCTATAGCCATTATTAGCATCCGTATGCAAACCATCCACTACAGCCAGCATAGTTAGTTGTGTACTGTGATTAGGGTCAAAGCCAACTTGAGAATCGTCCAGAATATCATTGGATTTAAGGTAATGACACGGTTGGTTTGCGGTAGTTGATTCAGACATTTTTGCAGCAGTTGGCAGTAATGTGACAGGCGTGTAGTTAGAAGGCAGTGAAGGTTTAAGGGCTGTCTTTTCAAGAGGGGAATAGTTCTGCCTTTTTCACAGTCATCAGAAACAATACTGGTGGGAAAGGAACAGTTGAAATTATCAAGCAGTGTAGGGGCTAGACTTCCTTCAATAAGAAAGGAAATTTGACATGAATCGGCACAAGTGATGAGTCTGAATGATCATGATCTAAGATAGTGCTTCCCAAACGTTTTAGAATCACAACCCAATTTTAAGAACAACAAGCTTTTGTGAAGCACCTAGCTTTGATGGAAAGAAGCAGTGGCAATTTTTTAGTGTTATAACAACAATTGTTTGTAAATGTTACAAACTTGGCCACACCCTTCATTATCGGATATTAATCTGCCCATAAAAGCAGCAGATGGTGAATCACACTGGAATTTGGACTCTGGACTTTAACCACTTTTCAGAGTAGGATGCTGGCCTGTAGCCTCAGGGTTCTGAAAAATCTTGGTGCTGATACTAGTGATTTTGAAAATTTGAGAAATGCTTTTTGTCAGAGAGTTAGGTGCAAGGCCAAAGGCCTTGCAGCACTTTACATCAGCACCAGATAACATCACACAAGGTCAGATTCATTTTATTATAAGGATCAGAGATAAAGTGCTTTGCTCAGAATTAAAGGATATTGAGCCAATGTCAGAAAGCAAACCTAGTTCCCCTCATCCGAAGTCAGCAGCTCTGGCTGTTAGCCAACATCCATATTTCTTAATTTATGTATAAAAGTCATACACAAGTGGTATAGTTGAGTAAGAGTATGAATAGTGAGCAAAGTCTCTGTTGAAATGGCTTAGTGCCGGAAAACAAAACAGAAGCAACAAACACTGGAAGGTTCACCACGAGTCATGCTGGGGGAAATTGCAAGCATTTGTTTTAAAACAGGACCAACATAAATCGGCTCAGAAACAGTTTGGGAAAAGCTGATCTAAGAGATATAAAACCACATTTAAATCAAGAAATTGTAATGTAGACCGCAGTTAGGTAGCAAATTCAAAATAAATACTGGTTGTAAAAACCAAATAAGATGTTTCAGCGGTGAAGCAGCTAATGATCTTAATTTTTTAATACAATATTTAGCAAGTTTGTATTTGTGAAGGGAATTTTTAAAAATTATCTTCTCCATATAGATTTTACACATTTCCTTTTTTCTTTAAATCTTTTAAAGCATCACTAAACCAGGGCGACTCTTGAAAGTGATTTTCATTTGTGTTTCCTCTTTGAGGGCTATTACATTCACAATTGCAGAAATGATGATAGAAGGCATATTTAGAAGATTAGGTGGCATCTCTATCAACAGGGCTCAGTGAATGCATCAGCTAGGAGTCCAATATGATTAAGGGAAATTTTACTTCAGTCAAGTCTCTTGGCATTGTGGCAATTTATATTGGGTTTATACCCAAACATTAATATTCAAACTTAACACTCTGTCGCTGCCATAGCCAAACCTCTCCAAAGGTTCAATGGAGCAAGGGCCGCCAGAGCCAGATATATTCACCTGCCCAATTACGATGGGCATGCATATAGTCATGTTTTTACTGTCCGTCACCACCAGGCACACTCTGGCGGTGAGAGGGAGCAAAAAATAAATAATGCTGTCCTCATCATGAGAGAAAACTCCAGAAGCCAGGGGGGCATTACCTGTTTTAGAGTTCTAGTTACCCTAGGGCACAGGTTATGGTTAATTGAAATAACTATCTACAACAGTTGAATTTCTATGGTTTTGTGCATGTAAAATCGGAACCTAACTATAACGTCTCTGTAACCTTTGGTTAGGTGGAAGCCAAAATCAGCTGGAAGGGAAACCATTTTTTTTTCATCCAGGGCATGGGACAGAGATGGCACTGCTCACGGCCATTGACGGGCTCATAATGAGGGTTGATGAGGGGCAATCAGTGTTCCTGAATCTGTTGGACCTCTCAGCCACATTTGATGCAGTCTGTAACAATACACTTCTGTCCCGGCTGGCCGAAATTAGGGTGGGCGGGACAGCTCTGAAATGGTTCCATTCATATTTATCGGACAGATGTCAGGCAGTTGCACTCCCTCTATTTCACTCAGAGTTTAGGAATCTGAATCAAGGTGTGCCCCAGGGCTCTGCTATCAGCCCAATACTTTTCAACATCTATATATGGCCTCTCTAATTTCACTGATCAAATCCCACAATTTGTAGTAGGTCAATTATGCTGACGATGCACACCTGATTTTGTCATTGGCTGGCAGGCCGGTGCTGGCCTCTTTTCATGACTGCATGAAAGAGATCAGGTTGTGGCTTTATTCGATTTCCCTCAAGTTTAATGGGATAAGTCCAAGCTGCGGTGCGGTCAGGTAATAAAGGACCAATGGGGTTTCCTCCCAATTTCTGACCTTTTCCATCAGACAAGAATATTACACCTGTGGACATGGTCCTGAACCTGGGGATTATGTTTGACAGCAAGCTCAGCATGGAGAGCCACGTGAATAGAACAGAGGGCACTTGCTTCGGACTTTTGAGAGCTTTACAGACAATTCTCCTAGTGCTCCCTCCCTCGGTTAGAGCCCTTGTGATAAGAAATGTAATTCTTAGTTGACTCAACTATTGTAATGCCCTTCTGCTAGGTGACCCAGATTAGCTATTACTCTGGTTGTCAAGAGTACAAGTTGTGGCTGCCAAACTTGTCCTGAATAGACCAAGAAGGCCCTCTGCCTCCTTAGCACTGAAGAAGTTACACTAGCAGCAACTAAAACAAAGAATCTGTTTCAAGCCACTCCGTATTGTGTTTCGAGCTCTGCAGGGATCAGGTCGCGGCCCTTTATGAAGTAGTCTGGGGAGATATACTCAGAATAGGGATCTCCATTCCTCCTCAGCTAACCTGGCATATGTGGCTAACTCTAGGAGAGCCAGACAAGGTGGTCAGACTTTTATGGTCAGGGCAGCCAGACCCTGGAATCAGCTTCGGACCGCCCTTAGGGGCATATTTAAGCGCCCCTAGCGCCTCCTTGAGCCACATTTGCATCACTTTTTTTTAAACGCAAATGTGACCCAACAAGGCCAAAAACGTTGCGCCATATTTACAAAGTGGCGCAATGCTTGCATTGCGCCACTTTGTAACCCTTTGCGCCACATTATGCCTGCACCAGTCATAATGTATGCAAGGGGGCCATCCCGGCACTAGGGGGGCCGTAAAAATGGCACAAAGGAATCTATGAGATTTCTTTGCGCCATTTTTATCGGCATTGTTTAACGCCTGCTAAGTGCAAGCTTTAAAAAGAGACTCCCATTGATTACAATAGGCCTCTGGGTGTTTTACAGGATTAGCGTCATAATTTTTTACACTAATCCTGCAAAGTGACAGACTAGCGTAAAAAATGATGACGATAGGCACCCTAACTACCACCATGGTGCAACGTATTTTAAATACGGCGCTATCATGGTGGCGTTAGGGGGGTGCTAAGGGGCGCAAGAAAAGTGGCGCTGCACTGTGCCATTGTGTGCAGCGCAACTTTTCTTTAAAATGCCCCTTAGATCGCTAACAGACCTCCTGCAATTTAGAAAAGCCCTTAAGACCTGGCTCTTTCCCAAGTAGCTTGACTGGGTCTTACAGCAGTTTGTTTGTTTGAGCAACCCATATACCTGTCTTTTGTTTATAGACAGCGCCAGGATACCAGTTGGTAGCAATGCGCTTTAGAATTATCATAAGTAAAGAAATAAATAAATTTTATAGTGCAAATATGACTGTTGTTTCTGACCTGTACAAAATTAAGATAAACAGGGTAAAGGATTATCTATCTGGACAAGAGACGGAAGCTTTAAGAGATTGCAAGTGATGAAATGAAAAACAACCTGCAGGTAAGGGTGGAAACATTGTGATTTTAAACAAAAGTGATTACATCAGAGAAGCAAACCACCGCTCTCAGAGAGGACATGTTATGCAAAGCTGACATGTAATCCTATTGAACAACACAAACAAAACTACACGGGAAACTAAGTGAATGGATGGAATCTAATCTTTTTGATACAGATGAAAAAAAGTACACAACAGTGTGGAATTCAATCATACCCACGGTATACTTTTTACCAAAAATCCATAAGAATCTAGAGGTCCCACATGGAAGACTGATGATTTCTGCCAAAGGTTCACTTTTTAAACAGGTTTCGAACAATGTGGATCATTTTCTAGCCCCCTTAGTGAAAGATTCACGTTCTTATTTGAAAGACGCTGGAGACCTTTTGCAACACTTACAAGAAACACTGCGGCAAACCACTTACAAGTTAAAAACAATGGATGTGACACCTCTCTAAACAAGCATTGAAAATGCATTGGCATAATGGCTTGTGAATAATTTTTTTAAAATATTTGATATGATCACAATGTGCTTGACTATGAACATATTACTATTCAATAATGAAATGTCCCAGCAAATCAGAGGGACGACAATGGGTTCTTCTTTGTCCCCCAGCTATGCAAATTTAACAATGGGATGGTGAGAGGAATTTGTGGCATGGGCCCTGGAGAATGATGAACACGTGCGTGAAATCATAATGTGGCTAAGGCAGTGGTCTCCAAATGTTTTAATGCCCGCCCCCCCCTAGTTGAAAAATAAAAATCATTGGGCCTCCCCCCTCAGAATTTTTCACAAATATTTTATAAAGATGGCAATGTTTAAATATGTCTAGATGCATTTAAACATTGCAGTTAAATACTGTTACCTTTTTAAAAAAAATGCAATAACACATTTCTGCTTAAAACAACACACTGTTATCTGTGTAATGTATCTTTTGGCCAGAGTCTGGCGCCCCCTGGGATCAGTAGAGGCCCCTCTAGGGGGGCCCGCCCCCCAGTTTGAAGACCCCTGGGCTAAGGTTTATAGATTATTTATAATCTTGTATGGAAGTGCAGCAGAATTTGATAAATACTTTTCCATCCTCAATAGCAACACTGGAAATTTGAAGTTTACATATGAGTTAAGTGAATCAAGAGTAACTTTCCTAGGCACAGAAATCTATATCAGCGTGGGAATGATACAAACCACCCTACATAGAAAAAACACAGCCACTAATGGGGTCCCACATGCAGAAAGTTTTCACCAACCTTATTAAAGAGAATTTCTCCAGATCAAGAAGAATTGTTCACAAGAAAATGAGCAGAAAAAACATAGGTGGTCATTACAACCCTGGCGGTCGGTGTTCAAGCGCAAACAGGCCGGCGGAAAAAAAAATTGAATCACGACCGAGGCGGAAACCGCCAACAAAGACAGCCACTTTAACACTCAGACCGCCACAGCGGTACAAACAAACAGCTTGGCGGTCACCGCCAACAGACAGGCGGAGGACAATGTACCGCCCACAGTATCACAACTTACCAATCCGCCACCTTTTCTGGGGCAGATTCACCGCGAACAAAAACACGGCGGAAACAGGACTTCGAAGGGAAAACGCTCACCTCTACACACCCCACGAGGAATCCGGACGCCATGGAACCCAAGCTCCAGATCCTGCCAGCTCTTATCTTCTTGCTCCTCTACCAGGAGCACGAACGCCGGCGGCGAAGACCACGATGAGTACTGCACCTACGACACAGGGGAGGGGGGAGGGAAAAAACAGGAACACACACACGCAATACGCAACACCCCCACCCCCACCCACGAAAACACACACACTAATACAGCATGATACATTACAGTTACACCCAGCAACCCCCCCCGGAAGAATGCAAAGACCAAAGAAAATGAGTGTAACCATTGTAATATATTAAAATCCAGTACGCAAAAATATATATATACACTATAAACAAAATATACACCAAGAATAGTAGTCCAGGTAGTGCTCCATTGAAGTCCGTGGAACACTGGGCCCACACGGTATGGGGGAGGCCCACACTCAATCCCCGAACATGACGGAGAGAACACTGCAGGGGCATCAGAGAGCAATAAAACAGGCACCTCAGGGGGAAGGGAAAGGGGGGGGGTACCTCAGCCGGTTAAGTGCACAACGCCAAATCCACAAGGGGGCCACATGCCCACTGTTCCATCCTGGGGAGTGCAAAGCCACTGTTCCATCCTGGGGAGTGCAAAGCCACAGTCTCTCAAGTCTCTACAGTGGGTGGTTTGCCCACTGTTCAATCCTGGGGAGTGCAAACCCACAGTCTCTCAAGTCTCTACAGTGGGTGGTTTGCCCACTTTTCCATCCTGGGGAGTGCAAAGGCACAGTTTCTCAAGTGGATGCCTTTCTCCACTGGTTCTGGAGGGGGCTTTATGCCCAGAGTGCTTCATCCTGCCAAGGACAGAGGTAGGGGATGTGATACTCCACTGGTTCGGGAGGGGGCTTGGTGCCCAGAGTGCTTCATCCTGCCAAGGACAGAGGTAGTGCATGTGATACTCCACTGGTTCTGGAGGGGGCTTGGTGCCCAGAGTGCTTCATCCTGCTTGTGACGGACTCAGTAGCGTCAGTGCCCTTGGCGCTCATGGGCCAGCGGTGCTTGTTGCGGCGGTGCCCTGTTCAGCGGTGCTTGTGGTGGCGGTGCCCTGTTCAGCGGTGCTTGTGGCGGCGGTGCCCTGTTCAGCGGTGCTTGTGGCGGCGGTGCCCTGTTCAGTGGTGCTTGTGGCGGTGGGGTCCTTTGCAGTGACTCAGCTGCTGGCGGTCCTGTCTGGCCCAGCGGGGCTGGTGCTGGCGGTCCTTTATGGCCCAGCGGGGCTGGTGGTCCTTCAAGGCCCAGCGGGGCTGGTGCTGACGGTCCTGTCTGGCCCAGCGGAGCTGGTGGTCCTTGATGGCCCAGCGAGGCTGGTTCTGGCGGTCCTTCATGGCCCAGTGGGGCTGGTGCTGGTGGTCCTGTCTGGCCCAGCGGGGCTGGTGCTGGCAGTCCTTCATGGCCCAGTGGGGCTGGCGGTCCTGTCTGGCCCAGCGGGGCTGGTGCTGGCGGTCCTGTCTGGTCCAGCGGGGCTGGTGCTGGCGGTCCTTCATGGCCCAGCGGGGCTGGTGCTGGTGGTCATTCATGGCCCAGCGGGGCTGGTGCTGGCGGTGGCCACCTGGGCAGCTGGGCTGGTGGCGTTGGCCTCCTGGGCAGCAGGGCTGGTGGCGGTAGCCTCCTGGGCAGCGGGGATGATGGTGGTGGCCTCCTGGGCAGCTGGGCTGGTGCTGGCAGTGGCCTCCTGGGCAGCTGGGCTGGTGCTGGCGGTGGCCTCCTGGGCAGCTGGGCTGGTGGCGGTGGCGTCCTGGGCAGCGGGGCTGGTGGTCCTTGATGGCCCAGCGAGGCTGGTTCTGGCGGTCCTTCATGGCCCAGTGGGGCTGGTGCTGGTGGTCCTGTCTGGCCCAGCGGGGCTGGTGCTGGCAGTCCTTCATGGCCCAGTGGGGCTGGCGGTCCTGTCTGGCCCAGCGGGGCTGGTGCTGGCGGTCCTGTCTGGCCCAGCGGGGCTGGTGCTGGCGGTCCTTCATGGCCCAGCGGGGCTGGTGCTGGTGGTCATTCATGGCCCAGCGGGGCTGGTGCTGGCGGTGGCCACCTGGGCAGCTGGGCTGGTGGCGTTGGCCTCCTGGGCAGCAGGGCTGGTGGCGGTAGCCTCCTGGGCAGCTGGGCTGGTGGCGTTGGCCTCCTGGGCAGCAGGGCTGGTGGCGGTAGCCTCCTGGGCAGCGGGGATGATGGTGGTGGCCTCCTGGGCAGCTGGGCTGGTGCTGGCAGTGGCCTCCTGGGCAGCTGGGCTGGTGCTGGCGGTGGCCTCCTGGGCAGCTGGGCTGGTGGCGGTGGCCTCCTGGGCAGCGGGGATGATGGTGGTCGCCTCCTGGGCAGCTGGGCTGGTGCTGGCGGTTGCCTCCTGGGCAGCAGGGCTGGTGGCATTGGCCTCCTGGGCAACAGGGCTGGTGGCGTTGGCCTCCTGGGCAGCGGGGATGATGGCGGTCGCCTCCTGGGCAGCAGGGCTGGTGCTGATGGTGGCCTCCTGGGCATCAGGGCTGGTGGCGGTGGCCTCCTGGGCAGCGGAGATGATGGTGGTAACCTCCTGGGCAGCTGGTCTGGTGCTGGCGGTGGCCTCCTGGGCAGCAGGGCTGGTGGCGGTGGCCTCCTGGGCAGCAGGGCTGGTGGCGGTGGCCTCCTGGGCAGCGGGGATAATGGCGGTGGCCTCCTGGGCAGCAGGGCTGGTGGCGGTGGCCTCCTGGGCAGCGGGGATGATGGCGGTCTTTTCCGCCGTACTGCTCTTCCCAGACTTGTTGACTTTCTTGTGGCCCTTCCCCACCTTGGAAGGTGTCGCAGCTGACTGCACACTCCCACCTGTACACCTGGGAGCGGCTTTGGTGGCTGGAGTCTTCCCCCTCTCCCGCCGGGCACTGGCCAACTTTTGATGCTTGACAGGTGGGGGACTGTCCGTGCTGTGGCTCCGTGCCACACTGGCTGCCCTGGTGGCTGGTGCACTCCAGATTCCTTTGACTACAGGCACCACTGGTCCCGGAGATGTTGTGGCTGAGGTGCTAGGTTGGGACCTGGAGAGTCGGGCCCTAGGAGACGGACGGGGTGGGGTAGGTGAGGGAAAGAGGTCAAGGTTGGACAGGAAAAGTTTCTTGGGAACACTGGGATGGTAGCTGTAGGGGGTTTGGGAGTGGAGGAAGAGGTTGTGGTTGTAGGAGGTGTTCGTTTGGTGACTTTGGGTGAAGGTGCATGCGCTGGAGGCTGTCGTGAGGTGGATGGCTGTTGGGTGGGTGTGTGCCTGCGTTTGTGTATCTCGGGAGGTGGCGTCACAGGCACACTGGGAGAGAACACAGGGGACGTGTGAATGGTAGTGGGGGTGGTGACTGCACGTGATCGGGGTGTGGTGGTGGGTGTGCTGGTGATGGAAGTAGTGGCTGTAGATGTAGTGCATGCAGGTGTGAGTGTAGAGGAGACTGGGAGGGAGGAGGGAGACGAGGAGGAGGGGGACACAGTGGAGGCAGTGGATGTTGGTGTGTCTGCATGTGTGTGATGCTTGTGTGAGTGCCTGTGGGATGTGTGGTGCTTATGTTTACCAGAGCTTCCCTTGTGTGTTGACGTGTGTGCATGCTGGTCTGAAGGTGTGCTTGGGATAGGCTGAGGTACAGGGGATTGGGTCTGGGTGGAGGAAGTTGGAGGGGGGAGGCTAGAGACAGGGACAATGGCTGCCATCAGTGCTGAGGCCAGAGTCTGAAAAGCTCGCTGAAGGGCCGCCTGACCAGAATGAATGACCTCCAGGAATGCATTTGTTTGTTGCAACTACCTTTCTACACCCTGGATGGCATTCAAAATGGTAGACTGCCCAACAATGAGGGACCTGAGGAGGTCACTGGCCTCCTCACTGAGGGCAGCAGGGCTGACTGGGGCAGGGGCTGAGGTGCCTGGGGCGAAGTTGATGCCCACCCTCCTGGGTGAGCGGGCACGGGGCAAAGGCTGAGGGGCTGCTGGGAGGGCGGTGCTGGTAGGGGGGGTGGCGGCTGTATCTGTAGATGCGAGGGGCACAGATGTTGCCGCCACCATAAGGAAGCTCCCATCAGAGGACCAGTCCGTGTCACTGGTGTCAGCTCCTGTCCCCGCCATGGATCTCCCCTCGCCCCCGTCCCACTGGTGAACTCTGAGTCCGTAGTGTCACCCTCCAGGGCCATGTGGGATGCAGCTCCCTCCTGCTCCGGTGCCACTGCTCCTCCGCCTGATGATGCTAATGCACACAAGTACAGGGAGACCACAAAAAGGGGGGGGAACGACAGAAGAAAGACATGTTGAGTGCATGCATTACCGCTACTGTTGGCGGACACGACAGACACAGAAGCCCCCTGCACTATGCTGTGCACTTGGGCTCCACTGTTCAATCCCTGGGACATGGCCTACAAGGTCTGCCAGAACAAGGGGACCTAACGAGCACACTCGCCGTGGCCTAGGGAAACCCACAGCCCACCTCCCCCACCTAGACACCTCCACTGTGCGCAAAACCTGCAGAATGAGAGTGTACTCACCCCCTTGTGGCTGCTGTGATGCCCTCAAGCACCCATCCAACTCCGGGTACGCCACCGCCAGGATCCTCAACATCAGGGGGGTCATGGTGTGACGGGCACCCCTCCCACGTTGGGAGGCCATCCCCAGCTGGGCCTCTGCTGTCTTCTTGCTCCAGCGGCGAATGTCCTCCCATCCTTACGGCAGTGGGTGCTCCATCTGTGGTAGACCCCCAGGGTCCGGACGTCCTTGGCGATGGCACGCTAAATATATTTTTTCTGGTGGGCGCTGACCTACATGAATTGTACAGGGGGAAAAGAAAAGTTATTACCAAATGCACCGTCATAGTCATTGGCCCCCATCCCTACCCTTGCCATGATGAACATGCACTCACCGTTGTTTCATGCACGCCTCAATCTCCCCCCCCATCTTTCATCCACCCCACTCCACACAGGCATAGCCCATACAGCATGCTCCCAGTGTACTTACCTGTTTGTCTGGAGGACCGTAGAGTAGCGTGTACTGGGGGAGGACCCCATCCACGAGTTTCTCCAACTCCTCCGATGTGAAGTCAGGGGCACTTTCCCCAGACGCACGAGCCATTGTCTCTTCCAGACCGAGGTCACAGCAGCACTTGCAGTGTAGGTCCTCTCATGTGAACAAATAGAACATTGTACCACTCTGAGGTCATTAAAAACAGAGATATGGCGTATAAAACATTGTGCAGTGGGTGATTCTCATTTTGTGGAAGGAGGTTTTAAAGGACCCAACTCACACTCCAAATACTAAAAGCGTGGTGCAACTGGGAGCCCTGGTTTTTAGATCCTTGAAACATATGAATATGCATTGCTAATAGTGAGGTGTACAGCTGTGAGAATACATACATTAAGATAGAGAAACTGATTAAATTAAGAGGAAGGTTGTTTGACCTCAAAGAAATGTTAAAACTGGTATAATTGTGCACTCAGATTGATTGGATATAAGAACACTGAAAGAACTGATGCACGCTGCATTGGGATGTGTTCTAAACTACATTGGCCAAAATGCCCTGGGGTGGACATGGAATGACATGGAATGAACCAGAAAAAACATTACCACCAGTTCATTGGTAGAACTAGCAAACTCATGTTCTGAATTTACTCGTACAAAACCATAGAGTTCTTTCAAGTAACTCTAACTCACACCCCCGCCATGCACAGTTATCTGATCAATAATTTTACTGCATATGTTACAGTGACATTATCAATGATGTTATCAAAGATGTCATGAGTGCTGTAATTTGTGGGATAATTATCAGTGCATGGTGAGGGCGTGAGTTATAGTTACCCTATATACATATATATATGTGTGTGTGTGTGTGTGTGTATTACCATAGTGAAAATCCAATGGCATTTATCTCATTTATTACAAAAGTGAAATCGGCTTCAGTACTTCCGACTTGATATGGAGACTTTGGTGGTCATTACAACCCTGGCGGACGGTGTTAAAGCGGCAGGAAGATGGCCAACAGGCCGGCGGTAAAAAAATTGGAATTACGGCAGTGGCGGAAACCGCCAACAAAGACAGCCACTTCAACACTCCGACCGCCACCGCGGTACAGACAGGCGGAAGACAAAGTACCGCCCACAGTATCACAACCTACCAATCCGCCACCTTTTCCGGGGTGGATTCACCGCGAACAAAAACACGGCGGAAACAGGACTTCGAAGGGAAAACGCTCACCTCTACACACCCCACGAGGAATCCAGACGCCATGGAACCAGAACTGCACATCCTGCCAGCCCTTATCATCTTGCTCCTCTACCAGGAGCACGAACGCCGGTGGCGAAGACAATGGTGAGTACTGCACCTACGACCCAGGGGAGGAGGGAGGGAAAAAACAGGGACATACACACATGCAACACGCAACACGCAACACCCCCACCCCCAACCTCACCCACGACAACACACACACCAATACAGCATGATACATTACAGTTACACCCCCAACCTCCCTGGAAGAATGCAAAGACAAAAGGAAATGAGTGTAACCATTGTAATATATTAACATCAAGTACGCAGGACCGTGTGCCCACTACCACTGCCCCCAGGTCCCTGTTGTTGTTGGGGTGGTGGGTTAGCCTGGGTTCCCTGTAGTGGTGGACACACTGCTGATTGACGTGTCCTGGGGACAGAGGTATGGGCCCGCTGGGTGGGTGCTGTGCTGGTGTTTCCAGAGGGGGGAAGCTTTGTAGTGGCCTGTGACTGTGTCAGGGGAACTGACTGTCCCGAGGTCCCTGATGGGCTTGGTTGGTCATCTAGATCCAGTTGGACAGAGCTGCTGTCATCACTGTGGGCCTCTTCTGTTGGTGGTGTGGACATGTGTGGACCCTCCTGTCCGGTGACGTTGGGTAGGGGTCCTGCAGGGGTATAAAAGGATGTTTATTACATCTGTGTGTGCCATGGTGTGCAATGGGTGGGTGAACGTGTCCCCCAGTGCTTGCATTCCTGTGTGGGACCTTGTGTGATGGTGATGGTGGTTTAGGGGGGTGTATGGGTATGTGCAGTGGCCATGCTTTGGTGATGGGTGTCCATGCTTTGTTGTTGCATGCAGGGCTTGGTGTTGGGATGGGTGGTTTGTGAAATTGGGACATTTGTGAGGAGTTGGAGTGATGGGGGTGAGGGTGGGGGTATGTGATGGCATGCAGGTAGGGTGGGGAATGTAATAGTTAAGATTTGACTTACCAGAGTCCATTCCTTCATCTACTCCTGCGAGGCCCTCAGGATGCAGAATCGCCAAGACCTGCTACTCCCATGTTGTTAGTTGTGGGGGAGGAGGTGGGGGTCTGCCGCCAGTCCGCTGAACGGCAAGGTGGTGTCTTGAAACCACGAAACGCACCTTCCCCCGTAGGTCGTTCCACCTCTTCCTGATGTCATCCTGAGTTCTTGGGTGCTGTCCCACTGCGTTGACCCTGTCCACTATTCTTCGCCATAGCTCCATCTTCCTAGCGATGGAGGTGTGCTGCACCTGTGCTCTGAATAACTGTGGCTCTACCCGGACGATTTCCTCCACCATGACCCTGAGCTCCTCCTCCAAGAACCTGGGGTGTCTTTGCCGTGCCGTGGGGTAGTGTGGGTGATGTGTGTGGTGGTGTGTGTGGTGATAAGTGTGCTGATATGTAGTGGTGTGTTGTGTGAGGTGCGTGGAAGTTATGTGGGTGATGGTCTGGTATGCCTGTGGATGCTTGGTAGTAGTTTGTAGTGTCTCTCTCTGGCCTTCTTTCGGTATTTTTGTCGTAGGGGTTTGTGGGTGATGTGGGTGTGTGTTTTGTATTGTATTGGGTGTGTGGGAGTGGTGTGTGTATGTGTATCAGGTATGTGTATTTTGAATTGTCCAATGTGGCTGTGTTTTGTATATGTGTGTGTATTTTGAGCGCGGCGGTGTGTACTGCCATTGGAATACCGCGGTTGAAAGACCGCCGCGTGGATTCGTGTGTCGTGATAATGTGGGTGTATTTCTGTTGGCTTGACGGTGGAGAATTTGTTTTCGCCAGTTTATCACTGACCTTTGGTGTGGCGGACTTGTGTGGGTGTCAGAATTCTGGCGGATTCCGTGCTGTGGGTCATAATAGCTGTGGTGGATTTCCGCGGCGGTGTTTTGGCGGTCTTCTGCACGGCAGTAAGCGCCTTTTACTGCCAATGTTGTAATGATGGCCTTTGTCATTTAGATGGCTAAGGTGGATGTGCCTTTTATGCTTTATCCTGCAAACTTGAATGTGGTTAAGAAGTATATTTTAGAATAACAAAAAAGAACATAATTTGTGATTTTAAAATACACCCGTGGTAGTAGCAGAAGGTTTTCATGAGAAAACATAAAATAAATTATTTTAATTGAATGTACACATGGTAAATATCTTGCACGATAATAAAAAAGGAAAAAAAGACTTGGAATAATTAAAAGTGGTGTAGGACTAAAACACAATATTCCGTGATCAAGGTCATGTAGACCGAAACGCATCGGAAGTACTGACAGATAATTTCACTTTTGCAAAAAATTAGATAAATGCTATTGGAGAGTGCATTTTCATTGTTCCCTCGTGGGGAAGACAATGGTGGAAATGTGATATGGCGTAGCCCAGCCGATGGAACATGCACCACACATTCAAAAAGAGCGCCACAAATGCCAATGAAGGGCTCATAACAAAGGAGATATATATATACACACATATATATATGTGTATATATATATATATATATATATATATATATATACATACACACACACAAAACCCATAGAAATTCAGCATTTATAGTTGCCTGAGCTAACTATAACTTGCGCCCTGTCATACACTGCTTATGACCTTACGTAAGACATCACTCATGACATGTTCTATGACATAATTTATGACATCACTAATGACATCTCAAATTCTATTTCCTAACTTAACGTCTCTGTAACCTTTGTTTTTTCAGTGAATTTCTAGTTTTGTAATGCTATTTCCTAACTATAACTTCATTGTAACCTTTGGTTTGCTAGTGAAATTCACAGATTTTTAAATATAACTTGTACTACAGTTTCAGCCATAAGTTCAATTTAGAAATATTCACTTTCAAGACTTTATAAATACATTTTATTCACACAGTTATTCTTATACGTTTTGAAAGTAACAATTAACAAATCAAGGTAAGGTAACTTAAGTAGTCTTTGTATAAATGCAATACACCAAGCTTTCCTTTTTTTTTTATATTCATATGATGGATCCGTGCATCCACCGCAAATTCCAGGAAGCAGCCCTCTATGGTTACTAACTCCTGTGATGAAATCACAGTGGGCCAGAAGATTCGATAAAGCTTTAAGTAAATGAATAAATATCATATACATGCCACACAAGTTTTAATATTTACAACAGGGAAACTATATACAATCATCAAAATGTTCTAGCCTATCTGTGTTTCACAATACATTTATTTATTTTTTGAGTTTTGCGAAACCGCGGATTCGCTGCGATACCAGGAACACACCTAAACCTCAACTTCTCATTTGATACAGTAAGCCCCCGCTCATACACATTGCAAACCACACCCTAAATCTGTTATTTAGGTTTCACTTATCTCTGGAAACAGACTGAAAACCACACCTCCATCATTTTGGGGCTTTTCTGCATAAAAACAGATGGCCTTATTTCCAAACATTTGGCGTAGGACAGGGCCGCAAGACCTTTAGCTGTGCAGCCCTATGCCACAGGGAAAGAGCAGGAATGCACTGTATCTACAAGATACATTGCATTTCTGTCCTTTCAGCAAGCACCGAAATTGCTGCCGAGCACCAACGCAGGCACTCTTACACCATGGTGCAAGGGTGTAAGTGTTGTTGGCAGCTTCCTGCACAAAAACAATCACAAGAGGCATTTTCCTCATTGTATGTGGAAAGAGCAAAATATCACAAGAAATGTCAACATTTCTCCTTGTGACACCTGCTCTGGGGGGGCGTATGTTTTTGGTGCTTCCCAAGATTTATACTATCTTATAAATCTGGGGCTGTGTCAAAATCCATGTGATATGTGGTAACACCCACAGCAACGCCCAGGGCACACCTCCCCGAAGCAGTGTCAGGCAACGCTGCGACTTGCACTGCATTGCCTTATACCACACCTAAAAGGCCATGCAAAGCCACCCAGGGTGGCTTTGCATGGCCTTGCAGCTATAGGTCTGCACTGTGCTCCACAGGAGCGTCAAAAAATGTGACCAAAGGTACAGAGGGCTTGTAAATAAGCCCCAGAGTTTGAAAGTCAAGATGGCTTCTGCATAAGATAGAAGAGAAACGGATGAGCAGAATGGAGAAAAAGAAGATTTCCCATCTCCAAAGAAGCCCTTTGACGTTTGGAATCATTTCTCCATCCTTTCAGTAGAAAAGAAAGTTGCTGCGAAAATTGTGGACCATCTGTGGGAACCTTATCACCCAGCCAGATGGTTACCATCCCCGCTGTTTCATCAAAACTGTAAGACAATTTCACCTATTGCCCAGTTTATGGATGTTGTCAACAAAAATAATTGTTATTTTTTTCACCTCACCAATTCACCTTACTTTCCTCTCAAAGACTGAAGCCAGTTGCTTCTTTCAAGTTGCCTACCATTAATCCCTTCACTATCCTTACTATTGTTGTTCCATCAGAAAAAAATAATAATAATTTTTTCCAGAAAATCCACCTAAAAATGGTTCTTTTTAGAACCACGTCATCTTGTCAAATAAAGAGCTAACTACATGTTGTATGTTTTTGTACAATTGTGTGTTTAAGTGTTTGTGAGTTTTTCGATGTGTACATGTATCATACCCTCACAAGTGAAATCAAAGTAACTCATCTGAAAACTTTAATGTTCACCAAGAGGAATAAACTTATAACGTTTTAAAGAAGATACTAGCAAATGTTTTGCAATGCCATCTAGGATACTAGAATGCAAGTGAATGTGTAAGTGGCTATGTAGGTGTCTCAGTGACTGAATTGGTGTATTAATGCTTTGTAAGTGGATCTCTAGGTGTGTGAGTAGCTGTGTGGGTCTATAAGTGCGGTTATAGGTGGCTGTGAGGATGTGTGAATGTATGTGTGAGTATCTGTATGGGTGTATGAGGCTATCTGAGTAGGTGTGTGAATATGTAAATGGGTGTGTGAGTGACTGTATGGGAGTGTGAGTGGGTGTGTGAGTGGTGTATGAGTGTGTCAGTAGCTTTGTGGGTGACTTTATGGGTGTGTTAGTGGGGATGTCAATGTCTGATTGTGAGTGGGTGTGTGAGGGCCTATGTAGGTCTGTGAGTGGTTGTGAGTGGCTATATAGGTGTGTGAGTGGGTATCCGATTGGCTGTGTGGATGTGTCAGTAGCTCTGTGAGTAACTGCATGAGTGTGTTAGTGGGGATGTACATGTCTGTGTGGGTGTGTAAGTGTGTGTGTGTGAGTTTGTGTGTGTGTGTGTGTGAGCCTCTGTGTGGTCTGTGAGTGGCTTTATTGATGTGTGAGTTGGCATGTGAGTATCTGTATGGGTGTTTGAGTCTGTGTGACTAGGTGTGTGGATGTGAAGATGGGTGTGTGACTGACTGTTTGGGAGTGTGAGTGGGTGTCTGAGTGGCTGTGTGTATGTGTCAGGAGCTGAGTCACTGACTGTATAGGTGTGTTAGTGGGGATGTAAATGTCGGTGTGGGTATATAAGTAAGTGTCTGTCTGTGTGGGTGTGTGAGTTGGCATGTAATTATCAGTATAGGTGTATGAGTCTATGTGAGTAGGAATACAGATGTGTATATGGGTATCTGAGTGGATGTGGGAGTGGCTATGTGTTGTGGCTACACTAGCACATCCAAGAGCTTGATTACAGCATGATGCTGTTGCTTGCAACACTCAGACTTATTGAGGTATATTCATTACATCCTTGAATATCAAGTTTGCAATAACCAATGCTTGTTAAATGCCTCATTTATTATAACCAATGCTTGTTGATTATGCACATTGTATCCCACCTGCTAAACGTGTGCCAAATGTAACTTCCAAAACATGTGTTCTTCACAATGTGATCTATATTGAACATATGCCTCAATCAGGAGGAAAATTGCTTATTTCCTTAACAAGCAATCAACTGCCAAAAGGCACAAATGCACATTTGATTATTTAAGGATGCTTGTGAGCCTAAGGCCTTGCTTGGATTTATACCTATTGCTCAGCTCACCAGTTTCCTGTCAAGTCAAGTTCCTTGTCCTCCAGCCTGCCTCCAGTCGAGTTCCAGTGTTCCTCATTCTCCGACCAGCTTCCAGTTAAGTTCCAGCATTTCTCGTCCTCCGGATAGCCTCCAGTCAAGTTCCGTCTCTCCTCTTTCATCTTCTGCCGATGATCCCGAATTTCCTGTAAAAGAGAGAAAATAAGAAAGGTGAAAAAACCCAGTTTGGGTTCTTCTGAATTTTTCAAGCAAGAAACCTAATTTCAAGGTAAAAAAAGATTAATCACTTAAAAGAAACAAAATAAAGCTCTGTCTTTTAAACAATTTATGACAATAAGAACTAGCATGATTCATTGTTTGGGTGAGAATCCAAAATATCGCTAAACAGACAGTAAGGAAAGATGTATTTCCTGTAACAAACGCTTCCTTGAGAATTTGGAGATGGGAAATAGAGCAAGTTTATCAAAACTATTACTGGCAACAGATTACACCAAAACACAAAGAAGCCGTTTAGTTAAGCTGATTATTTTTGAGTTTGGGCATTGCTTCAGAGACTCCGAAAGTATTGTAAAAAGAGGAAGAGACTTGTTCAGTCTCATAGAAATGTATGCACAATAACTGACATTACACAATGTACATGTTTTATGCAAGTTCAATGTACTAATGAAGTAATTCTTTTGCAGTCTAGAATCCTAAACACCAAGAACCCAGTGTTTTGAGAAATCAAAAGTCCTGACGACCAAAGTGACACGCAGTCTAGGGTCCAGCAGTCAGATTCTGGAGTCCATAGAGCAGAAGCTGGTATTTTCTCTTTTTCTATTCCGAAACTCCCCTGCCCCTTGAGGGCTTGTGGGAGGGCAATGTGCTCTTCATCGCAGTCACGTTAGCCCTCACCGGAATTGGGGAATTGTCATCTCCCCATCAGTACGCCTGGAATTCAGGTGATTATGTGGATCTGTCAGTGGTGTGAGTGACCGTATGGGTATATTAATAAGGATATAAATGTATGTGTGGGCATGTAAGTGGGCATGTGACTGGCTGTGTAAGACTGTGAGTGGGTGTGAGAGTGGTTGCATGGGTGTGTGAGTGAGTATCTGAGTAACTATGTGGGTGTGTCAGTAGTTGTGTGAGTGGGTGTATGGTTGTGTTAGTGCGTATGTGGCTGCATGAGTGTGTATGTGGTTGTGTGAATGGGTGTGTGGGTGCCTGTATGGGCATGTAGGTGAGTGGTTGTCTGGGACTCTGAGTGGATGTATCAGTAACTGTATGGATGTGTGGTTGGGTGTGTGAGTGGCTGTATGGATGTGTGACTGGGTATGAGTGGTTGTGTGGGTACGACTGGGTGTGTGAGTGGCTATGTGGGTCTGTGAGTGATTGCATAGGTGTGTGAGGGGTGGTGAGTGTGTAAGTCAGAGTGTATGGGGCTGTGTGGGTGTTTGTGAGGGGGGTGTGGGTCTGTGAGTAGGTGTGTAAGTGGCTGTATGGGTATGTGCATGGCTGTGTGAGTATGTCAATGGGTATGTGAGTGGGTGTGTAAGTGACTGTCTCGGAGTGTGAGTGGGTATACAAGTGGCTGTATGGGTGTATACCTGGCTTTGTGAGTGGGTATGCAGATGCCTGTGTGGGTGTGCCAATGGTTTTGTGGGTCTGTGAACGGGTGTCTGAGTGACTGTATGGGTGTGTGAGTGGGCATGTGAGTGGTTGCATGAGCATGTAAGTAGTTGTGTAAATGTGTGTGTGTGTGTGTGTGAGTGGCTGTGAGTCAACACTAGTGACATTTCACTGGAAGGAGGGAATCATCAGCATCCACCTACAATACACATGCATATAATTCTTCATCCGTGTTCAGTCCAGGAGGCTGAAATGTATAGAAAAGTAAAATACGATGAGACTCCAATTCTCTCATTTGTATTGTTCTATCCCCTTATCGCTCGTTTCTCAACCGTGTCAGCACCAAGAAAGTTTTGCATCTGACAATCACTATTGAGAAATTCTTTGAGGTGTCTAGCCATGTGATAACTTAAATCTTTCTTAATGGTTGCCCTTCTGTGCTCAAAAACATATTTTCTTGACTGGGAAGTGTACCATTTTTGAAAAAGCTATATAATACATACACTATGTATGATGTATAATAAGTGTGTTTCTGAATCATGAATTTCACCTTAAAGTCCCTTTCCTCTACTCTCTATTTGCTTCATTGGTCTTCTTTTTTCTCACTTTGTCATATTTTTTTGCAAAAGTTTAGATGCAACCACATTCATAATCTTCCGTAATTTTCATAAATGTTCACCTCTTTTTCTGTTTTATCACATTATCGTATTTTTCAATCTTGTTTTCATCTGCTTGTCTTTTTTTCAAGTAGTCATATATTTTTTTCAATTCCAGCCATCAATTTTCTCTAATTCGACATCCTGTTTAACAATTTCTCTATAAGTGATGGGTCTAGATTGTCAGATCTATATGTGCATATGTATACATTGTAAAAAACTCTTCACATTTTACTGACCACAATTTTGTTCCATTAAATTATAAAATCTAACTACATTCATGCAATTCAGGTGACTGTGCTTACCCTTTAAAACCTTGGCTATTGACTTGTATACTGCATCCTCAAATTCCATTAGATTACCTTTACGTTGTCGCACATATTTGCAAAAGGAATTCAACTGCATGAGCATTTGGACAACTGAAAGTAGGTTTCTCTGCCAACATGTGTCAGACAGTAATTTACTGGATTTACCTGAAAAAAAGTGTGTCTTATTATAATTCTAGTTTATGTTAAATATGTTGCAATAACGCATCAAGTGCTTCTTTCATCAAGTACAAATAGTATGACAAAGGATCCAGATGAATTTCCACAAAACATTTGCATCTCCCAACTTCGTCTGTTTTTTTTTTCAGTGTTATGCTAGGCAATCATCTACTGTTTTTGACATAACCTTACAGTAGTATACTGGTAATAGGGTATGTTAGCTTGACATTAGTGTTTTTACTTCAGTTACCATGATGTTTACATCAAGGTAACTGTCAGATCAGGAGTTATTACATTACATGTTCTTAAGACAGGTGTCACTTCAAATATAGGTAAGTATACAATGATGTTGATAGTGGGACTTTTAGGGGGTCATTGATCAGTGGTATTTAGGGGATTAGAGATGTTTTTAGAGTTTAAGAATGAGCAGTGTTTAAGATGGGAAGGAATCTTTAGGGTTCAAGGATGGGTGGAGGCTAAGGGTGTAGACAGGCCTTTGGGGACCTAACCTAACTGGTACCATTGTGTGGGGTAGGGCCCCATCAAGCCAATTATTGTGTTCTTGATAAGATAAAGGTATTTCTAAATATGCGTATGCTCTGTATTGTCCGGGTACCTTTGCAAGTGTATAGTGATGAAATGTATTTTTGTTCCCATCAAGTGCTGGAAATGTGACCTAAGAATAAACAATTTCAGTCCTATAAGCTGCATCTGTGTCAACAACAAAGGTGACTGGACCCCCCTGGGCTGTTAGGCCATTTGCCAATAAATGTGCAGTCAGGGGTTGTCTCATATTGACTGCAATTGCTACCTGTTGCGGATTCGCCATATTAGATGGTAGATTTGTTCAGAGATGGGCACACCAAATGGGGATTTTCCTTTTAGAGTTCAAGCTTGAACAACCTCCAGCATCAGATAGGTGTTCCCTACTTAGCTGAGGAGGAAATCCTCAATACCACAGACGTCTCCGGATATAGTACTGAGGTGTCTTTGTATATAGTGAGACAGAGATACTCAGGAGGACCCGAAAATCAGAGCCTGACCAAACGTTGGTGGTGCCATGTCACATAGACTCTCATTATTCTAATGAGACTACTGGATTTTGAGCTGCAGAATCGCCTGCGGTGTGGGAGATCGAGTCTGACCCACTACAGGTGACACCTGTCGCCCCAATCCGGGTTTTGCTCCAGCTAACTAGCAGTGCCTCATCTCTACCCAAGGGCAGGGATGATTGGGCAGCCGAGCACATGACATAATTGATTTCTCAGGGAAACCGTGGTCACTCAGGTCTCATCCGTTTCTCTCAGTTACATTAGTCTCACATACACAATGACAAACAGAGGCAGTATATATTTCAATAAGATTTTAATGAAGCGACTGCATCTTAGATAGCAAAGCATGTGCTGCAATAACCAGGACGATACAGCATGACAAGATTAAAACCATAACAAGGAGTGTAAAGCATAAAAATAACGCTACCATATTGTCACTATAGTCAATATACTAGTTCCTACCTAGGTTATTTATAGAGCACAGCGTGTTAAGCTCTAATTCTGCCCTTCAGGTTCCCCTAGGAAGACATCATCCCTCATACCTAAGGAAAGGCCTGGAGTCTGCGTAAGCAGCTGTAGCGAAGCGTTCAGCAATCAGCATACAGTTGTGGTTCTCTGGCTGGAATATCCCTCCAACGTGTAAGGGACAGGGAAGTGTTTTTATAATAAAGCAGCTGATGTTCTGAGAAAATGTCCCTGCGTAAGGATGTGTGTTTTTCTATGATTGTCAGAGACAAAACTTGTACCACGTTCAACGGCAAATTATCTTACTACAGCCTTGAAAGAAGCACAGAGTGAGCAAGAATGTATTTGAGAACGTAGTGCTGGTGTAGGCAAAAACAGCTAGATAGAGAGAAATAAAACAAGACTGCAAAAGTGGCTATTGTAAGAATAATAAAATGAAGCTGAATAAAATATATCTAGGTTGAAGTGCACAGCGGCAGGCCTAGTATGCTAAAATAACTCTATGTGGAGCTATAAGTAAAAATGACTACACAACTGAGGGATGGATTTGATTTAGGGGTGAAGAGGGGTTTTAAGGAATCAGCAATGGGATGTATTTAAGAGTAGTGATGGTTTTTTAGGGTTCATGGATGGGTGGGGTTTAGGGTGGTGAGGGGTTTTGGGTTTCAGCTATGGGTGGAGATTTGGGGTAGGTTTTTAAAATTTCAGATAATGATATGCTGTAAAATGATTTTTTTTTTTAATGCTGTAAAAAACAAGTCAATACTTGTTGAAACTCTCAAAGTCAAACATTTAATTAACATGACTTGCATTGTACTGTGAGGTTTAATTACGATACATTACTACGTGATGTAAAGAATATGATGGTAAAAAAACACAAAGTGAAGAACCACGAACTAAGTATCCCATGTAACAACTGATATTCAGTGACTGATTAGATAAGTTGCGAAACTGAAGAGGAATCTGGCATTTATTCTATTTTTTCTTTACTAATTGTTTTTTTCTGAATATTTGCTTTCATTTTGAAGATCTTTTCCTTTCCCTTCTTCCATTTAGAATGAACAAGTCTCATGCACACAGTGCATGATGTGTGCCGTCATTAACTTGTTAGTCATTTTTACCTGCTCATTCTTGTGTTATTTGGACCTTTTACTTCCTTTTCCACATTTATTAAGCCACTCATGGTGCACAAGTCATTACAGCCTTTCGCAAATTCACCATCACTTTGTGACACACTTCAGACTGGAGTCTCAAGGGTCTTCATTAAGTCGACATTATCATTTTAATTTTGTATTCGTTTATATTATTCCATGAAGATCTTTTGTAGACGTGTGCTATCCAACTGACCTTACAAGACCCAATAGAGTGACTGTGTGTTCTCTGACTGAGTGATTATGTCTACTAGATTACAATGTTTTTCTATTCTGTAATCTTCAATAGTTTTTTTATTTTGTTTGTGAAATTATACATGTTCCAGATGGTTGTGTATGTGACAGTAGTGTAGATTTTAACTTTTCGTTGCTAGTAGTAGCAGTCACCTCACTATCAGGAATCAAGCACTGCTCAATATCCAGAATTAGTACTTGCCCATCAGAGTGGTAATCACCACTTGTGCTTATCTACAAGAGTGCTTTCCACTCCATTTCATAAGACTCCTCAACTTAATTGACTGGCGTTTGAATACCAACTGTCTTGTGTTATTCGCTTTCACTTAGCATGTCGCGTAGGCTCTCATTATTCTAATGAGACTACTGGATTTTGAGCAGCAAAGGTCATCCACAGTGTGGGAGACTGAGTCTGACCCACAGTGGGTGACACCTGTCGCTCTAAATCCGGGTTTTGCTCTGGCTAACTAGCCGAAAGGTAGAGATGATTGGGCAGCCGAGCGCATGACATATTATACTTCTCAGGGAAGTCGTGGTCACTCAGGTCGCAAACGGTTCTCTCATTCACAATTCGGTCTCATATATGAATGACAATGAAAGCAGTATAAGTTTTAAAGACTGGTTTAATAAAACAACTACATTTTGGATAGCAAAGCATGAGCTGCAATAACCAGAACGACACAACCTAACAATATTAAAATGGTGATGATGAGAGTGAAGCATAAGAATAATGCTATCATATTGCCACTAAAGTCAATGGACTATTTTCTATCTGAATCATAATTTGAGCATGGCATGTTAAGCTCTAATCCTGCCTTTCAGGTTCCCCCGGGAGGACATCAACCCTTATACCTGAGCAAAGGCCTGTAGTCTACGTTAGCATCTGCAGCGAAGCATTCAGCATACAGTTGTGGTTCCCTGGCTGAAATCTCCCTCTCAACGTGTAACGGGACTAGGAAGTGTTTTTATAATAACACATCTAGGGGGTTATTCTAACTTTGGAGGAGTGTTAATCCGTCCCAAAAGTGACGGTAAAGTGACGGATTTACCACCAGCCGTATTACGAGTTCCATAGGATATAATGGACCCGTAATGCGGCTGGTGGTAAATCCGTCACTTTTCCGTCACTTTTGGGACGGATTAACACCTCCTCCAAAGTTAGAATAACCCCCCTAATGTTCTAAGAAAATGTCCCTACGTAAGGATGTGTATTTTCTACGAATGTTGGAGACTAAACTTCTAACACGTTTACCGGCAATGCACCAAACTGTAGCCTTGACTGAAGCACAAAGTGATCAAGAATGTGTTGTTTGAGAACACAGTGCTGGGCTAAGCAAAACAGTTAGATAGAAGAAATTAAAACAAGACCGTAAAACTGGTTATTGTAAAAATAACAATGCAAAGCTGAATAAAATATATCTAGGTCAAGGTGCACAGCGGCCTAGTGTATTAAACTAACGTGCATGGAGCTATAACTAAAATGGCTACACAACAAGCAGACCTCCAGGAATTCCTAATGTGCCAAAAACAAAATTATAAAATCACGAAATTTACACTTCTATAAAAGTTCTGCAATTTTTCCAAAAGTGCCTGCAAACATGAAAAACTGACATTTTCCATAAAAAAATGTAGGCAGCTCCTCCTTTTATTGGCTCTGTTGTGCCACTGAGTCAATAAAAGGACGGTGAGCAACAAGCTGCTGGTGGCGGAGGTGTTAAGTTCCTCTGCGTCTGGCTGTTATCAGTTTGCAAATGCACAAGGCAATCCAAGACCAACAGCTCTGCAGCCTGGAGCTTCAGCTCCTGTCTGTTTGCCAAGACCAGTGTGCCCTGTGAGGAAGAGGAACGCATTGGAGTTAGCGAAGTCCAGTAGGAAATCTTGTCAAGTGGACCCTCTTAGCAAGGTGTGAGGAGATGGCTGCTGCAATAATCGGGTCTTTGCCTGTAAACGGGGAAAACTCAGTGACCCTCCCATGCCATAGGAGGGCCTCTGTGAAGTGAGCTGTGATCATTGCTTTCCCGAATGGGCCTGTTTGCTGTGATGGACCAGCAACCCCATATGCCAAGGGGGGGCTGCCACGGACACATTGCCATGCTGGGTGAGCTGTATCCCATGTGAGGTGGTGAGACAAATACCCCTTATGCCAGGAGGGGGCAGACGGTGACCTCATATGCCATGTCACCACGATGAAGCATAAGGTGTGGCCTAGTTGGGATAGTCACTGAAAGAGAAAGGCCACCATAGGGACCCCTGCGGACCTGCACCATGACAGAGGCTCAGCATCATGACGGTCACACTACTCCCCCGCCAAATGTATAGTAGAAAAGACCAAAGCACTTGCCCACCTTGAGGGAGCCACGGAGAACCTTCAGTTGATGCACCTGCACAACTGAATGTGAGGAACTCGATATCCAGTGAACGTAGCCTGCCTGGACCACGTGCAGTGAACTCACCTGAACCAGCCACTGCCATGCCAGCCACATTCAACAAGTACAGATAAAATCACAAGCTGAAGAGTAGGGTCTGCAAACATAAGAACTTTAACATTGCCCAGGATGGCCAAAATAAAATGTAAAGAAGACAACAAATCAGACAAAAGGCTGAAATTTCTATCTTTCTTCAGGTCACCCATAATGGTAGAAACATGGTTAAGAAGGACTTAACAAATTCACTGAAAGCCAGCAACTAGATACAGGCAAGTGACCTCACTCTCTTCAGTGAACCAGACAGATCCTTGCAGCAATAATGGTTAAAGTGCAAACGTTCAAACTAATTATGACCAATGCACACAGCATAGAAGCAAAACTTGACAACATGTTGAATAAGATAAAAGACATAGAAGAAAAAGTTGTCCCCCTTGAATACTTTTCTCATGAGCACAAGAACTAGAATTCTAAATTGATCAACTCCAACACGGCCGAGAGTAGCTAGGTTATAGAAGCAGATGGAACAATTAGAGGCTCTACAGCATGCAAGAGAGGAAAGAGAAAAATTATATGGTCACATTTTTAACAATCTACTACTTAAAACTCTTGACATCACTTCAGTAGAATTTCTGAACATCAAACAAGCACACTGTCGGTGTTCCTCTACAGGCTTCACAAGCAATTCTTCACTATAGGGCATCTTAATGTAGAATATCCAGTTTACCCAAGCCAACATGTTCCTAGAAGCTGCCAAGAGAATGAAAAAAATAACCTGGTGCTGTTAGCAAACTTCTATATCTTAAGTCTTGGCAAATGTCACAGCAGTAAGGAACAAAACAATTTTAGATGAGACCTGCATTAACGCACTACATCATCAGATTTGGGATAATACACCCTGACAGACACAAAGGCCCTCATCATGACGTTGGCGGTAAGTGATTAAGTGGCGGAAATACCACCAACAGGCTGGCAGTAATTACTGCCAAATTATGATCATGGCAGTGAGAACTCCCATAGACAGCCAATGTACCACACCGTCCACCAGGGTGTTAACACCACACACGCTGGCAGTCACCATCAACAGCCAAGCGGAAGACAAAGTACCGCCCACCATATCACGACCAGTACACCGCCAGGATTTCCGGGGCGGAACCAGTGCCATCAAAAGCCTGGAAGAAACAGAACACAGAAGACGAAAGGCACACCTACAGAGACACAGTGAAGACCAATGCCACCATGGAACTGAATTGCAAGTCTTCCAGAAGCTCTTCTACGCCATGCTCCACCTCGAACACCAACGCCGACGAAGACGACGACGAGGGAATAAAAGGAGAGTGACACAGATGCACAGCACACACCAGACACACACAACCAGCTGCAGATGAAAAACAATGTCACATGACACACAGCAGAGTAATGCAAGGACCACAAGAAGGCAGTAATGAGAAAATATTGAATGTGAAGAGCCACCAAATGAACCAATGGGATAAAAAAGAGATATGTACAAATGTCCACAAAAGGCCAATGCCCAGTCCAAAGTACAAACGGCCCACATGGCCACAGGGCACAGTCCAAGGCCCAACTTATCTCCTGACATCATCTGCACAGAACTCTGCAGGGGCATCATTATGCAAGGGGGCGGGCACCTCAGGGGGATGGGGGTTGGGTGACTTGCCCACTGCTTCTGGAGGGGGTTTCATGCCCATTTCTCTGTGCTGTGGAGTGTGCAGTCACAGTCTCCAGGTCGGTGACTTGCCCACTGCTTCTGGAGAGGGCTCCGTGCCCATTTTGCTGTGCTGGGGAGTGCAAGATCACAGTCTCTCATGTGGGTGACTTGCCCACTGATTCTGGAAGGGGCTCCTTGTACAGCAGTCCCAGGAGTGTGGCCTACATGCCCTCTGCTGGAGGTGAGGGCTGCATTGTCTCATCTGGAGGTGAGGACTGCACTGTGTCAGCAGGTGAAGGTGCCTCCTGGGGAGAACCTATGGAGGTGAGGGCTGCACTGTCTCAGGAGGTGAAGGTGCAGCCTCTGCAGGAGGAGTGGGCTGCACTGCCTCAGCTGGAGGTGAGGGCTCCGTGACCACTGGTGGTGGTGATAGTGGTGGTGGTGGTGGTGTTGTCACCCTGCCAGCCTCTAATGGAGGTGGGGGCTGCACTGTGTCAACAGGTGAATGTGCCTCCTGGGCAGCCTCTGCTGGAGGTGAGGGCTGCACTGTCTCAGCATGTGAAGGTGCAGCCTCTGCAGGAGGAGTGGGCTGCACTGCCTCAGCTGGAGGTGAGGGCTCCGTGACCACTGGTGGTGGTGTCATCATGCCATCCTCTGCTGGTGTTGAGGGCTTCTTCCCCTTCATGGCAGGAGGTGCGGCCTCCTTCCCCTTTATGGCAGGAGTCGGGTGCTTCTTCCCCTTCATGGCAGGAGTCGAGGGCTTTTTTCCCTTCATGGCAGGAGGTGTGGCCTCCTTCCTCTTCATGGCAGAAGTCGAGGGCTTCTTTCCCTTCATAGCAGTGGCTGTAGGATCCTTACCCTTCCTGGCTGGTGGAGTGAGATCCATCACTGTCTTGCCTCCATGACTAGGAGGTACCTCCACTGTCTGCATGGACTCGTTGGCTGAGGTGCTGGGATGGGTTGTTAGATCCCTGCTCTTACAGGCAGGACGGGGGGAGGGAAGAGGTCAAGTTGGGCAAGGAAAAGCTTGTTAGGGACAGTGGGGCAGGAAGAGGGAGGAGGGATGGGAGTGGAGTTTGAGGGAGTAGTTGTTGGAGGAGTACATCTGCTGGACTTGGGTGCAGGTGCCTGGGGAGTGTGCTGATGTGAAGTGGATAGCTGTTGGGTGTCTGAGTGCTTGCGTTTCTGACCTTTTGGAGGGGGGGCAGACAGGGTTGGAGAGGGCACAGGGGATGTGTGCATGGATGTTGTGGAGGTGTCTGCTAGTGATGTGTGTGTGCTGCTTGGTATGGTGATGCTGGTGGTGGATGTTGAAGCAGTGCATGCAGGCGTGAGTGTGGACGAGACTGTGAGGGAGGTGGAGGAGGAGGAGGAAGAGGGGGAGACAGTGGAGGCAGTGGATGTGGTTGTGTCTACAACTGTCTGGTGTTTGCATGAGTGCTTGTGTGTTGAAGTGTGGTGCCTGTGTTTGACTGCCACTCGTGTGTTGTCTTGTGTGCATGCTCGTCTGTATGTGTGCATGGGATGGGTTGGGGTTGAGGAGAATGGGACTGGGAAGAGGTAGTTGGAGGGGGGACGGCAGGGACAGGGACAATGGCTGCCATTAGAGAGGAGACCAGGTCCTGAATCAATCTCTGTTGGGCCATCAATCCACTGTGGATGGCTTCCAGGAATGCATTGTATTGCTGCATCTGGGATGCCAGCCCCAGGATGGCATTCACAATGGTTGACAGCCCTACAGAGATGGATCTTAGGAGGTCAATAGCCTCCTCACTCAGGGCAGCAGGGCTCACTGGGGCAGGGCCTAAGGTGCCTGGGGCGAAGGAGATGCCCACCCTCCTTGGTGACCGGGCCCGGGCAACTTGCAGAGGGACTACTGGGAGGGCGATGTTGGTATGGGGGTGGCGGCTGTACCTGCAGCTGGAGTGGTCACAGAGGTGTCCGCCACCACCAGGGAACTTCCATCGGAGGAATCAGAGTCAGTGTTCTCACCTCCTGTCTCCTCTGTGGTGCTCCCCTCGCCCTCCGTCCCACTGGTTCCCTCGGCGTCGGTGGACTCTGTCTCCTGGGTCCTGTGGGATGCAGCTCCCTCTGTCACCGGTGCCCCTGCTCCTCCGCCAGATGATGCTAATGCACACATGGACAAGACGACAGAAGTAAAAAGGGGGGGAGAGAGAAAGAGAACACTGGGTCAATTACTGCACCAACACCACAGTTGGCAAACACAGCACCATCACACAAAGGGATCAGGATTGAACACTGTGTATTGCACTGCCATTGATTTGGGTAGATGCCACAGAAAGATGAGGGCCAAACACCACAAACTGCACACCTCCTGGGACCCAGTAAGCCCTGTCTGACATGGAATGCAACCTAGCTAGGTTACCTTGTTTTCCCTTTCAACCATTACCCTGGAGCTGGATCATGCTGCAATGTCTGGCCTAGCATTAAGGGGCACCCACTAACTGACACCCACCACCTGAATCCCATGCCACCTACGAATTATTGTTGTAACGGCCACGGTACTCACCCCCTTGTGGCTGTTGTGATGCCCTCAAGCGCCCATCCAGCTCTGGGTAGGCCACCGCCAGTATGCAGGCCATCAGGGGGGTCAGATTATGACAGGCACCCCTTCCTTGTTGGGAGGCCATCCCCAGCTTGGCCTCCGCGGTCTTCTGTGCCCAGCATCTCTGGTCCTCCCACCGTTTCCGACAGTGGGTGCTCCTCCTGCCATAGACCCTCGGGGTCCGCACGTCCGTGGCAATGGCAAGCCATAATCCCTTCTTTTGATGGGCGCTGACCTGCAGAGGCGATACAGACGGGAGGACACCATAACACATACAATCCAGCCTGTCACACATATGGCCCACCAATCCCGTTTCCTTCACCATTGGCACACACCATGTATACCACCACATCACATCCCCCCACGATGACACGATGCTTGCACACACATCTCCATGCATCCTTCCCACATGCATCGTGCCCAAGGTGTACTCACCTATTGGTCTGGAGGCCCATACAACAGTCCGTACTGGAGGACAGGCACATTATACTGACTTATAGACTGGACAGGGCCACAATCACAGAGCTGTGTGTCCATTTGGAGCCTGACCTGTTATCAGCTATCCGTTATCCCACTGGGATCCCCCCTCTTGTGCAAGTGTTATCAGTGCTCCATTTCCTGGCAACTGGTTCTTTCCAAGTGACAGTGGGCTTGGCAGCTGGAATGTCACACCCAATGATTTCTATCATGGAGGCAAAGGTCTTGTCTGCCCTGGTGAAACACATGTGCAGCTACATTGCTCTCCCCCAGTTGGAAGATTTGGCCACTGTGAAGGCAGGATCTATGCAATGGGCCATATCCCCAATATTATTGGGGTGATTGACGGTACACATATTGCATTAGTCTCCCACCCGCCAGAATGAACAGGTGTTCAGGAATCGTAAGAGTTTCCACCCACTGAATGTGCAAGTGGTGTGCCTGGCGGACCAGTAAATTTCCCACATCACTGCCAAGTATCCTGTGTTGGTGCATGACGCCTTCGTCCTGAGGAATAACAGCATCCCAAATGTGATGGCCCAACTACAGAGGCACAGGGTGTGGCTAATAGGTGAGCCAGAGCCCCCACCCATTGTATGTCAGTGTATGGCTTCAGGTTTTCTCCGGATAGGATTGTGTAAGGCTAAATGTTGTCCCTCAATACTTGCAGATGACTCTGGCTACCAAAACCTATCGTGGCTGCTGACCCCTGTGTGGAATGGCAGGACAGGAGCTGAGGACCGTTATAATGAGGCACATGGGCGAACCAGAATAATAATCGAGTGGACCTTCGGCCTCCTGAAGGCCAGGTTCAGGTACCTCCATCTGACAGGTGGATCCCTGTCCTACTCACCCTGAAAGGTCTGCCAGATAGTAGTGACATGCTGCATGTTGCACAACCTGGTCCTCAGAGGACATGTGCCTTTTCTGCAGGAGGAGGGGACTGGAGATGACCCTGTGGCAGCAGTGGACCCCGAGGACAGTGAGGATGAGGAGGCAGAGCAGAGGATGAGGACAACAGAACATTAGTTATACAACAATACTTCCGATGACACACAGATGAGACAGTGGAACTTACTGTCACCTATGGCTTCTCATTTACCAGATGTTGGTGATGTGACAACAATATCCTGATCTGATTACTACAGACAGTTACCGGTCATTATTTGTATGCTATCACAGTGTTCAGATCATTTGCATTCAATGTGACTGTTTCCACAAATGCACATTCAAAAAAACATAAAACAGTGTTACTCAAATTGTGTTCAAGGGTGTTTATTGTAGTGCTATAAAATTGAGGTTAAAGTGCAATGAAATGGGGTGATGTTGGAGTAAAGTCCAGGGTATTGTTCCAGTCTGTTTGTAGGACAGGTCCAGTGTCCAAGGGGCCATAGAAAGGAGAGCAAAGGCAGTTCAAATTGGACAAGGTGACAGGGTGGGACATAAAGGGGACAATCAAGAGAGTCTCATTTCCTGGCAGTGGTCTTGGTCTTGGCAAGTGTCTCTGGCTTCTGTCTGGTTCGCATGGATCGTTTGCAGGGTGGGTCACCTTTGCAGGGTGAGAGGTGCTGGTGGCCTGTGGGTCCTGTGGTGGGGCCTCCTATCTACTAGCTGCAGTGGATGTGGTGGGCTGGTCGATAGACTGGCTAGTGGTAGGGGCCCACTGCTGTGCAGTCCATTCCCTCATGATGTTGGCCATGTCTGCCAGCACCCCCGGTGGTCCCCCGGAGATCATGGTGGTGTTGAGGGCTTGCAAGTCCTCCCTGATCTCCTGATGGTGTTTCTTCTGCAGCCACTTGTTCTCCTGCATATTGTTCGGGATCTGGCCCATCGTGTCCTGGGATTGTTGGTAGGCACCCAGGACATTAGTGAGTGCCTCCTGGAGAGTCAGTTCCCTGGGCCTGTCCTCCCCCTGGCAAACTGCGGCCCTCTCAGTGTCCCTTTTGCCCTGTGCCCCTGTCCCCTGAACGGTGTGCCCACTGCCACTGACCCCAGGTCCTTGATTGTCTTGGGTATGAGGTGTGGACTAGGGTCCCTGTACAGGTGCACACACTGCTGATTGACGTGTCCTTGGGACAGAGGTGTGAGGATGCTGGGTGGGTGCTGCGGTGTTGGTAACTGATGGGGTAGGTTCTGTGGCGGACTGTGTGTGGGCTGGGGTGAACGACTGACCAGGGTCCCTGATGGACCAAGTTGCTGATCCAGATCCTGAAGTCCAGGGTTACTGTCATCACTGGGGGCATTTTCTGTTGGGGGACTGGACAGTCGTGGCACCTCCTCTCCACTGAGATTGGCTGGGGCACCTGTGGGGATGTAAGTAATGTATTATGCTTCATGCCTGTGACATATTGTACATCCCTATCTTCCCCTCTATCGTGGCTATTGCCCCACCACCTTTGTTTGTGTATGGTGGTGTATTGTGTGCTTGTTAGTTCTCCAAGCTATGCATGCTTTGGTGATGGGTGTCCATGCAGAGCTGGGAGGTCTGTCCATGTATTGGTATGGCATGCAGGGCTTGGCATTGGGGTTAGTCATATGTGTAGGTGCAGTGTGTGGGATGGAGTGAAGTGATGGGAGTGAGGGTGAGGATGTGAGATGGCATGCAGGTATGGGGGTGATAAGTGGTAAATGTTGACTTACCAGTGTCCAGTCCCCCGGCTACTCCAATGAGTCCCTCAGGATGCACTAATGCCAAGACTTGCATCTGCCATGCTGTGAGCTGTTAGGGTGGAGGTGGGGGTCCACAGTCAGTCCTCTGTATGGCGAGCTGGTGCCTTGCTGCTATAGAACGTACCTTCACCTGTAGGTCGTTCCACCTCTTCCTGATGTCATCCCTTGTTCTTGGATGCTGTCCCACGGCATTCACCCTGTCCACGATTCTCCGCCATAGCTGCATCTTCCTTGCAATGGATATCTGCTGTACCTGTACTCCAAACAGCTGTGGCTCTACCCTGACTAGTTCCTCCACCATGACCCTCAACTCATCTGTGAAACGGGGTGCCTTTGTGGGGCCATGGGCGTTTTGTGGTGTGTGTAAGTGTGTGGGTGTTGGGCAGTGTGATTGGGTAAGCGTAGTGGAGTGCATGAGGGAGTATGGGTATGTGTAGTTGTCGCAGTGGTCTTGCTATCTGTCTGGTGGCAATGATTTAAATTTGTAAGGGGTTGTGGGTAATGTGGGTGTGTGTTTTATAGTGGTGTGAGTGGGTGGGTGTGGTGTGGGTATGGGTGTCAGGTGTGTGTTTTTCTAATTGGCCAATGTGGTGTAGTTTAGTGTTTAGGTGTCCATTCTGAGCGCAGTGGTGTGTACCACCAATGGATTACCACTGTTGAATATCCGCTGTGGTGATTTGTGGGTCATGATGTGGTGGGTGTTGTTCTGTTGGCATAACGGTATGGGTGTTGGTACCGACATTTTACCACTGACCTTTGGGCTGGTGGATTTGTGTATGTGGCTGTATTCTGTCGGTTTGGTGTGTGTGTGTGTGTGTCATAGTATGCCGAACGGATATTCGCCACTGCTGCGGTATGTTGGCGGCCGTCAGTGTGGCAGTAAGTGTTTTTTACCGCCAATGTTGAAATGACCACCAAAATCATTTACAATGACAGAACAAAACTCTTTGAGGAACTGCAAGATCTACAAAAGTTAATTGACCAAACTGAAGCAAGTTCTCTAAACCGGGTATATTGAGGAATCCAGGAATCAACATTATTAACACTTCCAATTTAGTAGACATGAAACACAGCTCAACATTCAAAACACTTCCTCTGCGATCCCAGACAAACTTTGTACTTGCACCTTCTAAGACTACCACTAGCAGGATAAACACCCTCTAGCAAACTTTTCCTCATCTTTTCCTTTTACATGTAATTGTAACCCCATTGCATACTTTACCATAATTAGCAAGCAATGTAATTAAGGACTTCCCAGTGATGCTTATCAAGGCCATATTGTGGAATGTCAAAAGAATAAATAATGCAATAAAACCACAGAAAACCTTTTAGCACCTGTGTAAAAAGTAAGCATTGCATTTGTCCAAGAAACTCACTTAGATGAGAAAGAGACTCTAAATGAAACTAAAGAACAAAGGGGTCAGAGAAATCACCTTCTTACTTTCTTCTTGCGAGGTGTCAAGAAAATAATTGGTTTGACACACTAGTCCATAAAACTGAATGAATGCACCATCCCAACAAAATCAGACAAGCAAGGTAGATGGGTAAGTGCAACAGCGATGTTTGGAAATGTCCCATACCACCTGAGAAACAGATATGCCCCAAACACTGGGAAAGCCCCTTGGAAAAGAAGCTCAATAAGTTATTAGTGAAACCTCTAACTAATAAAACATACTTCTCAGAGTAGACTGCAGCGCATATCTGGCCACATCATGGTTAGGAATTCTGCTGCAAGATGCAATCCAAATTCCAGAATGCATTCAAGAAGCTGATCCAATAGGAAACACTAGCAGGTGAGACTTTTCCTTCTTCTCAAAGCCACACAAATCACACAAGACAATTCTAGGAGAGCAGAAGAAATTGGGTCTATAGTCCGATACTGCTCCTATTTTATTCCCGTTTGAAGTTTTGACAACCAAAAAAATGAAGCGGACGTCTCAGCTCCGCTTCGCTCAACAATTTTGTTAATATGCAACAGAATTCATGAGATCAGAGATTTCACCACCAAGTTCTTCAAGACAAGTACCTCCCCAGAAATGTCAAAAGAAACAATAAGGGACACCTACAAGGCAACACTATAAGGAGAAATCACCACATCCATGGCCCAGCACCTTGAGACCCTCATGGGTGAGTAGTGCGCTTTACAAATTCTTGATTGATTGAACAAAATAAAGCAATAAAGGAATGGGCACTTGAGAACCAGTTCATCCAGTATAATCTGGCTACATACTTTAAGGTCTGAAATCCAAAATGGAGTTTAACAGGAGGTGTTCCAAAGCTGCAGCCCACATTCTCCTCAGCATGATATTGAAATACTACACTGGCAACAATAAAGGAGGCAGATCCCTGGCCAATTATCTTTATCAAGGATAATCAGGCTATCTTCAAAATCAAAGATTCTGAGATAACTTGCATCTTTCAGGAGTTTTATGAATCTTTGTACACTAGTGAAAGAAACCTGACCAAAAAAGACCTTAAATCATCCTTCTCCCCTGCATTACTAATTTCACTAAAGATACTGATCTATCCAATCTGGAGACCAATATTACAGAATCAGAGTATATAGACATGGAAAGTTCCAGCCCCAGATAGTTTACTACCTGATATATACAAATCTCAAACCTTTATCGCTCACAAACATGTACTGTATATTTTTACCAACAGTTTGCCAAACAGGCTGGACTCGGTCACAACTACACTGAACTGTCCAGACCCACCTGGATTTGTCAAAGAGAAATATAACCAGCTAAAATGAAGCTGCTGGCTAATATCTAGGAGTATGGTGAATTTGTAATTCCACCGGTGGATTTAGAGTAATTTAGTAATTCCACATTACTCATGTACTGTTACTAATTAATTCACCCGCTCCTTCAGCAGAATTAAATCAGCACTGCTCAGCAGACCCCTAAGTATCCTCAGTGGCACAGGGGTGTCCTCTTTGGGGCAGTCCGCTCCCATCTAGGCAAGCCAAACATACTCCTTTTAGATTCAATCTCCTTATATATACTGGGATTGTTGTAAAATGCATTTTTTTCTTTTTGCGTTTCTTCGGCATAAGAAGCAATGCGGGGAAAGCACGTTTCCCAATCAAGAAACATATCTCATTTATAAAGGCGGCTGGAGGAACGGGAAGGTAGCTGAAACACAGGGAGGCATGCCAATGTGCAAGCCGGTGTTTTAGAACCGAATTTCTAAGGCACAACCGGTCACAGATTAAACACGAGCACACATACACCTGACAGCTGACAATTATAAAACAAGGAATTGTCACACGCACATTGCTAGAGGAGCCATTGGCGTAATGGGTTAAATAAACATCCTACTAAGCATGCCAGCGCGGTCTCATCCGAGCCAACAGGGTTTACTTAACTACTAAATAGAGATGATTTCATCTCCCTTTTGGCACGCACAATTAGATCTGGAAGGCATGCTTCAGCTTTTTCTCTAATATGCAAAGTAGGCGCCTCTTAGCAGACGCACATTAAATGGAAACACTTCAGGCTGCTAAGAAACCGTGAACATCTAGAGAATACTTGTCAGCTGAGCTATTATAGCTCCCGTTTAGTGGCGGCTCCTCCATAAGAGGGAAGGAGCGTTGCCTCTCTCTCCCCGCCCCCCCCCCCCACCCCCCCCCCCCCCAGCAGGAGCTGCAACCTATGGAAACAAAATGACAATAAACGCTGTTTATTGTGGTTTTGTTTCTAAAGGGCCGGTGCCATGGGGGGTGACGAGCATGGAGGGGAGTGCACAGAGCACTCCTCCGCAGTGCGCATGTATGGTTTGCCGGCTGTCTCGGGCTGGCCAAACATACATGCAGTGCGCATGTATGTTTAGCCGGCTGTCTCGGGCTGGCCAAACATACATGCGCACAAGGGCTGTCTCTAACCTGGCTAGGGTGACCACCTGGCATTGTTGCAAATTCTGGACAGGACTGTAAAAAATTCAGGACAAAGGGTCAAAATTCAGGACAAAAATTCAGACACAAAGGGTCAAAATTCAGGACAAAAATTCAAGAACAAACGTCAGTTTTACAGACACACCCAAGAGAGGCCATGCCTCACCATGTTGTCAGTGCATTTATTTACTCTTTTTTAACATAGCACTATTTATTCACTGTGGTATTTTTGTGATTGCCTCCTGGTGTGCTACATTCAGGTGTCACATTATGTCCTTGTTCAGTAGTAAATTAATGCCATTCAGTACTGCGGCAAGGCCATCACTCCTACCCAAATCTACCCAATCTTTCTTGAAGAGAAATTAACAGCAAACTTTTGATTATGTTTCTGAACATTTTAAAACCCCTGGCAAACAGTTTGGGAAACATTAAGGTAATTAACCTTATGCTAGTCTAAACAAACTGAACAAAAGCATCTGGCTTACCCCAACCACCCATGGACTTTCAACCTAAAAAACACATTAAAGAGGCAGGGCAGATGGTGTGGATGACAGTCTCACACCTAATGTCAGGATGTGAGGTACCCATAGCTTGTCTGTAGTCTCACAGCACTAAAATGTATGTCTGGGACTCTATATTTATCTCACATGAGTCTACTATACACTCTATGACACTGCACAACTCTACACTACTGCACCCTCTGCCACTCTATTATATGCCACTCTACTCCACTGCACTCTATGCCACTGTACTCTGTTCCACGCCACTGCACTCTACGCCAATGCACTCTAAACAACTGCACTGTACCCTGCGCCACTGGGCTCTATGCCACTTCCCCATATGCCGCTCTACTCCACTCCACACCACTATGCCACTAACCTTTAGCCATGAACAGCAGCCACTCTGGAGTATAACATGGCTAAAACACAACTGATCTGCCCGTAATTTCGCCCTGCCGTCCGTTGTCCTTTAGGTGAGAGGCTAAAATTACCGACAAATGCAGTCCGTTAAGCCTTTCATCATGGACAACGGACGGCAGGGCGAAATTACAGGCAGTCCATGAAATTTATGGACTGGTTGTCACCCTAAACCTGGCACTGCGGTGCCGAGTTGGACAGAGCCTGCACAGGCTTCCAGTCTGCGCTGGAGCACCCAGCCGGAGCGCTCTAGCCAATCATGATGCTGCTTTGAGCAGCGTCATGATTGGCGCAGGGCAGGCTGGGAGTCTGTTCCTGGAGAGCGACGACGCGGAAATGGCAGGGCAACGAGGTAAGTACATTTTTGTAATTTTTTTAATATATATATGCATTTGTTTGCCCCCCCCGCCACAATGCCAAGTCGGCAACCGCAACTGCTCCCATTACTGGAGATTTCTAACATTTCAGTGTTCTCTGCATGTAATATTCCGTGCTTTGTAATAATAGGTCACAACGCCAGTGGTGGCTGTCGGGGGATAAAAAAAATTCTAGCTAACGTGTCTAGAATTTTAGATTCTGTTAAGGACACAGAGGCTAGGATTATGCTTTCTCTTTTCTTTACTGTCAACACAGCAGCCAATAAAATGACACAAAACTTTAAACTACATATCCCATGAAGGATAGTCACACCCTATCATAACATTTCCCCACGGCTATATAAGTTCCCAGCACAAATGTCCGTCCTCTTTCTCTGCAATATACTCATAACAAGAAAATATTAACTTGAATACAACTTGAAAACAATTGCGCCCACAGCCCTTCGATCCTAAAAGATGTCAGCAACTGACAAAGTCAATCCCCAGCGAAGGCGTCAGCCTGTGGCAAGATTCCTGAATCGTAGTACTCCTTCACTCATCAAGCCCTAAGTTCAAGTAGAGGAATTGGACGCCCCTGGCGGAGATGACAAAAATAAGATCTAATATCCACTCTCATATAGGGATGGACAATTTAGAAATCAATAAACTCATCTGGTAATAAGCATTAATCATATGAAATTACATGTAGAACACACAATTTCGTAGGGTGGGATAATGCTCGCCTCAGTGTCCTTAAAAGAAGCTAAAATTCTTTACCCGTTAGCTAGAAAAATGTTTATTCTATGGCAGGACCAGAGGCTTTGGACTATGCTAGTTTAAAGTTGATTCACCACCCCAGACCACATACACAACTGGCTTATGATAGAACACTTTAAAAGTAGAATCAGAAGACCAGTCGGCCGCGACCATGATATCTTCCAGTCTTGCACCACTGGAAAATGCTTTAGAGGCCATAGCTCCTCTAACAGAATGAGCCCCAAATAGAGAAACCTCTATACTTGCCTCAGTCAATCACCATTTGACCCAGCAGGCCAAAGTCACTGAAATAACTGGGCGGAAAGGAGTCTGTAAAGAAATGAGCAATTGACCAAAAGCATTCTGCCTGAATTCATGAGTACAATCTTCATAATCTGATACATTGAACCACACACAACTTTTTTATCATGAGGAAAAGAGGGGTATGCAATACAATGAGAAGCAGTTTTAGTGTGTCTTGTAATAGAAATTGACACTCCAGAGGTAGTAAATACTCTACCTGGAATATCTAAGGTCCGGACCTCCGAAACTCGTCTTCAGGAGAGTAAGCATAACAACATTGTCAGCTTCGCTGAAAGTTGTTTACGTGAAAGATATTCGTTACAAGACCAACTCTTAGGAAATTGGAGGACAACATTGACATCCCATAAGGTGGAATACTTTGGTTGAGGAGGCTTAACCATATGAATGCCTCGAAGGAGTTTACAAATTAACATATGTTCTCCCACTGGTTTTCTATGAATATGGGAATGACCCACAGAATAGCTGACTGAAAATGATTAATTGTTCTATAGGCTATTCCTTGAGAAGTCAGAAAGAAAATTTGCTATGGTGTGAATTTCTGATCTCAAGGAATCCAAACTCGGTTCACCACACCAACATACCCACTCCCGCCAGGCTTGCTAATATCTTTTATATTTAGAGGGGGCCCAGGATTGTGACAGGAAAAACAGTGCTGATTCCGAAATTCCCAGCACTAGCAAGCATATCCTGAAAGCTTCCATGCCATCAATAACAGCTGGCCTTGCAGGATCAGAGGATGCGGAAGTCCCAAAAGATCCATTAAAAGATCCTGGCATGACGATAACATCACGGTAGGCTCGCACGATAGAGCCATTGCTGACGGAACCAAGGCTGTGCCTTCCAATATGGTGTCACCAAGATTCCTTCCGCTACTTGTCGATGTAACAGGGAAAGGACCCATAGAATCATGGCATACGGAGGAAAGGCATACAGAAGACCCTCCGACCAGGAGTGCAGAAATGCATCTGTCCCTGCTGCATGAAGGTCTGGCCTCCAACTGAAGTAGGTCCGAAGTTAGGTGTTCAGCCGGGAGCCAAATAAGTCTAGAAGACATCGTCCCCACTGCTGTTGTAATGCTTGGAGAACTTGTGGTTTGAGGTTCCAATAGCTGGAATCCCAAAGGAAGCGTCAATTCCAATCCACTGTCGCATTGGAGCAGCCCAGAAAATATTCTGCAATCACCAAAATGTGATGCTGCAGGAAATAATGCCAAAAAACCTGTGCAATCTTCGCTAACCTTCAAGACCTGGTACCCCCCCAGGCGATTTGTATACCTGACTGCAACACATTGTCCATTCTGAGAAGAATACAACATTGAACTTTTCGAGGGAATAGAGACCTTATCACAAATGCACCCACCAAAAGTTTGAGGCAATTGATGTGGTAATTCAATTTGCTCAGGGAGCAATGACCCCCTGTCTCCACAGAGCCGCAATGAGCTCCCCAGCCCGACCAGCTGGTATCTGACTCTTTTACTACTTCCAGAACAGAGGTAAATATTGCTTTGCTGTTCCATGCATCCATGTGGGAGAGCCACCAAGAAATCTTGGTCTTGGATTCCTCCGACAGTGATATCTGTTCCGAGTATTGCAGGCCCTTCCAAAGGTGTAAGATTTTCAAACGCTGAAGGGCTCTGTAATGCAGAGGTCCCAGAGTATAGTCTGAATCGAGGAAGCAGGCAGGCCCCCTAGCCTAACTAATGTCCTCAATGATATTGTCTTGAACGAAGTACGCTTGGATAGAGGGAGTAACAATTGGGCATTGATCGAGTCTGTCAGAAAACTTAAGAACTCAATATTGTGAGAAGGTGTCATATCAGAGTTCTTGGCATTGCTGATAAATCTCAAGTCTTGCAGCAATTAAACTGTCCAATTGAGATGACATCGTACTGTCTCCTTCTCCTGAGCCATGATCAGAATATCGTTGAGGTAAACGATAAGCCTCACACCTCTTTCTCACAGATACTGAACCACTGGACGCAAAAGCTTGGTGAAGCACCATGGCACCAAGGAAAGACCAAAGAGAAGGACGGTGAACTCAAACCACCAGTGGCTCCACTGAAACTATAGAATCACCTGTGGGGTACAAAAAACGGGCACCAAAAGGTACGCGTCTTTGAGGTCTTACTGAACCAACCAGTCACCGTCTCTTAAGAGATCCGTGAGCAACTTTATGCCTTCCATTTTGAAATGGCGATACACAATCCAGGAACTGAAGTGTTTGAGGTTCAACATGAGACAAGAAACTCCTCCCTTCTTTTGAACTAGGAAAATCACACTCACTAACCCCTGAGGATGAGGTAGAGTCTCCACTACAGCCCCGTTCTCCAGAAGCGCGAAGATCTCCTCCTCTATGAAGGAGCGATCTTCAAGGGAAAAAAGATGAGAATGGGAAGGGAAGCTTAAAACTCCAGTTGGATGCCTTGAACTGTTTATAAACACCCAAGGGTCTTGGGTGATTGTCAGCTATGTACTGAGAAAATATTGAATTCTGCCCCCCTCAACGCCATTTCTGAAGGAGGAATAATCCTTACCTGCAGCATTGGTCTTGAGAGCAGTACCACTTCCGCAACAGTTTCTGGAGATGCGTCTACGACCACATCTGTAACGAATTGGGTAGAAAGTGGACAAAGGGTAGGTAACACCTCTGCCTCTTTGAGTGGCAATTCTTGAAGCCTGGTAACCATGGCCTAGTGCTGAGCCCTTGAAGCACCTGGCCAGGGTAAAAAGAGTGTTGCTGAAGACGTTTTTGATGGAAGTTTGCACCTTATGGAGCGCCATGAACGTGGCTACGTACCTGCCTAGATCTTTGACAAACTTGTCTCTGAATAGTAAGCCGTTGGCCAGAGTTCCTGCCTCATTAGAGGCCATATCTGCCAGCTTCTGGTCCAGGCGCATGAGGAAAGAGCGATGATGCTCTGTAGACATGGTGCTGTTCGCAAAACAAAAAGGCATATAGCTTTTTGCGTCCACTCCAATATGACCTCAGGGTCCAGGGGTGTGTTAGCTGCTTTAGCTTGGACTGCCAAATCTGAGATTTTTGTTTTGGCAGCTGCACCACGTGCCGTCCAGACCCTTTTTGGGATCCTTTGCGAACTTCAAGAACATCGTCATACTGGGGTCTAAATCAAGGGTATCTGCTACTTTGCTTCTCAGAGAGAGATGCAGGCGCTCCGATCATAGTGTGTTGCGGACATCTTTTTCAAAGCTCTTACGCAATCTGTCCTGCACTTCCATTGAGGGGACCCACTCCGTGGAGCAAGAATGAATGATGTCTTCGGGAGTAAAGAGGAGATTTCGCCTACCAGAGGCAGGTAGATCAGAGGATAAATGATGAGATTCGTGCTTCTTCTTGAGAGGTGGAGTGTCGTTTTGCGAGTCTTCTGACTCAGAGGTTGAAGTAGTATGCACATGCGATTAGTCGAGTGGTTGCATGGCGAAGTGGTCGGCCGCTTCACAAGGATTAATCCCCCCAGATTTGTGGTCACACAGCACAGAGGCTGCCATCTACGCCAAAATCTTAGCAGATGATGAACACCCGAGCATTGAGATTGGAGGTTGGGGACCTCCATGGAAGCGTATTGCTGTGAATGTGCTGACTGACTGGCTTCGCCCAGCGTTTCTCTCTTGCCAAAATTAGTCAAGGACTGAGTGAATGGCCTTAAGGCCTTTATAAGGGCCTAATTCATGGAGACTTGCACATGGTGACCAAGTTTTTCCACTAACCTCTCCTCCACTTGGTGGACAAGAGGCACTTCTGAAATATCTTGAAATTGGTCCTCTTTATCTGCTAGGAGGTAAAGAGGAGGTTCAAGGGGTGAAAAACCCTGCAGCAGGTGAGAAAATGCCAATTTAGATGTAGTAAGGCAGTAATACAACTGCCTGGCAACAAACAATGTTTGTAGAGGGAGCCACCTTCTTCTGGAAACACAACCTTTAATTCAATTAATTTAAATTTAATTTCCCCTGGGCCCAGCCTTCTAGCGTTTATTGCAGCCCCATCAGGCGTTTAATGAGGCCATCACACTTGCCGGTGAAATGCGAGCAGGACAAGTTGATCGGAAAATGAAAGTATTCCGATCTCACTCTACGTGCACGTGCAGCAAAAGCAATAGAAATAGGATTCGGTTCTCAACAGAACACGTGGAGAGAGCTCCCCCGACCTCACTCCCGCTCCACTTCTGGCACCGCGTTTGGGAATGGTGATCCCAGCATACGCGTTGCAAATGCCAAGCGTGCGCGAAGCAATAACAAACCACGCTATTAAAATATTAATATTATAAGAGTAATGTTATAACTAGAATGATAACCACTTAACTTGCTGCTGCAGCAGCTAAGAAAAAGGACAGACTTTTGTGCAGGGAACTTATATATCCTTGGGGAACGGTTATGATTGGATGTAACTATCCTTCATGGGATGTGTAGTTTAAAGTTTTGTGTCATTTTGTTGGCTGCTGTGTTGACAGTAAAGAAAAGAAAAAGCATAATCTGAAGCCTCTGGTCCTGCCATAGAATCCAGGCTCCACTCGGGATGGGATGGGTTGTACCATCAATGGTAGGAAAAACGAAAGGAGTCTGGTACCATGTGCAACGTATGCTGCAATCACAACAGTAGGTTATTTGGTCTACAGATACAGTGAATACACGAAGAAACAAAGGCAAGAGCTACTAGTAGCCTCTATTCCTACTAGGAGTGATATTTGAAATGCTGCTTTCAAAATACCACCCCCAGGTAATTGAGCCAATCTGTTGTTCTGCCTCCAGCACGTGCCCATGCAGTCTCAGTTGAGGCATGTGATCCAGGGTGGCATGCACAGAGCCGCAGGTTTGTTGTGCCAAGCCTGAGCCAGCCAACCTGGTGAAGTGAGGGTGATGCTCATGACCCCAGCCCCAGATACTCACAGGTAGCAGTAGGAAAGGCAGGACAAGGCACACGTTCCAGGAGGGAGCCTTGATGATGTGTTATTAAGGGTCAGGAGACGGCCTTCTACCCGGGAAAGGCATGAAAAGGAGCCGCCCCTCAAGACTCTACTTCAGTGAGACCTGCAAGTCTACTGGGTCTGGACGAGATGGGCGATCTGTGCAGCCTGAGCATCAACTGACTGCTGAAAGCTCTACCAATAGTTACAGTGCTTGGCGCCAAAGCCAGCATCAGACTGCACCATCAGCGATTTCCACCTAGCATTCACTGCATAGTTCCAGTACAACGACATGCTGCCAGCAACACTGCAGTGCCAAACTGCCCACTCTGCCCCCTCACAGAATTCTTTGGAATTTTAGTATAATCCCACGGAATTCAACAGAATGAAACTCCATAAATTTCCGTTGCCCCTACTAATATCATATCGATATCAGAAAAAGATGACCAAAACATTTGGTTTAACATCACCTTAGATGCCGAAAAGGCCTTTGACAAATTGGAAGGGCATTTGCTTGTCAGCCTTCTTGAAAGGTATACTCTGTATCCCGAGTTTTTTTTAAAATATTAAACTATTATACATAAGTCAAAAAGCATAAATACACACTAGTGACATCCTTTTTCACCTTCAACCTTCAGAGAGGGGCCAGGCAAGGCTTCTGTTCATCCTTGCATCTGAACTTCTTATAGAGAAAATCAGGAACAATTGAAATATTGAAAGTGCTCAGCACAGATATCATATCTAGGTAATATCTTCTCTAAACATATCAACACCTCCTTGAATCTCAACCAAAAGAAGATATTTGGTGAGATCAGACAGAAAATCTCACCTTGATAGCCTTGAAATCTGTCCTGAGTGAGGCTGCCTCAATACCTTCAGGAAGATGTCCACCCTGATGACTCTATACACCTTGACTATTTTTTCACTCACTTTTCCTTAGTGCTTTTTCAAGAGAATGTACCAAATCTTTGGCTCCTTCCTCTCGAAAGGCAGACAATAAAAGGGCTCAATCAATAAAATCTAACTAGCTAAAACCCGTAAGTGGTGTAAGCTTTCCTGACTTCATCAAATACCAAGCTTCAGTTAGAATCACCACTAGCAGCCTTAATGAACCAGTGATTCTCCCAGGGCTAATCCTGGAAGCATCACTTATACGTCTACAAGCATTTCTAACTATTGTCAACAGGAAAAAATAAGCCTTCTTATAATGCACCCCATGCTCAGCTAAGAAAATGAGCAGCAAATGCCACCAGTGTTTTGGCATCTTTAAAACAGAATAGTTGGACAGCTAAATATGGTAGAATATGGATCTTCAGACCAACACTCCACTACTGCTGGAACGCCTGCTCAAGAGAGGCTTATAAATTAGTAACTAACTATACAAAGGGGGACGAGGCCAGGCACAGCAAGATGGTAGTCGAGTTTTAGAACTGCTCTGTTCAGTGACCCAAGATCTGGTAACACCTGCTGCAATCCGCACTGCAATAACCCTGACAGAGGAGGCTTGCAGTGTGGAGAACAGGTGGCACCAGCTGAAGTGTTTTTTTGAGCTGCAGAGTCGCCAGAGAGCTGCTATGCCGCCGAGTGCCATCCTGTGACCATCCGGCCTGTGCCAGGGCCTCCAGAGACACAAGATAAATTGGGACTGCCCATCAGGTGAGGTAACTTCCCTGTTTGGCCTCTGGAAGGCCACCTCAGGGCCGTGGAGACAACAGGGAGCCAATTTGCCACATTGTGCTCAGCCCTGGCTGCACAGTCTGTGCCTAGGGCCTGTCGGTGGTGCTTGTCAGGCCTGGGGAGCCTGGACGAATGGTGCAGTGGACAGGGGTGTCCCGTCCAGTGTTGCAGCCACCCTTCTTGACCTCTGGGGTGCTCCCCCTGGGGTTGCGGAAAGGCCGAGGAGCCACCATACAGCCTTGTGTCTGCTTGCATCTGTGCGGCCTATGGTTGGGCTTTACAGTGGCATGAGGTGTGCTTGAATGCCACAGGCAGCATACTAGACTCAGGCAGCCTGAAAACCACTGAAACTGCTCCTTTCATCCTCCGGCAGCAGCACACAGAACTGCACCATCTCAGGACCTGCCTTAGGAATGCAGTAAACCTTCTGGGTACCAGGTGTTTGTAGACTGAGGCCTACAATATAAGTTAATACAGATTCCATATCGGCAACACTATTTCATATGAAGGGACCCCCCCACCACCTCACTGCAGAACCTACCCTGAGCAGGGGGCATCCCGACTATTGTGGCGCTTTGGCCATTCTTGTCAGCCCCAGATAGTGGCATTGTGAATTGCGCCTTCTACGGGACAAGAGACATGGTCAGTGATTAAGGACTGTAAGTGAGCTCTGAGATACCCAGCTAACTACAATTAAGGCCTGTATCACACGGTGACTCCTTTCTCCTGGTAACTTTGGCCCCATGAAGAATATTCTCCCCCCACTTACTGATTAGGCATTACCTGTATTGGGGTCCTTCTATTGTGGACTGGGCCTGTGTGCCCTGCATGACTTGCAACTTTAAAGAATCATGTTGCACACCTGATTTTTCTTGTGCGGTAGGCTCTAGGACGACGAGAAGCCACTAGTGGAGGTGGCAGGGGCATCTTATGTCAGACACACTGACAGGGAGCATAGGGGAATCCAGTTGTTTCTTCCCCTCTCCTGGTATCGGTTTCTAATGTTCTCCATCACAAAGCTGACAGCCTCCTTGGTGGCCTGTGTGGAACTAGGACTGCTCATGCCCGCAGTTTTGCCTGGAATGTGCTGGAGGGGTGTTGCAGGTCCTGACCGTGCAGAAGACTAGGACTGATGGGAGGCCCCATCTGGAACCCTCAGCTGCGGTCAGTTGAGGGCGACCCCATCCACCTTCCTTTGAACATTACTTGGCACCCTGTGAGCCCCTAGGAAAACACCGCATCATAACTGGGGCACTCATCGAGGAGCAATGGTGAGGCAGAACTCACATCACCCTGACTGCTCATGCTGTCCTGGTGAAAGGCCCTTTGGTGGAGGCAGGGGGACTGGCAGGTCTGCAGGCAACAGACACCGCACTACAATAGGAGCCTGCTATTATCAGCCATTAGGTTAATGGGGCACAGTATTTGACATATGCGAACTAAAGCCCGGGAGGAGCATCCCATGGCAAGTTCGCAGAGTGAGGAGATTGGGTGGGTTCTCTAAGGGATGGGTTGGAGGGATGGTAGAGGATGGGGGAATAGGGAAGAGGGGGTGTTGTACAGGGTGGGGAGCATGGGGAAAAAAAGGAAAACATTTTGAGTCCTTGTTCCTATGTATCAGTAAAGAAATGGTTGATTTTGTTAACCTCTGGTGGTATGGGTAGAATGTGGGGTAGTGCAGGAAAATAGTATGGGGAAATAACAAATTAAAGCTTCTGTCTTGGAATGTTAATGGTTTAAGGGTAAGCGGCGGGCAAAAGAGGTTAGTCCAATACTGTAGGGATGTCCAGGCCATGGTAATAATTCTACAGGAAACGCATCTATCTAGTGAAGAGTGTAGTAATTTGTTTAAGCCATTAGGGTGGGTTCAGGACATTTTGTGCTCTACTCAGGTGGGTAGTAGTACAGGGGTGGCTATAGTAGTTAAAAATCACCCGGAGATATCTCTTCAGGGAGGCCTAGTGGATAAAGCTGGTAGATGGGTAATAGGGAGATTGGTGGCCCTCAATCAAGCTTTTACCCTGGTCGGATATTTTGGTCCGAATAGGGACGAGGTTCAGCCTCTGCGAGAGCTGTATCAGCACTTGCTATTTCACACTGATCAGATAATATGGATGGGGAATTTTAACATAGTGCTGGACTACGACCTGGATATGTCAAAGGGCAGTAGAGCAAAAATGAACGAGAAAATGAGGTCCCAGGTGATTTATATGACGTCACATCTTGGGTTGCATGACGTTTGGAGGGAGGCGATGGGAACACGGCAAGGGTATACCTTTAACAACAAGAAGTATAAACACCACCCCAGGATTGATTATGTATTGGTTGATGGGAGGTTGAAAGAGTGTGTGGAAAGGATATTACAGGTTGGAGCCCACCTGTCAGATCATTCAGCAGTGAGGGTGAGCTTTAAGCTCAGAGGGAGTAATGTGAGCTCTAGATGGACGTTAGATAGAACTCTCCTTCTAGATGAAGATATTGTGGTAGACCTGAAAAAAGACACAGAATATTTTTTTTATGTTAAATGTTGGATCAGCTGCATTAGAGTTGGTGTGGGATGCCTACAAAGCCTTTTTGAGAGGGAGATTGTTGAGAGCAGCCTCCTTTAAGAAGAAAACATATAAGAATATGATTAGTGTTATAGAAGAGTACATACAGTCAGTAGAAAAAGAGCTGATAGTTAAAAAGGGACAGGAAGAAGAAAAGGCACTGGTCAAGGTACTCCAAGAATCCCGTAATGAGCTGGTAGCTATATTAGATAGGAGAATTAAGGAGAGATATGAAGCTAATAGGATGACTTTTTTTTAATACAGGGAAAACTATGGAAAAATATTAGCTTGCAAATAAAATCAAAATTGATGAGGAATAAAGTGGTGGAGATTCAGGAGGATAACATAAGAGGCCCCTGTAGAGGGAATAAGGAAATAGAAGAGGCATTTCGGGACCATTTCGAGGATCTCTATGCAGAGAGATTAGTCACTTCTCCAGGATTAGTCCGATCCTGGCTACAAGGTGTAAATCTCACAGCCTTGAAAGAGGAGGATGGGGATAGGAATGTCTTGAATGAATGAGTAAACCAGGCTGAAATGGAAGAGGTGATACGATATGGAAAATTAGGGAAGGCACCAGGTCCTGATGGTCTACCCCTTGAAGTTTATAAGGGTCTAGGGGATAGCATAAAAAAGGTTCTTGCTGGATTGTGTGATACTATTGTTATGGAGGGGGCAGCACTTCCTCCCTCTTGGAGGGAGGCAACTGTTACCCTCATAATAAAACCTGGGAAAGATCCTACACGGTGTGAGCCTCATAGACCAATCTCTTTATTGAACTCTGATTCTAAAAGCTTTGCAAAAATTTTTGCGAAAAGATTAGGTACGGTGGTCAAGAAACTGACCCAGGTAGATCAAAAGGGGTTCATAAGGGGTAGATTTCGACATGAGCTGACCCATGCTGTGATAGGGGCCATTGATATGGCGAGTACATGTAAGGTACCCCTTGCGGTGGTGACGATAGATGTGGCCAAGGCTCTTGACGTGGTTAATTGGGACAATCTGACTGCTCTTTGTGAGTTTCTTAACTTGGGTAGTAGGTTTATAAGGGTATTGAGTCTGATATATCACAAACCAGTGGCTAGAATTTTAGTCAATGGTTCCCTGACTCGTCCCTTTAGGATTGAGAGGGGAACTAGACAGGGGTGCCCTTTGTCTTCCCTATTATTGGACCTATATATAGAACCTCTGGCTTGTAGAATTAGAAGTAATCCGATGATACTCCCCTTCCAGTGCGGAAACTGGTACAGAAAAGTAGCACTATATGCAGATGACTTGATGGTCTATACGAGTAATCTTAAGCAATCCCTGCCGGTTTTGGAGGATTTGATAACGGACTTTGAGGAAATTGCGGGATATGTAGTTAATAAAAGCAAAACCAAAGATATGGTCTGGAATATGCCCAAAAATACAATTGCGGGGAGTGTCAGGATGACTAGAGAGCTGAAATACTTGGGTAATACAATAGTAAGGGATCCAGGGAAGATAGCTGAGAAAAAGTTTTGGAGAGTGATGATTGAGTCATGTAAGCAGATGAAGAAGTGGGCCAATTTGCCTCTTACGACTCTAGGAAGGGTCAATCTGGTTAAAATGATCCTTTTGCCGAAAATGCTATTTATCTTTAATGCTAGCCCGTCAAGATTTGAAAAAGATTGGATGAAGAAATTTCAAGGGAAGATCAGCAGTATTATATGGGGCAATAAGGGGGTCCGGATTGCTTGGAAAAAGTTGAGGTGAAGGAAGGAGAAAGGCGGATTAGCATTACCGGACTTACAAGTGTATGCTTGGCAACGTTTATAAAAAATACAAGGAGGGCTTGTGGGGGAGCTTCATCTTCTGAATTGGGGCTGGTTCTAAAAATGATGAAATTTGAGAAGGTTGTAGAGGAGGGCTTTCTGTATAAATTTGGGGACCCAACATTTTTTAAGAAGGTGAGATTCAGACTATTGGTGGATTCAGTAAAACATGTTATGATCTGAGAAGGAACACCCACTTGCCGTATTATAGTAAATTTTCCCCCATATGGAATTCAGTGGGCTCGCCCGAATGGACTAAGGATGTGCTAGCAGCCCCCTTGAGGGAGGCTGGGGTCTGTCAATTGTTGTGTACAACAGAAGGCCTGATTCCCTATAACGACCTTTTAAGGGATGCAGTAGGGAACGTATCTAGATTTAAGTTCTGGCAAATAAGGAGTTGGGTGAAAGGTTGCAAAGGAGGAGTGGGTGGTACTAATCCAGTGGAGGAACTTCTCCAGAAGAGAGATTTGGGAAAAAAATAACTAGCAAGATGGTATTGGACTCTCCTGGAGACGATGGATGGTGAAGCCTCGAAGCTGGAGGATACCTAGAAATAATTTTTGCTCGGCAAACAGATAACAGAGATGTGGCGAGTATCTATAGCAATGTTGTATTCTACAGTTAAACCTGCTTGTTTGAGAAGGAATCATCTATTTACAATTCATAGGGCTTTTTGGACCCCAGAGAAACAGTCAAGGCTAAAAGAGGGTAGCAAGGCTTGCTGCAGAAAATGTGGTGCTGAAGCCGTAGGCAATTTGCATATGTTTGTCGATTGCCCCAGTCTCTTGGAATTTTGGACTGAGGTGGGTAAATGCATAAGTCAAATCATACCCTTGAAGTGTAAGGTAAGCCCCTCTCTCATTATTTTCGGTTGTATACAGGGAGATAGTAAGATAAAAAAAGACAGTGCTAAGTTGTTATTTTATATGATACTGCTGGCTATAAGAGATATATGCAAAAAGTGGATTAGCCCGTTGCCCTCAACGATAAGGAAATGGAAAGATTCATTATTATATAACCTTGTTTATGATACTAAGGGCAGAGGAATTAGTGAGAAAAGTCTTGAATTTTTGAAGCCATTAAGAAATTGGTTTGATAAATAGGCAAATTGGTCCTATGATTATATACTCTAAAGTCCGGAGGAACGAGATTATCTGTGTTCCAGAGGGTAACTTTGCCCAGAGATGGACTATTCCCTGGTCTGGGAGTCGTTTTTGTCAACTGATATAGAAGAAACCCAGGTGGGTTTGCTCTCTTAGGGTCCCAGACCAGGGGATCATGAGAATGAGGACTAAAAAAGAAAAAACAAAAAACAAAATAGGAGTCTGCTACCCTGACAATACAGCTACCACATCTGTGATGGGACAGCAGGGAGGAGGGGAGGACCCAATCGTCAGGGTACCCAGATCATGGGCCCACTGATCAGGCTAAACAGATAACACCTCTGGAGGACCTACCTGCATCCCTAGTAAACAATAAGTTGGACAAATTTCTAGCTGCCATAGCTGACACCAGGCAGGATTTAGGTAACAGAGTTGATGCTGTGGCAGTAGAAGTGGGAGTGCTACACAACAACCATAGAAAGCTCTCTGCTCACGTTATGCAAACAAAAAGCACATTGGATAAGATCCAGTCCAGTCCACAGCATTTGACCTAGATGGGCAGCTGCGGTCTCTCATGTCCAAAGGCCATGAACTAGAGAACAGGGCAGATGATTCTGAGGGGTGGTACCACCGCAACAATCTCTGGGTCATAGGTTTCCCAAAGGGGCAGAGGGCTCAGACCCGGTGTCATCCTTTGAAACATGGTTGGTGCAAGCAGTGACACCTGTGAAATCAGCTCATTACCAAGTGGAGCACGTCCATTGAGTGCCGACATGGCGGCCGCCACTGAGGACAACTCCTAAGGCCGGTAGTGGCCAGACTAATGAACTATAGAGACACAAAGAACATCCTGTGTAACGCCCGGGCTGCAGAGCCAATACTAAACGTCAATGCATGCATCTTCCTATTCTCATATTACACTCTGGCGGTGTCAGTACTATATGGCAATGCAAGCATCTTCCTATTAACAGATTACACTCTTGTGGTGCAGCACCACAGAGCATCCTTCCTTGGTGTGAAGAAACAATTGTGACAAGCAGGATTCACCTACTCACTGCTATTCCTAGCTATGCTGTAGGTTATGGTCCACCTACTTCTTCACTGAGCCAACAGACGCTAGGGACTGGGTAGAACACAGATGTAATGAGTCCTAGACTCTGTCAAAGCTAAAACTATGCCCCTGAATGGATACACCCTGATGATGGGGCAAATGCTGAAACTGAGAAACTGAGAGACCAGAGTTAGCAGTACCCCCCACTCTGGCACAGGCCCGCAAAGAACACATTTAGGTGTTTTAGACTGCTACCACCCTGCCGGCAGGGCAGTGATCTCCCCTGCCTCCGACTCCTAAGGACACACTCTCTGAGACTGGCTCAGGTGCCTTGATGAGCAGTGCCACATCAGTTGTACTACCAACCGTCACTCCACAGGCTTCAGACACACTGGTTTGAGGGGACAGCAGGTAAACTGCGCTAGGCCATGACTGCAACTTGTCCTGCTGGATCATGCAATGGCTGGGAGTGAGGGGGCCTGCCTGCCTCTTAGTACTCTCCCTGCGGTATGGCACTCCCTTCACTCCCTGTTACTGGAAAACGCCCATACAAGACTGGTTCATGAGACTGACCTCAGGGGGAGCAGCTTCAGTTTTTTACCTATTCCTGGATTTCAATGAGGCACAATGGGTCACTGAGCCCACCCTTGGGTTATACATGACCAACACACTTCGCATCCGAACTGCACCAGACCGAGACCTCCTGGCCAACCTGACACTCCCTTTGGAAGAAGTTCTGTGTACAGCTACACATCCTGGAGAATTCCACATATGAAACTGTTTGTTATTTGTTTGGGCAATTGACCTTTTCACGGCTGCCCTGGATAGAGAGTTGGGGGTTCTGTTTCACGTGTTTGAAAGGTCATGCAGTGCAACATTGTCCAGCCTTGAGTCTAGCCTATTCTCCATGCTAACACTCTTGAGAAAAAATTACGGGAACCCCACCCCTTCTTCCCTCCTCCCGCCCCTTTCCCATGCGTGTGGCGCATATTAATGTGGAATGTCCAAGGCATGGGGACAATGTGCAAGTGACATGCTGTACAGCAATACATTAGAAGATGTGATGCCCAGATAGCATTCTCCAAAACACCCTCATAGCAAGTGGGAAGACATTTGTCTTCAGAAACACTGGTGTGGTCAATGCTATGGCTCTACAAATTCAGGCTTTGCCAGAGGTGCATTTATTTGGGTTTGGCTTGTGCTCCCCTTTCGATGCTTAGCCACAGAAATCGACCCTGAAGGACAATATGTCCCAGTGGACGGACAGCTAGACGGTCAACCCTTCCCATTGAGTAGTTTCTATGTGCCAAATGTAGCGCAGCTTGCCTTTTTGGGTTGCCTTTCGGTCGTCTTCATCAGAAGGGTGCATATCCCTTGGATCATCAGGGCCGGACTTTAACGGTGTCTTAAATACTCAATTGGGTAATTCATGTGCTCCCCTGCTGTCCTTTTTCATAGTGCCAGCTGCGGCTGTCCTCTCCCAATGGCTCACACACTGGTCCCCGTTGGACAGCTGGTGTACCCTAAACCCAGAAGCAAGAGAATATCCTTACTATTCACCCCTGTATGATGTTCATGTGCACCTTGATCGAATACTCTGTCATCCATCCACCCAACTACATGCCATAAGCACTGAATACTTAGGGAAAACATTCTCTGATCACAACCTGCTTCAATTACACTTCAATGGGGTATACCCTGTCCGCGGGCCCACATTGTGATTGCAGCTGACAATGTTAGAGTAATTGATATTTCTAGATACGACTCAAGAGGCAAGGTCCCAATACCTAACGGAGAACTGGGGCACATCTACCTCCAGATTTGTGGAATAGGAAGCGCTAAAAGTAGTGCTTCGTGGACAATGCATCCATGCAGATGTGGGCACAACTGCAGGCCTCCATAGAAACTTAGGGCCTGATTTAGATTTCAGTAGATGGGTTACTCCATCACAACGGTGACATATAGCCCGTCCCCGAAATGGAAATTCTATAGGCTACAACAGGATTTATATTTTGGCAGATGGGCTATCCTTCACCGTTGTCATGGAGTAACCCATCTGTCAAAATTGAAATCGGCCCTTAGTCCGGACAGCGACATCCTTAGGAGTACTGGAAGTGGAAGAGCTTGTAGACCCCAATACGCAACAAACTCTGGTGACAGCCAAAGAGCATCATGCCCAATTGATTGATCAATTGCGATGTCTAGACTTTAGGGCCTATCAGGCAAAAATGCATGCAGAAGGGGACAAGTCCGGCCACCGGTTGGCATTGTTACTGTGAATCGCGACCCTGATTATCCCTATTACCATGATTCAACTGTTGACGACCCGCCTGGCAACTAGGCAAGCGGGCATACATACGGCATTTACAACTCACTACCAAAATCTGTATGATCCTCCACCATAGATCATCAGCCCTATGTCTGTGACTTCCTTTGCAGAGTTACACTATCAACTGTCAAACTTCTAGAAAGCGAAGAACTCAACACACCTATTACAGTGCAAGAGAGCAGGGGAGTCATCAGAGGGGCTGCTATGAGTAAGAATCTGGGACTGGATGGACTGCCAGTTGAGTTCTTTAAAGCCTACGAGGACCTACTGGTTCCTAAGATGCTTGAACATATCGAGATGCCTTAAAGGAAGGTTGGCTTTGCCGTCCTTCCATGAATCCTTAATTGTCTCCCTTCCAAAACCTGACAGGGACCCACTAGAGGTGACATCATGTTGCCCATTTTCTATGCTTGGGAATGCCTTTAAAATTCTAAGCAAGATCATTGTGGTGCAGCTCCTTGAATGTCTTCCCTATTTGGTCCACGATGATCAAAATAGCTTCATCCCTGGTAGATCCACCACTTTAAATGTATGTAGACTCCACAGATTGATGGAGCTAGCCCATCCCCAATAGCTATAAGTTGCATGCGTAGTACTGGACCTAGAGAAGGCATTCAGTACTGTAGACTGTGAGTTCATGTTTGCAACACTAATATCCATGGGCATCACTGGTAGGCTTCAACACCTCATCAGATTCTTATACAAAGAACTCACTGCACGGGTGAAGATTGGACAATGGATCTTTAACCCAATAACAGTGAGTAGAGGAATGCACCAGGAATTTCCATTATCCCTGCTCCTCTTCGACTTAACGATTAAAGATCTGGCGCAGCGGCTCAGACAACAGGGTCAGGCATGGGGTATACCGCTTGGTGAAGAGATGGATATTGTCTCCCTATATGCAGAGGATGTACTCATCTACATTCGTGACATACGTAATGTAATTTCGGAAGTCAGAGATATTTTGATGGAGTACCAGGCTGCATTGGGTTCTGTAGTGAACTGGGCTGTTTCTGCTTCACCCAGACTGCCCCCCACTGGGAGCTGCACACCTTCTGATATTTAGACATCCACATTTATTATACCACATTTATCAGACCTTATAGATGGTAAGCTTATTTGGACCATTGCCTCCCTCCAAACCCAAATAGTGTTTTGGAGCACGCTGCCACTGACTGTACAAGGTACAGTATCACTATCTCAAATGGTGATGTTCCAGTACCCGCTTTATTTCTTTCACAATCTTACAGTGCACATAACTCACAATATGTTTCAAGCCCTACATTTTGTGCTAGGGGGCTTCCTCCGGAATAAGTGTAGTTGCTGAGTTGCATTACATAAGCTGCAGCTTCTCGTGGAGAAAGGGGGCCTTGGGGTCCCTAACCTCGAACACTATTATTTAACGGCACAATTACAGTGGCTTTCCCACTGGCAAGCAAGATGACTGCTCGAAGATCTGGGACTTCTCACTGCTGAATGGGACCAATGCATGGAGCGAGAGGCTCTCCTAATGCAAGGGAGAGTACTCAAAGGGTCCAACAACCGCTTGCAAGTAGCGCAAAACAGCTTTCGCAGGAGTTGGCATTTAATAACAACTCTAACACAATACACACCGGAGATCTGTATCAGTTCCATCAGGCCTTTCCAGGATCTAGGACAAGTTACTAGAGAATATCCTTTGCAGTCCATTACATTTGCTGACTCCCCTGCCTTGGTTCCAAGCTGGCTTCATGAACAATGCAGGGGTAACAAGTCCTTTGTGTGAAGGCAGAGCAAGGCCTATTCAGTTGCAGGTGGGGCTGTGCACAGCTCCATCCTCCCATTTCTGCCATTTGATGGCCTATCCAGTCACAACTTATCCCTCGATTGTGTTGCTGTGTGGAAGAAATAAACAAACTGCCAGCTATACCCAGCCATGTGATACAGGAGTGAGCTGCAGGCACCAAATAGTTCGGGTAAGAAAGTGCAGGCTTTCTGAAAGTGGTAACTTAATTGTAATCTGGCTTTGCCATTAAAGAGAATTTTTAATTACACATTCTCAGACACAAAAATGAAAGGTCTACCTGTTCATAATCAAAGTTAGCACTCATTAACTGTAATAAGGCAACTCATTTGTATTCTATGGATAAGTAGGCCTCACAGTAGTGAAAAACTATTTTAGGAGTTTTTCACTATCAAGACATGTAAACCTAAAAGAACACGTCTATCTTTTTAATTACAATGCACCTTGCCCTATGAATTGTCAAGGGTTTGCTTTAGGGGTGACATATGCAATAAAAGGGGAGTTTAAGGCGTGGTGAGGGGGTTACATTGGCAAGTCGAATTGGCAGTTTAAAACTGCATTCAGGCTGCAATGGCAGACCTGGGATGTGGTATAAAGGGCTTCTTAAGTGGGTGGCAAAAAGAGTACTGCAGGCCCAATAGTAGCATTTAATTTGCAGGCCTTGGGTACATGGTTTACCACTTTACTATGGGCTTATGAGTAAATTAAATATACCAATCAGGTGTAAGCTAATACTACTACATTTTAGGGAGACATTACAAGCACTTCAGCACTGTTTATAACTGGTAAAGTTAACAGAGTCCTGGAGCCGACATAAACAAATTCAACAACAAACTAGGGAAAAGGCAAAATGTTTCTGGGTGACCCTGTAGAGAAGGCCAAGTCCAACAGATCATAAGATATTTTTAAAGATTTTGTATTGTTTTTGTTCCTGGTTTCAGGACCACACCATTCTTGAAGTTCAGTAAATGGGTTAATACTGTTGTCTTCGTATAGTTGTGTTTTTTTTAATCAATTGTTATTGATTTTCATATGAGCAAGTTATAAACATGTGGATCTGTGTTACATAACCATATTGAACAACTTCACTATGGTTTCTGCTGATGTATGACAACATTTGTAGTCCAATAGGAGTTCTTGTTCCTAGATTATAAATATAAACAAAGGTAAATTGTGGGTTGTAACAGTTGCATTTTCAAGTACAAACAGTAGGAAAATAATTTGTCAGCTTCTAGAGTAATCCTCCCTTGCGTACTCATGCATTAGCGCTTTAGGACAGTGCTGTGTGCATGCTGGATAAAAACAACCAGCACAGATTGTCAATGTCAGTTGAGTGCTCCTCTTAAGGGGAACGGAACAGGGGAAATCACCAGGCTCCCACAGCACAGTCCAAGAGAAAGTTGTATTGTTTTTAAAAATATTTTTATTGGGTTTTACAATGCAGTTAACAATTACAATCCACAGTATTCATTAATATCATAAAGACATTAGTCATGGGACATAAACTGTTCGAATGTGGAAGAACACAAATCAGTAAATGAGTAGTGCCTATAAAGACTCACATGATGTGTAATGGGAATGTCAGCATCACTCTACTGCAATGTCGCAAACTCTGGATAGAACTCAGAACTGGGATGGAGGGAAGATGGGAGGAGGAGATGATGGCGGCAGGCCATTGCGGTCAAAAACAAAATATGTGCACAGGCTGACAGGTGTATAAAAATGTGTACACTGAGGGCCTCTCTTACAAGACTCTGGTACATCGGCTCTGATGCATTAGAGTTCTTGCGCTGCCCTATGACCCCCTAGCGATGCAATGGATGCGCTGTATTCACAATAAAAAGCTCGATGGTGCACATTTTTACAGATGCTTCAGAAATTCTGGGGCATCTGTGGCACTAAACTCATGCATTGCTGGACTAGCATCCAAAAAATGACACTATTCTAGCAATGCGAGGAAGGCTCCCATAGAGAAAAGCCCTGCATCATTTTAACACCTGCTCTGAGCAGGCGTTACAATTGTAACGCAGTGAAGTCACAGAATGACCATACATTACACCTGTCGCCAGCATAATGTGATGTAAGGCTTTACAACGTGACGCATTGGGCCCAATGTGTCAGTTTGTAAATGTGGAGCAGTGTAAAGCACTGCTTGCACCACATTGGATATCAAGAAAGATGCAACTGTGGTACAAAGGACTTGTAAATGAGGCCCTAAGTGAGAGAGGGCAGAAACAGTGGGTGAGAGCAAGTGTGAGGACCCCGAGCTTGTGTGTGATATGTGGTGCACGTGTAGGATGCATGCTCAGATCATGGGGGGAGATCATCATTCCCCACCTCCTTTAGGAAGTGCTTGCAGGAAAGATAGGTTGCTTGCATAAATGACAAACCTCCTCATAGCGAAGAGCGTCTTCTTCAGCTGTGCCCCATTTGCGAACTGCTCCATGCCATGCTGCTATCCGCAAAGCTGTAAGGAATCGCTATTGGGGAGTGAGCGCATGTTTGGCAAGAAGGAGGGCCAGGGCCACGAAGCGAGTGCGTATCTTTTGTTGTTCCCTGCACTTAAAAATGCCCAAGAAGCACGCCTCCCACGTGTGAGTATCAGGTAAGTCTGTGATTGCACGTAGGGTGGTGTGCATCGATTGCCAGTAACTCTGCAGAGCTACTTAGGACTACAACATATTCATGAGGTCCTCGTCGGGGGCTTCGCAACATGGACAGTTCACCTGTGCTCGAAGGAAATAGCGAATCAATTGGGCTGGGGTAAAATACGCTTTGTAGAGTACAAAGAATTGGATATTTTTAAAACAGAAATTATGGGAGAACAGTCAAGGAAATTCAAGCATCTGTTCCTATTCCTTGTCATGCAGCACTCTTCCAAAATAGTTCAGCCACTTTTAATGCAGCATAGTCAGAGGGGCCACCGCAAATTCGTGAATGGCTTTAGACAGCCCTGTGATAAGGTGACGGCAGTCACCTAGGGTAAGGATCGCTTGTAGTACTGGATGCATGGCGGTTCTTTCTTTGATATGTCCCAAAGGGTACAACATGTATTGCTAAGTTGTCTGTGCAAAGTGGGAATGACTGGGTGGGAGGTTGTTTTCCTCAGTCAACTGTTTGAGGAGAGGGTGGCCATCAAAGATGTCCCATAGCATGAGCAACAAGTGTTCCGTCTAAACCTGCATGTCTCGGGGGGGAGGAGGAACCTGGGAAGAGAGGGAGGCCAACTAGGGGTAACGCCCAAGCGTACACTGGGACCCCGCATGAGAGGCGATGTATTCGGACCATGCACATCTGAGCCACTGCTACCTGCAAGGCCCATGGGGAGTAGGGCAAAACCTTTGGAAGGATGAAGCCCTGCATTGTGAACACCAATATGAGCTCCTGTTCAGTACACGTCTCGCCCATGTAACTCCCAGCAGTTCATCAAGATAGCCATTGGAGCCATGCTGCTAGAAAACACGCCCCAAAGGAAGGGGCACCCAGTCCTCTACAGTTCACCGGGAAATGTAATTTCGCAAGGGCAATGCCACAGCATTTGGTGCCCCAGATGAGTGTGCATAAAAGGTTGTCAAGCTCTTTAAAAAAGAAATGTGGCTGGACAACTGGAAGGGTCATGAACTAATATAAAAGACGAGGTAAAAGGACCATCTTTGCTAATGCTATATTAACTATTGGACCCAGGGGCAGGGACTGCCAGACGTTCACTTGAGATCTGATGCATGCCAAAGCTGTGCCTACCAGAGGGGTGTGGTAGTGACGGATCCCTAGATGCTGAAGTGTTCACCCATGCCATCAAAGGCGAGTGTTGTCTAGGTGTACTACTTATGGTGGCTGATTGGGGCAGATCGGGTAAATGGACGATTTGACCCAGTTAATCCAAAGTCCCACGATGGAGTCAAACCCAATTAGGGTATCCCAGAGAGGAGAAAGGTTGGATGTTATGTCCCGCAAATATAAAAGTAGATTGTCTGCATATAATGATACATCTCGTGTTCTGTCCACACGGGGGATACCCGACTCATGGCCCTCCCAGTGCGATTGTATGGCCAGAGGCTCCATTACAAGTGCAAAGGAGAAAGCAGGTCCTCTGTGTGGTCCCATAGAACACTGGGAAGGAGACAGAGATGAGTCAGCCCAGATGTATCCGAAAGGTCCATTTGGTGTGGATTAGCCAGGTGTAAACAAGGAGCCTTGACCCAATTGTCATGCGGGCCAAGGCTGTAAAGAGATAATGGCATGTCAGCGTTCTCCAGATCGAACAGAGACAGGCTGCTTGTGGGAACCATCCAATGACTCAATCCTGCACATGAAAAAAAGACAACAGATGTTCCGGGAAATGCAGAGTCCTGGGACCTGGGGAAACAGAAGTAAAGAAGGAGATAAAAGCATACAGTTACATGTATCAAAAGTACCAACATCCAAGTAGTGCAGTGACACTCAGTGATAACATGCACACATGCTGTGAGTCAAGGTACTGTTTTGACTCTTCATAGACCCACCACTCAATGTGTAAATAATCTTATTGACTTAAAAACATGAAAGTCTAAATACAATGAGCTCAGTATTTTACCCTCTTATATTAGGGAATGGGACTCTTGGGATAATGCGAGCCAAGAGACTACCATAGCACTGAAATAAACTAATACTCAAAAGTGATAAGTGATGTTGGTCAGCCAAATCCCAGGCTTCCGTAAGGTCTGTGAAAAAAACAGAGGTGCCATCAGACATGATCTTGAGGTGGGCTGGAAACAGTAACAAGTATTGCTCTCCAATTTGGCAGACTCCACTTGACCTGTAAGAAGGAGGAGCGACGGTTCTGTACTTCTGAGGTGTATTCTGGAAACAACATGATTACTTTGTCCTCCACCTGGAGTAGACCAGCTGGTCTGGCAGGGAAGAGGATACTGTCACAGTGTAAGTGTAAGATCTTAGCCAGCAAGGGATCGGGATAGGTCCCAGGGGGGTAGGTGCTCAGCAGGGACACAGTGAGCCCTCACTAGGGAGAAGGAGGTGAGGTCCATTGGTAGGGTAAGGGACTTGAACGAGGTTTCCAGGTATGCAAGAGGGTTGTGACCTCCAATATCCTCTGGTAGCCCCAGGATGTGGATATTGCTCCTATGTGAGTGACCCTCTATGTCCTCCACCCTGTCCTCGAGGTGTTGGACACATTCTGGCAAATCTCAGATTGCAGAGCGGTTATCCGTCACCAGCGTTTATAGAGTTGCTAGTGTTCTCTCCCCATCTGAAACTTTATCTGAGTGTTTACAGTAGTCATCACACAGGAAGCTTAACTCAGCAGCTAAGAAGCTGAGTCTGGTCTCCGTGGTGGTCTGAGGCAAGTATTGGGGCTGTCTTCAAGCATGTACCACTCCCTTCATGCTCTGATATAAGCACCAATTGGGGGACTGAGGTTGAGCGAATCAGGAGTTCCCCAGCAGGGTCAGTGCAGGGAGCTGGTCATGGGGTAGGAGTTGCTCAGTGGGTCATAATAGTGATTGAAGCACCAGGGCTCAACATGGCTCCCAGAGCAAATGCAACCAAGACCCTGGGGAATGCCAAATGGAACAACTAAATTGGTGATGGCTTGCAAGAATCAGAAGCGCCTCTGGTTCTCACCTAGCTGTAGGCACAATTCGCGCACCTTGATCATGGTGCCGAGGTGGGGGGATGGAGGTTGAGAGGTGAGAAATCTACCTGTGCATGGCTCAAATACAGGGTCCTCTGGGCCAGTCTGTATGGAAAGAAGAAAACAGCAGTATACAGCCCCCCCCCTCCAGAGGAGGCCCGCCAGAGCACTCTTAGTTGCAGAGTAATCCAGAGCCCAAGGTAGGGGGAGGTTAATATGTAGTCATTGGTGAGGAAGAACAGAATCCAGCCCAGGGACCATCACAGGGAGAAAGTGCCCCCCCCAGCTCATGGCAGCTGGTGCGGAGCAGCGGGAGTAGTGCACTGAGGTGTTTAGGGCCTCACTGTATCAGAGCTTGAGGTGGAAGTTCCCTGCGTGCCTCGATTGTGGCACCACAGCAGGGGAGCTAAGTGTGAGTGCAGTATTTATTAAGGGGGAGACCTGTGTCGTCCCCCTAAGTGGCTCCTAGGGCCAGCACTCGAGGCAGCAGCTCACTTACATAGCGTGGGCCTTCCTCAGGGCTCCTGATGGCCCGCTGCAGCAGTATGTCTGATGGGTCACAAGGGGCTTGGAGTGAAGTCTACCCTGTACACTTCGATTGTGGAGCCAAAGCAGGGAAGCTAAGCACGGGTGTGGTAAGTCGTAAGGTGGGGCCTTGACCGGTCCTGCTGGGTGACCTACTGGGACGGCTCTCTCAGCGGCGGCTAATCGTGACAGCACGGGTCCTCCTCAGGATCTTAAGGGGGTTCGCCACAGTGAATTTTATGGCAGGGTTTCACTACCTCTGCCCCGGTGGGGGCGAGCCAGTCCAAGGCCCAGGGAAGGGGCCCCAAGGGCAGCTTCAAGCCCTCTAGGGGATGAACAAGAGCCTTTGCTCCATGGTGACTGATGATGCAGTCATCCAACAAAGTGCTGGGTGCCGTGAGGCCTGAGGACATGACCCGCTCAGGCGCTGTAGTGCAAACTCAAGAACACTGGAGGGGTAAAGTGCGGTATAGGGGGTCATCTGTATCCGCCGGCGGTCTGGATGCTGGGCCACCAACCTGGATTGTGCTCAATTGGCGGGCCGACAGAGAGTGCGAAAGACTCACATCCGCCATCTTGGTAAGCCTGGCCACAACCCTATCCAAGAGAAACTTTTGGCTAAAATTCTAAATCTCCAAGAGGCTGTGGCAATAATTGAAGGAACAAAACATAAATATTTGGATTTATGAAATTTAGAATGATCAGGGTGGTGATGTGAGATCACTTGTGATCAGAAGTTAAAGAATGTGTCTATCAAGCAGGTGGTGTGAACACCCTTCAGAGGCTTGGGCCAGAACAGATAATAAAAAGTCTCTTCAGGGGAAGGCTTCCATACAAACATAAACGTTACAGATGTGGTGGCATGGGGCACATATCCCACAGTTTGGGATGTTTTTGCCAAGAACTCAACCTGTAGGGTTTGTAAGAAATGGTCCATTATTTACACGCATGTTTGCAAAGGTGGGAAGGTCAAGAATGCTGTGTTAGTGACAGAGTGTACAAGAAGAATGGTTGTCAGTAAGAGACAATGGGGGTCATTACAACCCTGGCGGACGGTGTTAAAGCGGCGGTAAGACCGCCAACAGGCTGGAGGTCTTTTTTTCAGTATTATGACCATGGCGGTTTCCGCCATGGTCATCCGCCGCTTCTCCGTTCCGCCCGCTGGGCTGGAGACCTGGGTCTCCAGCCCGGCGGCCGTCACAATACTGCCGCCGGTATTTTGACCTGGCTTACCGCCGTGGATTTCCAGCGGTAGGAACCGCCGTGAAATCCATGGCGGTAAACACTATCAGTGCCAGGGAATTCCTTCCCTGGCACTGATAGGGGTCACCCCCACCCACACCCCGACTCCCTCCCCTACACCCCCCACCACTCCTGCCACCCCCCAAAGGTGGCAGGGCCCCCCACCCCCTCCCAACCCCAACGCCCAACATCACATAACTCACACAAACATGACACGCTCGCAGGCACCACCAACACACACACGCACACACACCGAAATACATGCCTACATCCACACACACAGTCAGACACGCACACCTATGTACAGACATACACGCACACATCCGTACAGACATACACACAGATATACACGCACTCATTCGCAAAACACGCAACACCCCCGCAAGCATACACGCACTCACACACCCCCTCTACATACACAGACGCACACCTCCATGCACGCACACAATACACAATGCCCCCCCACCCCTTCCCCTAACGGAAGATTGACTTACTTGTTCCGTCGATCCTCCGGGAGGGGACGGGAGCCATGGGGGCTGCTCCGCCGACACCACACCGCCAACAGAACACCACCGCGCCGAATCACAGGACGTGATTCGGGGGGCGGTGTTCTGTTGACGTGGCGGTGGAGGTGGAGCAACCTCCACTTCCCCGCCACCCGCCAGTATGGCTGTTGGCGGCTCTCCGTCCTAAAAAGGACGGAGAGCAGCCACCAGTCATAATACGCCGAGCGGCAAACCGCCACTACTGGCGGTCTTCCACACGGCGGTCCCTCGGCAGTCTTGTTAAAAGACCGCCGAGGTTGTAATGACCCCCAATGTGTTGAAGTTGTTGCGGAACCCGTAATGATGCCAGAGTTTGAAATAATGCTAAATGGTAGGTGGAATGTGGAGTTAGCAGACTCAAAATCGCCATATACCATGATGACTTCACTGTTAGTGTTGACTAGTCATCCCACTGCACTGAGTGGTCCCGGACAGCAGGTGAGGAAAGACGGAGACGAGCACAAGAGTAGCACAACATTGGTCACACAGAGTTGCACAAGCATTCCGCAGTGGTCCGAGGCAAGTATTAAGGTTGTCTTCGAGCATGTACCACTCCCCTCATGCTCCCATATAAACGCCATTCAGCGGGCTGAAGTTGAGGGAGTGAGGGGTTCCCCAGCAGGGTCAGTGCACGGCACTGGTCATTGGGTAGGAGTTGCTCAGAAGGTGATGGGGGCAAAAAATGGATGAGGATTTTCGGCAAAGATAAAATTCCACTAGCTCTATCTGATATACCTGGTGAGGTATACGGTGGGCATGGGTTATGTGGCAAAAAGAGGGAGGGAACAGTTTGCTGGGGTAGCATCACCAAGGTGCCATAGGCATCACAATGAAACCAAATGTTCCCAAACCATTTCTTTTGTTTGGCAATAGTGGTGAGAAAGTGGATATTTTTAAGAATTCCCTGAGATTTTCAAGAAGGAATTGGAGTTGTTGAATAATGTCGAGCACAAAATTGTGCTTAACAGCCATACTGTTCCAGTGTTGCACAAAGTGAGAAAGGTACCCAACTTAATGTTAAATCCACTGAGGATTAAATTGGAGAGCTAAGTACATTTTGAGTAATAGAAGAAAATGAGCCCTCTGAGTGTTTGGCACCAGTTGTTTTGGTGACCGAAGATGGAGGGAAGAGCTCCAGGGTGAATGTTGATTTTAAGATTTCTTAACAAGCAAATCCGGGCAGACCATCACCCATTATCTACTATTTAGGAAGCTATGACAGTACTTAGTGGTGTAAAGTTACTATGGGGGTTATTCTAACTTTGGAGGAGGTGTTAATCCGTCCCAAAAGTGACGGAAAAGTGACGGATTTACCACCAGCCGTATTACGAGTCCATTATATCCTATGGAACTCGTAATACGGCTGGTGGTATATCCGTCACTTTACCGTCACTTTTGGGACGGATTAACACTCCTCCAAAGTTAGAATAACCCCCTTAGTGTGATGTTCACTCCAATTAAAGTCCATTCTGTGGCTTTCCACAGGTTTACTGCTTTACTCACATTTATTCAGATTGACCAATAGGATATTGAGGTACTTTTCTCCCCATCCTTGTTGTCAAATTGTGGTTCAGCAATAAAGACGATAATCCTCTGGTAAAGACTAATGCAGCAGCTGTTTATTGAAGCACTTCAACCATATTGCTGCTTACTCTATATCCATTGTTACTTTAATCTAAACATTCCATTAGACACCTAACTTTCGAAGGATCAACAACGCATCTTCTAAATAAGGATACATTACCTCACATATACCACACCAGTGGTAGTGAAGAAGGGGAGGTCGAAATGTATAAGGCCTTTGGTTATTCATAAGGTGAAAAAGAATGTGGTTGTGTATGACTGCAGGGATGTGTGGAGAGTGAAATTAATTTCAGTCCCTTGCACTTCTTATGAAAGCCATATACTTGGAGGGTCTTCTGGCATTCTGGCTCCCTATGCCAAGACAATTGTGGTGGCAGGACTATGTGATGGACTGAAATTGATTATTCAGTTTTGTGTACTGTTGACTTTTTGTTTTCCCCAGTGCCACAATTTAACCCCATTCCTGTCCTCGACATGTGTCTTTTTTACTTGTATAATTAATTTTATTTATAATTATTGGTTAAATTATTATTGCGGGAGTACGATATGTTATGGTCACTTACATTAGCTGCGTTATCCTGCTGCTTGGAACATATGTCATCAGAAACCTTAGGGATGTCCTAGGTGTTCTGTACCAAGTTTCCAAGTTGGGTAGTTGGACTGAATGCTGCTTGATGTAGAGCTGGTGGTTTTACACACTCCTGCTTCTGTATCACATGTAATCTTCTTTGAACAAAAGTGTGTCTCTTGATGTTTTTTAGTGTCTCTTAAGGATTGATTTTAACAATTCACTCTCGAAATTTAGAGGTATTGTTGAACAGTGTTGTGAAGTCTGAGATGTCAAAGATATGCAGATTTTATTCTGAGGAAGACCAAGTTCGATTACTTTTATAAGTTAAACAGTTTTATTACTGAAACAGTTGAGAGTTACTTTAATTTTTGAACAAAGCAAGAACAATGCAAGTCTCATATATAAGTAATAATGAACAGCTGCAATGCAAAGTCAAAAGAACTGGTTTCTAAAAGAGAGAAAAAGAAAGGAGAGAAAGATAAGAAAGAAAAGAGATGAGACTGAGCAAGAGAAAAAAGAAGAATACGTGTAATGATTCAAATTGTAACAATATGAAGTATTTAAGTAGAATAAAAAAATATATCATATGCAGCAAACATTACATGGTAAAACATTAAGTACAATGAGAGAATAAAATTAACTGGAGTGAGGAGTAGCAATACTTGTAGTAATATGAGTCAGATAAGTGATAAGTGGCAACCATAACCACGTATATTTAACCAATAATTATAATGAGCTAAGGATGAATCTATCCAGCCTCTGGTGGTGACAAACTAAATACCTTTGAAGTGTGAAATCGTCTTTGGATTTCCAGGTGGAGGTAATAACATGAATGCTGACTGAAATTAGAAGATCTACAAATTTTCCAAGCAGTCTGTTAGAAGATCAAACATTATCCAGGCTCCCATAAATAGTACATTGTGCATATTGACCTGAGTAATAGCAGTAATTTAGTTCCAAACTGGAGACCAGATATGGGATAGAGCTTGACAAGTAAAATACATATGAAAATATGTTCCTTGGTGAGTTTTACAGTGTCTGTGAGTGTCTTGGTGTATACCTTTAGCCTTAAAAAGACAGACAGGAGTATAGACTGAGGGGGTAATTACAACTTTGGAGGAGGTGTTAATCCGTCCCAAAAGTGACTGTAAAGTGACGGATATACCACCAGCCGTATTACGAGTCCATTATATCCTATGGAACTCGTAATACGGCTGGTGGTATATCCGTCACTTTACTGTCACTTTTGGGACAGATTAACACCTCCTCCAAAGTTGTAATAACCCCCAAAGTCTGTTATAAACAAATAGAAAGTTTCAGCTTGACTAGCGGTACAAGCTGTGGAATGCATTTTGCTCCATATGCTTTCCCACAAAGAGGTAGGCCAAATAAAGTGTAAGTCAGATTGCCATAGTGTTTCAAATATTGTTTTGGCCCTGCCTAGGTCGGGTAATCTAAGCAAATTATTGACGGTAGCTGCCTTGGAGTGTACAGTCATTGACAGAGTGAGGAACAAAGCTTGAAAAAGAAGGAATTGAAGAGGTGTATTGTGTGAAGGCAGCCAGAACAGTTGTGTGATAAGGAATATGCCTTCTTTCATCTATGCTCTCCATCTTAAAGTCTGTTAGAAATGGGGTCTCTGGTTGGAAGTTTGCACTCTGTCCAAGCAGGGACCCTCACTCTAGTCAGGGCAATGGAGATACACACTTAAGATAACCCCTGCTCGCCCCCTTGGTAGCCTGGCACAAGCAGTCAGGCCTACATAAAAGGTAATGTGTAAAGTATTTGTACCAACACACAGTAACACAGTAAAAACACTACAAATTGGACACCACAACAGTTTAGAAAAATAGGCAATATTTATGTAAATCAAACATGACCAAAACGACAAAAATCCAACATAAACAAGTCAAGATATGAATTTTCAAAATAATAGAATATTGCTCCATAGAAAACAATGGAAACGTTGTTGCTACACAAAATACCTGGTTTGCATCAAAAATAAAAGCCACACAGGTGAGCGTGCGTCGGAAAAGTCAGAGATGCATCGATTCCTTGCTCGCAAGTGAGGCCATACATCATTTCTTCTCCAGTCGGGTAGGTGATGTGTCGTTTTTCTCTCCCACTAGAGAGCGATACATCAGTTTCCGGATGGGTCACCTCGGATCCGCGCATGTTCACATTGATTTTGACGCCCAGCAATGATGCATATGAAATCTGTCCGCACAGAGATGGAAAACCGCACTGTGTGGGGTTTGCATCGTTTTCAGAAGCCGCAAGCGAGTGTTGCTTAATTTCTCAATGTGCAAGTGATGCATCGATTACTCCGCCACGATGCAGGTGGTGCATCGATTTCAGCTGCAAGGAGGGTGGCACGTCGTTTTGACAGACGCATTGCAGGTGGCGTGTCGAAATGTTCCCACACGGCCTCTTGTGTGTGGATTTCAGTCCTTGTTCTACCAGCTTCACCTTTCAAGAGCCAAGGGGCACTTGGCAGGGCAGGAGTCTCAGCAGAGTCCAGATGCTGGCAGAGGAACTCTTTGGTGGCTCTGAGACTTCAAAACAGGAGGCAAGCTCAGTTGCAGCCCTTGGAGACACTTCACAATCAGGAATATACCACAAAGTCCAGTCTTTGTCCTCTCTCAGGCAGAAGCAGCAACTGCAGTCCAATCAAGCAAAGCACAGTCGCAGGCAAAGGGGCAGTACTCCTCCTCCAGCTCTTCAGCTCTTCTCCTTGGCAGAGGTTCCTCTTGGTTCCAGAAGTAATCTAAAAATCTGTGGGTTTGGGTTCACTACTTGGCAAACTTCAAAGGAAAGTCTCTGCTGTTCACAAGATACTGCCTTGCCCAGGCCTGGCTCGAGACTCACACCAGGGGGTTAGAGACTGCACTGTGTGAGGGCAGGCACAGCCCTTTCAGGTGTAAGTGATCACTCCTCCCTCCACTCTAGCCCAGATGGCCCATCAGCATATGCAGGCTACACCCCAGATCTCTTTGTGTCACTGTCTAGTGGTGATTCACAAACAGCCCAACTGACAGTCTAACCCAGATAGGGAATACACAAGCAGGCAGAGTCACAGAATGGTTTGAGCAAGAAAATGCCCACTTTCTAAAAGTGCCATTTTCAAAAAGAGAATTTAAAAAACAACTTTACCAAAAGATGTATTTTTAAATTGTGAGTTCAGAGACCCCAAACGCCAGATCTCCATCTGCTCCCAAAGGGAAACTGCACATAAAAGTTATTTAAAAGCAGCCCCCATGTTAACCTATGAGAGAGATAGGCCTTGCAACAGCAAAAAAACGAATTTGGCAGTATTTCACTGTTAGGACACGTAAAACACATCATTTCATGCCCCACCTTTATTATACACTGCAACCTGCCCATGGGGTTACTTAGGGCCTACATTAGGGGTGCCTTACATGTATTAAAAGGGAAGCTTTTGGCCTGGCAAGTCGAATTGGCAGGTTAAAACTGCACAGACAGACACTGCAGTGGCAGGTCTGAGCTATGTTTACAGGGCTACTCATGTGGGTAGCACAATCAGTGCTGCAGGCCCACTAGTAGCATTTGATTTACAGGCCCTCGGCACCTCTAGTGCACTTTGCTAGGGACTTACTAGTAAACCAAATATGCCAATCATGGAAAAGCCAATTACACATACATTTTACACAGGAAGTAATTGCACTTTAGCACTAGTCAGCAGTGGTAAAGTGCTCAAACTAACAAAACCAGCAACAACAGAGTCCAGCACACAGTCAAAACATGGGAAGCAGAGGCAAAAAGACAGGGGAGACTACACCAAGGATGCAAAGTCTAACACAGTCTTTCCATCTCCTTTTGTACCATGGCTGAGAGCTCAATATACTGGATATGCATGGGGTGTGGGAACTTGTTTAAGGTAGATAACTCGGACAAAGGAATAAATGAGCTAGAATGGAACAATTATGAGATAAGGAATAAGCCCTTGTTCATCCATGCTTTCCATCTTAAAGTCTTTTCATTTAGTTAGAGGCAAGTATTATGCCAAATAGAACTGTTCAAAACCTTATTAGTTGGGGACAGATGGGAAAAGAGAAAGGGTTTAAATAAGGTGCAAGCATGTGAGAAATTGGCAGGCAATCAAAACTTAGGAGGGTTGGACATGAAAAGAATATGTGTGTGAGAAAAGGGTGATAACATGGCTTTTTCCAAAGGGAACCATAGTTTATGAGGAGTGTCGAGAGATTGGGACAGATAACAGAGTATTTTGCCTAATACCAAAACCCCTGTGATAGGTAATAAAGTCATGGAACTTAACACAGCCTGAACTGTTAGGAAGTTTTAATTTTTGCAAAGAGATTCAAGATGTTGTACCATTCCCTAAAAGGTTAGAAAGACGTTGTCAATAGAACAAAAAAATACTTTAGAGATCTGAATCGGTAACATCATGAGAAAGAAATTAATAATTAATCGTGTCTAGACGACCCCACCATAAAAGGCATAGAGGAGACCATTTCTGAGAAAAGTGATAAAGTTTAGGTGTGAGAAATTCTGAGTTGGTTTTCAAAGTATCCTTGACAGATGTACAATACCAAGTTCCAAACATTTAATTTTGGTGGATTCCAAGCTAATCCTACCTCAATAAGGGATTCTTTGATGCAGTGTTTATTAGTGACATTACTTCTGATTTATCAACGTTTATTTTGTAGCCCGAGCCATCCGAATAAAGAGTACGTTCATGAATTAAAACAGGGAGAGAATGTTCTGGATGTGACATAACACGAAGATTCATAAGCAGTGAACTTTATGTGAATTTCCTTGATTTTGAACTGGGAAAAATTGTCTTTCGTCCTTAATTGATGGAGGAAGGGTTCAAGACTAAAATCAAAAGTAAGGGAGACAAAGGGCAGTCCCATGTAGTTCCTCTATTAAGAAAGAAATAAGGCCATTGTATACCATTAACTATAACAAATGGATGTGGTGAGTAATATAGCAGAGAGATCAGTTGTAGGAAATAAGGACCACAGCATTGCCATTGCTAAGCTTTCATTCAAAATCAACACATTGTTGCATTCTGTGCATCTGTTAAAAAAATGTGCGGGACAGCCCCCTGCCTTATATTCATTCTTCTCAGCTTCCAAAAAGGTGGGAGGGGGTTCCAATTAGTTCCAGGAATGTCCCCTTCTCCTCCAACACTGGCTCCACTCTGGCTTCAACACTGGCTCCAGACATCAGTAGGGGGTAAACGAGCCCTTTGTGTGAGGCCAGGACACAGCTTTACAGGTTCTTGGGTGCCCCGAATCTACCTCCTCCAGCCCAGGAAGACCACTCAGTATGCAGATGTACTCCTGTTACACCTCCACCCTCCCTGTGTATTGGCTGTCTGAAAAGTACGCACAAAGCCCAGCTGTCACTCTACCCCGGACGTGGATTGGAGTCAAGCTGTGAAAGCACCAGAGTTATAAGAACAGAGAAATGCCCACATTCTAAAAGTGGCATTTCTACAATAGTAATAAAAAAAATCAACCTACACCAGTAAGCAGCATTTCTCACTACCATTCCAACCATACCAAACATGCCTACACCGCCCCTCATAGATCTGAGGATACTACTTAGACATATGAAAGGGCATTTCCAATGCAATCCTATAAAAGAGGCAGTACTCAGAGCAGTAAGAAACCAAGTAGGCGGTTTGTTACTAGTAGGACAGACAACACAACAAGGCACATGTCCTAGCCCGTGGTGGCTGGTGACATTTGGAAGTGGTGGGGTATAAAAGTTTGAGATGAGTGCCCGGTGACAAATGAGCAGAGCGAGCGAGCACCATTGTCACAAGGAGGGTTTGTGGGAAGGTTCTCCCCAGAGAAACGTTTGTAAAAATAGTGGGCAAATGGTGAATTTTCAAGCATATTTGAGAATGCAAAGAGCTTAATGAAGCAATTGTTTAAGTGTTGTTTTCTCAGATTTCTTAATTTATTGATATACCTTTACAAATGAATTCTACTGAAGAAATAGGTTATTGAGATTTGTCGGACTCGACATAATGAAACAGCAAGAAATAAACATTAAAATGTAGCAGGGCACCCTGCAAGGCAATGTAAGACTCATTTAGGAGGATAAAGAAATATGATCACATTACCCCCATCCTGATGATGGAAGTCCTTTTGCTTCCCTAGCTGGTCCACTACATCATCAAATCCAGCTGCATCAGTAATAAACATTGCATTTTGGACTGTGTTTGTCTGTGCTGTTCAGAAGGGACGAGCGGCCCAGTGAAGGGGGCCTGAGCAGCCTTTCTGGAGGCAGATGGGCCTCTATTACCGCCCTTTGAACAATGATGTGAGGGTGGTCAAAGCAATGGCTTATGCCATTTATCCAGCAGCTGTTAAACAGTGATCTGGCCAGTGGCAGGTCTGCCTGATGTTTCCACATAAATGTGTGCTGGGGGTAGGTGGGCGTTTTGGTTACGGGCTAGCTCTGCAGAAGATCTTCAAGGTGCACTCACACAACCTCCTTCTGAGCCTTTCTACTCAATATTCATTTGAATAAGAGCAATATCAACTCTCTAAAATGTCAAACGTGTGCTAAGTAAACACGCATTATTGTTCTAACTAACATTAATTGGGCTGTCAGTTCTTTGGGCTTCACATATTTTCTGCTATAACTACACGAGATAAAGTGGCACTCAAAATGTCACGCATGAGGATGCGGATGTCACTCATAGGCACGCCCAGACATATAAATGTCACACATATGCATACTGAAAACTTGGCAGCTATGCTTGACCTTGATTAAAGGCCCGGGTGTTAAGGTAGAGCCTTTGAATCAAGCTCAGACTCTCCGAATTCAATGATTTCTCTATGAAAAGGACACAAAGGGGGTCATTCTGACCCTGGCGGTCATGGACGCCAGGGCCAACGACCGCGGAAGCACCGCCAACAGGCTGGCGGTGCTTCCGGGGGCATTCTGACCGCGGCGGTAAAGCCGCAGTCAGAAAAGGGAAGCCAGCGGTTTCCCGCCGGCTTCCCGCTGCCCCAGGGAATCCTCCACGGCGGCGGTGCAAGCAGCGCCGCCATGGGGATTCCGACCCCCTTCCCGCCAGCCTGGTTCTGGCGGTTCTCACCGCCAGAACCTGGCTGGCGGGAACGGGTGTCGTGGGGCCCCACATTGATTTTCAGTGTCTGCGTGGCAGACACTGAAAATCGCGACGGGTGCAACTGCACCCGTCGCACACCAGCAACTCCGCCGGCTCCATTCGGAGCCGGCTTCCTCGTTGCTGGTGCTTTCCCGCTGGGTGGGCGGGCGGCCTTTTGGCGGTCGCCCGCCAGCCCAGCGGGAAAGTCAGAATGACCGCCGCAGTCTTTTGACAGCGGTACGGTCTTCTGGCGGTTCCCGCCAGGCCGGCGGCTTCCGCCGCCGGCGGGGGTCAGAATGACCCCCAAAATTCTGCAGGAAAGACTGAACAGCCATGTTTCTTTAGACGAACTGCATTAGAGAAGGCTGCCCTCTAGAATACAGGGATTACATATATATTCCCCTCGATCCTTTGTCCTTTCAGCGCCATCTTCCCATGACATCATTTATTTTTTTAACCCTGGAGTGCAGGATCTTTTCGTCACATAAAACTTACAACAGCTTTAATTCATTGAAAGATCACGCTCTCGTCCGAGTACCGCCTACATACAGCGATTGAAGCTTCATCAAGGCTCGTTTTCTCTCATTAAACCACAGGTCTGTGAAGGAGCTGATTGGGTTGAGCCTCAACCGCAGAGCTCTTTGCGAAGCTGCATGTCACACGTTTGACTCTTGATCCGGCCTACTCAGCTTCTCATCTTTGCAAAGTCAATATAGTGATTATTAAGTTTGACAAGCATAACACCTAACTGCCAACAACAGCCAGTTCAATGGGAGGTGCACCTAGATGAAGAAAACGCCCACGCTATGGTGGAAGGCGCTATACAAATGTAACAACAGTGGCAAGCAGTATTCTGCATCATGCATTCATTGTGTCATCGTGTTGTCCCCACAATTTTAACATACGTACATTCAGTGCTTTAAATGGAAAAATAGAAGTGCAGGTACTCTGTAATAGAGTACCTGCTTGTTTCTGAGAAGTGCCGGTTCTCTCCAATTAAAAGTATTACGTTTTTCTTGAGATATGCCAGTACTCTCCCTCTCAAAATAAAAAAGTGCTGGTACTCAGTACCGGAGAGTACCGGCCCATTTAAAGCACTGTACATTTCAATAAGTGTAAAACCGTTTTTACATTTCTGCACAAAAACTATGATTTGACCCTTACTTATTTAGGCAAGGTCAGATGCATACAAAAGTGAGCCGGAGAAATTACCACACATTTAACATTTTGGTCAGCCAACAACTGGCACGCAGTTAGTTAACAATGGTTAGGAGTTGTGTTGGTAACATTGGCAGCGCTGTCACGGGCAATGGATGGTGCAAGCTGCCTTGGCCCCTGCCTAGGACCCTAACACATCATTTTTTTAAGCACTGGAACTAGGGCGCTTAAAAATCACACACGCACCTAAGCACTATTCAACTCCTTCCTTGCTGGTGAGGAAACATACCATGTACATTTTGGGGATTGAGCTTGTGCCCTATAATAACGACCATATACATATTCTTTGATAATAGATGGTGTGTGTGTAAAGTAAAGCACATTTGCACAAACCTCTAGGGGTAAGTCGGACCCTGGTTTGTGCTTGTGTGAGGTGCATTGTCCTTAGGGAAGAGTGTGAATGCCGGCCTGGTGCCCCTGGTCCCACGGGCTTTTGACGCACCCCTGGCACTGCTGGAGGGCTTTTGTGAGTGTGGTGTAGAGCCCCTGGTATGACACATAAAGGGGGCCCGGGAAAGGTCCTAGGCGCCCTCACTGCACAAGGCACCATTGGTATCATGAGGTATACTGGGGCACAGTGCAGAGGCAGGCATGGGGGCATGTGGAGCTCACAAAGGGCTGGGCTGTGGTGACCAGACCGTTTATCTCAGCTCCATCGACTGGACCAACTGATCTGGTCATAAGTCAGGGGGCAAGTCCAGATGAGGGCACCTAGGGTCATGGGGGTCAGCACATGGATCAGGCGAACGTGCCAGTATGTTAAAAAGACCACCAGAGCAGCTGAATGCACTCGGAAGGTTCCAGAGACAGGGCTGTTGGAGTAACTAAAAGTTCAAAGACTCACCATATGCTCCCTCTCAGTACAGAACATTCGTACTGATCCTGACTTTGCCTCCAGGCGTGCCTGGAGCATGGAAGTTGTAACCTGACCTCAGCTCCCTCCAGTCCCAGTCCCACCTGCAATTCCTGAGCCAATTAGTACGGTGTTCCCTTGGTGTTTATGTTAGGAAACAGCATGAGAGGAGCGCGAGGATTGGCTCAGTCAGGCGCTGCCTATGCTCATTTTGAGCCTTGCAGGCTGTGGCAACAATCTTGCAAGCTCCTGCATTGCAGAGGTAGGTGAGGGCTCAAGTGCGCATGTCGGGCTGGTCAGAGCAAGGCACCCGTACAGCCCAACATGCGCACTTCAGCCTAAGGAGGCCCGGCAGCTTTCAGTCATTAAGCAGGATGGGAGGCTCTGTCCCCTCCCCCAAACCCCTCACTTCCAGGCCTCAATCACTCGTAACTTTCCGTGGGCCATGCTGCGCACTGCAGCTAATAAAATGGGAATCAAAATTAAGTCATAAACATTTGGGGCAACAAAACAAACAGGGGGTGACGCCCCCCACGCCCAAATAAAGAAACCGCCGCTGGTTCCTACCTCTTACCTACACAGCACCCTGCTCATAGGTCTAGCCAGGGCCTACCTTAGGGGTGAAATATTTACTAAAAGGTGAGTTCCAGACCTGACAAGTACATTTAGATGCCAGGTTCCTGTGCCAGTAAACTGCGCACACAGGCCCTGCTGTGGCAGGACTGAGAGAGGTTTGAAAGGCTACTTCTCTGGGTGGTGCAAGCTGCACTGCAGGACCACTGGTAGCATTTAATTTACAGGCCCTACGTAGAAGGGATACCACTGTACAAGGGACTTACAGGTAAATTAAATAAGCCAATCAGGTGTAAGCCAATCATACCAAGTTTAGAAGGTGACATTTCATGCGGGCTAAATGAGACAGTACTCGCTGATGTTTTATTGTTTTTTCAGTCTATTAACATTCCAAGTTACAGTTGCATAACAAGTTGAAAAAAGGTTGCATCATAGGACTTTGAAAAAATGCATTTAAAGAGGGAAAGAGAAGGAAAAAGGAGAACAGAAAAGAAGGAAAAACAGAAAGGTGGAAGAAATCCTCCAGAAAATTGACAAGAGTCAGTGAGGCATTCCATGGGCTGACATCCATGAATGCTGACAGATCAAGAAGAGGGGAAGATCACCCCAAGGAGTGAGGAAACTATGGACCACCTGAGGGAGAGGGATGCATCGCAACTCCAATGAAGAGACAAAGAGAACAAAGCAGACAAACAAACAAAAGAGCAGATCTAATAGAAAACGTATGAGGAATAAAGGTCCTGTGAAGAGAGTGAGAGCACAACAGTGACAAAAACATGGGATTAAACAAGAACACAAGACATACCAATTAGTACAAAGAAAAGGCTGTTCAGGATGGTGAACAGTACATGGTAGAGAGGAACAAGATGAGGAATCCGCATAAGGTACAGATTTATAAGAAAATGGGAGGGAAGGAAGAAGAAAATCCATTAAACAAATATACAACAATCTCCTAAAAGCCAGGCTAAGCCAGGCTCCTGAAATAGAAAAAAAGCATTAAGAAGCAAATTGTACATAATGCAAGAGATCATGTACTAGCATGCAGTTCTAAGCCAATAACCTCTGCTTTGTGGTGGTTAATGAAGATTCGCAGGGCTGCAGGATCGTCAAAGGAATGGCATTTGTCATTGAAGGTGAGTTTAAAGATGTACGGAAGAAGTAACCCATATCTGATGTTCATAGATCTCAACTGAGGATGCATAGCCAGGAAATGCTTCCATTGTGCCCTGTAGCAGGGAAGACATCCTGTGTGAAGAACACCTTATTGGCAGACCACTGACGATTTCCTACTTGTTTTGCTATTGTGAAGAATTGCATTAGTTCGATGAATTATAGAAAAAGGATAATAATTCCTCTGGGATGGGTATTTGAGGACGTGGAAGCCCTAAGATCGAGACAGTGAGCTGGCTGAATATATAGAGAGAAGGCATAGTTGCTAAATGTAAAATCATAGGAATTGCTGTTTCCATGAAAGAAACATGTGAGATACTTTTGAGCTTTCTGGAACACCAAAGAATCTGAGGTTGTTCCTCCTGTTCCTATTTTCCAAAGTTTCTGTCAGTCTTTTAAGCTGAGCAATGTCCTTAACAATTTGAGACATAGCAGGAGTGGAGCCTTCTATTTTTGCTGAGCTATTATTCAGGCATGGTGATCCTCTGGTCAGAGGGACGACATTTTGTCCTCAGTTTGTTGTATTGAGGTGCTAGTGTCAACAATAAATGGCTCAAGAGCTCAAATGTCTTCTCCAACATCCCCCAATATCAATGAGGAGGTGACTTAGAGCGTGAATCCAGATTTTTCTTAGGCCGCTTGAGAGATGTAGAATTAGTAGGTTTATTTGAGATGGCTCCAGCAGTCTGAGTAGTAGGCAAACACTCCCTCCCATGTTCCAAATACCTTCATGAGATCTGAGGAGGCAGTATTAATAAGGACCAACAGGGACAGCTGAAAACAGATATTGTTTGCAAATTTAAAAGGAGAAAGTGATTTACTGTCACCTTGCAACTTGCGAGATCTCCCCATGCAAAGGTATGAAATTAAGATGGTGAAGTGAAGGGAAAACCAGCAGCACGGCCCTGACCATGAAGGTATGATGCAATTTAGATGGAAAAAAAAAATCAACAACGAAGTCTGTGCTACATACAGTTGTAGAAGTAGAAATTCTAACTTTACACAACAGGCAGAAGCATAGTACAATCAATCAACCATAGCATTTGTAAAGTGCACTACTCACTTGTGAGGGTCTCAAGGCGCTGAAGGGGGGTGGGAAGGGGTGCTGCTACTGCTCGAACAGCCATGTCCTGAGGTGTCTCCTGAAAGTTAGCAGGTCCTGCGTCTGTCGCAGGTGGATAGGAAGAGTGTTCCACATCTTGGCGGCGAGGTGGGAGAACGATCTGCCACCGGCGGTTCTTCTATAGATGGGTGGAATGGTGGTGACAGCAAGGTCAGCGGAGCGAAGCTGTCAGGTCAGGTGTAGAAGGAGAGCCCTCTGTTAAGGTATTCTGGTCCAGTGTTGTGCAGTGCTTTGTGAGAGTGGGTGAGGAAATTGAACGTGATTCTCTTATTGACAGGGAGCCAGTGCAGATCTCTCAGGTGTGCTGTGATGTGGCTGTGGCGGGGGATGTCCAGGATGAGGCGTGTGGAGGCGTTCTGTATGCGTTGCAGTCTTTTCTGGAGCTTGGCCGTGGTTCCTGCGTAGAGGGCATTGCCGTAGTCCAGTCTGCTGCTTACGAGGGCTTGGGAGACCGTCCTTCTGGTTCCAGTGGAGATCCATTGGTAGATATTCCGAAGCATGCAAAGGGTGTTGAAGCAGGAGGAGGAGCCAGCGTTGTCTTGCTGGGTAATTGATAACGATGAGTCCAGGATGAACCCAAGGTTGTGTGCGTGGTTGGTGGGTGTCGGTGCGGTTCCCAGTGTGGCAGGCCACCAGGAGTCGTCCCAGGCGGAGGGTGTGGAGCCAAGGATAAGGATCTCAGTTTTGTGAGAATTCAGTTTCAGGGAGCTCTTCTTCATCCATTCGGCGATGGCCTTCATTCCTTCGTGGAAGTTGGTTTTGGCGGTGGCGGGGTCCTTGGCAAGGGAGAAGATCAGCTGGGTGTTATCGGCATATGAGACGATGTTGAGGTTGTGTGATCGGACAAATAAATAAAGTGAGGCAATCACATATTCAGGCAGCAAGATTAGAACTGCATTGTGAGATAAAGAGAATGCCACTTATAATCTGCCTGAGGCCAGGGAACTTAAGGGGACAGACAAATAAGCATGTACCAGAAGTACCAATTTAAAATACAATTAGGAATCCAATCATGGGAGGAAGACGGTGGCTGCTGGGATGCTCTTTAGCGCGGGAGCCTGTGTCTATGCCAGAAATGCTAAAGGGGAGATAGCAAACAGCCGTCCGTGTGGCACCCAAACTCTGATGGCACCAACAACAAAGTATTCAGATATAGAAAGGCATAGTCTCCCTTATTCCCATCCTAATGCCGGTGTCGCTCAGGGGCTTCAAAGAGCAGTGGCCATTTCATGCAGCGTCCAGCCACACCCCCAATTTTGATTACTTTTGGCCATACTAAAAGTCACAGACCCTTGCTTCACATCCCTTGTTATCACCAGAAAATAAACAAAGCAGCCTGTGGTATAAACAATTACTCCATTAAATCAGGAAATAATCAAAGCAGCCACTGTTCTAAATAATTACCTGGGTGTAAAGTCAACAGTGGAATTATCCCTGTGCCTGAGTGAAATGCTGTAGGGGGATCAAGTTACTTTAAAACACAAGTAGGCAATAACATGAAGAGAGCAACCACTTGATAACATGCCTTCCATTTGGAAATACAAATCAATGATGTTGACAGATTTTGTGTACCCTGAGAAAATGTGGAAAAAAAACACATTGAACTGGGAAGGACAACTTTGAGGGCCTCTTCTTCTGCAGTATCTATGATAATCTGCAATCATTGATCGACGTTGGCACCCAAAAGTCATCATACATAACTCAGTTACCTTACACTCATGCATTCATTCATCTACCCACTGACTTATTCTTACATTCACCCACTTACACAACCACAATAACACATCTACACAAACTCAACAACATCTGCAGGACAATTTAAAAGAAGTAAAAATGCTGCCGCCTAAAAATGATGGCCATTTGTTGCAATAACAAATTAAATTAAACGTATCAGACAGCGGTTCTCTCACAATGATATTGTAAATAGAATATGACATGATTGTTTTGAAGTTCCAAAACTGCTGTCATAATTGGAAATAATATCTTGGAATGGTAAATCAATGATCCACTGTGACACTACACTATAACATTTGGTGATGTCACCTAGCTTAGTTCAATACACTGCAGATTAGACAAGCAACACATAAGCAGTCCATTAGCACTGTCTAGAAAACTCCAGTATGCCCTTTAAAATAACTAGATAGATAGATAGATAGATAGATAGATAGATAGATAGATAGATAGATAGATAGATAGATAGATAGATAAGAAATAAATGAAAGGGGAACTATAAAAAGGAGAAAACGAAAAACTGAAGGACTGGCGCACCAGCACTGTCGCTGAAGCACACACATTTGCAGGTAAAGAGGTAATTGTGCTCATGTGATCATGCAACTGCTGTCACTCAAAAGGCAAGAGAACCAATGGTTAAAGTGGGCTGACCCATTGCTCCGTGCTGTATGTTGTCATGCATGGAAATAGAGTGTAACTGAAATTCACACAAACCAATGGTAGAAGCAAGCTGACCCAAAGTTCCTCAATGAATGTTTGTTGTGAAGGTGTGTAGAGATATAGATATATATATACATATAGATATAGACATAATGTTTCAGTACTTACAAGATCCAGGCAGACAACTCTGCCTATCAGGCCTTCCATTAAGATTCTAGCAAGAACTATTACAGCGCAAGTCTAACCCTAGCGTTTGTGATGAGGTAATCAACACATACATAAAAAGTATTCTGTGTGAGATTTCATGTAACAAGATACATGGCTGCATCTTTTAACACTGTGTAGTAACAATCCACACTGAAAAGCATTCTGTGCATTTCATAATAACTAAATCAGTCCTACTGCCTTTGGTGTAAACTTTCATAATAAGCAGATGGGACCTGTGGCACCTAAAATAACTTGTCTCTAGAGTCTTTATCATTGGCTTGTCGCCATAACCCACTCAGACCTACTGTATTGAGTATATCTTTTCCCACAAGACAACCATTAGGTTTAATGTAACAAAATTACAAATATGTTTTAAAGTTGCAATTCTTAAAATCGATATATAACCCCTCCTAAGAAGGCCTAACAAAGATTTTTATACTGCAAATCGTTTTGTTGGAGTGGGTCACCCAAAGCAACCACACAGAAAATATGTTGTACCTTTAAATTCCATTCACATAAATCCAGGCAGGTGCTTGCCTGAGCACTTTTCCAGGCAACCTTCAGCCCTGAAACAAATAATACAATGTATCACACCATGAAATAAATATAGGCAAAACTCCCCACCAACCATGCACTTCTACAATGTAATTAGTCACACGTGACCCTTAAAAACAGTTGAATTTGACCGTAAATAAACAGTAACAATTTCACACATAGAAAAAACAGACCCACCCCACTTTGACTCAAGACAAGGTAACAATTGCACACAGCCTTGCAAGCAGGAGCCTGTGTGAAAGTGATCTAAAGGAGGACAGAGCTTGCCACCGAGAGTAATGGCAGCTCCTCTTTGAGGCTCGACGGAAGGGAGTTGTTATATGCTTATTGAACTTTACTGACAGACATGAAATGCTATATTTCTATTTGGCACGCAATATTTCTCATGGAATACTGACTTCATTTGTTTGCAACTCCACAACCGGAGGGAAAACAAGCATTTGCAATGCAATTGGTCTCGCATTTGCTCGAGTTAGAGCTATTAGTGTTGTAAATTCCTAACTGGACTTTTCTTGCCACTTAAATTGAAAATGAAAAGTAAAACAGTTGACATAAGCGGGCCGAATGAAAGCGTCACAGCCGCCATGAGCATGAGCGTGAAGGAGAGACACAAAAGGAAAAAGGAGGTTGCCTGCAGTCAAACGTATGCAATTATCAATGTAACAGGGTCGGTATTCAAGGCGTTAACAAAACCGTCCCAAGGAAGGACAAAGGTAAAGCATTTGCCAATGCTAACAAAGGATTTTTGAAAGGCAAGCCCATGAATGCCTGATAGTGATGGGCGTGCGGTGGGCGTTTAAACTCACCAGTAGCATCACCCTAAATAGAAGTTAACAGTTAACCTGAACATAACACGTTGATCGCACCTCTAGAGCAAACTCGCTTTCCTCAGGTCTATTCGCGATGACCTCCTGCAATTCCTGTTTTGCTTTTCTTTGCATTCTGAGTCATTAATTTGTCAGTGGAATAGAAAGAAATAGGAAGGCTAGAATACTGTTTACTCTCACATAACAAACCCCGAGATTGGTCTTACATGACCGTTTTTCTTTCGGAAGCGTACCGTGGAAGTGATCAGGGTCGGGTGTGAAATCTGTTCCCACAGAGTCCAATACAGTTGAAGAACTTTTGTGTATCAGAAATAGGCGTTGGAGGTCCGGGTTGTGTTATGTGTTTGTTCTTGTTGCGTTCTTCAGAACGAAAGCGTCTAAGCATTCTGGAGACAACAGTTATTTCTGCTTCTCCGGAGTGGCTGGGCGCTAGGTAGCGTTAAGAAATAAAGTTGTGTTGTTAACTTACCTTTGCCGTGGACTCTATATCTTGCCTTCACATCAGTTTTGGCGACGAAGGTTTGACGCGACCTAGGTCAGCCCTGGATCCTGTTCCTGCCGCCTGTCGCTCTGGATCCTGTTCCTGCCACCTGCCATTGAACCCACCATTCGCTGTTTAGCACACAAGTGCTTTCTTTGTGTTTTACGGGAGTGATCTGCGCTTATTTCCAGCCGGTCACTGAAGCCGGCAAAGCGCTCATGTCCGGGTTCTCCCCGCAGCGTGTGTTGCTTCTCTCCGGTGGGTATCTGTCTGGCGGTAACGGACGCTTTGGGTGCCGGCGGAGCAAGCTGGTTACACCGGCTCTCCCATTGGAGGAACCGGAAGCGGATTTTGGTGGCGGCACCCCGGAAGCATTGAGTAGGAGAACGACCTCTTTAGGCTGGCCACACCTTCAAGTCGACCACACCAGCGCCTTTCATTGGAGGAGGCGGATTTCGGAGGCGGCACTTGTAGCAGTGACGAGGAGATTATTTTCACTGCTGAACTGTGAGAGTTTATCCAATTCAAGAGACAAGCTAGCACTTTGAGGGTGCTGACGAGGAAGTGGTGTGCTTCAGCTTTAAACAAAAAAAAGGACACAGTGAGAGTTTTAATCTCTATATTTTTTGTGGAAAGTTTTAATTCCTATATTTTTCTTGTGGTCTTTTAGTGGTACTGTACCACAACAATTTAACTGCATTGCGTTGTTCATATTGTATTTTTACCGCTGGTTAGAGTACTGTCGTGATGGCTACTCACTCCAATATCTCTCCACCACCATTATTTCTACCACTTCCAGGCATGCCAACTCTTCCTTGGGAGGATTGGATAAAAATGCTTGAGAATTATATTGTTGCTTTGGATGGTCAGGGTTATTCACCACAAAGGAAAAAAGCTATCCTTTTAAGTACTTTGGGGTGTGAAGGCCAAAGAATCTTTAAATATCTTTCCCCTTATATGGGGCCCAATGGTCAACCTATGGATGATGTTCATAAAGAAGCCATTAAAAGGTTGGAGAACAGGTTTGCAAAAGAGACTAATCTAGTACTAGCTAGGTATACATTTTATACTCAACCCCAAGATCATCATGAATCTATTGATGATTTTGTGTCACGGTTGAGAGAATTGTCTGTTGAGTGCAGGTTTGGGACCATGACGGATGAACTGATACGGGATCAACTCATTGTGCAGTGCCGTGATAAAAAGATTCAGGAGAGTTTATGGGCGGCGAAGAATCCCACGCTGCAAGAAGCAACTGACCTGGCAAAAGTGATGGAGGAATCGAGACGCTGTATAAAGGAATTGGAAAGGAAAGAGAAAACAGTGGAAGTTATGGCTTTGTCAAACGATTCAACGATATTTCAGCCAGAAACTGGAACTGCGCCAAAGAAAGGCGGGTTTGTCAGGAGTAAGGGAGGGAGTGCTTTAGGTGCGGCAGTACTTCGCACTTAGGGGACTCCAAGAAATGTTTTGCTGCTAATAAGGAGTGTCGTAAGTGTGGTCGCAGAGAGCATTATGTTGGTGTGTGCAGAGAAAGTAACCGTTTTACTAAAGAATCTAGATCGAGCATAAATTTAGTTGAGGAATGCTGTGAATCTCCTTGTGAAGACAGGGTACTTATAGTTGAGAATGATGTAACTATGAGAGTGAGTGGGAGTGATCGTAGATGCTCTAGGCCTTCAGCTCCTTTCTTTATTGGGGAAGTTCAGGTAAACCTCATGGTGGACTCTGGTTTGTTGTATACCATAATCCCTGAGAGCCTTTTTAAACGCCATTGGCGGAAAGAAGAGTTGTTACCAAAAGATATATCCCCGGGTGATTACCAAGGGGTAGAAATTCATTTACTGGGTGACATGTTGAAAGAAATTCAGTTTGGAAAAAGGAAAGTTCTTGGAAAAATCTATGTGTCCGTTGAGGGTCCAACTATACTGGGTTGGATGCATCAATATGATCTTAACATCGTCATCAGTCACAGAGCATCCAGTCAAGTTTTGTTGGTAGATAATATACATTTGGAAGACATTTTGGAAGGGGCTGGGGACGTATTTAAGAAAGAGTTAGGATGTTTGAAAGGTTACGTACATAAGATAGTGTTGAGAGAGGATGCTCACCCTATTCAGCACAAGGCTCGCAAAATACCATTTGGGGTAAGGGAGGAAGTCAAGAAAGTGATAAACAACATGTTGGTGGAGGGTACCATTAAACCCATTGAAGTTTCCCCATGGATTTCTCCGGTTGTTATTACGCGGAAATCTGATGGGAAGGTGAGGTTATGTGTGGCCTTAAGGTCTGTAAATCAGAACATTGTGGTCGATACTTACCCTTTGCCAAATATAAATGAGTTGTTATTTATGGTCAAAAATGGTAGGTTCTTCTCGAAATTAGATTTGAGGAGTGCCTATCATCAGATTAGACTTCATCCTGAGTCTAAGCATGTCACAGCCTTTGTCACTCCGGAAGGTACTTTCCAATTTACCCGTATGCCTTTTGGTCTGGCATCCGCTGCGAGTGTGTTTCAACGTTTGATGGGCCAGATGTTTGGAGGTGTAAAGGATGTATTATTTTTTCAAGATGATATACTTGTGATGGGTGAAACAGTTGATGAACATAATGTCACGCTCAGGAAAGTGTTCAAGGTCACTGGGGAAGCCAGTCTAAGTTTAAATAAGGAGAAATGTATTTTCTTGGTTGAGGAAATTGACTACTTAGGGTACTCTATTGCTAAAGGGAGTATCAAACCAAAGAAAAGTCTTTTAGAGGCCATTAAGTTGGCACCGGCACCAACTGACAAAGATCAATTGAGGTCTTTTTTAGGACTGGTGGACTACTACTCCAAGTTTGTGGATACATTTGCAAGCAAGACTGAGGATTTAAGGAAATTGTTGAGGAAGGGGAGTAAGTTTTGTTGGTCTGATGAGCAGGTGAGTTGCTTTGACAGAATTAAGGATGACATTTGTGGAGCAGGCATTTTAACAGCTTTTGACATTAATTTGCACTCTATCTTGACTGTAGATGCCAGTGGTACTGGTTTAGGAGCAGTGTCATCACAAATACATGGGAGTCAAGAGAAGACAGTCGCATTTGCTTCTCGTACTTTGACACAGATGGAGCTAAACTATTCTGTCATTGAGCGCGAGGCATTGGCGGCTGTCTGGGGTATGGAAAACTTCAGAACGTATTTGTGGGGGTTAGAGTTTACGTTGAGGAGTGATCACAAACCGTTATTGAGAATATTATCTGCTGGTGGTGCGGGGAAGGGGTCAGCGAGGTTGGCTAGACTTTGTGCAAGATTGCAGGAGTATTTGTATCGTGTTGAGTATGTTCTGGGTTGGAAAAATATTCAGGCCGATTGCCTGTCCAAGTTGTCCCTTGACTGGGCCAAAGTAGACTCTCAGTCGGGAAAGTCTTGTGATACGGATGATGCTGTGGCTTCTATCTGTGATGTGGTTGAATGGGGCTTAGGTACATTTTCGCTGGAGGAATGGAAGAATGAGATGGCAGCCGATGATTGTCTTAGATGCGTTTTCAAGCTGGTCTCTTTGGGGACTTGAAGAGAGAGTGCTCTTCCGTTGTAGGTTAGACCTTTTTTGGATGTGTTGGATGAATTATCGTGTTGTGGGGACAGCATATTGATGCGGGGGGAACGTTTTGTTCCACCGGTTGGGTTGAGGTTTAAATTATTTCCCTTAGCCCATGAGGGTCATTTGGGTCAAGGGATGACGAGTAGGAGACTGAAAGAGTTTTTTTGGTGGCCAGGTTTAGATGGCCAAGTTAAGAGTTGGGTGAACAGTGTAGACTGTGCAAGGAGAGTGAGAAGAGGTTGAAAGTAGGAGTGGGCAGTGTGGAAGGACACATTGAAGATCCTGGAAAACCTTGGCACACAATTTGTTTAGATTTCATTGGTCCACTATTGGAACTTCCGCTTCAAATGAATTTCGCGGTAGTGGTGGTGGATGTACACTCAAGATGGTTAGTGGTTAGGTTTGTACGTGATGTGACCATAAAAGTTTTAGAGGATATTTTCATGGAGGAAGGTATCCCCATGGTTCTTATCACAGACAATGGCACTCAATTAACTTCAAATTAAATGTGTTTATTTTTGAAGAATTGTGGAGTGCGTCACACCAGGACATCTCTATATTATCCACAGCGTAATGGAATTGTTGAAAGAATCAACAGATTAATCAAGGGGACAGTACAGCTAGTTCTGGCTAATCATTGTTGTGTGCGGAAAATTATGATTGATGTAGTACGAGCCTATCGTTCCACGATTCATAGTGTGACTGGTAGGTCTCCTTTCTGAGTGATGAGGCGGCGATCGGTGGGGTCAAAATTGATTCCCTCTTGGCTTCAAGAGTGGGTTGCATCTGGTGGAGGCTAGACGTCATATGGTGGCAAGGGTGCGCTCTCTCAGCACAAGCATGGATTGAAAGTGGGAGACTGGGTCAAGGTCAAGTCAGGTAGAGTAAGGGGGGGTGTTTAAAAATTTAGAGGCCCTTTTTGTGTGAAGAAGGTGAGAACATTTCAAGTTGAGATTGTAGGAGGAGAGAAGTGGAATGTGAGGAATGTGGCTTTGTATCAGAGGGGTGGAGGGTGTGCTCCAAGTCAGGTGGAGGATAATGCTCTAGTTCCTTCTTCTTGGGGGGTGGGGGAGCATCTACTTTCGGTGTAAGTCATGGTACCGGTCCAGAAGCTAGAGAGTGTGAGTTACAAAGTACTAGTGCAACTCAAGAGAGAGAGAGGTAGTTATTCGTGAACAACCTATGAGGACTTGCAAGTGTCCTAATTATCTTAAGGACTATGTTATGAAGTAACAACTTGACTATTTTAGGTGTCCTCTGTTTTAAATGATTTCTTTTCTTTATTGTATTATTGTTACTTTACCATTTTCTATTAGTTACTTAATGTGAAGACAGGACGATATGTTATGTGTTTGTTCTTTTTGTGTTCTTCAGAACGCAAGCGTCTAAGCATTCTGGAGACAACAGTTATTTCTGCTTCTCCGGAGTGGCTGGACGCTAGGTCGCGTTAAGAAATAAAGTTGTGTTGTTAACTTACCTTTGCCGTGGACTCTAAGGGGGTCATTCTGACCCTGGCGGTCACCGACCGCCAGGGCCAACGACCGCGGAAGAACCGCCAACAGGCTGGCGGTGCTTCCTGGGCCATTCTGACCGCGGCGGTAAAGCCGCGGTCAGAAAAGGGGAACCGGCGGTTTCCTGCCGGTATTCCCCTGGCCCAGGGAATCCGCCATGGCGGCGCTGCTTGCAGCGCCGCCATGGGGATTCCGACCCCCTTCCCGCCATCCTGTTCCTGGCGGTTTCTACCGCCAGGAACAGGATGGGGGGAACGGGTGTTGTGGGGCCCCCTAACAGGGCCCCATAATGATTTTCAGTGTCTGCTCTGCAGACACTGAAAATCGCGACGGGTGCCACTGCACCTGTCGCACCCCAGCAACTCCGCCGGCTCCATTCGGAGCCGGCTTCATTGTTGCTGGGTCTTTCCCGCTGGGCCGGCGGGCGGCCTTTTGGCGGTCGCCCGCCGGCCCAGCGGGAAAGTCAGAATGACCACCACGGTCATTTGACCGTGGTGCGGTCTTTTGGCGGTCTCCGCCCGGCGGGCGGCGGGTGGCGCCCGCCGCCCGCCGGGGTCGGAATGACCCCCTATATCTTGCCTTCACATCAGGTTGCTAGTTGGCTCATGTCATGCAGAGCACCTTCAGCCAATCTGGTGTTTTTAATTCCAGTGTCAAACTACTACTTTTACGGCATTCCTCTAATAGCAAAACAAACTGCAGATCCCAGAATCCAGTGAGTGTGAACTAAAAAACAGAGTTGACGTTGCTGGTGGTGTCACTTTGCATCCGTATTTACAGTTGAAACCGAAAGTTGCTAGTAACCTAGTTACGTGCAAACTACAAAGACCAATATGCCGTATGAATTCATGACGTAATTTGCACGAACTATGCAGGCGAGTTGGCAAATCTGGGACTGCTGGTTCGTATTACAACTTCTCCTGTTGATTACAACAGTACAACTTTTTATGGCCAGCCATTACCTGGTACGTGTGTGAATGCCTGCGGCAGTTGAGTGATTTTCATGCATGACGTCGCGGGCCTTTGTTGAACCATTTGTGTAGTTAGCTGACAACCTAGAAGAAAGTCTTTCAAGTGAGGCCAGTAATTAGAAGTGCCTTGAAGCCAAGCTATTGAACGCCAAGCCCACCGCGAGTGGAACCGGGTCAGGCTGACACGCAGGAAGCTAGAACTCATTCGGCACCTGCTTTTTATTCTGAGAATGCATTTCCCTTTTCGGTGCTGTCAATTCAGACGCTTTGTTAGCATCGCTAACTCCCAACAATAATGAACACTTCCTGCTACACATTTAATTCTTCACTCTTAATCATTTTCAGGTCACCATCTAACATGATGCTGCAGTTGTCATGTCTGCTTCTACCACAGCCTCTGTATTTAGTTGTGTTTTGTCACCTGGCAGTTGATGGTAGCAGCTGCTGTAAGAGCAGGCTGAAGTAGTGTCTTGGTGGGTTTTTTTACGTACCTTGGCAACATCAAACCGAAGCGCTCATGTTTCATGGGTAAAGTTGCCTCCTGCGCAAAACTACAATTGGGAGAGCAGTGCACGTGGAAATTGTGTAGTATGTTTTGGGTGGATACGTAAAAGTAATTCGCTGTAGCAATCAGGTGACGGCATCTTGTAACAAGCGAGATCGAGCATTGAAAATAGAGAAAAAGTAGTCCACAAACCGGATGGAAAACAGCGAGCCTCGTATGTTTTCTGTACTTGGTCGATGCACTCGAGAAAGGCAATCCACCGGAAAAGGCATGACGTATGCGTGCCTTCAACTAATGAAATCAAGCAGATTCTAACAGGCAAGCCCACGAACCAATGAAAGACACTGACGTGACGTGGACGGGGCTCCAAGCCCTTTTTAATTCCTAAAGCGTCTCGCTAGCGAAACGCATGCACAAGCGCATGCGACGCAGGCTCGACCCTAAAAAGGGCGCACTCCCGAGAAAATCACCATCTATGTGCCTGCTAAGGAGAGACTTTGGAGTCTCTCAGTGAATTACGTGGCACAAGCTCTCAGGTACTAACACAGACGTATTTTGCTCATCGATGCGGGCTCATCGGAGCCTTGCTCCATTGTTTGGAACCCAGCGCTCCTCCCAGGACTCTTCAGACATGCGACGCGTGTGGAGGAGTGTGTCTATTTCACAGTCCTCACCCTACAATTTATGGAGCCCTCTGAGAACTCGGTCTTCAACTCTTCATGTTTCATCGATTAAAAAAAAAAATGTTTTTCCTTGCAAGCCTTCCACAAAAGCCTTCTTAACTAGCGCCATTGTGATTTGTACTCCCATTGACTTTTGTTGCTACATAATATATTAAAGCTTGGGAGGGCGTGGCCGGCAAGATGGCCGCTCGGACGCACTAAAGCAGTGCTCACGGCCCAGTGTCCGGAATCCTGCACCATCCTGTCGTCCCCAGGCTCGACGGACCCCGCAATGAAGTCAAAGGGGTCTCGTGGATGGGGATGTGCCCTGGGAGGTGAGAATCGTGCTGAGGCTGAGCAGCATTACCGAGCCCCGAGCAACTGCCTGACCTTAACATGGTGGGCGCCATGTTTATTGGCCGGTAGTCCGGCGCAAGGGGACCTGCGGAGCACCATCTGGCATTCACAGCGAGGGGGGGACCCCCCGATGGTGGTGCCCTGACCTGCGCCGATCGGTACTAGTGGGGAGTGGGCACCCTCCTCACCCCCTCTTTTTTCGTCTGTGCTGCCCGTCGTGAGGGGCTGGGCGGGCCGAGCCTGAGGCTGTCTCTGGGCCTGGTGGTCCCACTTGGGCGTGTGCTGCTCCAGTTGTGGGAGGCCCCGGCAGCGCGGGCTGCCCCCTTGGAAGCGAGGAGGAGATGCTCTGCAATATCATTCTGTTGGGGGGTTGAGGAGTTTAGCCCCCCCCAGCTGGTTCGCCCCTACGTGACGACCTGTTCCTGGCAAACCATCCGCCGTGTCGGCCAGACATCACATTCGGGGCCAGAGGTGTCGATTGGTGCCATCCAGAGAGCTCACTGAGTGGGGTGCACCAGGGGCAGTGATATGGTTTGAGCAGATCGGCGCTTGTAGGAAAAGGATTCCGCCCCCCTCCTCTGCTTTATCTCTGCGCTGTAGACGTGCAAAGCGGATGCTGTGGCAGTTGGCCTGATTTCCCCCCCCCGGGCTAGACATTGTGAATCTCCTGAGTGGCGACCTAAGTGCCAGTGGTGTGATTTTGGCACATGGTCACAGTGAGCGGCTGAGACTTGTGTGGGACATCGACCCAAGCCGGTTGGATCGTTCTGGGCCCTTCTCCACATTGCTTCTACGGTTGGTGAGTACGTGAAACTGTGAGTTGGCCCTGTTGAGACCCTCGGTGCCCTAGACGAGTGGTGAAAGCAGGTGCTAACGTGCAGAGTGCACCATGGGCAAGGACAAAGCGGAAAACAGAATGCAGCAAACCCGGATGGACCAATATACAGCGCAGACTATGAGTGGGCCTCTACCGCAAGAATCCCCATGTCCCTTGAACAAAGGAAGCGAACCCACTGGCATGCAAATCCTAGTTGCCATTAAGGCCTCAGGTCAGGTAGTAAAGTCACAAATTGCCGCCATAGCAGTTGATGTAAACTTGCTGAGAGTGGATTTGAGAGTGGTGGCTGAAAGCTCAGTGGCAACCGAACAACAAGTGACCTCTATGCGGACCGATATTGACACCCTAAAGACTTTGGTGGCCGCTCTGGAGGTTAAAACGCGCAGACTGGAAATGAGAGTTGAGGATGCAGAAGGAAGAGCGCATAGATCCAACCTCTGAGTGGTGGGTTTCTCCGAGGGGCAGAGGGCATGGACCCAGAGGCCTTCTTGGAAGACTGGATTAAAAGAGCACTGCCTAATGCCTCCCTGTCAACTATGTTTGTTGTGGAACGTGAGCACAGGGCATTGGCCCCTCCGCCGTCGCCGGGTGCCCCCACCCGGTCAATCATCGCCAAGGTTCTCAACTATAGAGACCGGGACACTATCCTTCAAGAGGTGCGCAGGTATGGAGACCCTTCCTATGAGAACCACATAATCCGCTTTTTCCCTGATTACACCTGGGAGGTGCAGCTCCAGAGACAGTCTTTCATGGGTGTTAAGCGCAAACTGAAAGAACTTGGGTATACCTACATGTTACTATTCCCTGTTAAACTGACGGTTTTTCAATGCAGGCCGCTCTCACTTTTTTCAGACACCTGAGGCGGTATGGGATTGGCTGGAGCTGGGTGATGGCGATGGAACACCGAGGTCCCAGAGCGGAGGAGTCCGCGAGCAGCCTGCCAAAATGGGTAGCATACAGTCTGCCTTGCTCCGGACCACTAGGTTTCTTGAGTTTGGACAGGAGGCGCCAGGAGCAGGAGAGATTGTTGGTGCAATCCGTCACTGCAGAGGTGTCCCCTCGGTCTGGTTCCACTGAGAGGATGGTGGATTGACACAGGATTCAGACAGCACAAACGCCTGAAGAGCCACTTGGAATGGACTTCTGAACTGGATGGGCAGTGATGTGACCGCTACCGGACTTGAGACTCTGCTTTGGTCACTTGCTCTTCCTCCTTCCCTTCTCCTGTTCTGCGTCTGCCCTCCAGTTTCGCCTCCTCTGCCCCACTCTCTCCTTTTTCTTCTTTCTGTTCAGGTCCTTTATTGCGGGGTGGTGGCGTCTCTGGAGGCTATAAGACACAGGGTGGGGTTCATGGGTGTTCACACTCTACCTTTTCCCCCCCTCTCTCTCTTTCCCCTCTTTGCTTGATCAAAGCTAACGTTGTTCTTTTTTCCCCCACCTTTCTGTAGTTGGGAGTGCCACTCGTTGTGGCTCATACTAAATATTTGTTGTGAGTAGCATTGGAGTTTGGGTACTATGTGTGCGAACTCTGGGTACGCAGGTGCGAGAGGATGGAGCGTAGAATGGACTCTGTCCAGACTAGTTCCCCGCAGTAGTACAATTTGGTGCTGCTGCTACTTCCTGGTCTTTCAGGTAGACAGCGGGGTGCACACACAGAGTGGGAAGACACTAGTTGTGGGTGGTGTTTACCCGGGGTGGGTTGGGGCTGTTGTTTATGGATTCTAATCTTGATTGTTGTTGGAGTTTTGCATCATGCACTGGTTGTACTGTACTTCCTGAGACGGATGGGTGGACCATGCCTTCATTGCTGAAAATGCGAGTGCCTGTGGCACTGGGCTGATGTGGTGTTTGGTTGGTGGGTGGGGTTGGATGGGGCTGGGGGAGTGTTTGCGAATTGGCATAGAGCATGGCAGGTACATTGATCAGAATGGTCACATGGAACGTGAGGGGGCTGAACTCTTTTGTAAAGCGTTATAGGGTGCATACGTATCTACGAAGACTTGGGATCCATATTGCCCTCCTGCAGTAGGCACACCTGTTAGATAATGAAGCACAAACATTACAGAGAAAGTGGCAAGGTCAGCTCTACTCAGCGACATATTCATCTTATGCCAGGGGGTGTCAGTCTGGGTGGCCCCTGGGATACCTTTCCAGTTGAGGTTTTGCACCGCGGATGTACAAGGCCGCTATGTCTTTCTGCATGGGGAGCTGGATGGCCGTGAACTTTGTATTCTGAATAAATATGCCCCCAACTCCGACGATGCAGAGTTTTTCCGTGGGCTCCAGTGTGAGTTGGTACCCTATGCTGGGATGCCCATTATTTGGGTGGGCGATATTAATTGTGTTTTGGACTGGGCCTTGGCTAGAAGTCCCCCCTAAATGGTCACTAAGCCCCACATGACCTCCATGCTTCGTGGTATAATGGATAATCTACACTTCGTGGATATATGGAGGGAGAAGCACCCCACCTCTACAACTTTTTCCTGTTACTCTCCCACACATGGAGCATATAGCCGCTTAGACAGATTTTTGCTGGTGAACGACTAGTTCCTTGATGTTCGTCGGGTTGACTATCAGGTCAGATTTCTGTTGGATCATGCCCTTCTTCTGTTGGAGTGTGGTACCCATACACCTAGGCCTGCGATCCCCCTCTGGCACATGCTGCCGGAATTACTGGGTGACCATGAGTATAGGCGTGATATTCAGGAGGTGCTGGCTGAGTATTTTAGCGAGAACTGGACTACAGCCCTGAGTCGCGGCTTGGAATGGGAGACCCTAAAACATATGGTATTCGGAAGAAACTAGATCGGGACTTGGTGCAGCAGGAGGATGCCTTAAATGCCTTACAACATCAAATTGACAATGGGGACGCGCTGGAGAACGAGAGTCGAGTGGTGCGTAGTCGCATAGGTGCCCTGTGGAATAGACTGGATAGTTATGTTCGTAAAGATTTCTGACAGCGATTGCATCGTGAAGGGGACCGATCTGGGCGCTTACTCACTGGCCGCTCCGTTGTGAGCGCTCCACCCCCATAATTCTCTCTCTTCGGGGCCCAACTGGTGATAGGATTTTAGGTCAAACTCGCGTGAATGCTCATTTGTGAGAGCACCTTGAGACCATCTATGCGAGCTCTCAGACACAAGAATATCTAGATGGCCTCCAGTTACCCAGACGCTCGGGCGGCGGAGTTGGAGGCTAAATTGTCCCTGGAAGACTTTCAGGAAGCCTTGGGTGGCATGGCCATCGGGAAGGCGCTGGGTGCCGACTGCCTCCTCGGTCGAGTTATATCACACCTACTCCACGACACTGATCCCCAGACTTCTGAAAATACTTCAGGAGTCACGCGAAGGGGGCTTGTTGCCACAGCAGATGAGGGAGGCATTGATTGTGATGCTACCTAAAGCTGGGAAGGATCCTGGGGACCCAAGCTCATATACGCCACTTTCTATGTTAAATGTGGATGTGAAACTCCTCGCCAAGGTCCTTGCAATGCGATTGGGACGGGTGGTGACTTCATTAGTGGGGCAGGACCAGTGCAGATTTATTCCTGGAAGAGAGACCCACATGAACCTGCGGAGTCTATTACATGTGATGCACGAGACAAGTGGACTCCCTGACCATGCTGCGCTGGTTGCCCTGGACATAGAAAAAGCCTTCGACACTCTGTCCTGGGAATACCTATGGGCTGTCCTGAATAGAATGGGCCTGGGACCTTCCTTCTTGTCATGGGTACATCTGCTTCACTCGTCCCCGCAGGCTCGGGTCCGCACGGCGGCTCTAGTGTCCGAGGCGTTTGCTATACAGCAGGGCACCTGACAAGGCTCCCCCTTATCTTCGCTATTGTTCGCTCTGGCCATAGAACCCCTAGCTATATGGTTGTGAAAACAGCTGCGGAATTGGGGCATACAGGTTGGAGCAATGAAACACACTATATCACTATATGCTGATGATGCACTGGTGTATGTTACCGATCCGGAGTGCTCAGTCCCTCCCTTATTGCAGTTGATGGACGATTTTAGAAGGGTGTTGGGGCTCCGTATAAATCGACGGAAGACGGTACTGTTCCCTATGACGGGTCTGTTGTCCGTGGCTGTATCTGAGCTGCCACGAATGGATCTGGAGTGGGAGACTGAGTCGTTTCAGTATCTGGGTATGTGGGTGACACACTCCCCTTACCTACAATATACCTTAAATATGGGTAGGGTGATAGATAGTCTCCGCGCCTCTGTCCACTTTTGGACCTCCCTTCCACTGTCAGTTATGGGCAGAGTCGCGCTCTGCAAGATGATTCTTCCCCCGAGATGCCTATACATGTTACAGAACTCTTTTTGTGAAATGCCAACCCCTCTTTTTCGGCAGCTCGATAAACTACTTCTGTCTCTGGTATGGGCGGGTAAGCGTCCCAGAGTATGCTTGCATGTGCTGAAGCTGGACCTAGTCGACGGTGGTCTGGGCCTCCCCGATTTGTTCCTCTACTATGCGGTGTGCTGGCTGCAATATGCGGCTCTGTGGTGCGACAATGGCTCTAATAGGGAGAAAGAACTGCTGGAGGGCTCAGTTTGCTTATCACGTTTACCAAGCTTGTTGATGGGTGGCTCTAGGTTGCCACCGGGGACCCCCTTCCTAGTCGCACAGGTGTCGCAAGTCTGGGAGCAGGTAGGGCCCGTATGCGCGCTTACTTCCGCTTTGGGTGCTGCGCCCCTTCGCCCATGTTGCAGAAATGCTAGACTTTGGAAAATGGTGAGACGGCGGCTGTAACACTGCTAGCGATCTTTACCAGAACAAGTCGTTTACTACTCAGGAGGAAGCGCAGGCCCTCTTTGGCATTGACCGGGGACAGTTTTTGCAATACGCAGGCCTTTCGCAGATGGCACATGAGGTTTGGACCTCTTTTCCTACAGAGCTGACTGAATCCCGCCTTGCAGCTACCCTTGTTGACCCTGGTGGTGTCCGCGGTCTCATCTCCCGGCTCTATAAGGCCCTAAAACAGGACAGATAGATAAGCATAGAAGGGGTTATGGATAGTTGGGATGCTGTTCTGGATGGTCGGCTTACAGATGGTGAATGGTCTAGAACGTGTTCCCTGGTACGGGATGCGACCAGTAATGCGAGATTTAATTGATACACTTTTCTTACGTCCACCGGGCTCACCTGACATCGCACCGCCTACATAGGTTATTCCCAGCATGCCCAGATGGATGTGCTCGCTGTGGTGGGGCTTTTGTTAATTTCAACCATATGACATGGGTATGTAGTATGATTCAAACCTTTTGGACCCAAATAGTGAGCACACTGAGGGAAGTGTTCGCCATTGACGTGGGGGTGTATAGGAAGCACTGCCTATTGGGTCTGATCCCTTGCCCTACAAAAGGTCGTAAAATTACTTACAGATTTGCTCAGTTGGGACTCATCCTTGCCAAACGACGCATTGCGATACACTGGACAAGCTCGTCCCCCCGCATGACGCTTGGTTAGCTGATCTTGTTGAATGGGCGACTGCTGAGGAGTGTCGGCTTCGTAGAGTGCGTATAGATGAGTTTGCTGAGCGAGACCTGGAGAGATGGAGGGGTATAATTGATTCCCTATTAGGGGACTCTGATGAGTTAGCGGGGGACTCCTCGGCGGAGGCTTCTGTTTGTTGAGACTGGGTGATACCATTTATGACTGACGTACCTTCGCGTGGATTGTATGATTGCTCTGAGCTATTTGGAGGTTGGTCTGCCCTCGCCGCCTCCCCTGTGTCCCCCTCCCCTATGCCCCCATCCCCCCTTTTTCTCCGCTGATGGGTTGTCGCTGGAGGGTAGATGCCCGCCCCTCCACCTGCTTGTATGGTATCACCTGTATGTGATGCTCGTAGTTGTTGTGGGGCTGGATGGTTTCTCTGTGGTGTGCTTTATAGACGGGGTGGGTCTAGCCCAGGTCTGTACATCCTCTTCTGACTCGGAAGTTCACAATACCTCAGCAACAGTATTGCACACTGGGGTGTCCCTGACGTGACATCCATGTTGCAGGGCATGTGGTGCTTGGTAAGATATCATACCATTTTTCAGTTGGTGCTTATCTGGCCGCAATTGTTTTTGCAGGATCATTGATTAGTCTGATCTTTTGTCTTCTGTATGGGTACCGCTTCAGGCGCCACCACAGTTCTTGCTGGAGACGTGTTGCGGACACTATGATTGTCAATTTGGTCTGGAATGTTGAGATGCTGCTGTGTATCATATGAATAGTGCAGTTTTTGTGTCGTTATTATAAAAGCAATAAATAAGGTTTCAAATATATATATATATATATATATATATATATATATATATATATATATATATATATATATATATATATATATATATATATATATTAAAGCCTGGAGGAGTGGTGGAATAATGCTTTTAGGGGAGAGAGGCTTACCTGAAGATTACCTTGTTTCTCAGTTCAATAAATTGATGAAGTTATGTGTTGCTCCAATGGGTCTCCTTAACTTGTAGTTACTGCTTATGCATGACTTTGGCTGTTACTTGTTATGCTGAAACTGACCAGAACCATTCGCTCAGAGGAGTGATGGAAGAATGGTTTGAGAAAAAAAGGTTTGTCTGGGAATCACTTTGCCTATGAAGATGCTCACTGTTCCATTGATTTTTTTTTTTGCATTACATATACTCCATTTCTCCCAACAGGCCTTATTCTGGCATGGGATCAGTATAAGTGAGACAACTCTGTGTTTTACTTGAGGCCAGTCATATCTCTATGTCGAAATTTAAGCATATCAGACATCTGTCATATAGTGAAGCCCTGGCAGCAGTTCCATCTAGTACAGCTCCACTTCTCAATATGGCAACCTCTCGAGATATTTCTGCGACAGCAATGGACACCATAGTTAAGAAACTTTTGGACATTAAACATTCATTATCTTTGATTATCAATGCAGTATCAGCGAATACTCAGGAAATAAAATCTCGTAGGCGTGACGTTGCTCAGTTTCATTCAAGTATGCAATTAGCAGACGACTGTCTGTCTGAGGTTGAATCTTGACTTGATAATTTGTTTGAGCATGACATGTAGTATCTCCTCCAAACGTCGATTGACTTGGAATATCGTAGTAGAAGGGATAACATTAGGATTATTGGTCTCCCAGAACAGGTGGAGAATGATCATATGATGCACTTTCTCACTAATCTGATTCCTAACCCGAAGAAGCTTACTTTTTCCCCACAACTCATATTTCAACATGCGCATTGTGTACACTCAAAAAAGTCTGCTCGTACTTCTCACCCTAATCATATTCTGGCTTGTTGCCTTCATCATCACTAGGCCCGTCAAATCCTAATGGAAGCAAGGAAACATGGCCCCTACAATTATGATGTACAGATAATCATTACTGCTGACTTTTCTGCTCCTACCAACCTTAAGAGGAAACAGTTCTTGGCTATACATCCTTGGTTAAAGAAAAGGGACATCAAATATGGTCTTTTGGAACCTGTGACTATGATTATAATGTTGTGTACCCATTTTAGTTATAGCTCCATTCACGTACTTTTAACACACTAGGCCTGCCGCTGTGCACTTTAACCTAGATATATTTTATTTGGCTTCGTTATAATGGCAACATTTACAGTTTTGTTTTATTTCTCTCTATTAACAGTTTTTGCCTAGGCCAGCACTCTGTTCTCAAACAAGACATTCTTGCTCACTCAGTGCTTCTTCCAAGTCTCCAGCAAGATAGGTTGCCGGTTAACGTGGTATTAGTTTAGTCTCTGAAATTAATAGAAAATACACATCCTTACGTAGGGACATTTTCTCAGAACATCAGCTGTTTTATTATAAAAACACTTCCCTGTCCCTTACACTTAAGAGGGAGATTCCAGCCAGAGAACCACGACTGCATGCTGATCGCCGAGTGCTTTGCTACAGCTACTTTTGCAGACTTCAGGCCTTTGCTCAGGTATGGGGGATGAGGTCTTGCCAGGGGAACCTGAAGGGCAGAATTAGAGCTTAACACGCTGTGCACTATTATAGCCTAGGTAGGAATTAGTCTATTGACTGTAGTGGCAATATGGTAGCGTTATTTCTATGCTTCACTCTCCTTGTCAAAATTGTAATCTTGTCATGCTGTATCGTCCTGGTTAATGCAGCCCATGCTTTGCTATCTAAGATGCAGTCACTTCATTAAAAGCATTACTGAAACATATACTGCCTCTGTTTGTCATTGTGTAAATGAGACTAATGTAACTGAGAGAAACGGGTAAGACCTGAGTGACCACGGCTTCCCTGAGAAACCAGTTATGTCATGCGCTCAGCTGCCCAATCATCCCTGCCCTTGAGTAGAGATGAGGCACTGCTAGTTAGCCGGAGCAAATCCCGGATTAGGGCACCAGGTGTCACCTGCAGTGAGTCAGACTCAGTCTCCCACACAGCAGGAGATTCGGCCGCTCAAAATCCAGTAGTCTCATTAGAATCATGAGAGCCTACGTGACATGGTGCCGCCAATGTTTGGTCAGGCTCTATCTTTCGGGTCCTCCTGAGTATCCCTGTCTCATTATATACAAAGACACCTCACTACTATATACGGAGACGTCCGTGGTATTGAGGATTTCCTCCTCAGCTAAGTAGGATACCCTATCTGACGCTGGAGAATGTTCAAGCTTGAACTCTAAAAGGATAATCCCTATTTGGCAGGCCTTCTCTGAACAAATTTACCATCAATTATGGCGAATCCGCAACAGGTAGCAATTGCAGTCAATATGAGACAACCCCTGACCGCACATTGACTGGCAAACGGCCTAACGGGCCAGGGGGGTCCAGTCACATTTGTGGTGGATGCCCATCCAGCTTATAGAACAGAACTTTTCTATTTTTGGAACACATTTCCAGCAGCTGATGGGAACAAAAACACATTTCATCACTATACACTTGCAAACATACCTGGACAATACAAAGCATATGCATATTTAGAAATACCCTTATCTTATCAGGAACATAAAAATTGGCTTGATGGCACCATACCCCATACGATATTACCAGTTAGGTTAGGTCCTCCAGGTAAAGATGGTCCTACCTGGCCTCCACTGGCTCCATATACACCTCACCCTGCAGTAGCAAATTTAGCAGTAGCTTAGGTTTGTCGCTTATATACTGAACTGACAGCAATATATAGACGATTAGTACAGTTTGTAATGCAAACATTGAATACAAACCCAGCACGTGTTGCTTCAACGCAACCACATGCAGTGACACCAGGTATTAACCCTGCAACTGTACTTTCGATTATGGGCAAAGTACCCGCCAAACGAGAAGAAATTCAATTTTGGCTAGCTCAAAAAATAAATGCACTGGAAGCAGTATTTCCCCATACGGGACCTCAGGATAAACAGAATTCCAAAGATGTGCTTTCCATTTGGGATGGTTCCTACAATGAATAACTGTAATACATGGTGCACGGTGTTTGCCGCACTCTACATTACCGCACACGGTACACCAACACTTGCCAACTTGCTGGAAGTGTTGAAACAAATTCAAGATGAATACAGGGCTGCCCCGGCCCTAGTCTTGGGGATGCAATTAATGGGCAACTTTGCCACAGTTTCCTCAATTATTTTAAGTAATCTTAAAGGGGAAGCAGTCACACTAGCAGTGCGCATGTTGCTCCGTGATGTTCCTCAACAGGATCAGGAACGCGAGTTGCCAAAGATTATCGCAGAGACCTATTCTAGGATTGGTCGAGATAGTCTAGAGGCCAGACCAACTAAACCACAATTTCAGGGCAAATCTAATAATGATTTTTCCGAGCAATCTCCTGAGGGCAACAAAAAACGCTGGGATAAAAAACAGCAAACTACTAAAAAAGAAAGGGGAGAATCTCCGCGTATGGAGACCCCACAGAATAGATATAATCTTTAAAATGGAGATAATATAAAAATGCCTGATAGATATCACGCCAATCTCGTTCCTTTCAGGACTCATCCGAAAAACGTAGTGAAAGAGGTGGGTGATCAGAGCAAAGAACATAGTACGTGAAACCGAGACAGGAATCGCAACACTCCTCAGAGTCTTCTGTTAAAAAGGAAGAGAAACCTCCCCAATAAAAACCCCAATTTAAAAAGAAAAAGGTGGCAGCAGTTGCAATACAACATGCCGCACAAGAAGAGGGTCCTCTTAAAGAACAGGAAGTGGGCATTAGCGCTGCTAGACAGAGCGGCAGAGGTCACAATAGTTTGCAGGAGTCTTCTAGAGCATCCGGAAGTGAAAGCAACTGATGACTTTCTACAAGTAGAAACTGTAGACATGCATGTTTCCACACCTGATAGGGTGTTTAAAGTAACGCTACCGTTCGAAGGATACATTGAACACACAATAGACGCAATCTTTTGGGATCGCGTGGTAAATATATATGATGTTTTGTTGCCCGAACAAGATTGGCCACCTGAATTTGTCAGTACCTGCCAATATGGGGAAGAGGTTATTAAACCTTCTTTCTCGCCCCTTGTTCCGGAGGTACTCGCTCAATCCTACGCCATTGGTTGGGCATTGGCGCAGGCACCCGCGTTATATCGCAACCATATAGGATGGGATAAAGATTCTCCCTACCATGTAATTGCTATTAAAATCAACCACAACCTCAACCTCAATATCCAATAAAACATGATGCAAAAGCACCCGTGAGAGAAATCCTCACACAACTACCAGGGCATAATTGAACCCTGTGTCTCCCCAATGAATAATCCTTTTCTCCCAATAGCTAAACCAGACCATTTATACAGAATAGTCTTAGACTACAGACACCTAAACAGTCATACATGCACATATGCGATACAAAACTCACATAGCACAGCACTAATGAACAACACTGAATATTTCCAATGGTTTCTTCTGCCAGAATATAGCGCCTGAGAGTAGAGACTTAACAAGTTTCAGCGCACTGGGCTCTCAGTAAACATTCAGGGGGTCATTCTAACCCTGGCGGTTGGCGACCGCCAGGGCTAAAATGACGGAAGCACCGCCAACAGGCTGGCGGTGCTTCCTTGGCCATTCTACCGCCGCGGTCAGAAAAGGGCAACCGGCGGTTTCCCGCCGGTTTACCCCTGGCCCAGGGAATCCTCCATGGCGGCGCTGCTTGCAGCGCCGCCAGGGGGATTCCGACCCCCTTACCGCCATCCTGTTCCTGGCGGTTTTCACCGCCAGGAACAGGATGGCGGTAACGGGTGTCGTGGGGCCCCCTAACAGGGCCCCACTAAGATTTTCAGTGTCTGCACCCGTCGCACCCCTTCGACTCCGCCGGCTCCATTCGGAGCCGGCATCCTCGTAGAAGGGGGTTTCCCACTGGGCCGGCGGGCGGCCTTCTGGCGGTCGCCCGCCGGCCCAGCGGGAAAGCCAGAATGGCCGCTGCGGTCTTTTGACCGCGGTGCGGTCATTCGGCGGTTCGCCGCCCGCCAATGTAGGAAAGACCGCCTCAGTTTTTTACCCCAGGGGTAAAAGAACAGCCCAGGACTGTTCACGGCTTGTGTGACTGTAATTTTGCACGACATTGACCCTGAAGCATTGTCCTATGTAGATGATATCTATTTTACGGATGATGAATTACTACAACATTTAAGACGGGTAGCCTGCATTGTTGTGGGATTTGCTGAATTTGGTTACAAATTCAACTTCAAAAAACAAAAATAGCCTTCCTTATCATCCTGTTCCTGGGATATGAGCTAGTGAGTGAAGGAAAGAGCTTGCGCCACAATTCTTAGAAAAATGCGCACAATTACAACCTCCAAATACGATAAAAAAAACTCCAATCTCTGTTGGGTTTCCTAAATTTTGGCAGCATTTACACTCCAGATTATGCAACACGCATAAAACCATTATATGACTTAATACGTCATGAATTTTCAAGTAAATTTTGGACAGTTGATCACACATGCATACTTAGAGAACTGCAGACAGACATGCTTGCAGCACAACATATACACACAAGGGACAACAAAACACACTTGGTCATCAGAGTAATTGCTGATGCCATTGGTTTCACCTATGTAACCTCCAATGATGGTGAGACCGTCCCAATTGCTAACAAATCAGCAGCAGAACAACGCTTTGCTCCCTCTGAGAACATTCTCACTGCTGTTCAGATGGCTGTCATTAAAGAAAGACCTCTTGCCCAGGGCAAACACATTATTGTCATTTCTCCTATGCCAGCCCTAGAGGCTGTCACAAAAGCCAGCATGCCTAACGCTAAAGCATTACATCCACATTGGATACAATGGGCCACGTCTTTGATAGCCATTGATGTAGACTACATTTTTTACCCAAAATTACAAACTCAAGAATTTGTGCAATATGAAATAGAATACCCAGTTCCAGCATTGCCTATTGAACAATATTATAGAGTAATGTACATCGATGGCTCTGCACAACCTACAATTGGCACAAAGCATCAATACTCTGCCGCTTGCGCAGTCGTAAGTGGCTACATGGAGGATGCAGACATATGGACTGCTGTGAATGCTACGGCTGATGGTACACCCTATCCAAAAGCATTTCCTGCTAAATATTCCTACCGAATGGGAGGCTGCCTAAACGCTGAAGTTAAAATACCAGGCGTGGGGGTTCGACAAATTCCCAATAAAGATATAAGACCAGAGTTGATTAAAGCAGTGCATGAGGGGGCAGCATCTGCCCATGCTGGTGTGGTGGCTACAATATCATTGCTACAAGCCCGTTTTTAGTGGCCAGGCCTGTACAAGGAGGCAAAGCAGTATGTCCTTTGTTATGACATCTGCCAACAAATCAAAGTATCCACTGCTAAGTGCCCACCGCAGACACCCCTCCTAATTTCTAATAAACCTTTACAATGTGTGTACTTGGACCATTGGGGTCCCCTAACACCGAACAGTGCATACAAATACATTTTAGTCGCTGTTGACTCTTGTTCCAGATTTCTATGGGTGTGGCCACAACGCTCAGCTGACGCTCGGACTGTTATTAAAGATTTGCGAGTCTTTATCGGTACATATGCATTTGCAGCTTTCCACTCGGACCAGGGCCCTGCTTTTGCCTCAAGGGCATTCAGAGACGCCATGGCTTAGTTGGGGGGTCCAACTCCAGTTCTCGTCTCCATTTCATCCCGAGGGAAAGAGTGTCGTGGAGCGAATAAACCATGATTTATAGCAATCCTTAACAGCCAGAGTCTTAGGTTGGCGTTTTGCTGTTGCTATTTTTTTATGCGCAATGGCTGTCCCACTGCAACAAGGAGGAATGAAAGAGCTCCCATCAGCACAGCTGTGTCGTGAACACATGATGCAGTATTTTGGAGCAACACTCCTGGAGCAATTGGAGTGTGACTGGTTCCTGTCATTCAGACCAGTTTTGTATTGTGTGCAGCCCATGTTTCGGTGCTCTGGTGCTCTTTTGAACAAACACTGGAAATTTGTCTTTCTACGCAGCGATTGCTTTCATTGGAAGCTGATCTGTTGATGTTCTCACTGAGGGCTCATTACCAGACATGAGCTTTGAGGGTGCGTTTGCTACGGGAAGCTACTTACAAGTTGCCCTTCCTGGAGGATGTGGCTCTTAACTCATCATTGGGCACACCATGGAATGCCGCTTTGGCTGAGGCTCAGGCTATGGAACTCAACTGCTCCTTGGTCCTTCTCGGCGATGCCTTTCCAAATTTAACACCTGCCGAAGTGGAAGATTTCCTGTCCTCCATTGTCCCAGAATCGATTGGAAATTCTAAAAATCACTCTGACTCTTAAAATTCGGTCCCTTTTATGCCACATGTTAACAGTTTTAAATTATCCTTTTATATGCTCATGTGTCCTTTTAACTTGTCATTATTGACATTTTTACATATATATATCTTAGGTTGAGCTTAATAGTTTTTATGTATATTTAGGCTTTGAACCACCTTCAACCGACAAGGGGAGGGTGTTGTGTAGCCATTTTAGCTATAGCTCCGTGCACGTTATTTTAACATACAAGGCCTGCCGCTGTGAACTTTAACCTAGATATGTTTTATTCGGCTTTGCTTTATTATTGTTATAATAGCAACGTTTACAGTCTTGTTTTATTTCTCTCTATTTAACTGTTTTTGCCTAGGCCAGCACTCTGTTCTCAAACAAGACATTCGTGTTCACTCTGTGCTTCTTCCAAGGCTGCAGCAACATAGGTTGCTGGTGAACGTGGTATAAGTTTATTCTCTGACATTCATAGAAAATACATATCCTTACGTAGGGACATTTTCTCAGAACATCAGCTGTTTTATTATAAAAACACTACCCTGTCCCTTACACGTGAGAGGTAGATTCCAGGCAGAGAACCACGACTCTATGCTGATCGCCGAGTGCATTGCTACACCTGCTTTTGCAGACTTCAGGCCTTTGCTCAGGTATGGGGGATGATCAAATCATTAACATTTATAAAGCGCGCTACTCACCCGTGCGGGTCTCAAGGCGCTAGGGGAAAGGGGGGGTTACTGCTGCTCGAAAAGCCAGGTTTTTAGGAGTCTCCGGAATGCAGAGTGGTCCTGAGGCTGGTGGGGAGGGAGTTCCAGGTCTTGGCTGCCAGGAAGGAGAAAGACCTCCCACCCGCCGTGGAGCGGCGGATGCGAGGGACGGCAGCGAGCACGAGGCCAGAGGAACGGAGGAGGCGGGTGGGGACGTAGAAGCTGAGGCGTCGGTTGAGGTATTCCGGTCCCTTGTTGTGGAGGGCTTTGTGTGCGTGGATGAGAAGTCGAAAGGTGATCCTTTTGCTGACTGGGAGCCAATGCAGGTGTCTCAGGTGTGCAGAGATGTGGCTGTTGCGGGGTTCGTCGAGGATGAGGCGGGCCGAGGCGTTTTGAATGCGTTGCAGGCGATTTTGGAGTTTGGTGGTGGTCCCAGCATAGAGGGTGTTGCCGTAGTCCAGGCGGCTCGTGACGAGGGCGTGGGTCACGGTTTTTCTAGTGTCGGCGGGGATCCAGCGGAAGATCTTGCGGAGCATGCGGAGGGTGAGGAAGCAGGCGGAGGACACGGCGTTGACTTGCTTGGTCATGGTGAGAAGGGGGTCCAAGATGAAGCCGAGGTTGCGGGCGTGGTCTGCGGGGGTCGGTGCGGTGCCGAGGGCCGTGGGCCACCAGGAGTCGTCCCAGGCGGACGGGGTGTTGCCGAGGATGAGGACTTCCGTTTTGTCAGAGTTCAGCTTTAGGCGGCTGAGCCTCATCCAATCTGCGACGTCCTTCATACCCTCTTGTAGGTTGGTCTTGGCGCTGGCGGGGTCCTTGGTGAGGGAGAGTATAAGTTGGGTGTCGTCGGCGTAGGAGGTGATGATGATGTCGTGCTTGCGTACGATGTTGGCGAGGGGGCTCATGTAGACATTGAAGAGTGTCGGGCTGAGCGATGAGCCTTGAGGTATGCCGCAGATGATCTCGGTGGGGTCTGAGCGAAACGGTGGGAGGTAAACTCTTTGGGAACGGTTTGAGAGGAAGGAGGCGATCCAGTCCAGGGCCTGGCCTTGGATCCCGGTGGAGCGGAGGCGGGTGATTAGGGTGCGGTGACAGACGGTGTCGAAGGCTGCCGAGAGGTCGAGGAGGATGAGGGCGACTGTTTCACCGTTGTCCATCAGGGTTCTGATGTCGTCTGTGACTGAGATGAGGGCGGTTTCCGTGCTGTGGTTGGTTCGGAATCCGGTTTGTGAAGGGTCGAGCAGGTTGTTGTTTTCTAGGAAGGTGGTCAGCTGTTTGTTGACGGTCTTCTCTATTACCTTGGCTGGGAAAGGCAGGAGAGAGATGGGGCGGAAGTTTTTCAGGTCGCTCGGGTCAGCCGTAGGTTTCTTTAGGAGGGCGTTGACTTCGGCGTGTTTCCAGCATTCGGGGAAGGTACCAGAAGAAAAAGAAGAGTTGATGACGGCCTGGAGGTGCGGGGCGATGATGTTGTCGGCTTTATTAAAGATGAAGTGAGGGCAGGGGTCGGAAGGGGCGCCGGAGTGGATAGAGTTCATGATGGATTTGGTTTCTTCAGTGTTGATGTGGGTCCAGTTGTTGAGGGTGAAGGAAGGGGGTGCGGGTTCGGTGATGTTAGGTTGGGTCTGGTGTCTGAAGCTGTCGTGGAGGTCGCTGATCTTGTGGTGGAAGAAGGTGGCGAGGGATTCGCACAAATCCTGTGAGGGCGTGACGGCGTTTGCGTTGGGGTTGGAGAACTCCTTGACGATGCTGAAAAGTTCTCTGCTGTTGTGGCTGTTTTTGTCCAGTCTGTCGGTGAAAAAGTTCCTTTTGGCAGCGCGGATCAGGTGGTGGTGTTCGCGGGTAGCGTTCTTGAGGGCGGTCATGTTGTCAGCGGTGTGGTCCTTGCACCAGGCCTTCTCGAGGGTGCGACAAGTTTTCTTTGATTCTTTGAGGGTGTCAGAGAACCAGAGAGGTTTTTTGGTGTTGGTCTGTCGATGCGTGCGTTTGAGGGGAGCAAGGTTGTCTGCGCAGTTGGAGATCCAGTTTGTGAGGCTGAGGGCTGCGTCGTTGGGATCGGTGATGAGGGTGGGTTGGTTGGCGGCGAGTGCGGAGAGGAGTAGCTCTTCGGGGATCTTGTTCCACTGTCGACGAGGGATGGGTTGAGTGCGGAGGTGGCGGGTCTCGCGTCGGAATGTGAAGTGGACACAGCTGTGGTCGGTCCAGTGTAGAGCGGAGGTGTGGCTGAAGAAGATGTGTTTGCTGGCGGAGAAGATAGGGTCGAGCGTGTGTCCGGCGATGTGGGTGGCGGTGTTCACCACTTGCTTGAGGCCGAGGTTGGCGAGGTTGTCGAGCAGGGCTGTGGTGTTGGGGTCGTTGTTCTGTTCCAGATGGAAGTTGAGGTCGCCTAGGAGGATGTAGTCCGGCGAGGCGAGGGCGTGCGGGGAGATGAAGTCGGCGATGGCGTCGCTGAAAGGGGCGCGCGGTCCGGGGGGACGGTAGACGAGGGATCCTCTGAGGGTGGTCCTGGGGTCGGTGCGGATTTGAAAATGCAGATGTTCAGCGGCGAGAGGGGTGTCTTCAGTGGAGGTGGTGACGCTGATGGAGTCTTTGAAGACGATGGCGATGCCTCCTCCTACTTGGTTGGTGCGGTCTTTTCTGGAGATCTTGTAGCCTTCGGGGATGGCAGTGGCGATGTCTGGAGCTGATGAGGCGTTCATCCAGGTTTCCGTGATGAAGGCGACGTCCGGAGCTGTGGAGTCCAGGAGGTCCCAGAGTTCAACGGCGTGCTTGTGGACAGAGCGAGCGTTGACCAGGATGCACTTGAGGTGGTTGATGGCGCGTGGGCTGTTGGTCGTGGTAGTTGCGTGGTGGAAGATGCGTTTGCAGGAGTTACAGGCGAAGGGTCCATGGGTGCGCTTGGGGTGGGCTTGGAAGCAGGTGTTGGAGCGCCCGGGGTTGAGGGCGTGGAGGGTAGTGGGGTCGTAGCGGGTCAGCGGGGTAGGGGAGGGCTGGGGACCAGGGGTCAGGCGCGGACGGGCGCAGACGGGCTTGCCTCTGGCGCGCCAGCGGCGCGGTCGCACAGCAGCCCCCATAAAAGGGTGGAGAGGGGGGAGGGATTCAGCTGGGGGCGAATGGGAGCTGGGGGGCGTGCAGGAGGTCACGGCGGGAAAGCGCGAGGGAGAGGGGGACAGGTAGAGTGAGAAGAGCCGGGGAAGGGGGGTTTAAGGGTGGAGGGGGGTGAGTGTTAGAATTTTAGGAGAATAGGGAGATAGTTAGGAGTAGGGTTGCAAAGATGGGGGGTGGTAGAGGTGGGTGAGGGTGAGAGGTAGAGTGAGAGGATAGGGAGATAGGTAACAGAGGGGGTGTCGGGACGGGGGGAGAGATAGGGAAATAGATAGATGGAGAGATAGGTGGAGAGATAGAAAAATAGGTAGATAGGATGAGGGGGTGAGTGAGGGAGTTAGGTGGAGAGATAGGTAGAGGAGTGAGGGAGGCAGGTAGCAAAAGGGTAGATGTGGGTGATAGTGAGAGATAGGTGGAGAGATAGAGAGGGTGAGGCAGGAGCAGGAGGGCAGAGACAGGGGCGGGAAGAGACAGGAGTCGGAGAGGACCGAAGAACAGAAGAAGCGAAGAACACAGAAGACCGGAAGAACACAGAAGAACAGAAGAGAAGGACACAGAAGACCGGAAGAACACAGAAGAACAGAAGAGAAGAACACAGAAGACCGGAAGAACACAGAAGAACCGAAGAACACAGAAGAACAGAAGAGAAGAACACAGAAGAACAGAAGAACACAGAAGAACAGAAGCGAAGAACACAGAAGACCGGAAGAACACAGAAGAACAGAAGAGAAGGACACAGAAGACCGGAAGAACACAGAAGAACAGAAGAGAAGAACACAGAGGACCGGAAGAACACAGAAGAACAGAAGAACACAGAAGAACAGAAGAGAAGAACACAGAAGAACAGAAGAGAAGAACACAGAAGAACAGAAGAACACAGAGGAAGATGCAGGGGACGAAGAAGCAGAAGAGCAGACGAACAGAAGATCAACAAAGAAGATACAGAAGACGAAGAGCAGAAGGCAGAAGACCACAGAGCAAGATGAGGAAGAAGAGAGGCGACAGGAGAGGCTGAGGAGCACACAGAAGAAGAGAGAAGACGGGGAGAAGAAGAGTGCAGAGGAGGAGCGAGGAGGAAGAGACAGAGAGGAGGAAAAGAAGCAGGAGCAGGAGAGAGGGTGAGTAGCGCGGGGCAGGGCGAGGGGCTGGGAGGTGGGGGGTACTTACTGTGAGGTGGGCCTCAGGAACTCAGGAACCTGGAGGAGCTGGAGGAGCTGCAGAGGCAGGGGGAGCGACCTACCCTTGGGTCAAGGGTCGCTACCACTGTCGCGCAGCGGCCGCCATAAGAGGGAGGAGGGGGGGGAGGGGTCAGCTGGGGGCGAATGGGAGCTGGAGGGCGGGGGCGTGCAGGAGGTCGAGGCGGGAAAGCGCGAGGGGGGACAGGTAGAGTGAGAAGAGCTGGGGGAGGGGAGTTTAAGGGTGGAGGGGGGTGAGTGTTAGAGTTTTAGGAGAATAGGGAGATAGATAGGAGTAGGGTTGAAAAGATAGGGGAGGGGGGGTGGTAGAGGTGGGTGAGGGTGAGAGGTAGAGTGAGAGGATAGGGAGATAGGTAACAGAGGGGGTGTCGGGACGGGGGAGAGATAGGGAAATAGATAGATGGAGAGATAGGTGGAGAGATAGAAAAATAGGTAGATAGGAGGAGGGGGTGAGTGAGGGAGTTAGGTGGAGAGATAGGTAGAGGAGTGAGGGAGGCAGGTAGCGAAAGGGTAGATGTGGGTGATAGTGAGAGATAGGTGGAGAGATAGAGGGGGGTGAGGCAGGAGCAGGAGGGCAGAGACAGGGGCGGGAAGAGACAGGAGTCGGAGAGGACCGAAGAACAGAAGAAGCGAAGAACACAGAAGACCGGAAGAACACAGAAGAACAGAAGAGAAGGACACAGAAGACCGGAAGAACACAGAAGAACAGACGAGAAGAACACAGAAGACCGGAAGAACACTGAAGAACCGAAGAACACAGAAGAACAGAAGAGAAGAACACAGAAGAACAGAAGAACACAGAAGAACAGAAGCGAAGAACACAGAAGACCGGAAGAACACAGAAGAACAGAAGAGAAGGACACAGGAGACCGGAAGAACACAGAAGAACAGAAGAGAAGAACACAGAGGACCGGAAGAACACAGAAGAACCGAAGAACACAGAAGAACAGAAGAGAAGAACACAGAAGAACAGAAGAGAAGAACACAGAAGAACAGAAGAACACAGAGGAAGATGCAGGGGATGAAGAAGCAGAAGAGCAGACGAACAGAAGATCAACAAAGAAGATACAGAAGACGAAGAGCAGAAGGCAGAAGACCACAGAGCAAGATTAGGAAGAAGAGAGGCAACAGGAGAGGCTGAGGAGCACACAAAAGAAGAGAGAAGACGGGGAGAAGAAGAGTGCAGAAGAAGATTGCAGAGGAGGAGCGAGGAGGAAGAGACAGAGAGGAGGAAAAGAAGCAGGAGCAGGAGAGAGGGTGAGTAGCGTGGGGCAGGGCGAGGGGCTGGGAGGTGGGGGGTACTTACTGTGAGGTGGGTCTCAGGAACTCAGGAACCTGGAGGAGCTGGAGGAGCTGCAGTGGCAGGGGGAGCGAACTACCCTTGGGTCAAGGGTCGCTACCACTGTCGCGCAGCGGCCGCCATAAGAGGGAGGAGGGGGGAGGGGTCAGCTGGGGGCGAATGGGAGCTGGGGGGGCAGGGGCGTGCAGGAGGTCGCTGCGGGAAAGCGCGAGGGAGGGGGGGACAGGTAGAGTGAGAAGAGCTGGGGGAGGGGGGTTTAAGGGTGGAGGGGGGTGAGTGTTAGAGTTTTAGGAGAATAGGGAGATAGATAGGAGTAGGGTTGAAAAGATAGGGGAGGGGGGGTGGTAGAGGTGGGTGAGGGTGAGAGGTAGAGTGAGAGGATAGGGAGATAGGTAACAGGGGGGGTGTTGGGACGGGGGAGGGAGATAGGTAACAGGGGGGGTGTTGGGACGGGGGGAGAGATAGGGAAATAGATAGATGGAGAGATAGGTGGAGAGATAGAAAAATAGGTAGATAGGAGGAGGGGGTGAGTGAGGGAGTTAGGTGGAGAGATAGGTAGAGGAGTGAGGGAGGCAGGTAGCGAAAGGGTAGATGTGGGTGATAGTGAGAGATAGGTGGAGAGATAGAGGGGGGTGAGGCAGGAGGGCAGAGACAGGGGCGGAAAGAGACAGGAGTCGGAGAGGACCGAAGAACAGAAGAAGCGAAGAACACAGAAGACCGGAAGAACACAGAAGAACAGAAGAGAAGGACACAGAAGACCGGAAGAACACAGAAGAACAGAAGAGAAGAACACAGAAGACCGGAAGAACACAGAAGAACCGAAGAACAAAGAACAGAAGAGAAGAACACAGAACAGAAGAACAGAAGAACAGAAGAACACAGAAGAACACAGAAGAACAGAAGCGAAGAACACAGAAGACCAGAAGAACACAGAAGAACAGAAGAGAAGAACACAGAAGAACAGAAGAGAAGGACACAGAAGACCGGAAGAACACAGAAGAACAGAAGAGAAGAACACAGAGGACCGGAAGAACACAGAAGAACCGAAGAACACAGAAGAACAGAAGAGAAGAACACAGAAGAACAGAAGAACACAGAAGAACAGAAGAGAAGAACACAGAAGAACACAGAGGAAGATACAGGGGACGAAGAAGCAGAAGAGCAGACGAACAGAAGATCAACAAAGAAGATACAGAAGACGAAGAGCAGAAGGCAGAAGACCACAGAGCAAGATGAGGAAGAAGAGAGGCGACAGGAGAGGCTGAGGAGCACACAGAAGAAGAGAGAAGACGGGGAGAAGAAGAGTGCAGAAGAAGATTGCAGAGGAGGAGCGAGGAGGAAGAGACAGAGAGGAGGAAAAGAAGCAGGAGCAGGAGAGAGGGTGAGTAGCGCCGGGCAGGGCGAGGGGCTGGGAGGTGGGGGGTACTTACTGTGAGGTGGGTCTCAGGAACTCAGGAACCTGGAGGAGCTGGAGGAGCTGCAGAGGCAGGGGGAGCGACCTACCCTTGGGTCAAGGGTCGCTACCACTGTCGCGCAGCGGCCGCCATAAGAGGGAGGAGGGGGGGGAGGGGTCAGCTGGGGGCGAATGGGAGCTGGGGGGCGGGGGCGTGCAGGAGGTCTCGGCGGGAAAGCGCGTGGGAGGGGGGACAGGTAGAGTGAGAAGAGCTGGGGGAGTGGGATTTAAGGGTGGAGGGGGGTGAGTGTTAGAGTTTTAGGAGAATAGGGAGATAGATAGGAGTAGGGTTGAAAAGATAGGGGAGGGGTGGTGGTAGAGGTGGGTGAGGGTGAGAGGTAGAGTGAGAGGATAGGGAGATAGGTAACAGAGGGGGTGTCGGAACGGGGGGAGAGATAGGGAAATAGATAGATGGAGAGATAGGTGGAGAGATAGAAAAATAGGTAGATAGGAGGAGGGGGTGAGTGAGGGAGTTAGGTGGAGAGATAGGTAGAGGAGTGAGGGAGGCAGGTAGCGAAAGGGTAGATGTGGGTGATAGTGAGAGATAGGTGGAGAGATAGAGGGGGGTGGTGCAGGAGCAGGAGGGCAGAGACAGGGGCGGGAAGAGATAGGAGTCGGAGAGGACCGAAGAACAGAAGAAGCGAAGAACACAGAAGACCGGAAGAACACAGAAGAACAGAAGAGAAGGACACAGAAGACCGGAAGAACACAGAAGAACAGAAGAGAAGAACACAGAAGACCGGAAGAACACAGAAGAACCGAAGAACACAGAAGAACAGAAGAGAAGAACACAGAAGAACAGAAGCACACAGAAGAACAGAAGAACACAGAAGAACAGAAGCAAAGAACACAGAAGACCGGAAGAACACAGAAGAACAGAAGAGAAGGACACAGAAGACCGGAAGAACACAGAAGAACAGAAGAGAAGAACACAGAGGACCGGAAGAACACAGAAGAACCGAAGAACACAGAACAGAAGAGAAGAACACAGAAGAACAGAAGAACACAGAAGAAGCAGAAGAGCAGACGAACAGAAGATCAACAAAGTAGATACAGAAGACGAAGAGCAGAAGGCAGAAGACCACAGAGCAAGATGAGGAAGAAGAGAGGCGACAGGAGAGGCTGAGGAGCACACAGAAGAAGAGAGAAGACGGGGAGAAGAAGAGTGCAGAAGAAGATTGCAGAGGAGGAGCGAGGAGGAAGAGACAGAGAGGAGGAAAAGAAGCAGGAGCAGGAGAGAGGGAGAGTAGCGCGGGGCAGGGCGAGGGGCTGGGAGGTGGGGGGTACTTACTGTGAGGTGGGTCTCAGGAACTCAGGAACCTGGAGGAGCTGGAGGAGCTGGAGGAGCTGCAGCGGCAGGGGGAGCGACCTACCCTTGGTGATGGTGATGATGATGTCTTCCCAGGGGAACCTGAAGGGCAGAATTAGAGCTTAACACGATTTGCTCTATTATAGCCTAGGTAGGAATTAGTCTATTGACTGTAGTGACAATATGGTAGTGTTATTTCTATTCTTCACTCTCCTTGTCACAAATTTAATCTTGTCATGCTGTATCGTCCTAGTTATTGAAGCCTATGCTTTGCTATCTATGATGCAGTTGCTTCATTAAAAGCATTACTGAAACATATACTGCCTCTGTTTGTCATTGTGTAAATGAGACTAATGTAACTGACAGAAACGGATAAGATCTGAGTGACCACGGCTTCTCTGAGAAACCAGTTATATCATGCGCTCGGCTGCCCAATCATCCCTGCTGTTGGGTAGAGATGAGGTACTGCTAGTTAGCCGGAGCAAAACCCAGATTAGGGCGCCAGGTGTCACCTGTAGTGGGTCAGACTCAGTCTCCCACACAGCAGGCAATTCTGCAGCTCGAAATCCAGTAGTCTCATTAGAATCATGACAGCCTACACAACAGTAACATATCAAGCACAGAGTAGGGAATATTTTGATCCTCACAACTTGGAATCTTTTTTGAACAATTGTTCGAAATGGGGTCTCTATTTGACAGTGGTTTGCACCCTGTCTAAGTAGGGACCCTCACTCCAGTCAGGGTAAGGGAGTCACACACCTAAGATAACCCTGCTCACCCCCTTGGTAGCTTGGCACAAGCAGTTAGGCTTATCTCAGAGGCAATGTGTGAATTATTTCTATACACACACACACACGCCCACACACAAGCACACACACACGAATGTAACACAGAGATAAACACCACAAACGTACTCCACACCAGTTTAGAAAAATAGCCAATATGTATCTGAATAAAACAAGATCAAAATGACAAAAATCCAACATACACAAGCAAAGATATTATTTTTTATAGATTTAAATCTCAGTAAAGCTTTTCAAAACACAATAGCTCCAACTGGTGCTATCACAACATAGCTGATGGAGTCATTCCCAACACTTTAGTGCCACTCGTAAGGGAGTGAAGACTGGTCATGGAGTCGCACGGACCCCAGTCACTGTACCTTTGGTAAATAATAAAACAAAGGCGTTGCATTGAGTAGGGGAGGTGAGGTGTCACTGGAGGCGGTGCTGCGTCGGTTCCTTACTCCTACTCAGGAGGTGAGGAGTCGGTGCGGTGTCGGTGGTGAGGCATTGGTTCCTTACGATCCGGCGGGTTGATGAATCTAGCAGGTCAAGACGTGCAACGTCAACTCCACGGTGTTGCGATCACACCACAGGGCCACAGGTGCTGCAGCAGAGTTGGGTGTCCTGTGTGTCAAGGAACGGCACTCAGGATTCACACTGTGCCAGGACTTCGGGGGCACAGCAGCAGCATTGGGCCCGCAGTGTCAGTTGTGGTCGTTGCACTCAGAGGGGACCACGGTTCCTGGTGCAGGTAGCAGAGGGGAGTCAGACAGCAGCACCCATTCTGAAGTCGCTCTGTGGTTGATGCACTCGGTTTCTTGTCGTTTTCAACAGAACCCACTGCCAAGGGCCCAGGAACTGGATTTGACACCACTTGGACCCTAAAAAGAGAGCCCACGTGCTGGCAGATGAAGTCTTTGATGTCCTTAAGACTTCTTAACAAGAGGCAAGCTCAGTTCAAGCACTTGGAGAACCTTGGAGAGCAGAATGTAGAAAGCAAAGTCCAGTCATTTTACTCCCAGGACAGAAGCTGCAGGCCAGCATAGCAAAGCAGCAGAGTGGTAGTCCCTCCTTCAGCATCCAGCTATTCTTCCTGGCAGAATGTCCTCAGTCCAGAAGTGTTCTGAACTTGTAGTCTCAGATGCCCAGTACTTATCCTCATTTCTGCCTTTGAAGTAGGCAAACTTCAAAAGAAAGTCTTTGTTGTGCACAAGACCCTGCTTTTCCTGCCCTGGCCCCATACACATTTCAGGGCTTTGTAAGGACAGGCACAGCCCTATTCAGGTGCAAGTGTCAACTCCTACCACAACTCTAGTCCAGGAAGACCCATCAGGATATACAGGGTACACCTCAGCTCCCTTTGTGTGACTGTCTCGAGTGAATTCACAAACAGCCCAACTGTTATCCTGACACAGACATGTATCCCACATCCAAGCAGAGGCACAGAATTGTTAAGCAAGAAAATGTCCACTCTCTAAAAGTGGCAATTTCAATTTACAATTTAGAAACCCGCTTCACCAAAAGATGAATTTTTAAATTGTGATTTCAGAGACCCCAAACTCCAGATCTCTATCTGCTACCCAATCGGAAATTACACTTAAAAGATATTTCAAAGCAATCTCCATGTTAACCTATTGGAGAGATAGGCCTTGCAATAGTGAAAAATGAATTTAGCAGTACTTCACTATCAGGACATGTAAAGCACACCAATACACGTCCTAGCTTTTAAATGCACTGCACCCTGACCAGGGGGCTGCCTTGGGCCTAACTTATGGGTAAACTATAAACATCGCACTTGTATAGTGCACTACTCACCCGTTAGGGTATCAAGGTGCTGTACACATACTGCTGTGGAACCCCTCCTGGCTTTTCCCTGTGAGGCACCCACTCCTGGACAACCCCAGGGTGAAGCCAGGCATCCAAGCACTGTGAGGGCTGTTGTGAAGATTAAGCAAGCTATTGCCCAGAGTTACAGAGTGGGACCCATTAATTAGATGAGGCACCGAGGAGAGAATTATCTGGTCCAAGGGAATTGAGCCCAAGACCCACCAAGGTGGGAATTGAACCCTGGTCCTGGGCTAAATCTCTGCATCAGGGTCTGCTGCTCTAACCATTGTGCCACACTTCTCCTGTGGGTGACTTACATATAGTAAAAGGGAAGATTTGGGCCTGGCATGTGGGTACACTTGCCAGGTCGAACTGGCAGTTCTAAACTGCCCACACATACACTGCAATGGCAGGCCTGAGACATTGTTTATAGGGCTACTCATGTGGGTGGCACAATCAGTGCTGTAAGCCTACTCGTAGCATTTGATTTAAAGGCCCTGGGCGCACACTGACAGAGACCTCTTCAGCACTGGATCAAAACAGGAGGACAGAAGCCAGAAAAGACAGGGGAACCACGCCAAGGGCTGACAAGCCTAACACATGTCCCCCCAGCTGAAAGTGGGGAGAACAACCCAACCACATGGAAGTTTTCCTTTCTAAGGCAAAAGAACCTGGACAGACCATCAGCTTTGGCATGTTGTTTGTCAGGGCGCTGTTCCACCATAAAGTCCATTCCCTGCAGGGAGATGGACCACCTCAGCAGTTTAGGATTCTCACCCCTCATCTGCATGAATCATCTGAGGGGCCTGTGGTCTGTCTGAACTCAGAAATGAGCCCCAAACAAGTAGAGTCTTAGCTTCTTCAGTGCCCAGACCACAGCAACAGCTTCCCTTTATATTGTGCACCACCTCTGTTCCCAGGGTAGTAACCTCCTACTGATGAAGGCTACAGGTTGATCTAGGCCCTCTTTGTTTAGCTGTGAGAGCATGGCTTCCACACCATGCTCTAAAGCATCTATCTGTAGCACAAATTCCTTAAAGAAGTCAGGAGCTTTGAGCACAGTTGCAGTGCACCTGGCCTCCATCAGGGTGTCAAAAGCAGTCTGGCACGCCTCTGTCCAGATCCCTTAATGGGGCTGCTTCTTGGAAGTCAGCTCTGTCAAGGGGGCAGCATTGGTGCCATACCCCTTGATGAAGCTCCTATAGTACCCAATGAGACCTAAAAAAGGCTCTCACCTCTGTCTGAGTCTTGGGGGGTGCCCAAGCCAGAATAGTATCAATCTTGGCTTTTAGGGGCACCACCTGGCTACTCCCTACCTGGTGTCCCAAGTATACCACAGACTCCTGCCATATCTGGCACTTAGTGGCCTTGGTAGTGAGGCCTGCACTGTGCAGAGCCCTCAACACTTCCTGGAGGTGGTACAAGTGGTCTTCCCAGCTAGAGCTGAAGACCGCAATGTTGCCCAGGTAGGCAGTACTGAAGTTCTCCAACCCACCCGGGAGACATTAGATCAAACGTGCTGAGGAACTTGGCAGCTCCCAACTGGTCAATGAGCTCATCAGCTTGGGGGATGGGGTGTGCGTCAGTTTTAGTGATGGCATTGAGCCCCTGGTAGTCAACACCGAACCTCAGTTAAGGTGTGGCACCAGGTTTAGCAGCCTTACGGACCAGAACCACTTAGCTGCACCAAGGACTGCTGGGATGCTCAATCACCCCTGACTTCAGCATCGTAGAGACTTCCTCTTTGATGCTGTTTCTCACTCTATCATTCACCCAGTAAGACTTGTGCTTAACAGGAAAGCTGTCCCCAGTGTCCATATCAGGAGTACACCATTAGGTTACTCCAGGGGGTGTGTGAGAACATAGAGGTGAACTGTCCCAGCAACTGGCGACAGACTCTCTGCTGTTCTGGGGTCAAAGTAGGGGACAGGTTCACACCCTCCACTGACCCATCCTGATCTTTGGCAGACAGGAGGTCAGGGAGAGTGCTCACTCTCCTCTTCCACCCAATCAGTGTCCAAGAGCATGGTCAACTCAGACCTCTCAAAATGTGGCTTGAGGTGGGTCACATGCAGGACACTCAAAGGACCCTCAAAAGGTTCCAAGGAATCTGCATGTCCATCAGGTAGGTGACATTACTCATGTACCCCTTTACCTCAAACGGCCCAGACCAACAGTCTTGGAGAGCGCGGGGCTCTCCTGTTGTCTTCACCCACACTTTCCGACCAGACTGAAACTCAATCAGAGTGGTATTCTGTTCGTACCATCATTTCATGCCCTCCTGTTTAGTCGCCAGGTTCTTCTAAATGAGTTTCTGGAAGCGGTTCCTGAAGGCTAGCATGTAACTGAATACACCCTGGGGCAGCTTCTTGGGAGCTTGTTCTCAGCCCTCCTTCACCAAACTGATAGGTCCTCTCACAAGGTGCCCACACAGAAGTTCAAAAGGGCTGAAGCCAAACCCCTTTTGTGGTACCTCCCTGTAGGCAAACAACAGGCATGGCAACAGGATGTCCCACATACGCCTGATGGGTTCTGAGAGACCCATAATCATGTCCTTCAGGGTAAGGTTGAACCTTTCAACTAACCCATTACTTTGGGGGTGATAAATCATGGTGAACTTGTAGGTAACACCAAACACCTTCCACATGGCTTTCATGTACAGCGACATAAAATTAGTACCCCAGTCAGATACCACCCCCTTGGGGAAACCCACACGGGTAAAGATTCCCTTCAGTGTCCTGGCCAGTGTGGGCACCGTCACGGTCCTCAGAGGGATAGCTTCTGGATACCGGGTGCATGGTCCACTAAGACTAGGATTAACCTGTTGCCCATGGCTGTCTTTGGATCCTGAGGCCCCACAATGTCAATGCCCTCCTGCTCAAAAGGGGAAGGCTGAAGAGGAACCTTACACCTCTTCCCAGATTTGCAACTCGCCTGCAGGTCTGACATGTCATGCAGAATGCATCTGAGTTCTTCCTCATTTGGAGCCAATAGAAGTGGGTGACAAGCCTCTCAAAGGTCTTGTCCTGCCCCAAATGACCTGCCAGTGACACATGAGCCATATTCAGGAGGAAGGCTCTGAAACACTGGGGTACCACCAGCACAGGAGCCTTACACCTCTTCCCAGATTTGCAACTCGCCTAGCAGGTCTGACAGGTTCTACAGAATACATCTGAGTTCTTCCTTATTTGGAGCCAATAGAAGTGGGTGACAAGCCTGCCAAAGGTCTTGTCCTGCCCCAAATGACCTGCCAGTGATAGATCAGGAGCCATATTCAGTAGGAAGGCTCTGAAACACTGGGGTACCACCAGCACCCAGGCTCAGCAACCTTAGGCTCACTAAAGAGGAGATAATTCTCCCAGTTTATCAGGTGAGATCCAGAGGTGCCACCAGCTGCCTGGGCCTCGACCTACTTCCAAAGACCCTCAAGAGTGGGGCATGCCTTCTGCACTGTGCAGAACCCCTCCCAGGTAGGGCCCCCTTCCTGCTGTCAATGGGTCAACTCAGGTAGGTCCCCCAGTTCTGCTACCTCTTCCCCTGTGGGCTCCGAGGTGTCCCTCTAAGGTTCAGTCTCCTCCCAGACTGTGGGAATCTCAGAAGCAGGTTTCCCATGCCCCTTGTCCCTCCTTTTCCTGGCAGGCACCTTCACCAATGTGTTTAGTCTTCAGGTCCTTCTGATCACCCTCTCTAGCGGCCATGGGCCGTGTGGTCATGCACGGTCACTCTGGCAATCCCAATTGGGACCTGAGCTCTAACTCCTTCTAGCTGGTATGCCCCAGGTCATTCCCTAGCAGACAGTCAACAGGAATGGATGGATTCGCAGCTACCTTCAAGGAACCTGGGACCCTCCCCATTCAAAGGGAACTGGAGCTACCAAGCATTGGCGCTCACTGTTGTCTACTACTACAACTTGATGGACCGCAGTAGGGACTACCTGCTCTTGAGACACCAGATGACAGTTGTCATACTGGCTCCTGTGTCTCTCAGAGCCTCCACCTGCCTCCCATTGATGGTCACCCACTACCTGTACTTCTTAGTTTTGTCAGGCATGAGGGTTCTCTGGGCCACCTCTCCCTCACCCAGGGAGACTAGGGTTAACTCAGCTGGCTTCCGTCCACTAACTGGGGCCAACTCGTCCACAAGCACTACACTTGCCACCCCTACGGTCTGCCCACAAGTGGGAGGCAGTATCCACTTAGGACACTTGGGACTCCCCCTAAAATGCCCTTCCTGGCCACAGGCACAACACTTCAGTGGTCCCTTCCCTGCAGGCTTACCTGAAGGGAACCAACTCTTCTTCTCAACAGGGGGATGGGAATCCTTACCCTGGGAACTAGTTTGAGGCCCTTTCGAGAACTCCTTAGTTTTATCCTTGCCCCCCCTTCTTCTGCTGGGGACCCTGCCCACTCTTGGCTGAGTCTCCCACATATAACTTCTTTTGTACCTTGATGATGAGCCAGCAGTTCACCTACTTGGCAAGCTTCCTGGGGTCACTAAACTTGCTGTCTATTAAGTGCGGGCGCAGCTCTGGAAAATGACTAGACAAGTGCTCTCATGCAATCAAATTGTACTGCCCCTGATAGTCTGTTACCTCGCTACCCTTCACCTAACCATCCAGTGCTCTGCAGAAAGAATCAACATATTCTACCCACGTTTGTGGCCCAAGATTAGCACTCTCCCTAAACTTGACCCTGTAACTCTCTGGGGTGAAACCATACCTCCTGGTCCGGGTGTCCTTCATGGGAGGATGCCTCATCTGATCCTCTGCTTCTAAGGCCAACAAGTTGTCCCTCCCCTCCACTGAAAAATACTTCCACAGACCTGCCCGCATTCTCTCTCAGGGACCCTGTTCATCCTCAGTGTCACCTCTTACCGCCTGAACCACTGTTCAAAGTCATCACCCACAACATCTTTTACCACATCTTTGGGTATATGCACATTTCCCTCAGACTGCACTGAAGAACTGCTGGCACCATCTGTGCTGGACCTGCTCTTTAGGTCAAGTTCCTTCAAGCTCAGCTCTTGAGCTAAAATCAATTTATTTTCCTCCATATACAGTTTCTCCTTCTCCATGGTGAGTTTGACTTTCTCTGGCTCTCTTTTGATTTTGGCCAGCTCCAACTGAAGCTCCCTCTCATGGTGTGGTTTGAGCCTCTCTATTTCCATTTTTATGTCTCTTGGTCTCCTGTCTGTCCTCCAACTACTCTGGGTTCAGACCCTTTGAAAATTCACTGCTGCCTGCCCTGGAGGGCACTCTCCCCTCAGGCAGAACCTGTGGTGCCACAAAATCACAACGTAGGCTCTGCTCCTCCAGATCCACACTGCTCACCTCTGCATGCTCACAAGCCTCCCTGGCTTCCAGCCAGGGCCTCAGCACCTTTACCAATTCTCCCTTTCCAGTGAGGCCTGTAAAAGGACATCAGAACTCCTCGCAGAACCTTTTGAACTGAGGCAACAGATAGGTCTCCAACCTCTCCTGTTCAAACACCACATCTGCAACAACTGCTGATAGCTCCCCAGACTGAGAGATGATTGTAGATCACTCAAAAATTGTAAAGTTCCAAGAAGGCAAAAAGAAAAGAAGGACAAAAAAGAAAAACCAATATGTGGTCACATAATGGTCTGCAATATGGAAGTAGTGTACACCAATCACTGTATGTCAGGTACAAATACAAGTCCTATCCTCACCACTGATCACCAATGTTAGAAATGGGGTTTCTAGTTGGCAGTGGTTTACACCCTGTCCAAGTAGGGACCCTCACTCTAGTCAGGGTAAGAGAGTCACACACCTAAGATAACCCCTGCTTACCCCCTTGGTAGCTTGGCATGGGCAGTCAGGCTCATCTTTGAGGCAACGTGGAAAGTATTTGTTCACACACAAACACGCACACAATAACACAGTGAAAACACCACAAAAGTACTCCACACCAGTTTAGAAAACATAGCCAATATTTATCTGAATAAAACAAGACCAAAACGACAAAACTCCAACATACACGAGCAAAGATACAATTTTTAAACATTTAAATCTCAGTAAAGTGCTTAGAAACACAATAGCTCTAACTGGTGCCATCACAACATCATTGACCGAGTCGTTCCCAGCAGTCTAGCACCACTCGCGACGGAGTGTGGGACGGTCACGAGTCGCAAGGATCCTAGGCACAGTACCTTTGGTAAACAATGAAACAAAGATGCTGCACAGAGTGAGAGAGGTGTGTCATCGCTGGAGCCAGTGCGGCATCGGTTCCTTACTGCTACCGGGGAGGTGAGTTGTAGTTCCTTACTGTGAGGCAGGGGAGGTGAGGCGTCAGTTCCTTACCATTGCAGGGGAGGTGATGTTGCATTGGTGGAGAGCCGTTGGTTCCTTATGATCCTGCAGGGTTGATGAATCCAGCAGGTCAAGACGTGCATCATCGACTTCACCGTGTCGCGATCACCCTGGAGGGCCACAGGTGCTGTGTCACTGTCAGGTGTTGCAGATGTTGAGGACACGGCACTCATGACTCTTGCAGTGGTGGGACTTCGGGGGTGCTGCTGTGGTGTCGGACCTGAGGGGTCAGTCGCGGTCAATGCACTCAGAGGGGACCACAGCTCCAGGTGCAGGCAGCAGTGCGGAGTCAGACATCGGCGCCAGTTTCGAAGTCGATCTGAAGTCCAAGCGCTTGGTCTCTTCTTGCTTTCACCAGACCTCACTTCCAAGGGCCCAGGAACTGGGTTTGGCACCACTTGGCAAGTCAGGGCTCTCAGCAAGAGAGCCCTCGTGCTGGCAGATGAAGTCTTTGATGTCCCTGAGACTCCTTAACAGGAGACAAGCTCAGTTCAAGCCCATGGTGAACCTTGGAAAGCAGAATGTAAAAAGCAAAGTCCAGTCCTTTCACTCACAGGACAGAAGCAGCAGGCCAGCACAGCAAAGCGACAGGCACAGTGGCAGTCCCTCCTACAGCATCCAGCTCTTCTTCCTGGCAGAATGTCCTCAGTCCAGAAGTGTTCTGAAGTCGTGGTCTGAGAGGCCCAATAGTTATACTCATTTCTGCCTTTGAAGTAGGCAAACGTCAAAGGAAAGTCTTTCTAGTGCACAAGACCCTTCTTTTCCTGCCCTGGCCCCAGGCACACCCTGGGGGGTTAGAGACTGCTTTGTCTAAGGACAGAACCAGCCCCATTCAGGTGCAAGTGTCAACTCCTCCCACCACTCTAGTCCAGGAATACCCATCAGTATATGCAGGACAGCTCAGCGCTCTTTGTGCGGCTGTCTAGAGTGAATACACAAACAGCCCGACTGTCATCCTGGCCAAGACGTCTATCCCACAGCTATGCAGAGGCACAGAATGGGTAAGCAAGAGAATCCCTACTTTCTAAAAGTGGCAATTTCAAACTTACAAGTTAAAAGCGCACCCACTGCCTTGGGCATACCTTAGGGGTGACTTACATGTAATAAAAGGGAAGGTTTGGGCCTGGCAAGTGGGTTTACTTGCCAGGTGGAACTTACAGTTCCAAACTGCCCACACAGTGACAGGTCTGAAACATGTTTACAGGGCTACTCATGTGGGTGGCACAATCAATGCAGCAGGCCCACTAGTAGCATGTGATTTAGAGGTCCTGAGCACGCACTGTGCACTATATTAGGGTCTTACAAATATGCCATTCATGGATAAACCAATTACCAATGCAGTTTAGATAGAGAGCACTTGCATTTTAGCACTGGCCAGCAGTGGTAAAGTGCCCAGAGTCCTGAAGCCAGCAAAACAAATTCAGCATAGGATCGAAACAGGGGGTCAGAAGTCAAAAAGACGGTGGAAACCATGCCAAGGGCTGACAGGCCTAACAACAATCTAGAAGAAGATGACTTAGGAATGGACCATAAATCTACACCTTCTGCAACGTCCCAGGAATCGAGAAGTGGTTTCTCTCCATAACTCCAAGATCTTGGTGGCTGCGAAACTGTGTCTCGTCAATGGTCTTCTGGTAGTAAATTTAGAACTGGGAGGGGCTCGCAACAAAGAGACAAATTGAGATCACCATTGAGGTTCTTATTTAATATGCTATTCCTTTTTTACAAAATACTCCTTTTTTAACTGGATTAAAATTACCTTCTTCTTCTCCTCATCCTCTTATTTACTCTTCTTTCTTTCTCTCCTATTTTTCTTTTCTTTCTTCTTCCTAATTGCTGATGCTGGTCCTGAAGTATAGTATCTTTCATGTTATGTGTTTATTTGACATATATATTATTGTTATTCTATTGGCATCTTATGTGGAAGATTTGAATCAATCTGTCAATCAATCAATCATCCATTTGTAGAGCGCGCTACTCACCCATAGGGTCTCAAGGCGCTGTAAATAGATTGCCTTATACTCCTAACTGATATACGTTTATTATATTTGTTTATATGCTGAATGTTGGTGTTGTTTATTTACAAGTCTTACAGTTGTGTGCTCTTTTCTCTCGCACTGCCTTATACACTTTACCCCAGATAAAAGTTTTAAAAGTTTGCAAAGTTCAAAACGTGTACTATTTAGTCTGAATACTTGTTGGACTGATTTTTTTATATTTCTTGTTCTGTTATAATATAAGCTCTGCGCTGTATCTATTTTTAAATCCCTTCGACATTGATTTTTGTTGCTCCAAAATCATTTCACGCTCATATTAACATTACATTAGTGTACATCCATTTAAATCTTCCAGTTACCTATTGTTCATAACTCACTATTTTTTCTCATGCAACCCACTCCTTCAAAATCTTTGCAAATTGTCTCCCTAAAGGTACATGCATTGACACATTTTATCAAACGGAAGAAGATGCTGACTTAAATTGGCTATAACAAACTGGATGTAGCCTTACTGCAAGAGACACATCTCACATCTTTAAAAAGCAACAAATTAAAACGTGATTGGATAGGTCAACTAACTCATGCAAGTATTACCCCTAAAAACTCTGATAATACGCACACACCATCTAGGAAATGTGGAATTCCTATTCTACTTAGTAGGCACCTACCTCACGAAATACTACAAACAAAGGAAGACAATGAGGGTTTGTTATATTTTTGTCAAACTCCAAATGTGGAACACGTTTCTAATAATGGGACCAATATATACCCCTACAGACTCTAAACTTACTTTCATATCACAATTTAGTAGATTATTAGCAGAATTTGGAAATACATTTGTGCTGATTGGAGGAGACTGGAATGTCACTATTAATCTGTTCATTGAGAGATCTGGTAAACCAGATACTCAACGTAATAAGGACAGAAATATGTTATTAACTGTTACTCTTTGCAAGAACCGTGAGAATTATTACATCCAACTAAGAGGGTTTATACTTTTACCTCTTGTCTCCATTCTATACATACAAGAATTAACTATTTCTTGACCTCCTCTTATGCTTTACAATTAGTAACTGATGCTCAGATTGTTCCCTGTGGTATATCGGATCACAATTCTATTGACATCAGTAGTGAATTACAACTGTCACGACCCCCAAAATCTCCCTGGAAACTTAGGGCCTCATTATGAGTTTGGTAGGCAGCGGAGGCCGTCCGCCAAACTCTTTGGGCCGGAAAACTGCCACTCCGGTTTTCTGCTCACTGGCCCTATTAGGAGTTTCCCACTGGCCCAGCGGGAAACTCACCACAACATTGACACCGGCTTGTAATCGAATGTTGCGGTGCATCGGGTGCGACAGCATCCATCACGCTTTTCACTGCCTGTAGTTCATGCTCTTAGCATGGGCAGTGCATGGGCACCCATGGGGCCCCCCGGCACCCCGTCTCTGCCAGCCTTTGCATGCCATGCAAAATCTGGCGGGCCCAGGGGTCGTAATCCCCAAGGCAGCACTGCTAGCAGCGCTGCCCTGGCAGATTAAGACCGCCGGCACTGCCAGGCCATCGGCTGGCCTAAAAGTGGTGGTGCCGGCTGTCCGACCGTGGCGCTCTCGCCATGGTTGTAAAGTGGAGGTCGGACCGCCACAGTCATAATGAGGGCCTTAATCTTTCCTCATTTAAAACTCAAGAGAAACAAGTATTGTGTTCCTACATGGAACAGTTTTTTTAGGAGAAACGATGTGAGACCTGACAGCCTTAGGTGGTTATCTCCCAACTTTTTGCCTGCCTCCCTCCACTTTTCTAACACTGTTTTTGTTGGGTTTAGGACTCTGCACACTTTACCACTGCTAACCAGTGCTAAAGTGCACATGCTCTCTCCCTTAAACTAGTAACATTGGTTCATGACCAATTGGCATATTTCATTTACTTATAGGTCCCTAGTAAAGTGCACTACATGTGCCCAGGGCCTGTAAATTAAATGCTACTAGTGGGCCTGCTTCACTTATTGTGCCACCCACATAAGTAACCCCTTAAACATGTCTCAGGCCGGCCATTGCAAAGCCTGTGTGTGCAGTTTCACTGCCACTTCAACTTGCCATTTAAAAATACTTGCCAAGCCTTAAACTCCCATTTTTCTACATATAAGTCACCCCTAAGGTAGGCCCTAGGTAACCCATAGGGCAAGGTGCTATGTAGGTAAAAGGCAGGACATGTACATATGTGTTTTATATGTCCTGGTAGTGGTAAACTCCTAAATTCATTTTCCACTACTGTGATGCCTGCTCCTTTCATAGACTAGCATTAGGGCTGCCCTCATATACTTTTGGAGCGGTAGATTCTGATCTGAAAGGGGTAACCAGGTCATATTTAGTATGGCCAGAATGGTAATCGAAAACCCTGCTTATTGGCAAGGTTGGATTTTATATTACTATTTTAGAAATGCCAATTTTAGAAAGTGAGCATTTCTCTGAACTTAAAAACTATCTGTGCCTTACAGCCTGTCTCCAATCAACATCTGGGCTGGGCTGGTTGGCAGCTCTCTTGTGCATTTCACCTAGACAACCACAATCACAGGACACTCAGTCACACCTGCACTCCTCTGCATATTGAATGGGTCTTCCTGGGCTGGAAGGGTGGCGGGCCTGACACTTACATTTCAAAGGCCAGTGGCCTGCCTTCACACAATGGACTGCCAAACCCCCTACTGGGACCCTGGCAGACAGAACTAGACTGAAAGGGGAACTTGTGCACTTCAAAACCAATCTTAGAAGTCTCCCTCACTTCAAAGCCATATTTTTGGGTATTTAAACTGGATCTCTGACCCCACCAACTCAGACACTTCTGGATCTACACCTGCATTCTGTCAAGAAAACTGTCTGGCTGCCCAAAGGACTCTTCTGAACTGTATTGCTGAGAAGGACTGCTGCCCTGCCGTTGCCCTGTTGCCCTGACTTTGCTGAGAAGGACTCTGACTTCCCCAAAAGAGCTCTCCAAGGGCTTGTATTGTATGGGCTTGCCTCCTATTTTCTGAAGTCTCAGGGCCAAAAACACTTCATCCCTTCAAAGACACTCCTTGTGTGTCGAAAACTGATGTAACGCCTGCCGGAAACGATGCGAAGCCTGCCGTGCGACTGAGGAACCACCGCACAGCCGACCAGAACAATGCAGCCTGACTTCCCAAGTGGAAATTCGACGCCACGCCTGCCTTGTAACAGACGATTTAGACGCATTGCCTACCGGATTAATGCAGTGCCCATGCCTTTTTCCAGCATGTCAAGGATTTTTCCCGCATTGTCCTCTGCCATCAAAATATTCCCACTCCAGAGTGAGGTACCAAGACTGCGCGTCGAAAAATGACGCAAAGCCCTTGGAGTGTGAAAAGAAATGATGCATCAACTGTGTTGCGCCACAGAATCCTACGCACACCCTATTTTTCCACTCATCTCTTCCTCTGCGGTCCCTGCGCATTGTTATTTTTGACGTATACCAGGTACTGTGTCTAACAAAGAGACAACTGTTAATTTCAAAGGATTAAGACTATTTCAAATCTTTCAATAGTTATATTTCAACTTGTGCCTATTGGATCTTTGCCGTTTTGACCTTATTTTATTCAGATCAAAATTATCTATTTTTCTAAACCTGTGTGGTGTATTTTTGTGGTCTTTTCACTGTGTTACTGTGTCATTTATTGCACAAATACTTTGCACATTGCCTTCTAAGTTACCAGAGGGCGGGCACAGGATAATTTGGATTGTGTGTGACTTACCCTGACTAGGATTGTAGTCCCTACTTGGACAAGGGCGTAGTCCTCTGGCATCTAGAGACCCTATTTCTAACAAACAAACACTTGGTATCTACTGCACACATACGTTTGGGTGCTGGAAAGGCTGTATTAAGAGGGATGATAATGAGGGACACTGCCCTTGCTAAAAAATGTACAAATGCTACCAGAATCACACTGGAAAAGGAAATCTTGCTCCTTACCTCGATCTATTCTCAAACTCACTGCTCAATAATTTTAGAAAAATTACTATCAGCAAAATTTGACCTTAATACCCTTTATACCTCTTATGCAGAAGAATGTTTATTAGCTTGTCAATTACAACAACACAAATGTTCGAAAACAATCCCTGCTGTTTGGCTCTGATAGCACTCTTCTTACACTCTCATCAGAGATTCTTTCTGAATTTCAGACATTTTATTAAACTTTATATACTTCCATTGATTGTTCAGATCATTCAGAAGAAACTGCCTTTTTCTCTACATGTAATCTCCCAAAATTGACCCGAAAAGGGAAACAAAAATTGGAGGGAGAGGGTACCACTGATAAGGTACTGAGGGCGATTGACTCTCTGGCTGCTGGTAAACCACCAGAGTAGGACGGACTTCCGAACAAAGTTTATAAAATTATTTAAACATATAGGCCCTCATTACAACCCTGGCGGTCGGTGCTAAAGCGGCGGTAAAACCGCCAACAGGCCGGCGGGAAAAAAAATTGAATTATGACTGTGGCAGAAACCGCCAACATAGACAGCCACTTTAACACTCCGACTGCCACGGCGGTACAAACAACCAGCATGGCGGTCACCGCCAACAGACAGGCGGAAGACAATGTACCGCCCACACCATTATGAGAGGCCAATCCACCACCTTTTCCAGGGCGGATTCAACGCAAACAAAAGCACGGCGGAAACAGGACTTGGAAGGGAAAACGCTCACCTCTACACACCCCACGAGGAACCAGGACGCCACAGAGCTGGAACTCCACATACTCCCTGCAATTGTCTTCCTGCTCCTCTACCAGGAGCACGAACGACGGCGGCGACGACCACGGTGAGTACAGCACCTACGACACAGGGGAGGAGGGAGGGAAAAGAGAGTGACACACACACGCAACACACAACACCCCCACCCCACCCTCACCCACAACAACATACACAATAATACATGCTGAAACAATACAATTCCCCCCGTGGAAGAACACAAGGACAAAAGGAAATTATTTGAACAAATGTAATCATGTAAAATCCATTTGTCAAAAATATATATACACTATTAACAAATATGTACACCAATAATGCAAGTCCATGTACTGCACCTACATAGTTCGTGGACCACTGGGCCCAAAATGCATGCACACTCAATACCCTATCCAAATGGAGGGAACACTGCAGGGGCATCAGATCGAAAAAAAACAGGCACCTAAGGGGGAAGGGAAGGGGGGGCACCTCAGCCGGATGAGTGCACGACGCCAGCTCCAAGAGGGGGCTCCATGCCCATTGAGGTATCCTGGGGAGTGCAAAGCCACAGTCTCTCAAGTCTCTACAGTGGTTGGTTTGCCCACTGCTTTATCCTGGGGAGTGCAAAGCCACAGTCTCTCAAGTCTCTCCAGTGGGTGGGTTGCCCACTGCTTTATCCTGTGGAGTGCAAAGCCACAGTCTCTCAAGTGGATAACAGTCTCCACTGGTTCTGGAGGGGGCTTTGTGCCCAGAGTGCTTCATCCTGCCAAGGACTGAGGTAGTGGATGTGACACTTCACCAACAGTGGGGCAACATGGAAGCTGCCCATGTCCCTGGAACTGACCACCAGCCTCGTACGAATGACCACTGGGGATGGCAGCCATGTCTGCGGTGGTGCCACTGGCACAGGATGTGGAGTGGCCGCTGGCGGTGCTGGCGGCGGGCTTAGTAGCGGCAGTGCTTGCGCCGGTCATTGGGCAGCGGTGCTGGTGGGGGGCTCAGTGAGCGTGCTGCTGGCAGTGGTTTCCTGAGCGGCGGTGCTGGTGGGGGGCTCAGTGAGCGTGCTGCTGGCGGCGGTTTCCTGAGCGGCAGGGCTGGTGGGGGGCTCAGTGAGCATGCTGCTGGCGGCAGTGTCTTGAGCGGCGGTGCATGTGGCGGTGCCGGTGGCGGTCTTGTCCGCCGTGCAGGTTGGCAGCGACTTCCCTTTCTTCCTCTGGCCCTTCCCCACCTTGGATGGTGGCGCAGCTGTCTTGCCACTCCCAACTGTTGTCCTGGCTGAGCCCTTAGTGGCAGGTGTTTTGGCCTTCCCCCTCCGGGCTGTGGGCAACTTCTTTTGTTTTTGAGGTGGGGGAATGTCCTTGGCCTCGCTCCTTGGGACACTGGCTGCCCTGCTGCTTGGCGCACTCCAGAAGCCGGTTACTGCTGGCACCACTGTTCCCGGGGATCTGGTGGCTGAGTTGCTGGGTTGGGACCTAGAAATGTGGGCCCTAGGGGACGGAAGGGGTAGGGTAGGTGTAGGGAAGAGGTCAAGGTTTAACAGGAAAAGTTTTTTAGTCACACTGGGACGGGTAGATGGAGGGGGTTTGGGAGTGGAGGAAGAGGCAGTGGTTGTAGGAGGTGTTCGTTTGCTGACTTTTGGTGAAGGTGCATGGGCTGGAGGCTGTCATGAGGTGGATGGCTGTTGGATGGGTATGTGACTGCGTTTGTGTAGTTTGGGAGGAGGGCTCACAGACACACTGGGAGAGGACACAGGGGATGTGTGAATGGTAGTGGGGTGGTGAGTGCACGTGAGCGGTGTGTGGTGATGGGCGTGCTGGTGATGGAGGTAATGGCTGAAGATGTAGTGCATGCAGGTGGGAATGGAGACGTGACAGGGAGGGAGGAGGGAGACGTGGAGGAGGGGGACACAATGGAGGCAGTGGATGTTGGTATGTGTGCATGGGGATGGTGCATGTGTGAGTGCCTGTGGGATGTGTGGTGCTTATGTTTGCCAGAGCTACCCTTGTGTGTTGAGGTGTGTGGATGCTGGTCTGATGGTGTGCTTGGGATATGCTCAGGTACTGGGGATTGGGTCTGGGTGGAGGAAGTTGGAGGGGGGAGGTTGGACACAGGGACAATGGCTGCCATCAGTGCTGAGGCCAGAGTCTGAAAAGCTCACTGTTGGGCTGCCTGGCCAGAATGAATTCACCCTCCAGGTATGCATTTGTCTGTTGCAACTGCCGCTCTACACCCTGGATGGCATTCAGAATGGTAGACTGCCCAACAGTGAGGGATCTGAGGAGGTCAATGACCTCCTCACTGAGGGCAGCAGGGCTGACTGGGGCAGGGACTGAGGTGCCTGGGGCGAAGGAGATGCCCACCCTCCTGGGTGAGCAGCTGAGGTGCACGCTGAGGGGCTGCTGGTAGGAGGGGTGGCAGCTGTACCTGTAGATGCGGGGGGCACAGAGGGGCCCGCCACCGCAAGGGAGCTCCCATCAGTCGGTGTCGCTGGTCTCAGCTCCTGTCCCCGCCATGGAGCTCCCCTCGCCCTTCATCCCACTGGTGAATTCGGAGTCCGTTGTCTCGCCTTCCAGGGCCATGTGGGATGCAGGTCCCTCCTGCTCCGGTGCCACTGCTCCTCTGCCTGATGATGCTATCGCACACAAGAACAGGGAGACCACAAAGAGGGGGGGGGAAAAAGTAGAAAGACATGTTCAGTGCATGCAATACCGCTACCGTTGACGGACACTACAGACACAGCAGCCCTCTGCACTACGCAATGCACTTAGAGTTCCCTATTTGATTACAGAGACATGGGGTACAAGGCCTATGCCCGATTGCTACACACATGCAAGTCACAGGAGCCTGACTAGGTGTAGATGGCTCTTACCACTGGTGGGGATGGGGTACCACTGAGCCTGCCTCACAAAAGGTACGTGCCTACAAAGCTCGCTCTAGCCTAGGGGAACCCACAGCCCATCTCCCCCACCCAGACACCCCCAATGCGCGCTGAATCAGATGGATGTGAGTGTACTCACCCCCTTGTGGCTGCTGTGATGCCCTCAAGCGCCCATCCAACTCTGGATACACCACCGCCAGGATCCGGAACATCAGGGGAGTCATGGTGCAATGGGCACCCCTCCCACGTTGGGAGGCCATCCCCAGCTGGGCCTCCGCCGTCTTCTTGCTCCAGCGGCGAATGACCTCCCATCTTTTCCGGCAGTGGGTGCTCCGTCTGTGGTGGACCCCCCAGGGTCCAGACGTCCTTGGTGATGGCACGCCAAATATCCTTCTTCTGGTGGGTGCTGACCTACAGGAATAGTACAGGGGAAAAGGAAAAACTATAACCGTCCAGACCGTCACAGTCATTGGCCCACGTTCCCACCCTTGTCCTGACGCACATCAACTTACCGACGTTTCATGCACACCTCACCCCCCCCTTTCTCCCATCCACACCACTCCAAACAGGCATTTCCCATACAGCATGCTCACAGTGTAATCACCTGTTTGTCTGGAGGACCGTAGAGTAGCGTGTACTGGGGGAGGAACCCATCCACTAGTTTCTCTAACTCCTCCAATGTGAAGGCAGGGGCCCTTTCCCCAGACACTTGAGCTATCTTCGCTTCCATACTGAGGTCACAGCAGCACTTGCAGTGTAGGTCTTCTCCTGTCGAAGATCAGGTATCAAGTGAGTGCACAGAGAGAAAATGGCGGTCACGTCCGCGGTGGTGCGTACCGTCACCGCCGGCATACATCGTCATTGGCTCCTGGGACCCATAGGGTCCAATGTTAACCAATGCAGGATTGCGCCGCGGTCTTCGACCGCCTACCGCGACGGTGTACAACGCCAGCGCAGTTACTTGATACCCCCTTGTCCCAACTTACAGGTCAGGCAGCCGCCAATTCAGGGGGCCACATGGCATCAATTTAAAATGCGTCACACATATCTAGGCCTTGCATACACACTAAGACAGGCACATAGCGGATTGATAAATGTGTGCAATAGATTTGTTTATTTCGTACCTCAGTGTTGGCTGGCTCTGTGCTCGCTGTTCTTGTACATAGGGCACGTCTGTTGGGGCAGGTGAGGAGATGGCGGCATCCTCCGGTGTACAGACCGCTGGTGGACCTGTCGACAATGGAAGAGCGACATGTAATTGTCACCTACAGACTTGATAGTGCCACAATCCATGAACTGTGTGCCCAGTTGGAGCCAGACCTGATGTCAGCTATCCGCCATCCCACAGGAATCCCCCCTTTAGTGCAGGTCCTGTCAGTACTCCATTTCCTGGCAAGTGGGTCCTTTCAAACAACAGTGGCCATTGCATCAGGGATGTCCCAGCCAATGTTCTCTAACGTGTTGTCCAGAGTGTTGTCTGCCCTGCTGAAACACATGCGCAGCTACATCATGTTCCCTCAGGTGGAGGATTTGCCTACAGTGAAAGGTGACTTCTATGCCCTGGGACATATTCCCAACATCATAGGTGCCATTGATGGGACACATGTGGCATTGGTCCCCCCCCCAGGAGTGGACAGGTGTACAGAAACCGGAAGAGTTACCATTCAATGAATGTGCAGTTGGTGTATTTGGCAGAATCGTACATCTCCCATGTGAATGCCAAGTTTTGTGGCTCAGTGCAGGACGCTTACATTCTGAGGAATAGCAGCATCCCTTATGTGATGGGGCAACTCCAGAGGCACTGTGTGTGGCTATTAGGTGAGGACAGGGACCCTATACAGTATGAATAGTTGTCTGGGGCTGGGGTTATCCGTAAGGGTTAGTGTGTGTCTAACAGTTGTCCCTCAACATTTGCAGGTGACTCTGGCTACCCCAACCTGTCATGGCTACTGACCCCAGTGAGGAATCCCAGGACAAGGGCAGAGGAACGCTACAATGAGGCACATGGGTGAACTAGGAGGGTTATAGAGAGGACCTTCGGCCTCCTGAAGGCAAGGTTCAGGTGCCTCCATATGACAGGTGGTTCCCTCTACTACTCACCAAAGAAGGTGTGCCAGATCATCGTGGCCTGCTGTATGCTGCACAACTTGGCTTTGCGACAACAGGTGCCTTTTCTGCAGGAGGATGGTCCTGAAGGAGGTGTTGTGGCAGCTGTGGAGCCTGTGGACAGTGAAGAAGAGGAGGCAGAAGAAGAGGACAGACAACAGAAACACAGTGATCCATCAATACTTCCAGTGAGACACAGGTAAGAAGACATCACTGCCTCCTACATCTGATACACTAGTTATACCTCTCATCTGTCTGTCACTTTCACCCAGTGTATGGATCTGATTTGTCACTTTCCCTTTCGATTTCACAGATGTGGGTCCCACTGTGTGACCTCTGCTGTGTTACCTCGTGGACTAGAGCTGTGTGACATAGGTATGTTGACAATACAATGGACATTGCTATTTCCCTCAGTTATTGCAAATACACATTTGTGAAAGCACAGACTGACTCCAGATTGTTTTGTGATTTAAGGGTGTTTATTTAAGTGCTAAATAGTGGAGGGTGTTGTAAAATGGTCAGGGGTGATGGTGGAGGAATGTCCATGGCAGAGTCCAGTCTATTAGTCTCACAGGTGCATTGTCCAAAGGGGCATAGGAAGTGGAGCTGGGGCAGTTTAAGGATGGACAGGGTGACAAAGTGGGACAGAAGGATGACATTCAGGGTGGTCTCATTTCTTGGAGGGGGTCTTGGCATTGTTCTCTGTCTTTGTCCTGGATCTCAGGGACCGCTTGCGGGGTGGTTCTCCATCTGCAGGGGGTGGGGTGCTGGTGTCGTGGTCCTGTGGCGGTGCCTCCTGTCCACTAGCGCCGGCGGAGGTGGTGGGCAGTTCATCGTCCAGGCTAGTGTCAGGGGCCCCTTGTTGTGCCACACTGTCCCTCCTGGTGTTCAAGAGTTCCATCAGCACCCCTACAATGGTGCCCAGGGTGGTATTGATAGATTTGAGTTCCTCCCTGAAACCCAAATACTGTTCCTCCTGCAGCCGCTGGGTCTCCTGAAACTTGGCCAGTACCGTTGCCATTGTCTCCTGGGAATGATGGTACGCTCCCATGATATTGGATAGGGCCTCATGGAGAGTGGGTTCCCTGGGCCTGTCCTCCCCCTGTCGCACAGCAGCCCTCCCAGTTCCCCGGTTTTCCTGGGCCTCTGTCCCCTGAACTGTGTGCCCACTACCACTGCCCCCAGGTCCCTGCTGTTCTTGGGGTGGTGGGTTAGCCTGGGTTCCCTGTAGTGGTGGACACACTGCCACTTGACGTGTCCTGGTAACAGGGGTATGGGCCCGCTGGGTGGGTGCTGTGGTGGTGTTTCCTGAGGGGGAAGGCTCTGTGGTGGCCTGTGCCAGTGTGAGGGGAACCGACTTTCCTGAGGTCCCAGATGGGCCGTGCTGGTCATCTAGATCCAGTTGGGCAGAGCTGCTGTCATCACTGTGGGCCTCTTCTGGTGACGTTGGGTAGGGGTCCTGCAGGGGTGTAAAGACATGATTATTGCATCTGTTTGTGCCATGGTGTGCAATGGGTAGGTGACCCTGTACCCCAGTGCTTCCATTCCTGTGTAGGACCTTGTGTGATAATTGTTTAGGGGTCTGTGTGGGTATGTGTAGTGGCCATGCATTGGTGATGGGTGTCCATGCTTTGTTGTTGCATGCAGGGCCTGGTGTTGGGATGTGTGCTTTGTGATAGTGGGACATCTGTGAGGAGTTGGAGTGATGGGGGTGAGGGCGAGGGTGGGGGTATGTGATAGCATGCAGGTAGGGTGGGGGATGAAGTAGTTAAAGCTTTGCCTTACCAGAGTCCATTCCTCCTGCTACTCCTGCGAGGCCCTCAGGATGCAGTATAGCCAAGACTTGCTCCTCCCATGTTGTTAGTTGTGGGGGAGGAGGTGGGGGTCCGCCGCCAGTCCTCTGTACCGTGATGTGGTGTCTTGAGACCACGGAACGCACCTTCCCCCGTAGGTCGTTCCACCTCTTCCTGATGTCATCCTGTGTTCTTGGATGCTGTCCCACTGCGTTTCCCCTGTCCACGATTCCGCACCATAGCTCCATCTTCCTAGCTATGGTGGTGTGCTGCACCTGTGATCCGAATAGCTTTGGCTCTACCCGGATGGTTTCCTCCACCATGACCCTGAGCTCCTCCTCAGAAAACCTGGGGTGTCTTTGCGGTGCCATGGGGTGGTGTGGGTGATGTGTGAGGTGGTGTGTATTGTGATGTGTGGGGTGATGTTTTGGGGTGTGTGGTGTTTTGTGCGTGGATGTGCATGAGTGATGTTGTTGTGTGCCTCTGTATGCTGGTGTTGTCTTTGCTGTGCCGTCTCTTTGGCCTTCGTCAACATTTTTGGTAGTAAGGGTTTGTGGGTAATGTGGGTGTGTGTTTTATATTGTATTGGGTGTGTGGGAGTGGTGTGTGTATGTGTGTCAGGTGTGTGTATTTGGAATTGTCCAATGTGGTAGTGTTTTGTAAATGTGTGTGTATTTTGAGCGTGGCAGTGTGTACCGCCAATGGAATATCGCGGTTGAAAGACCGCCGCATGGATTCGTGGGTCGTAATAGTGACCTTTGGTGTGGCGGACTTGTGTGGGTGTCTAGATTTTGGCAGATTCCGAGCTGTGGGTTGTAATACCTGTGGTGGAATTCCGCAGCAGTGTGTTGGCGGTCTTCTGCACGGCGGTAAGCGGGATTTACCGCCAATGTTGTAATGAGGGCCATACCGTCCCACTATTGGTATGTGTATTTAATGAAACTTTGTGTCTGGGACATTTACCTTATGATTTTATAAGAGTTTGAATTACGGTTATTCCTAAACCAGGTAAGGACCCCTTAGAATGTTCTAGGTATAGACCAGTATTAATTTAGACATCAAAATTCTTGCTAAAGTATTGGCACATCGCCTTGGTTCAGCAATCACCTCCTTGATACATCTTTCTTAAGTTGGATGTGTTCCGGTCAATCCTCCACTAATCATTTTTGCACTGTTTTGCATGTATTGTGGCAATCACAGAAAGGTAAAGATGAGAATGTTCTTGTCAGGGAGTCCGGATCCTCTGGGTTTGCGCCTGTTCCCAATATGTCCACCTCTTGGCAGCTCCAAACTCTACTAGCCATTATAGCACAGAGTTAAAGAATGGCCAAGTGGGGGATGGGGTTTTAGGTTGGGAACAGCGGGGAAGGAGACCTGTGGAAGTAAAAGTTAAGAACACAATAGCCAGATTATTCACATTGACTTTCATAAACTTTGTTCATAATATCTATATACTGATAACATGAGTGATCAAGAGCTTTCCTATATCATGACCTTATTAGCTCTGAGTACCTGGAAAATAAATAAGGATTACGCAAGCTTTCATATGAGAGTTTTGTAGAATGCAGTTTTATGCTCTGAACCTTGAACTGACTCAAGTTATTTCTTTGAATAGAAACTACTTAATAACAGTAATCAATAATCACGTTAGTTTTCAGAAATAAACTGTGTTAGACTCATGAATGATACTGCAAGGACACACTATAACAGTAATCTATGAACACATTGGTTTCAGGAATAAACTCTGATAAGATCTTGAATTAACACATTGGATTTCAGGAATAAACTGTGATAAGCTCATGAATGATACTGCAAGGACACACTCTGTCTAGACTTTCAAGATTCAATTGCTTAGGAATTATTATACACTTTGAATATCAAACTGTGCATCAAGATTTCAATGTCTAGAAATGATCGCGCAATCTGCTGATCTGAAACACAAGGGCTAAATGCCAAGAATGACTCACGCACTCTGCCATTGATTCAACCATCAGGATTTAAATGTCAAAATACGATCGTGCACTCTGACGATCTGAGTTGCAAGTTTTAATTGATGCTGATTCGACCATCAAGGTTCAAATGTCAAAACATGATCGCACACACTGCCGATCTGAACTACAAGAGTTAAATGCCAAGAATGAATCATGCACACTGCTGCTGATTCAACCATCAAGGTTTAAATGCCAGGATATGATCGCGCACACTGCCGATCTGAATTGCAAGAGTTAAATGCCAAGAATGAATCGTGCACACTGCTGCCAAATCAAACATCAAGGTTTAAATGCCAGGATATGATTGCGCACACTGCCGATCCGAACTACAAGAGTTAAATGCCAAGAATGAATCATGCACACTGCCGATCCGAACTGCAAGTGTTAAATGCCAAGAAAACCATCGCTCACGCGATTTACCCAAAAGGCCCAAAACTCAAGTATTTCTGAAAACGGAGTCGGGGGCCTAACCCGACCTCCACCTTACCGCCCTGCTTGAAGATCACCAAGGAAATGAAGACAGGGCCTGGAAATCCTAGGTTGGCCGCCAGAACAGGAGCTCAGGAAAATGCTGCTGCTCTGCACCAAGACCTCTGAATAGTGAGCACGTGGAGCTGGGCTGGCTCCCTTAAATAGAGCCAGGCCCCGCCCAAGTACTACACCCAGCCAGGCTGCAGGAAAGGTTTCTAGAAAGGCTTAGAATATGGACCACACCCTAACCACACCCTAACCACACCCTGTAATCCTGCAGCAAAGTCTTGAAAATGAGCAATACATTGCAAACAGCATTAATGACGTTTCAATATGAATCTCTGCAATGCAAAAGGTTAACATACTGCATTAACACATAATGCATGAATTATTACATTATATAAGGATTGGCTTTTTGCATTACGTCGCCCCTGGAGCGCACACTGTCCTGATGTTGACATTTCTTCTTTCATTAGATGCTGAAAAAGCCTTTGACACCGTAGAATTGGGATATTTATTTTGCATGATGGAGAAGATGGGTTTTGGCAAAGACTTTCTTACATTAACAAGTGGTATTTATCATTTACCCACCACATCTATATCATGTGGTGGATTCACATCATCATACTTTAACATTCACTGCGGCACTAGACAAGGTTGCCCTCTTTTTCCATTATTGTTCTTACTGGCTTTGGAACCTTTCACTATAGCCACAGGATCTAATGCAGATATCAAGGGTAACAATGCTGCCACTTGGAAAATTTAAGCCTTTTACTATGCGATGATATACGAATGACTCTCACATCTCAAATATATTTTCAAAATGTTCAGGGTATAATATTAATTGGATTAAATGCGAAGCCCTATCACTAACCCCATTACTACTATAGCCAGTATAGACAGTCTCCCATTTAAATGGTTACATTCAAAATGTAAATATTTGGGGATTTTCCTTAATAGTGGCCTCAAGGATATGATTATGGATAATTTAAATCCTATACTTGACCAAACTAGAAGAGATTTTTTGCGAGGGACAATCTTAAACTTATCCTTATGGGGTAGGACACAGATTATAAAAATGAATATGACTCCCAAATGTAATAATATTTTTGAATAATTCCACTCTCCATCCTGAGATCTATCTTTAAATCAATAACATCCATGATTTCCCGTTTTGTATGGCATGGTGACAGACCTCGCTTAAGCAGTTCCAAATTACATTCTTCAACAGAGAAGGGGGCCTGTGTCTTACTTTTTTGAAATTGTATAGGACTGCACTATAGGCTCACTCTATTTACATATTTTCCACTCATAGAAATAACCCTTTTATGGGTTATGATGGGATGATCCATCCTTTGATACAATATAGATTTAGCAATTTATTACATCAAAAGATTGAGGTTTACGAATTCCACTAATCCTATTATTCATTCTTCACCATTAGTGTGGCAGATAGCACATAAGCTTATGAAAGCTCATCCTCATCTCCATTATGGGGCTCCATTATGGGATAATGCTGACATTCTATATAAGGGATCTGAACTCAATTGGCCTCTCTGGATTAAACATTAAATACATAAGATATTGATGTATTTATGCCAACTCACTCTGTCAAGTCATTCTCCAGTTTACAACAGGAATTCGATTTACCTTCATCACTCCTTAACAGATATATTCAACTAAACTCAACCGTTCCTCTAAGTATGACAAAAAGTCCTGGCATAACATTTAATTCTCCTACTGTACATTATATCCATACATGGAAGCTTTTTAAGGGTACAGTCTCCGGTCTCTATGCCATTCTTATTGATTCCTCTTTTTCTACTGAAACTTCCCATAATTTAAAATCATGGTGGTCCAAATGTTTGAATGTGGATTTTGAAGATGAGGAATGAGATACTATACTAGACAATTGTAACAAAGGACTAAGGGACTCTCACCTTAAATTCAATTATTGAAAAATACTACATTGTTGGCATTAGTACCTGTCTAAGTTACATTCAGCTAAAATAAGTCCTAACTCTCTTTGCTGGTGACGCGGGAATTCAGGTTGTGAAATTGTTCCTATAGTGTTGTAATGTCCATAACATTCATAAATTTTGGTTTCGGATTGAAAATTATTTGCTAACACATTCTTTTATTAATGTCTCTCTTTCAAACCTTCTATCACTTTTAAATAATTTTTTCAGAATTGCCACTGATTTCCGCTCTTGCCTATAAATGACTTTCTATTGCTCTTAGTTTAGTGAAAATTAACATTCTACGTTTTTGAGGTCCAATGTTATTCCGACTCTTCAGTCTTGGCTTGAAGATATGTTTAATGTGGCTAATTTCAAGAAAATGCTTTATAAACTGAATGATAATTTGGTTCTCTTCAACCATGTATGGGGTACTTTTCTAAATTCACTCTGAATTTGATTAGGTTTTACATTTGGGATGTCCGTGGGTTTACACTAGGGATTTTAAATTTGAATGTATATATTTCTTTATTTTGTTTTTTTGATATACATTTCTTATTCTTGATGTATTATTTACTTTATCAATGTTTGAAATAGCCATTATGGAACTAAATTTAATTTGTTTTTGGATTTTTTTCTCCATTGTTATTTTTTTTGCATATTTTATCCATGAACATAATGTTTTCCTATTTTTGGACTGATTTGTGAACGTTATTCATTGTTTAGGTACTTTTGAGAAAAAAAAAAAAAGAATTGTGACAAAAAAAGAGAGTGATCTAAATGTTCCAAAACATCAGTTTAAGCACCAAACAATAACTGACACTATAGTAAATCTAATGCTAACAAACATAATTTTGTAATGCATTTACTACTATCAGCAAGTAAAGAGCTGTAGGGACTACAAATATTAATATGTAGTGGTCAGGGGTGTTACGCAGGTCACTGCAGCCCCTGCAGCGCACAAGGACCCCAACTGATCTGGGTTGCCATTCAGTGAGACAGGGAGACTCAAGGGCCCCTCAACACATTCTGCAGTGCAGGCTCATAATTTTGTCTCATGGCACTGATGGGGATGTAATTTGTTTCTGATTATAACTTCCTGCTTATGGGGAGTAGGATTATGGGGGTTGCAGTGTTCTTTTAAGTGTGGTACAACATAAAACAAGAAGAGAGACTACATAATAGAGACTCCTGTATTGTAATAACACTGGGAGTGCCCTGAGGAAGTCTAAGGTTTCCTGTTTCCACCTGTAACTATGGCGCAATAATTGCTCCGACTCAATGTTATGTAGTAAGAGTTCCAAATAGTATACACTTCTGATGCTGACAGCTGAACTTACTAATACGTAACTGAAATAAACAGCAACTGAAACTACCAGCAGGTATCCTATCGTCATTGCACCATTTTCCTTTACACAAAATAACAACTGCCTCTCATTCAACCTCCTCATCTTCCCCATGACCTCAGACACACGAATACAAATGCAGCATACACACAACTGCAAATTACGAGCAGTGGATTCAACTCCGTAAAAAAAAAACAGCTCATCGAAGTCCTTGCAACAGCTGTACTGCAGCCTTATGCGTACTGTGGGCCTCATTTACAAGAATCTGACGCATCAGTTCAGATGCGTCAGATTTCTTGCGCTGCCCTACAACCACCTAACAACTCCATGAATGTGCTGTATTTACAACACAGAGCTCCTTGGTGCATGTTTTCACAGATGTGTCAGAAATTCTGACGCATCTGTGGTGCTAAACTGACGCTTTACTGGACTAGCATCAAACAAATGAGTCTATTCCAGCAATGCAAGGAAGGAAGATCCCATAGAGGGATTTAAGCTTTAAGCAGGCGTTAAAATGAGTCTATTCCAGCAATGCAAGGAAGGAAGATCCCATAGAGGGATTTTAGCTTTAAGCAGGCGTTAAAATTCTGGCACATTGATGACACAGAACGACAGAGTGAAATGTACATTTTACTGAGTCAGTTCTGTGTGGCTTTTCCTGAAGGGAACTCCTACCTTGCACACATTATACCTGGCTCAGGTATAATGTGACGCAAGGCTTTACAAATTGGCGCATTGAGCCCAGTGCATCAGTTTGTAAATGTAGAGCAGTAAAAAAAAGTACTGCTTGCACCACTGTTGCATTAAGAAAAATGATGCAACAGTGGTGCAAAGGCCTTGTAGATGAGGCCCTGTGTATCGTGTTTTTTTCTCTTGATCCTTGTCCATCTTTTCCCTTGTATAGTTCGTAGATTTGCAGTACACCCATAAGAAAAAACATTCCATGGTCACTTCCTGTAATAGAACCACTTTGTTGGCTCTTCAACACTTGAATGAATGAATGAATGAACTATCATTTGTAAAGCTCAGCACATTACCATTACAGGCATCAAGGCACTAAAGAGAGCACAGAAGAAGAAAGCACTTTTAACATGTTTCACTCTCTATCTTCACCTGATCGCTCAACTGTTTCATGGTTTTAGCTCTGTCATCTGGCAACTGGGGGCCATATTTACAAGACACATGGTGCACGCAGCACAGCAAGTGCCTTGCTGCGCCACCTTGCGCCACCGGGAAAGGGCAAAAATGCACTGTATCTACAAGATGCGGTGCATTTCTATCCTTTCCCCCTGCACTGGTGCACAAATTGCTGCCATGTGCCAGTGCAGGCACTCCTGCACAATAGGGGATTGTTGATAGGTGGGTCATTAGTTGTGTGGCCTGCACAAGTAATAGGTCCGTACGCGACTGCCACTGGGAACCAAACACCCCATTGTAGCGATTGACTCTCATAAGGTAGTGTTGCAGAGCAGTCCAAGGCTTACTAAAGGGAGGTGGTGTGGGCTAGTAATCCCCAGTCACGAGCACACAAGCATGACTCTTTGTAAATGATTGTCCAGTCTTTGTTTTTTCTTTTGATAAAGTAAAAGTACATATATTACTCAAACAAACACACGACTCAATACTATGCAACAATCTACAAATATACACAAAGTGGTGGAATCACTCTGGGATGACATTGTGTAATCTCTCATGTCTCCTCCAAGGGGGAATATAATCCAACAACCCACCTGGCAAAACAATCTACGGTGTCCCCCTGCAACATTTGAACATTTGACGGTAATGTGAAATGAACACATCTACATCTGCAATTAAGTACATCTATCTTGCCAAGAGATGGCTGTCGGTCTCATTATTCAAACTAGCATCAACAGGGAACATGCAGGAATATATTTAAGCAATTTAAAAATTAGGAGTACTTTTAGATTACTTTTGGATTACTTTCAAATTACTCTGGGTTAACAATCAAATTTACTGGTGAGTACATTGTGTAATACCAGCCTACAGCTCTAGTAGGCACAGTCCCACAAGCCATGACAAAAGTCCACATACACTTGTACTTTACCTAGCATTGGAACCCTTGGGGGGGGTTACCATTTTTTTGTCCCACCCTACCTAGGGTAGGGACACAAAATACGTTGGGGGGAGGCTGCGCTGCTCCTGCAGCTCCCCCTGTGCACTCGTTTGGTGGTACCACCATCGCCCTGGGGCCACCAACCACACGCTGGTTAGGGGCCTAGACCCCTGCTGGTGCCCCGCAAAGCATGCAGGGGCTGGCCACATACTAAATGAGCGGCTCTCCCGCTGAGGCGGGGAGAGCCACGGTGCGGCCGCAGCTGGTGTTCTGCCTGGGGGGTGCCAAGTCCCACCAAGACACCCCCACATCAGGTAAGTGCTCCCTCGTAGGAGGGCGGTGCAGGGAGCCCAACGCTGGCCGACCCCGCTGGCTCCCCGCACGGCCAGCACCTCCGTGTACTGCTGCGGGAGCCGGCCCTTTTCTGTGGTGTCTACCCGCTCCTGAGAGCAGACGCGTGCAGGGCTGCAGCCGGACAGACCGCCTGGGGGAGTGCCGTACTTGGCTTCTGCTGGGGCCCCAGGATAGGGTTTGGGACCCCAGGTTCAATCTTCACGGGGAGCGCGACGGCGCTCCCCAGCTTCTTCTTCGGCCGCTGAGCCCTTCCACAGCCAGCGGCCATCTTGAGGGGGTGCGCATCGGCACCCTCCCACTTATCCTTCTTCATGGGGGCCCAGGATGGGGTCTGGAGCCCTTTCCAACATGTTCACTTTACTTTGGCCACAGGTGGCCCCGTCATAGGGTCCGGGGTCCCTACCCACCGCAGCAGTGGGGGTGCGAGACAGTGCCCCCCCATCAGGCTGAACTGGCCAGGCCTCACGGGGCCCCAGGATGGAGTCCGGGCCCCTTCTTCCAGAGGGGGAGTGTGACGGCACTCCCCTGGCTCCTCTTCCTCCTGGGGCAGCCCCGGGCCCTGGCCCACCCCAGGGACACAGTCTGGAGCAGTGGCGGAGCCCCATGTGCTTCGTTGCTGCCTCTCGAAAGGTCAAAGGTCGCAATCCTTCCCTGGATATCTTGGGCCCCAAAGGACCGATTTTCATGATTCCAGCGTCGTTTTGCTCCTGGTGGCAAGCCATTGCCACCACAAGCACTCTCTTTAGGCCTCCTGGCCTAGAAGGGTCGCAGATTACAGGGAGCCAGTCCCACTGACTCCCTGCACTAGCCTTTCTTCTGGGTGTCCTCTTTTCCTTCTGGGCAGCGTGCTCTCCTTGTGCTAGCCCAGTCCTTCCCCCAACTAGTCCTCAAGGGGGGGTAAGAGGGCCAGTTTACCTGGCCCTGGCATTCACCTTGCTGGCCTGAAGTCCTTCAGGGGCAGAGTACCTGCCCCAGGGGCAGTCAGGGGGTTCTTCCTTCCAGTTGCACATGACGCCCGTCTGCAGTCCCAGTGTCCAGCAGTGAAGCACAGCCAAGAGACAGAGCTCTCCCCTGTGCAGGACCTTTTAAGTGGGGGCAGAAGTGTCCAGCAGGTCTGCACCTCTGGCCTATCCAGATGTGCCACATCACTTCCTTGCCCCGTCCTCTCCTTCCTACACAGTCTTCTGGGATAGCTCAAAATGGCATCATCCAGGAGTTAGTTGCCACATGTGCTCTGAAGGTTTCAGCCCCTCCTCACTGACATTCCTCCCAGGGCCTCTCCAGCCTGCTCCTGGCACGGAATTACAGCTGGCTGATTGATGCAAGGCCCTGCTCAAGCAACTGGACAGAGCAGTAATTGGCCCTAATCCTGAGCTGAGTCAGAGAAAGATGACATCCCTGAATGACCCATAAGTTGTACAACCTACTGCATCATTCTTTTCTTACAGGTTACAGTGTACCTTGGTGTGACTCCAGAGATCTGGAGTTGCACCCTAGGACATCATTTCACATTGACATTTAATGGAGTATCCCCACAATGCAAATACATTAAGCACACTGACATTGGCATTTAACGGAGTTTCCCTACAGTGAAAAGACAGTACGCACACTGTCTCTCCCTCACATGTGTACGCCCCTCTCATGAGGCTTACTCCAGGTCACCACTCACTCTGCATAGTTTCTCCTGCACCAGGCTTACCTAAGCGCAGTTTTTTGGGCTGCGCACACCAGGATCCTCCTCCCACAGCCCTCACATGGGTGCACATCATGATCACATGTAACCCGCCCGGGGCCTCCTGCCTTTGCTGCGTCACAGCAGCCTTTCCTTTGCATGGCGGCACCAGCGGTAAACACGCGCAGTCTGTTTTACCATGTGTTTACTGTGCGTGAGGCTCCCTTGCAGTAAAAAGTCAAAAACCAGGTGGTCAAAAAGCGAAAAATCAGGGCAGACCTGATGGTGAGAACCCTCCTCTCACAGGGATTCAAGTGGTTTATATGTAACTCCTGTGCAGAAATTTTATGGGTGTGCAATCTCTTGAGATGGTGAAAATCAGTCGCTTTACAGTTTGCCACCGCTGCAGCTAAAGTGGGTGTCATTTTAAAAAAATATCTTTTTTTGCACGTCGTGGTTTTTAATTTGTATGATAGTTTTGCGGAATGCGGCATCCAGATATGTAAAGTTATGTAAATGGATTGATTGGTGGATCTTACAGAGCATGCAAATCCCCTAAAACAAGTGTGTCCCGGCACTATCAAACTAGATGGAGAAACGGAGTAGCGAGCTAGTAAGGGAATAAATATGTTTTCAACGACTTGCAAAACGCAAGGACATTTTCCAGTTACAGGGAAGCAAAGGGCAGAAGGCTCAAGTATTTGGGATACTGGAAATGCTAATATTGCCTTCTTCCAAAGAGATCTATAAGTGGAAAACCGAGTACTGACTTGAGCCTGATAAACGCCGTCATTCACTACTGCAGAAAGTGTCAGTGTTCCCCTCTGAAAATGAAAAAAAAGAAGGGCGGGTGGAGCCGACGATTCCTGTATAGTCCAAGTAAGGTTTCCAGTAAGGAATAAAAGGTATTACGAGATGAGCGAATGACGATAATAAAACAGAAGTCAATTAACTTAAACTCATTTCGTGACAAGAACCACCATAAAACGTAAAACCGGGAGCAAAGATCAAATGCAGATTTTGATCAAGTCATTAACATACTTTCATCAAAATACTGTGAACGAGATCCGGCTGTAAACAGTGAACTCAAATCTGCAATTCATATGGTGCAATAATAAACCAAAGCGCATTGCACATCATAAAAATAGCTGCTCTCAGCGCTCTGTCCAGGTAGACAGTTTTCCTTCACAGGACCAGAGGGGGGCGTGAGAAGAATATCTTGACAACTTTTGGCAAAATGTCTATCTTGTTAGAAAGAAGACTGTAGTTTATTATTATAACTCACCCTGATATCTTTCTGATGGATTAAATGAGAAAGAAATCAATCCAAACACTACTCTGCTAGCCATCTGGGAAAGTGAACTAAATTAACGTTGGTTAAATTGAATCACAAGCTTCTGTGATTAGGCTAGATATTGAAGTGTGAGGTCATATATGTGTGAGGGTGCCATATCAAAATGACAGTGCCTTTCTAGGAGTTCATATAGATGAGAAAAGATGTTGGTCTAAGAAGACAAAATGTAGGGGGTCATTCTAACTCTGGCGGGCGGCGGAGGCCGCCCGCCAGAGTTCCCCCCTCCAGAATACCGCACCGCGGTCAGAAGACCGCTGCGGTTATTCTGGGTTTCCCACTGGGCTGGCGGGCGACCGCCAAAAGGCCGCCCGCCAGCCCAGTGGGAAACACCCTTCCCACGAGGAAGCCGGCTCCGAATGGAGCCGTCGGAGTGGGAAGGTGCGACGGGTGCAGTTGCACCCGTCGCGAATTTCACTGTCTGCAATGCAGACAGTGAAATTCTTTGTGGGGCCCGCTTACGGGGGCCCCTGCAGTGCCCATGCCATTGGCATGGGCACTGCAGGGGCCCCCAGGGGCCCCACAACACCCCATACCGCCATCCTGTTCCTGGCGGGCGAACCGCCAGGAACAGGATGGCGGTATGGGGTGTCTGAATCCCCATGGCAGCGCAGCGAGCTGCGCCGCCATGGAGGATTCAGAAGGGCAGCGGAAAACCGGCGGGAGACCGCCGGTTTTCCTCTTCTGACCGCGGCCAAACCGCTGCGGTCAGAATGCCCTGCGGGGCACCGCCAGCCTGTTGGCGGTGCTCCCGCCGACCCTGGCCCCGGCGGTCAAGGACCGCCGGGGTCAGAATCACCCCCAAAGTCTTAAAGCCTGAACCTAACCTTTGGACACACATAGCACAGAAGCGTATTGATGCAGCATGAAAGGCTGAGTCATGTTTGTAAAATTTTGTGGTAATGTTGATAAGCCGAGTCAAGAATACAAAGAAAATTAAAAAGAAAAGCGGCTTTGATCTAATTTTAACAATATTCTAATATTCCTCCCTTCTTTTTGCATGTAACACCTGGCTGGCGTCACTGTCAGACCCTAATCGTGGCCAGAAGGTAAGCAGGGAGGTTCCTGGGCATCTATCGTTGAGGTTAAGGTCATTTGCCTCTGATGTCAGTGGTCCATCCTACAATAGCTCAGCCAAGCTAGGCCAAGACCAACCATTCAGTATTTGACTTTCAATGGTAGCGATGGCGAGCAGTCACAGGCTTCCAAGACAGGTACTGTGAGGGGTCCTTGAGTTCAGGGCTCAACAATCACACAACAGTGCAATAACTGAATGTCCAACTTAGTGCATACCTTTGAAGAAAGAAAAGTACTTTAATACACACTATAACATGGAAGACTTGATCCCGATACAAAACAGGTGAGCACTGGGCAGGCATGTTCTCTGAGAGTAGTGTGGCCATGCAAAGGCTGCTCTCCTTCCTTAAGAGTGGTCACACACTCCAGTTGATCTCCCTTTTAGTAGTGTGTCCACAGGCAAGCTGATTTCCTTGTGGACAACACAGTCATGCACAGGCAGGCCAATGTACTTCTGGCAGCTCCCAAGACACTATCGGCAACACTGAACACATGCACTTCCTCGTCCACATCAACAACAACTCCACCCTCAGAGGTACACTAATCTACAGACCACCCGGACCACGCCCGCCTTCTGCGACACCATCGCAGACAGCATCAGCCCGGACGCCCTCACCTCCACAGACTACATCATCCTCGGTGATTTCAACTTTCACTTAGAAAACCCACAAGACCACAACACTACCTCCCTCATAGACAACCTCAACAACCTCGGACTCAAACAACTGGTCACTGCACCCACCCACTCAGCAGGACACATGCGGGACGCAATCTTCAACTCAAGCCAACACACAGCCTACACCCACACCACCGAGCTCCTCTGGACAGACCACCGCTGCGTCTACTTTTCCTTCACCAAACCCCCCACACACTACCATCAACACACCACACCCTACTGCATGTGGGACAAGATCCCCACAGAACGACTAAACTCCCAACTGGCCCACAACCCCCCCCCCACACCAACGACCCCAACGCAGGAGCACACAACCTCTCCAAATGGATCACTACCTGCGCAGACACACTAGCACCCCTCAGAAAACACATCTCCACCCGCAACATCAAGAACGCCCCATGGTTCACCCCTGAACTCCAAGACTCCAAGCGCAAATGCCGCCAAGCGGAGAAAATATGGAGACTAGAACCCTCCTCAGCCAACTTCTCCACACTCAAAACCAACATTCGCACCCATCACCAACTCATACGCACCGCCAAAAGATCACTACAAGACACGCCTTGACAACAACTCCCAAAACAGCAAAGAACTCTTCACCATCATCAACGAACTTGCCAAACCCAAAGCCAGCAACATATAGCCCACACACACACAGCCCCTATGTGACGCCCTTTCCAACCACTTCCTCCACAAAATCCTGGACATCCACAACAGCTTCATATCACACACACTCACCACACATAACCCTCTCCCACCCAACTCAACCTCTCTCAAGACCCCCCACCACACTATCCACATGGACCCCTACCACACACGAAGAAACTGAAAAAACCATGAACTCCATCCACTCCGGCTCCCCCTCCGACCCCTGTCCACACCGCATATACAACAAAGCTAGCCCTACCATCGCCCCCATTCTCTACAACATATTCAACTCCTCTTTCGACTCCGCCTCCTACCCAGACCCCTGGGAGCACGCGGAAATTACCGTTCTTCTAAAAAAAAAAAAAAAGCCGACCCCGAGATCCTCTCCAACTACCGCCCCATCTTGCTCCTCCCGTTCCCCGCCATGGTTGCAGAGAAATTAGTCAACACTTGCCTATCCCACTTCCTCAAAGCTACCAACACCCTTGACCCCTCACAATCTGGGTTCCGCAAGAACCACAGCACAGAAACCGCCCTCATCGCATGCACTGACAACATCAGGACCAAAGTCGACAAAGGCGAGACCGTCGCACTCATCCTCCTAGACCTCTCCGCAGCTCTTGACACCGTCTGCCACCACACACTCCGCACACGCCTCCACAACATAGGAATCCGCCACAAAGCCTTAGACTGGCTCGCCTCCTTCCTCACCAACCGAACCCAGAGAGTCCACCTCCCACCCTTCCACTCCAACACTACCAAGATCGACTGCGGAGTCACCCAAGGGTCTTCTCTCAGCCCCACTCTTCAACATCTACATGATCCCCCTAGCCAACATTCTCCGAGCACACGGAATCACTATCCTCTCATATGCAGATGACACCCAACTCATCCTCTCCCTCACCGGCAACCCCACCAACGCCAAAACCAACCTACACGCCGCTCTCCTAGACACCGCCAACTGGATGACCACTAACCATCTCAAGCTCAACTCAAACAAAACCGAAGTCATCATCTTCAGCCCCAACAAAACCACATGGGATGCCTCCTTGTGGCCCACCGCCCTAGGCCCCGCACCCACCCCGCAACCCACGCACGCAACCTCCGCATCATCCTCGACCCCGCCCTCTTCATGACACAGCAAATCAATGCTCTAACCTCCTCCTGCTTCCACACACTCTGCACCCTAAAGAAATCCTTCAAATGGATCCCCCCAGAGACCAGAAAGACAGTCACCCACGCACTCATCAGCAGCAGACTGGACTACGGCAACGCCCTCTACGTCGGCACCACACTCAAACTCAAACGCAAACTCCAAAGAATCCAGAACACAGCCGCGCGCCTCATCCTTGGCCTCCCCCGACACGAACGAATCTCACCACACCTCAAATCCCTACACTGGCTCCCCATAGACAAGAGAATCACATTCAAGATCCTCATCAACGCACACAAATCCCTCCACAACACCGGCCCAACCTACCTCAATGAAAGAGTAAACTTCCACACTCCCACACGCAACCTCCGATCAGCCAACCTCGCCCTAGCCACAGTCCCCGGCATCCAGCACACCACCACAGGAGGCAGGTCTTTCTCCCACCTCGCCCCCAAAACCTGGAACTCCCTCCCCACCGACCTTCGCAAAACCAAAGACCTACTGGTCTTCAGAAAGAAGCTCAAGACTTGGCTGTTCGACCAGTGACCCTACTGGGCCCGCCCCCCCCTTCTCCCCAGTTCCCCCCTCCCCAGCGCCTTGAGACCCTCACGGGTGAGTAGCGCGCTCTACAAATTTATTTGATTGATTAATTGGTAATAAAGCCATGCGTAGGCCAATCTTTTTCTGGGCAGCAATGCTAGGCACAGGTTGATGATCTTCTGAGCAGTATGCACAGGCTGATTTTGACTCAGCTCATTGCCCAAACCGGGCTTTGACGTTTTCAGGGTACAACGTCATAATTCACACCAGAAGGGGGGGGTGGCCACACCTGCGGGCAAGACGCCCGCGCAGCAGTGAAACTCATGCACCTGAAGCACCTAAATCCTATTTTAACATGTTGCTTCCCCATATCTACTGCCATCACGGGCCCAAATGCTTTCTTCAGCACTTTTGGCAGGCCCAGGAGGAGCTAAATTCTGAAGTGACCCAGTGTGAGAGGCGCGGTGCTAGACCGTGTGTGAGGTAATGGCCGAAGGTGAGCCTGAGGCTGCGAGCTACCAAGCCCTGCCGGGTCGTGCTATCTGCCCCCCCACATTGAGAGCTTGCCGGCATTGAGCCCTATTGCAGGGCAACCACTCATGAGTGCAACTTCACCACTGCCTGGGATCCGTCAGATAGGGACCCAGAGGTGGCACCGCATAGGCCAGAGTGACTGGCTGAGTAAGTGAGAGGCTGATACTGCAACACGTGGGCTGCTATGGCCCAATCTCCACATGCACTGTGAGATTCTGACATTCTTGCACCCTATCTAACACGGGGGCGACTTCCTGACCAGCAGTGACTAGTGACACCCTGGGCAGCATCATCACTGCAAGGGGCTGCCCTGGCCTACAGGCCTTGTTGTGAGCCTCGCAAAGCCCGACTCCTATAGCGACAGAGTGTAGGTGGGGGGTGCACCTGTTTGCCCAACACTTGACATTGGTGGACTGGCTACCTGAACCCTGCTGCCCCCAGCACTACCATAGACTTCCACCAGCCCTTTACACTCCAACAGCAGCCACACCTCCCCTACGTGAGACGATATTTGCCAGAGGGGTCCACTTTTCACCCTGCTCACATTGTACCTATGATGTCCTAATTGTGGTGCTAGTTTTTGGGAGACCCAGGGCCTCTCAAGGACCTTGAGACTCTGTGCTCTCACTGCTATTCCTGCTCCTGGTGCTATCGCCCTCCCTTCCCAGTGATCGCCCATTTGGCCCAACACCACTTTGGACCTGCAAGAAACTGCAGTGCCGTTCCCGGCACTTAAAGAAAGGCCGCCAGGACTACTGCATCCACAGGCACCATCATCTGGCCTTGCGGGACAAAAAATCCCTAGTTTGGCCCCCACTGATTATGGGGCAAGGAGATAGAAAGCAGCGCAAACTCTCCTTCAAGCATGCTGGAGACTCTGGGAAGTCAGGAACGACATGGAGGGTGGGGCAACGGGAAGTGCAGACCAAGACCACTCTTCAGGCACAGTCACCATTATGGCAGAAGTCCATGCAGGGTTCTGCTCCATAGGTGCCAAGTTTGATACCCTAGTGATCAGAATAGACAGACTGGGGGAGCACCTTGACAGCCAGAATGTTCAGCTGTATAGCGTGAAGGAGCGAATCTCAACCTTGGAAGATGGGACACTGACGGTGCATATACTCAAAACCATTGCCATCAAAACTGAGGATCTAGAAGCCAGATCCCGCCACAACAACCTGCGCATCCTGGGAGGTGTGGAAATTACAGACACTGGCAGAATGGACCTCTTTGTTGAGTATCTCCTTTCAGATCTTTTCAGCTGACAAAGTTTCACCACAACATTCGTGGTAGAACATGCTCACTACTTGCTTGGACTGTGGCCATCAACTGGTGTTCCGTCGCACCCCATCACTGCCCGTCTCCAGAACATTTGGGATTGCAACACTGCACTCCACTTGGTGCACAAGACAGGAGAAATGCAACATCAAGGGTCCTGGTTCCCCTTCTTTCCTCACTACACTATGGCAGTGTAAGATGCTCATCTGAAATATGCAGAAGCCAAGATCAAACTAAGGAACCTGGGCCTGACACATGGCATACTCTGTCCGGCCCGCTTGCGGGTTGATTGCAAAGGCAAGGCATGTATCTTTGACACCCCTGCAGATGCCCTGGCCTTCTACAAACAATACAGCAAAGAAAAATCATCCCCCGCAGCACCACACCTGTGCACTCCTCCCTGGATGTGCAGGCAATGACCAGCACAGGTCTCTTTCCATCGGACTGATTTTCACCATAGCTAGATTCGGACTGCTCACCTCTTGACCCTCTCTGGCTGCTCTACATGCAGAAGTTCACCCTTTCCAATGCATTAGCAGCCCTGGCTTTAATCTTCTATTGTGACCCATTCAAAACTTCACTGCTTCATCTTTAAGCTGTCACAGGGACTCAAACACAATGGCGTTGTTTACCTCCTGAGGTGTACACCACATTGCAGACTATTGAGTTATTTGTATTTTTGTTTTTGGTAATGGGCTTGGGGATTCACTAGGTGGTTACTTGCCCAGTGTGGCTGGGGGCTGAGGGGATGGGGCACTCAGGGGTTCTGTTTCTGTTTGTTTGTTCAACTCACAGCAGACCATCCACTCAGCAGGGCCGGGCTGCGTCTATTTATATGACCATACTTGATGGCGATACATGACAATTGGGGTTCAGTAGCTGAACTCCCATTTCTATTCTGGAACATAAGGTGCATCAACAATCCATGAAAGGGCATATAGATGTTCCAGTACCTCACACACTATTTTATTAAAATTGCATTCCTGAGGGGCATGGCCAAGATGGCGTCAGATTGAGATGGGATTTTTAGTTTCTCTGCTGTCCTGGACCAGCAAAAACAACATCTAGTGGCATCCGGGCCCTGAGAGCCATGATTTCCCCCTTTGTATGACTACCACACAGCTCTGAGATCACGGGGGGCCATCATGGCTTTCATTGCCGCACGCCAAGAGCTATCAGGGTGAGCAGACAAATTGGATCCCATTGCAAAGAGGACGTCTGGGCCTGAAGATCAATCTGGAGTGCCAAATGTCCTGAGCCTGATGCTGCAGTTGAATGCCTGGATCCCACCGCAAGGGAGCTAGTGACTCCCTGAGTTGCCTTGCTATGGGGGCGGGGCATGCCAGACACACACCTGTGGCTTCTCCACCCAGCGAAGTCCTCCAAAGGAAGCAGCTGGAGGAGGAGCGATGACCCAAGGCCTGCTGCCATCACAGTGGTGACAACATGATGGCGCTATCCTGGTGGGTGCCGAGCACAGCACAGACAAGCTGGGGGCACTTCACTGGCTCCATGCCTCCTTGGAACAAGCAAGGGGAGGGTTTTATGTATCCATTTTAGCTATAGTTTTATACACGTTATTTTAGCAAACTAAGCCTGCCACTGTGCACTTTAACCAAGATATGTTTTATTTGAGCTTCATTATTTTATTTTAACGGTAGCCACATTTGCAGTCTTGTTATATTTTCTCTACCTAGCTGTTTTTCGCCTAGGTTAGCATTACGTTCTTAAACAAGACATTTCTTTCACTCTGTGCTTTTCTCAAGGCTGCATTAAAATAGGTTGCCGGCAAAAGTGGTACGCTTTGTCTCCAATGTTCACAGAAACATACACACTCTTACAAGGGGATCCTTTCTTGGAACATCAGATTTTTATTACAAAAACACTACGTTGACCCATGTACGTTAGGGGGAGATTCCAGCCAGATTACCACGACTGTATGCTGATTGCTTCGCTGCAGCTGCTTATGCAGACTACAGGCCTCTTGCTCAGTTATGAAGGATGATGTCTTCCCAGGGGAAACCTGAAGGGCAGAATTAGAGCTTAACATGCTGTGCTCTAACATAGCCTAGGTAGGAATTATCTCTACAAACTTTAGTGACAACATGGTAGTGTTATTTTTGTGTTTTACTCTCATTGTCACAATTTTAATCTTATTGTGCTTCATCGTCCTAGTTAATGCAATACATGCTTTATTATCTAAGATGCAGTTACTTCAATAAAAACCTCATTGAACTTTACTCTGCCTCTGATTTGTCCTCCCATATGTGAGACTAATGTAATTGATTTTGTTATGGTTCCCCCCACACAATGAGAGTTCCCTATCCAGCCCCCCTGCACAACACTGACCTTGTGACACCATTGCACCACTCGCAAGGTCCACCTCTCCCAGCGGGGTCACAGTGTTCACCAGTACTTAATGATCCATCACCCACTGCTCTCTTAAAATCTTAAGCCTCATTGTAGGTCGGGCCAATCAACCCTACCAAGCGTGCCACTGTACTATCGCATCTCAAGTGCTCGGACAGTCAAATTTGTCTCTTACAATAGACTCATCTCTTCCCTAACGATGTCACCCGGATGTGCTCTAAATGGTTCCTCCAGCAACTCTGGTCCTCCACATAGATGAAGAAGAGAGGTGTGGCTATGTTGGTGTCCAAAGCCTTCCCAGGAGAGATAATCACGAAAGTTGCTGACACGAAAGGCTGATTGCTTGCCTATAGGATGCGACGCAGCAACTTTCACTTTACAATTGCCTCTATTTATGCTCCTAACACGAAACAAGAGTAATTTATTACGGAAGCCCTAACCCCACTTCTAAGCACCGCTGACGCAGCAATCGTCATTGGTTGCGATCTCAACCTGGTCATGGACAATGATCTGGACAGAGGAACAATGTTCAAAACAGACCGGAGCCTTCTCCCATACTGAGCTCCAATTGCTTAAGGACTGTGGCCACATGGACAGATGTCGCGCTGCTCACACACACATCCATTACTCTGGGTCAAAGAAATCGTATGTACGTATTGATTGTTATCATATTTGTGATCAGTTTATGCTTGAGTGTAAAAGCAATAAAGTCAGAGAAGCTTTATGGTCAAAAAGTGACCCTACTTTAGATGAGGTATTGACAGTCGCCAAACAAGTTGAACACTCAATGTCATGCATTGAAGACTTTAAGAAGTCTAAAGGTACTCTCATTAATGTTCGAACTCTAGATACCAAGTCTAAAAATAAAAGTCAAGTAAGCACTAAAACAAAATTATTATGTTTTAGATGCGGATCTTCTACCCACCTTGCCAATAGCAAAGAATGTTCCGCACCTAATGTAGTTTGTAACAAGTGTGGGAAAAAGGGACACTTTGCTAAGTGTTGCAAATCATTTGCAAAATCTAAGTTCAAAATTCATGAAGTTGAATGTGATGAAAATCGTGATTTCATTCTTCAAATTGTAAATGATGTTAATTGTGTTTCCAATATTCATTGTGAATATCCTTCTGATTCAGTTGATGTGAATGGTATCACCATCTCTATGATGATGGATTCTGGAGCTAAATTATCTCTTGTGTCTGAAATTGATTTTGCTAAATACTTTCAAGGGAACGTTTCGCTTCAAGATCCTGATGTTACACCCTACAGTTGTGGAGGCAAACCTATAAAACTAAGGGGGTACTTTGATGGGACTATTGCCTTTAAAGGAAACAAAATGTTAGGTAAAGTTTATGTCCCTGTTATTCGTGATACCATTTTAAGCTGGCCTCATCAGAAAATGCTTGTTATTATTTTGAATCCTAATTCATTTCCACAAGTACAGAAGGTTGAAAAATTTGGGACAGAACTAATGAATTAATTTCCTGATGTATTGGACTCTAAAGTAGGATGTATAACTGGTTACAAACACCACATTTGTTTGAAAGAAGGTTATGAACCAGTAGCATGTAAAGTTAGCAACATTCCTTTTAGTTTGCAGGGAAAAGTAAAGCTAGAGCTTCAAAGGTTACAATCTGAAGGCATAATTGAGGAAGTTGAAGCAGCACAATGGATTTGCTGATTGTGGTTGCTACGAAGAAATCGGGGGACATTAGGTTGTGTGTTGATCTCAGGCATCTCAATAAAGCTGTCATTGAAGATAAATTTCCATTTCCAAATATAAACAAAATGGTCAGCTCTTTGGGTAATGCCAAGTACTTTACTACATTAGACCTGAGCTCTGCATATCACCAGGTTCAATTGTGTGAGCAATCAAAATTGTAAATCCCCTTTATCACACCTTTTGGTGTTTATAAGTTTAATAGGATGCCTTTTGGGCTATGTTCTACAGCTTTTGTTTTTAGAGACTTATGAACGAGACCCTTGGCAAATTAGATGGTGTCAAGTTCTTTCAGGATGATGTGCTTATCTTCAAGAACACTCTTGAGCAGCTCATTTTGAAGATCAGAGAGGTTCTGCAAATATTTTGTTCAAAAGGATTCACATTAATAGGGGAAAAACTTAAATTTGCTTGTCCAGAGATTCCATATCTTGGACATGTCATTTCTGGTGATGGTGTGAAGCCGAAGGATGATTTGGTCAAAGCAATAATTAATTTAAACGATCCAGAGAAAAAAGAAGATGTTCAAGCCTTTTTATGCCTGGCTAAATTTTACGCTAAGTATGTTCCCAATTTTGCTAGTAGTTCCTGCTGTATCAGAGGTTTGCTGAAGAAGGGGGCAGAGTTTGTTTGGTTGGACGAATGTAAGAGAGAATTTATTGAACGAAAGTGCCTCAGCAGCTTTCAGCCAAGTGTACCGTGCTGTATTATCACTGATGATTCAGATAAAGGATTGGGTTGTGTGCTTAAACAAATAAATGGGGGTAAGGAAGATACTATTGCGTTTGCTGCCAGAGCTCTGAGAGGGGCTGAATCCAGATATTCTACCATTGAAAAAGAGGCTTTAGCTATTTATTGGGCAGTCAAGAAGTTTAAGCAATTTCTTTGGGGATCACGTTTTGTTGTGCAGTCTGATCATAAGCCATTAAAGGAGATTTTTGATAAAAAAAGGAGTTGGACTGTATTTCTTTGCACATATGCAAGTGGATTGTTGGTCTCCATGATTTTCAATTTTCAATTTGCTGTTAAGTATGTTCCTGGATGTGAGAATAAAACCACTGATTGTTTGTCTAGGTTGAGGTTGGTGAGTTGGGATGTGAATGATGAACTGAGTGCGTGGTGGGTTGATGCTGATGTCAACGTTTGTAGTGTGACTGATGGTTGCATTTTGGAAAAAGAATGGTTGGAGGAATTACACAAGGATGAAGAGTTGGTAAATATAAGAGATTTGCTGTTATCTGGCAATACCTTGGTAGGTCGTGAGAATGGGGTAGTGTTATACAAGAATGCTGGAATTAGCTCTCTGTAGAGAATGGCTTAGTATTGAGAGCTGGTAGATTAATACCTCCTTCCGGTCTGCGTGAACGATTGATGTGTCTTGCAGATTCAGGTCATCATGGCATATGCAAGACCAAAGAAAGGTTGAGGAGTGCATATTGGTGGCCAGGTATGGATTTAGCTCTGGAGAGAAAGGTCAGAGACTGTGTGGAGTGCAAAATTTCTGCTAAAACTTTGAAGAGGAGGACGCATCCCATGGAACTGAGGGAGATTCCAAAAGAAGTGTGGGAAGAGGTTTTGTTAGACATTATGGGTCCTGTAAGTTGGGGTTCAATTTCCAAGTATGTTGTAGTCTTGATGGATGTTTTATCCTGTTGGCCTGAGGTTTTGATTGCTCAAGCTGTTACGTCAATGACGATCATAAAGTTTCTTACAGATGTGTTTGCCAGAGAAGGGAATCCCAGGTGTATTCTAACAGACAATGGGGTTCAATTTACTTCCAAGTTGATGTGTGATTTTTTGGTGTCAAGAGATATTGTGCATAAAAAGTGTGTATTGTACCATCCTGAATGTAGTGAGGTACTCATTAATCCAAAAGAATGGAAGTTCAAATTGCTTGGATTGAAAACAGAATTATGTTTATTTGAGTTTAAATCCAGGATAAGGAAACTCCATCCACAACAGCAAAGTCCACTCTCCAACGACCGTCTCAGGAAGGCTGGAATGTGACGAACATTCCGAGCTACTGAAACAGTAGCAGAAAAGGGGGAGAAGGAACATACTAACATATACAATGTAAATAAAGAAACATGAAATACAATGGAAAAACAACTATTAGTAAAATAATACACAATGCCACACAGATAAATCACTTTACCAGCCCTCCAGCTAGAGATTGAGGGACACACCACTTCACACCTGTAACACAGTTGATGCGGTGCACTGGGTCATTACAAACTACCTCAGCCACAACGATAATGGTCTGACGTCTCTCTCTTCCCTTTTGGAAGCTCTCAAACTTATAGTGCAAGGGGAATTGATCTCAATCCCAGCTGCAGAGAATGGGGCTCGCAGGGAGAAGAGATGCCAGTTGGAGTGCACAATATCTGAATGGGAGGAGATACACAAACGCACAGGGGCTCCTAGAGTGTGGAGAGAATTGGAAAGGGGTCACCTACAGCTAAAACAGTTGGACCTTGACCAGGCTGAATACACTGTAGCTTGGTTAAAATACAAGTTTTACTTTGGGGAGCAATCTTTTTGGGCAACTTCTGGCGCACAAACTGCGGGTCCATGCAGCGTCCATCCCACTAATACAGTCCTCCCTGGACAACGAGATGCGCACAGAACCCCAGATTACGGCTGCTTTCAGACACTTCTATCAATCTTTCTAACAGCCCTGGTTGACCCAACCACAGACCTGTCCGCCTAACTGGATGGGTGCCACCTCACACCACTCCCCCAAGTGGAAGTGGAGACCCTCAATAGACCTATCTGCATAGAAGAAATTGTCTCAGCCACTGCCTGCCTGAAACTCGTGAATTCCCCGGGCCCCAATGGTTTCACCCCACTCTTCTATAAGACCTTTTGCGCAAACATTGCCCTCCCATCCTCACGAGGCTATTAAACTTGTTTGCTGACACTTTTTCCCTCACTGGCACTCTGTTGGACGCAACTATCATGGTGATCCTGAAGCAAGGCAAAGACCTGACTGCAGGTCGTACTGACCCATTTCCTTACTTAATATAGATTCCAAACTCTTCATTGGTGTATTGGCCCATCGCCTAAACCCTCTCATGCCTGGTGTGGTAGATCCTGTTCAGACGGGCTTCATCTCCTGACGCCCCCTGCATTACTTGACAAGATCCACTGATCTATATGAGAGGCACTGCTGCTATTGATCAACGCCGAGAAGACTTTCCATAGAGTCCATTGGCCATATCTATTCGAAACACTTTCTCACATCGGCTTTGGGCCTAGAGTGATGAGCTTAATCAAATGCACCTACAAGTCATCCAGGGCTTCAGTGCAAGTGAATGGGGTGTTTTCCCAACTCTTCCCGATATGGGAAGGCACGAGGCAGGGTTGCCCCCCCTCTCCTCTCCTTTTCACCCTCTATGTGGAGCCATTGGACCTGAAACTCCTGACAAACCCTAATATTTCGGGGATCAAATTTGGTGGAGACAACCACCTTATTAGCTTATACACAGATGATGTCATTCTAGCCCTCTCTGACTGGACTGTGGCCGGGTCCCACAATTGGAAGGAGTGGTGGTTTCCCCATAAACACAGAGAAAGGGCCCTCTACTCTTCTCCTATCACCAGCTGTGTCATTCAGGTATGGGATGCGGTCGCACTCAAGGTGAAACTAACCTCCTTCCCCTCACCCATGATGCCTATATGCGCCAACCCCAACTTCACCCCAGGGAGATCCCTGGACAACTTTCGCCAATGGCATGCAGGGGGCTGCAAGAGAGTGGGGAGCTTATTCAATACATCTGGCATCATACCCTTTGACTGCCTCAAAGAGGACTATGAGTTAACGGAGGTGAATAGATTACAATACATGCAGGTTCATCATTAGGTACTTCAACCCACCATTCAACCTCTAGCTCGGAGACCTCTCACTCAGTTTGAGAAATGGCTATTTCTCAAACACGACGACAAACTTATAGGGGGTCATTATGACCCCAGCAATCGGTACAATAGTGGAGGTATTACCGCCAACAGGCTGGCGGTACATACCTCCACTATTGTGACATTGGCGGTTTGGCTTGAAAGTTTGGCCAAAGCCAAACCGCCAAGTTAACACACCGACCACCATGGCGGTAATGACTGCCGGGCTGAAGACTACAGTCTCCAGCACGGCGGCTGTCACTAGGCCACCCATGGCATTTTGACCCCGTCCACCGCCATGGTTTCCGTGGTTTCTGTACCGCCACAGAAACCATGGCGGTAGGCACTCTCAGTCCCAGGGAATTCCTTCCCTGGCACTGATAGGGGTCTCCACCGCCCCCTCCCCAGACTCCTCCCCTACCTGACCCCCCCCCACATACACGCACATACATACACACATGCATACACACATTCACCCATACATGCAAACATTCATACACTCTCACAGCAACACTCATAAACATACATCCAGGCACACACGCAATCACGAGATACAACATGCACGTACACACACACACACACATTCATGCACACATGCATTACACCCACATGCACGCATTCAAACACAGTCACACACACCCCCATACACAACACCCCCAAGCTCCCTCTCCTGTCGGAGAACCCGACTTACCTGCTTGCAGGGGGTCCTCCGGCAGGAGACGGGATGCGGTGCTGCTGCCAGCAGCAGCGTCCGCCAGCAAAACACTGCTAGGCCGTATCATGGGACATGATACGTTAGGCGGTGTTTTACTGGCGCTTACCGCCGTCCGCCGCGATGACCGTAGCCGGAATTCCGCGAGCCTTCTGGCAGAATTCTTGCTACGGTCATAATTCGATGGACAGTCGGTAGCCATGGCGACAGTATGTTGGCGGCCGTCGCCGTGGCGGTGGGCAGCATTTGCCGCCAATGTCAAAATGAGGCCCTTAATATCCGAGATATATGCGCTCCTAGACACTCGGATCCACTTGCCCAAAACACCGGGCCAACGCAGGTGGGAGGCCAAACTCAGCAGGCAACTGACAGAGTGGGAGACATATTTTACAAGGCCCATCACTCCGCCCATAGCACAACCACTACAGAAATCTCCTACAAAATCATCTCATACTGGTACCACACACTGGCTTGGATCCACTCTTGAGACCCGTCTAATTTTATCACTCTGGGGCACAGAGAAGACACCCAACTACACAGCATGGCTTCACAAACTCTGGTTCCTGCTGGGAATGGAGCAACTATCCCTGGCACCTGACCATTAAAGTTGCGATCTCCACACTCCCTGGGTGCCTTTGATCCGAATCCGTTCCCTCCTTATTTAATGAGCTCGCCTGTCCTCACTACCTAAAACTCCTACATCTGTTGTCCCCAGCTGACAGCAAACCATCTTAATCCCATGACATAATCTCTAAGTGACCTAGGAGGTCTTACCCAAGCTTCTACGTTTCAAGAACTCACTTACTCAATTGCCTTGTTGCTATTGTGGGTAGGGAGTTGGTGGGAGTTTTCTAGGGGTGTTTTTCACTGTTTCAGTTTTTGGTTGCATCTTCCGACGCTGCTGTTCTCCAGTTTGTGGTGTTAGAGCTGTGTTAACCAGATTTTTCCTGTTACTGTCTGCCGCTGGCCCAAAGGGTTGTAGGTATATGGCTATGTTCAATCAAAACTGTAATAAACAGAATTGGTCCATGAAATTGCTTTCCTACAGGAAACTCATCCCCCCAAGCAATTCACACTCTTTAGCCTCTTCATGCTGCCCGCGCTGATATTTCTTCAATTACAATATATATTCACAGGGCGTGTGCATCTTAATCCACAGATCCATTCCATTTCACCCCACAATTCACTCCATTGATGACAACAGCAAATAGGTGGCAGTGTAGGCACCCTGGCAGGCCAAACCATCCTGCTTCTCAATGATTATGCTCTAAACGCAGATACCTGGTGTCACTCTTGGGGTGCGTAGAGGCCAATCATGTCATACTGTGGGGGACTTTAGCCTCATAATGGACCCCCTCCTTGACTCAACATCCATGTTCCCTAGCAGCAAACCTTGTCTGTTGCTGGCCCTTCACAACCATTGTGAAGCACGCGTTCTGAGGGATAGCTGGCACCTGGCCCATGCTAAGATTCCTGGCTACACATTCTATTTTGCCCCCCCACAACACATGGACTTGCATAGAATATTGGTTCCTATTGGCCACAGCTGCTTCATGGCTGTACTGTGTCACCTGTCTCCCATGCACCCTATCTGAGTACTCTCCTAACCAGATGTTACTGCTCATGCCATATGGGGGAGGAGTTGAACGGCACTAGCGATTTCTCTATAGCGCCCTCCTGGATGAGGTGTTCAGGTCAGAGCTTCGTGCTGCTATAATTGAATACTCTGAACTGAACAAAGGCTTGGTCTCAACACAGGCGACCCTCTGGGAAGCTTTTAAAGCCTATATCATGGGAATATCCACCTTTAAACACTTTGGCGTGCTGAGTGATATTAGCAACAGTCTGGCCCACATCAAAGCTGCACTGAGTGACATTGACAGCATAGAAGCTCAACAACAATATGCCCCACAACTAGAAAGGTGGACAGTATTCCTGGGTGAGTTTCAGGAGCTGGCTGAGCAGGAGGTTGCATTCCTAGGGAAGGGTGCCAGAACCTGATGTTATGGGGAGTGCGAAAGACCCAGCCACACATTTGCACCCTTGCTTCAACTTCCCAGGGGCTCTGCATACATTCCTGAACTGCAACAGCCTGATGGGGCCAGGGAAATTGACATTCTGACGGAGCTGCTCCGCTACTACTCATATCTCTATACCACCCCCAGCTTTAGCGAGGACACAGCCAGGGCAGACTACCTGTCTGAAATTGCTATGGTCTAGAACACAGAGTTCCTTAGTGAGCAGATCTCTCGTGACAAGATCATACAAGCAATTGACTTCCTTGACGGGTCCAAGGCCCCAGCCTAGAATTACTCAAAGGGGATTTTAATAAAGCTTTTAAACAATTTCTGTCCCCACACCTACTGCAGATGCATGCCAAATCCCTGGAAGTGGGGTCTGTATCCCTAACACTTTGAGAGGCTGTTATCACTTTATTAGTAAAGCCTGGAGAGTACCCGTTACACTGTACCTCATATAAGCCCCTATCAATACTTAATTTTGATAACAAGATACTGGCTAAGGTGCTGACCACCAGGCTGACGTTTTTGCTAGATCAAATCATATCCCCCTTGCAGCCGGGGTCCGTCCCACGTCGCCCCAACGTCCTAAACCAGTGCACAGTCTTCTCAGTACTAAACAGGATTCCCCCCACACTGCCAGCAGCGGTCGCCCTGCTAGTCGCATAGAAATCGTTCAACTTCCTGGAGTGTCCTTTCTTACATGAGACCTTAGAGAAACTCAACTCCCCCGTGGGTTCACTGCACTTCTCATGTTATTATATGTCATTATATTCCCATCCTACAGCTCGTATAAGAGCCAATAGCTCTCACAGATGCCTTTGACGTCACCAGAGAGACTAAATAGGGCTGTCCTTAACCCCTCTCCTATTCATAATAGCCATGGACCCCTGGTTTGACATCTACAAGAGGTGAGGCACGGGGTTACAATTTAAACCAGGCCTGTTACTACTGTTCCTATATGTCAATGACATCTTAATATTTGTCCAGCACCCTATTGAGAATATGGCCCCCATAATTCAGGAAACCTTCGCTTTGGCACATTCTCCAGCATCATCACCATAAGCTGGAACAAGATCGAACTCTTTCTGCTTATTGATGCCACTGTGCCAGTAGCCTGCAAGTTCCCTCCTGAAGTGATGCAATGGCCCCGTCTGCTACCTTGGCATTCTATTGCATCAGGACAAAAAACAGTTAATCCGATTGAATTACGGCACTGCTATAGACAAATTAACAACACAAACTGAGGGGTGGGTTCATCTGTCACTATCAACCACTGGCCGAATTGCCATTATCAAAATGGTTGTACTTTTACCACTTTATATATGTTTTTTTTAAACATCCCAATCCCTCTTACCAACGTATTCTTCACCACTCTGAGAACTCTTCTGCTGTGGCTAGTCTGAGTAGGCCGCAGGTAGGCTGGGAAACCTTAGTACTTCTTTATGACAGAGGGAGGGGGTTCGGGGTACCCGACTTTCAATGTTACTATCTGGCTCCTCAACGTCATTTCGCGTACCATTGGTACTATCGCAATGCCCGACTTTACGAGGCCAGACCAGAACACGATCAGGCAGACCCCACACCACTACCCTCCATACTCCCACGGGGTCTCCCGCTAGACTCCACTGATGTTTTGACACTTTCTACCACTTGTTGGGCATGGAGGAAGCTCCTTCACTTGCTTGAAGGGGGGGGGGACTCCTCTACCCCGGCACTGCTATTAGCAGATAACCAATGGATATCCCCAATGTGAAAGAAGCTGGCTCAACGAACACTGTCACGTCACGCTTTACATACGTTCAGGAACCTATTCCCAGATGGCCACGTCCTCTCACAGGCCAACGATATGATTTGCCCATGCTACCCCAATGGATCATTTTGTCCTATGCTGTGTCCACAATGCCCTCTATGCACATATTCCCTCAAACCCACTAGCCCCTCAGGAGATCACTCCTCTGTTGCTGGTCTTACTGATCCTGATGAAGGACGCTTAGGGCCTGATTTAGAAGTCAGTAGAGGGAATACCTTGTCACAAACGTGATGGATATCCCGTCTGGCGTATTACTATCCCATTCTATCCTCAACATCTAAATCAGGCCCTTAGTGTCCAAACCTTACCATGCATGTGTGGCACTAATGCCAACTTGAGATACCCACCTCCAGGAAGCCTGGAAGCACAAATTGGGCTGACCTCTCTCCAACAAAATGTGGTACTATTGCTCCAACCAAACCAAGCTCATATTAACTTACCACAGACAAACTCATATATTACAAATCTCTATAGCACACATACACTACACCCAGCACCTTAGCAAAGATAGACCCTTTGGGATCCTCCAACTGCCTGAAGTGCCATATTACGGACTTGGACTTTGCACATTTGACATGGTCCTATTGCCCTATAGCCAGCTTTTGGAGCTCAGTTTTCACTCAACCCTCCCTAATGATGGGGGCCGATCTGGTGCCAGACCCAGTCCTAGCTTTACTCAAGTGTGTGGAAAAAGTACCACACAGAGTCCGCAGATTCACGGCCATAGCTCTACTACTAGTGAAGAGTATAGGAAATCGCCATACACTGGGGCATTCAAAGTTAGCCTTATGCCTCCGACTGGCTAAGAAGCATGGCGTACTGCGATACCACCAGTGAGGACATATGGAAACCACTTCATTAATATCTTTTATTACAGGAACACCAGGATTTGGACTAATGTCTCAACACACTACTGTTCTATGTATCCAGATATCTACCTTTATTGAATGGCCCTTCTGACAACTATGTTTTGAATTGCTGTTCTTTCCAGTATGCCCACCTTGTGTGCTGTCCCTCCTGTATTTTTTTGTACTTTTTCTAAAATGATAAATAAAGACCCAAATAATTCCCACCAGAAAACACTTCCAGAGAAACAGTAGGACTGTATGCACTCGAATATACATAATGCTCTCCGCCAGTGCTTAATTTGTAAAAATGATAGTGCCATGGCCCTCATCTGGAGGCTACTCCAGCTTGCACCACCCATTTCCTGTGCCAGCGCTGCCAATGACGGGACTTGCAAAGCAACTAACCACTGTTACAAGTGTGAGAGTTCAGACTATTTGAGACCCCCAAAACCATAAGAATGGCTTAAATGGGCGGCAAGTATTAGCAACTGTTGTTCTGCTCATCTTAAATTTACACAAACGGCCACCATGTGGCAGCTGTCATAAGTGCAGGGTACCAGAAACTACCGGCTCAAATTAAGCGCTGCTCCCCGCAGTTCTCTCCTGGAAGTCCTACCAGCACCAGGAACTTACCGCACCACACTTCTTCTGCACCATCATTCATCCTGCAAGGTTGGCAGGCTTCTTACCTATCTCAGCTGGAAGGCTGTTTTCTTTGGGATTCAGGTCAGGTACATATCTTTTCCAGTAAGAGGTCACAATCAGGCAATGTCCTTTCACCCCTGGTAAGCCAGTTTACAGTAAGGCATGAAAAACAGTCCGCTATAACAGGCAGAAGATAATAAAAAACAATTAACTTATTAACCTTATGTCCCAAGAACCTCTATGAAATATAAAACTAAGATCAAACATCAAATACATTTTTTTAATCAAACCAGCAACACCATACCTTTTTCAAAACGCTGTGATGGAAACTCAGCTGTAAACAGTAAAATCGATTCTGCGATGCATATACTGTAATAATAAACTATAACATTTCACACCATAAAAAAAGGTTTTGTACTCAGCCCTCAGGCGGACACTAGCTCTAGATGCAAAGGAGCTCTCTGCTCCCTTCCTTGGCCACAGAGGACTTGTAACTGCAACATGTGGGATAAAGGGGTCCACTTTTATGCAGAGAAATCAGACAGATGTGAGATGTCTATCCACTGTCTGCATTTTCACACCTGGTTTGGGATGATTATTGCAGGTTGCGCCACAGACGTCAACTGTGTGTTGAGTGATGTATGGTATCCTGCAGTCAGGAGTGAGAGAGTATTCCGCACACAACTGTGCTCATCCAACTGAAAGCACAATCTGGAAAGGCAAAAGGCTGGGCCTCACCTAAATGTTCTGCTTTATCATCCAAAACAGAGTCTGCAGTCCCATTCCTACCATACACCAAAAGTCAGTTCAAGAAGGCTAATGGGCAGCTCCTTGCTCAGTAAAAGGCATACGTGAATTTATAAGGCAGTCATGTTTTCTCTTCCTTCACTTACATGTCCTGGTCTCTTTTCATAAGCTTCCAGAATGTCAATAATGCACCTCCAGTGTCTGGGACAACAACCTCACCCCAATCTTGCCTGGCCATAGATATCACAAATGTATCCCACAGGCCTTCTTTACTCTAGTTCACTCCCATACACCATGCGTGTACCAAGAAGGCTACATGTCCAACATACAAATTGGATGTTAGTGCTAGAACTTAGGTTAGCAGAGACAGGTAGAATTTTACACAAGTGGACAAGTAGGCCTTCATTCTAGTGACACAGATAAAAAAGGTCTGGTCATCAATATGGATTTACAGAACAAGGTATGCTCCCACCACTAGTCTATGTGCTAAACCGAAAAGAGTATCTTTCAATAAAGGCGGAGTGGTGTGACCCTCCAGGTCAGCGACAGATCCATGACAGTACTCATGTCAAGGGACAGGCTTAGGCCTGTGCAGGAAGGTAGATTAACATGGGACTAGGTCCAACTAATAAAATAAAAAACAGGATACCATTTATATGCAGTCAGGCACTGAGGTCAGGGTAGCACAGCTATATGCCAAATAGGGGACACTGGATTGCACTCCACCGTGAAATCTAGACCTTGCAACAAGATAAACCATCCTAACAACCTGAGATTCTCACCCTCCATTGTGATCAACCAAACCACTTGTGTGGTTTGTGATTTCACAGTACCACAAACTTAGTACTAAACAAATACAGCCAGAACCTTCTAAAACCCAAACAATGGCAAAGCAATCCTTCACAATGGCACCTCACTTAGTACTCTGGGAAATAACCTACATTTAATTAAGGCAACCAGATGTTCTCTGCATTTGTTATTGAGTTGAGCCAGCACTGCTCCGACTTCCTTATCTAAGGCTTGTGTCCGTACTATGGAGTGTTGGTTGTAGCTTTTAGTGCAGGTGCACTGGATAGTTCTCTGGACAGACACTAACCAGTCTAGATCACTTTCCTTGGCTGCTTCCTGGATGTCAAAACTGGCAGTAGGGCAACTATAGTCCCATATTCATTCACAACATTTTTGTAGTGATCAGAGAAAGCTAAAAAGGATCTCACTTGTGTTTGGATGGTGGTCACCTCCATCTCCAATACGGACTGAATGTTGGCATCCAAAGGGCAAATCTTAGAGTTGCCCACCTGATGCCCAAAGTAGATTACATTTTAGAACCCCAACTGGCACTTGGTTGCCTTGAAGGTCACTTTCACCTCTGAATCCTGACCCACACCTGTTCTATGTGCTTCCGGTGGTCCCATGAACTGCTAAACACTGCAATGTCATCAAAGTATGCCACTCTGGATTATTCTGAATCCCTGCAGCATAGAAAATGCAATTGTCTCCTTGTGTCACACAGCATTAAGTTCCTCTGGAGCAGTACCCTCAAGACCACACATTCAGGCACCACCGACTATGCAATTATAATTTTAGAGTTTCAAAGTGGCCAGATGAGAGGAAGGGTATTGTGGGGTACTGTGGATAGGTAGATCTGGAATGAGATGTATTTCCTTGGTTAGCCAATGGCTTTTGTAAGAGTTCTTTGCCTTACTCAGAATATGTAGCATTCAAGAATATTAGCTCAAACTATTGTACCTGTGGAGAAAAACCTTATTCTCTGACTTTTAACAGCCTGTGTTCTTGTCCCCTTAGTACACATTCAGGGTGCTTTCTTCTCTGTATAGTTAACCTATTATATAAAGATAACATCTCTTTAACCAATCATTGTGGAAATTATTTTTATTTTTATTAGTACACTCTTCTGGGCCCCTTAGGAATAAGGAACACCTTTCACTCAGAATGATTTTGGGCAATTAGTTTTTCCTTAAAGATTGTTTTTCCCTTGAATGTCAAATGGCTTTGTTGGAATTTTTCAAGTAGCACCTTAACAACTCCAATATTGTAACCTTCTTTCTCTAATCTGTAGGATTTTCCCCGTTAATTGTGTCCAAACTTTGCAATTCTGCAATGCTAGTTAGTCTCTAAGCACTAAGAGCCAGATTTAGATCTCAGCAAAAGGGTTACTCTGTGTCAACAGTGACAGATACCCTGTCCACTGAAATCTAAATACCATTGTTTTCTATGGTATTTAGATTTCGGTGGATGGGATATCATCACCTTTACAACAGAGTAACCTCTCCGCCAAGATCTAAATCTGGCTCTAAAACAAAGAATGTTCTTACAGAGATTCTGAGGATCAAGACTTTACTTATGGAGAGTTTCTGAATGGTAGGTAGTGTTTTTTTTCCAGTCATAGAAACCTTTTTACAGAAGTTCAACACTCACCACTGAAACTTGGACAGAACAGCTACCACTGCAGCAGCCAATGCCTTGCTTCTGGAAACTCTCAATAGCAAACATCGGGAAATCCAAGTTGGCTGCCAAGATTTTGCAGTTCTCTGAAACCTCAATGTTGGTTTCTGGTTTAGACAGGTGGTGAGGCTTGTTGCTTAATATAGGCGCAAAGCATGTTGGGGTCCAGAACACGTAGAAATCTGCTTCAGTTAAATAAACAAGACATACTGATAATATTGACCGTGAGGTTTATCATCAAGTTTGTATACAATGGATACTGAATATAGTTTAAGTTATACCAAAGAATAATTGAACAATGTTCTCTCTGGCATTTCCTGAAATGTGTACTACTAAGGTGTGCAAAATCACAGAGGGGGTAGGACATAGATTGAGAGCGTGAATGGATAAGATGGGCTTTCCACCATGAGGCGACGGAAACACTGACATCTTGGCACGAGGCATGTAAGCGATTTGCCAGTAGCACTGGTGAAATCAAAGATGCTCAAGTATTTTGCAGCACCCAGCTGAACCACAAGCTGATAAGCTCTGGGGGTCTGATTTGTACCTTAGTGACAGGCAGCCTGACGATGGTGGATTACATTATCCAGCATGAGAGCAGCATCTGGATTGGAGTAAGGGAGCCTGTGGACTGCCAGGAGGAGAGGAGCAGAGCCGCAGAAGAGCACCGAGGCGGCAGATGGCAGGTAAGCATTATTTTTTTAATATTCTTCTCCATGCATTGGCACCCGCCCTGCTCCACCACTTTAATGCCACAGCAGCCACCATTGGTTTAGGAAGCGCCTTTTAGCAGAGCTGGTGAGACAAAGTCAAATATGTCAGGTCTGCTGAATAATCCCAGAGCTCTCAGTACAGGAGCGGGGCAGCTTGGCCAGCAAGCGGGAATTTTTTAATTGTTGTGTGCACCGGCGACGCAGCAGGAGCCAGCAGAGACAAAGGAGATTCAAAACAGAAATATATTTTAAAAACTCAATACTTTTACCCCATCATGATTTCATGCTAGAAGTGCAGTAGAATATATAACCATCCTTGAAACTCCATTAGCTAATCCAACCGCCAACTGAAAGCCCATCAAGCCAATGCCTTCATTGGGCTCACACAAACATGACAATGGCTGACGCAATGCCCCTGTGTTTATGCTATGTGTTGTGTGTTATGTTAACAAAGTCTTGCCATATAATAAAAATGGTCTGCAGCCATTAATAAAAGAGGATTCTTTATCTTTTACTCTTTTTTACAAAAGAGATAAATAGCTTAGAATTAAAGACTTGGTGACAATAGAACATGTTGCAAATATATTTATTTAATTTCTATACTTGTGCAAATACTACACATGAGGGATTGAAAAATCCCTGAAAAAAACAACCTCCGATCTAAAATAATAAACTGCAGTTCAATACTTCTAGGAAAAGATTATGCAGTGTTTCATAAAGATACACTTATCTGAAATAAGTCACACTGTGAGAAAAATAGTTTGGGGTAGTTAACAAAACATTTGCATTCTTTATCTGAACATCTGTTCAGTGTGCAACGTCTATCGTCCCTTCCCTGAACAAGGCCCTTGCTGCAGTGACTGCTGGAACAAACTGGTAATAATTCTGAAGTAAAACAAGACGGGTTTTCGGTCTTACACGGTCTCCACAGACTAAAGACAATATGCCAACATTCTAAAATATCAGAATGAGCAAAACCAGGAAAGGTTGAGGAAACGCAGGGTTTGAACATACCTGAAGTCATTAAGGAGAAAACATGTTAATGAGATATAAAAAAACAGCCATAATAATGCATCATGTGAATGTGTGAATTAGACATAAAAAAAATACAACTCAAGGTCGTCTTCAGAAAAGCGTGGCAGGTTGTTGGTGGCCTACCTGTCCTTGAATTGACCGGACATTGCATGTGTAGCTCATCTACTTTCAGGTTCTTGTTTTGCATTCTGGGACCTTTAGTCCTATTTTCCAATTGAAATATCCAGACTACAAGTCCCAGAGCGCAAACAATAACATTGAATGGATGAGGTACTCACCCATGGACTTTAGAAACTTGAGAGCTCTAAAATATCTGGTAAAAGATGCCTCAAAAGCTCTGCTTGACAGAGATTTGTGGGAAAAAAAGCCTATGTTTTAAAAATAGTTGTGAGTAAAGCTGAAGTTCAACATGCTGGCAAGTGAGAGGTAACACACCTGAAGCCATTTTATTACTTAGCAGTAATTCCATTATGCTGAGTCCATCTTCCTCACTGCAGTCATACTTGATAAAGTGTTTGGCAACCCACGTAGATACTTCATTAATTTCCCATTCTACAAAAAACACCCTGCCCAGGTCTTTTCTCGAAGTGACCTGCACACAATGACGAGGCGATATCTAGTGCGTGGTAACTTCTGTTGAGCAGCGCCCTCTTCAGGTGTTTTCTAGTTTCTTTCATTAAACATCACACATACTTTCAACAAGTCTCAGTTACTGAACTTACGCTATTCCTGGCTTTTAGCCAACATCTAAGCTTCTGTGATGTGTGGGCTTGTTCCATAATTGGAAGAAGGAATGAAAGTCACTCTCATGAGCTAATGGCAGTCGATGGCTGTGATCACAGAAGCACAGAGATTTTGCTGGACTATTTAGTAACCAGCCTAAGAGCACACCTATTAAAGGGACCACCCAGAGAAGGGAAAAGTACAGTTCACTTTTCCAGCTCGCTAACAACCAACAACCAGAATTCCTGTACGTTTCTTTGTTTCACAATGTCAGCCTTTTGAGACACATCGTCACATCATTCACCAGAAATGTACTGTAGGCCTTCACCTTGAATACACACATTTTCAGGTGTTTCTCAGTCCAAAAACCGCACACCTGAAAACACCACAAGAAACTAACCTTTTAGTTCCACCATGCCCCCAGTGGCCACACATGAGTATCTCATCAAGCCCTAGCTAGTTGCTTTGCATATTGGGACTTGTAGTCCCTTGCTCGCTGCGCCACTGGATTCAAGCTAGCCTGACTGATGAAGGGTGATTCTCTGAAACCAGTCCCAGGATGCTTGTTTCCTGTCCAGGGAGGACCTGGCCTAGCAGTTCGGACTGGACTGTTCCCATGGGGAACAGGGTCAAGACTGATTTGCATATGGCTGGGTCCAAACTGGGTGACGTGGTGAGCAAAATAACGATGGATTAAACCCAGATCTGTGACTGAGGGTGAGTGTTTGAAAAGTTTCATCACCGTCCATCATTTTATTTTGTTTTGTGATGTTGCTTTGTGCACTCTAAGTGGCAGGCGTATGCCCAGACATGGGTCCCTTGCTCGCTGTGTGACTGGATTCAAGCTAGCCTGGCTGATGAAGGGTGATACCCTGAAACAGGTTCCAGGATGCTTGTTTCCTGTCCAGGGAGGACCTGGCCTAGCAGGTCGGACTGGACTGTTCCCATGGGGAACAGGGTCAAGACTGATTTTCATATGGCTGGGTCCAAACTGGGTGACGTGGTGAGCAAAATAATTGATTAAACCCAGAACTGTGACTGGGGGCGAGTGTTTGATAAGTTTCAACACTCCGTCCATCATTTTATTTTGTTTTCTGATGTTGCCTTGTCTTGAAGTGACCTGCACACAATGACAAGGTGATATCTAGTGGTGGCAACTTCCATGAGCAGCGCTCTCTTCAGGTGTTTTCCAGTTTCTTTCATTAAACATCACGCATACTTTCAACAAGTCTCAGGTACTGAACTTAAGCTATTCCTGGCTTTTAGCCAACAGCTAAGCTTCTGTGATGTGTGGGCTTGTTCCATAATTGGAAGAAGAAAGCCCCAGCGTGCCTCCAGCTGTGACCTCCAAAACCGGTGCTGGATGAAAGTCACTCTCGTGACGCAATGGCAGTCGATGGCTATGATCACACAAGCACAGAGATTTTGTTGGACTATTTATTACCAGCCTAAGAGCACACCTCTTGAAGGGACCGCACAGAGAAGAGAAAAGTACAGTTCTCTTTTCCAGCTCCTGTATCGCTAACAACCAACAACTAGAATTCCTGGACGTTTCTTTGTTTCACAATGTCAGCCTTTTGAGACATATTGTCCCATCATTCACCGGATTTCTCTTTTAATGGGTTTACAGTCAGGCGAGTGAAACAGAAATATACCTTAGGCCTCCATCTTGAATACACACATTTCCGGTTGTTTCCCAGTCCAAAAACCGCACACCTGAAAACGCCACAAGAAACTAACCTTTCAGTTCCGCCATGTCCCCAATGGCCACGCATGAGTATCTCATCGAGACCTAGCTAGTTGCTTTGCATATTGGGACTTGTAGTCCTAATTTTATAATGGTATAAAAGGGGACTACAAATACCACAATGCAAATAGAGAAAACCCAAACTGGTTGAGCTGCTCATACGTGGCCCTCGTAAACGTGAGAGCTCTGAAGAAGAGACAATGCAGCGCCAATTAAGCCTCTGCATCCTGCTATTGATGCACAGGGCATACTTGTAGGGTTAGCAGATGCCAATGTCACGTGGATGCCTCACTGTCCTCACATGAGTGCGTTCCGTGATGCGTAGTCTTTGTTTAGTTCGGTTGAAAACATTGGACTACCACACTTAAAAGTTATATTTAAGGACCTTTCAAGCTGGCCCATCTGGCAGTGCCAGGCTGACATTCCAGCTAACAAGCCAGTCAAGCACTGAGTATGTGGAAAAACTACGCAGTTGCTTTCTCTTTGAAAACATGCATAATTAAGAGGTGCATCGATGGTGGCTATAAACCAGGCTATATACAATGTTAAAATAGAAACTTTAAGTCATACAGTGAAGTGTGATTTTGGCTAAAAAGGCAGTTATGGCTTAAAATAAGGTTTCCACGTTCATATATGAGCAGCTTACCCAGTCGAGTTTTTTATTTGCATTCTTGGACTTTTGATCAAAAGGACTACAAATCCCAGAATGCATAGCAAATTACATGGACAGGCAGAGCTTCTCATATGGAGCGGCAATACTTGGCTGCTCGTTCAACATGATACGGGTTCTAGCTTGTTATGACACATCCATGGCCTGTGCCTATGCACATACACAAACAAGGGCTTTGTGCCCAACCAACAACTTGCAGCACGAATGCAAACTCTGAAAGTTAGAGCAGGCACTGCCATAGGCGAGAAACAGTATGTGTACTATAATTATTGGGGAGAGAACGACCAGTAATACCAGCTGCCGGAGAGGTGGTGATCAGGGCACAGAAGACATCCACCACAGCCCTTGGCTAGAAGGGTTAAACAATGCAGGAAACCCCTCAATGGTAGAGTACTTAGTTGGACGAAGAGGTAACTCTTAAGAGAATCAGGGGCTGGGATCACTGAGGTGTATCTAGGGTGGGAGATTTGACTAGTGTGGAAGCAGCTAAAACATTTGTCCATCTACAGGAAGAATAATAGCTGTCCACAACACGAAAATACCAATAACCACAACTAACTCTGGATGCTCTGGCAGCCTACTCGTTTCACTGGGTGAAGGCACCAACGCTGAGCCCACTAGAAAACAGGAGTCCGAAGGGCTAACTAGAGGAGCCCTATATAACATATACAAAATAATAGTCAATACCCTGACTGCTTGCATAAAGTTAGGTGCAGATTTAAAAAAGTGATTGGCATGCTTGAGGACATTGACTGGGAGGCAGCTCTAATACTAGTCGGCGGGCCTATGCCTCATGCACTTGAAAATATTCACCAAACATACTACCACAGAAGAGATCCCAGAAAATCGGGCTGATGCCTGAGTATAAATGTTTTAAAGGCGAGGAAGAAAAAGATACCTTCCTGCACAGTGTGGGACTTCAGATTTACCCAGACATTCTGGAAAGAGGTGCAGTAAATGCTTGTTAGTGTGTTGGGAGTGGAGGTTCCCATGACAATTTATGATCCTATGCATCCCAATGTCGATAAGCCTAAAAACAACCACAGCCTTCTCTCCTGAAGACTACACTTTAGCGACTAATCTACTGAAGGCAAAAGGTTTGTTTGAGTCAACAGTGACTTTTCACCATACGTAGTTAAAGTACATTTCCTTCCCCCTTAACCCATGATGGTCCAATGGCCTTCTGATTCTTTGGAGGAGCAATAACAAGTTAAAGACGCGTCAATCAATATGGAAATCACTGTTCGTTTGCATTTGTCATTGATTTGTCCAGCCATTCACATGTAACACAACAGGTGACATTGAGGTCGGAGTTATAAAAGCTGGAAATCATTCACAAGAAGCCTGCTGCTGTCAGCAGAACTTCTGCTAAGCATCTTATCATGAGGTGCAATTACCCGTCAAATCACGCTGTCTTTGTTGCTGCTGAAGTGATTTATTGTTTTCTTCTGACCATGTCACCTGCTGCTCAGCCAGACTTTGCCTTACCTCTACAGACACACCGTACATCACCATTGTGACTGTGTGAGTGGCATCTCACACCTGCTGCTCACCCAGAGATTGTACAAGGCAATTCCCAAATACGAGTAGTAATGGTCCAAATGATAGATTCGCCCCAATCACATTACTTTAGAACAGTTCATCTCCTAAATGACCATATTTACATTCAATTATGACTCTATACTCTATGCACAGGGTATTTCTTCAGGATAACATGCCTGGGATTCACAAAGATACTGTTACCGACTATGTGGGGGGGCACGAGGGTTACTCTTTGAGAGGAGCTATTTCACTGCAGCCACCATCAGCACAACAACCTTTTGCCTGTCTTATCTTATTCAATATAATCTTAGAAAAAATATCACAGAGCATATGAAATGTGTCAGGGTGGTCCATTAGATAGATACACCACATTGTCCCTTCAAAACAAAACAGTTTATATAGTAATTATTTTCACCTATATTATGATCTTTCACAGTGTTTAGGTGACATTCCTCAGCATAAATATTACAAATCATCCCATTTTTCTGAGTGGTGGGCATTATTCACCTACTCAGCATAATAGCTGAGGTAAAGTAGGGATCTCATTATAGAAAATCCAAACCTCAAGTGCCTGACTTGGTTATTTATTAAGGGGACTCGAAATGAGCCGCCAATCTCAGCCAAAGTGTTCATGCTTTAAAGAGAATGCTAATAGTGCCAGATGTACTAAACTTCTTTGTGGTTGCACACATCCAGATTCAGAGTTTGTGACCACAAAAAGTAATTTATCATGTACAAAACACATTTTAGGAACCAATAAAGTTTTGGGATTGCGACTAGATATCGCATTGTAAATTGCAATAGGCTTCTTGTGGGTCTCACTTCAAAATTTCAATTCAGTATTAAATGTATCAATGGTTTGCAACCAGACGTCCTGTCACAAACCATTGGAAATTTACCAAATACCAAGTTGCAGTGGTAGCTTATTCACCAAAAAGAAGGGATTCCCATTAGACCCCCTCCCTCTTTGTGAATTATGGTGCACGTTCCAGGGGCAGTAGGCAGAGGTGCAGGAGACCAAAAGTTTTTTTTTTAAAGTTAGCCTTGTTTCCTTTAAGGAAATCGAGCTTCTTTAAGACAAAACACTTACAGGGATGGTGGCCTACTGACCCTTTCAGGTCCCAATCCCTGTGGTGGTGGCCAATAAGAGTGAGATGCAAGTTGTAACCTGCCTAGAGAATTTTCAGTAGGTAGGTCAGATTGAGATCGAGTCCAAATTAGCGTTTTGTAAACCGACCTACTACTACATAGGTCGATTTGCAAATTTACATAGGTCGGTTTGCAAAATTAGATACTTCCACAAAAAGACTGGTCACAAATTGCTACCACTTTTGCAACCAGCATCTTGATACATCTGACTGTAAATATTACCCATTAGTATTTGCTATGATCTAATTTTATCTGGAGTTTAATTTTCAAGAATTCTTCATGTGTGGGGGCATGGTCAAGATGGCGACGGAGTTGGACTCTCTGTAAACAAGCTCCTAGCTGGCCCATCATGAATTCTCAAATTACCCTCACCATCACTGCATACTTAGAATCGTCATTGAAGCCTGGGCTGCCTAGAGCCTGGGGCAGCCCACTGACCAGAGGGGGCCATAGCCGTCATCAAACTGAGGAAGGAGCCCCTTTGGGCTAGTAAATGGTGTGGGGCTCTGGGGGCCTAACAACACAGCATCATCGGATGCGATCCCTTGCAGCGTGGGCACAACAGAGGTGATTCTCCTCCGTTTGAGGTCCCCTTTGGGGTTACAGTGGTGATTACCTGCACATGAGGCTGGAAGGGGCCTTTGGAGGAAGGGTGAGGGGAAGTGGACACCTGATCCCTGGAGCTGCCGACTGTGATACGGGGCCTCTGGCACCAGTGTGGCTGATCGAAGCCCTTAGGGAGAAAACACCACTGGAGATCCGACCTGCACCATCAGGGATAGAGGGTGCGTCTTAGTCGCACCGGCGAGCCTAGTGCTGCATGACTACAGGGGATGCGGCAAGATGAGATATAACACCATGGCATAGACAGCTTAAAGAGCCAGCAGGGGAGAACTAGGCCATCCTCTTCCTACTCAGATCTGCTCTCTACATACCGCCTCTCTCCTCTGCCTGACAGCTAAAGACCTGTGGGGCCAATGACTTAAATAATTCCTGAGGACCTCCCAACACTGCAATAAGGAGATGCAATGTGTGCCACTGGCTGAGGGACATTGCTGTATGCCCTATCAGGACTGAGCCCCGTGGTACCTGACACACGGAGGGTGTTGAAAAGGGAAGAGGCTTAGGGAATGTGTCTGTATGACTGGCTAGCCTGCCCCTGGGGACCCAGTAATAGTGACAACAGTGGGTATTGATGGTGCCTTTGCCCCCTTGAGAGTCTTGTCTCCCCCATATGTCCCCCTTTGACCCTGCCAATGCATGCTCATAAGGGGCCCTTCTGTGTTCCCCTATGAACTGACTGTGCCTGGTCTGGGGATGCAAGAAAACGAGCTGAGCAGCTGGTGATATCACACCAAAGAGGAAAAAAGTTGTTGTTTATTGGGGCACCCAAAGACTATCATGCCAGTTGGGGAGCCTATTAGGGGACAGCGATGACTACCCTGAAAGTTGAGAATCGAGACTGCAGAGATCCTGTGGTGTCACAGAGCCCTGATGATACCCACACTGGCAGGTCCTGGGTCTGGGCTCTGAATGGACTGCTTAGCACCTTGTTTACCCTGACAAGTGTCTCAAGACTTTGTGACATGACAAGAAAGAGTGAGTGATCAGAGCTAATGGCTAAAGATAAAGATCCAAAGCACACCCGTCAGGGGAGATTGGATTGACATCAAAAGTGGTGAACACCCCCCACCAGAGAATGTCCTGCAGCCCATGCCCAATAATGCTACCCTTCTCTTAATGATACAATCCTCTTGGGAGGCGTGGGAGGGAAGACTAGAAGAAGTGCACTCGGAAGTGTCACTACTACGTCAAGACCTCCGTAATGTGCCAGAAATAGTCTCCTCTGCGGGGTCCAGGATTTCAGAGCTGGAAGACACAGTACCCAGCCTCCTCAAGGACGTAACTAAGACCAGACCCGCCTACAAGGAGGTACTATGAAGACTGGAGGGCGCAGAAAATCATGCTTGACAAAATAACCTGCACTTCGTAGGGTTCCCTAAAGGAGTTGAGGGCCCGACATGGTGCAATTCCTGGACATATGGCTATGTACTGAACTTCCTCAGGACAAGTATTCCCTGTGCTTTGTCACAGAAAGGGTGCACTGCACCTCCTGGGGCCCCATTTAGAACTGTGATTGCAAGATTCCTGACTTATCAAAGCAAAGACATGATCCTTACAGAGGGGCACAGGTTGGGTGAAATGTGCCATGACAACTCTAGAATCCTCATCTTCTCCGAGGTTCAAAAACAGAGGTACACCTTTGATGCAGTGAAAGCCAAACTACTGGGCCTTGTGGTGAAATATGTGTTTTTGACCACTGACTTTGTGTTGCACCACTTTGCACCTGGATTAGCTGTCTAGTGTTCACCAGTTGCCGACTACATTTTGTATTCAGTTTAGCTACCTGTTGACTTTATCGTAGCGTTAGACACTGCCATGTTAAATGTCTTTGTACTTTTCCACATTGTAAACTGTGCTTTTTTTGTGCTGTTTCTCACCGAAGAGCTAGGACATATTATGGGGTAGTTAGTCAGTCAGCATGATAAGGATAGCAGGAAACGGCTTAGGGTTGGGAGAGACACCTTTGGAAACTGGCCAGTTCCAACCTGTTTCTTTCAACTCTGACCTAAATTAGCCAGTATTTTTGAATTGCTAAATGAGGGAAAGCCCTTTCTGTTTTTTTAAGATATAAAAGACCCAGTGCGGCAGTGAGAGGGAGAGTGGCCTCAATCAGGATTCTTGATGTCGGATGCCTGATATCTGTCCCGTGAGGGTGGTTATCTCTTTCTCTTTTACAGTCGAAAGTGGTCATCGTCCTGCTGGAATGAGAAAGATGAAGAGCTTGGCAGACCCTACGGTGATTCATTTTTACTTCATTATTTGCTTTGCAATTATTATTATATAATATAACTACATATATTTGCTGTGTACATTGCAGTTGAGAATCATTTTGGTATATTTTCCTTTCATTGCTGTGACTATTTTAACCATGTGCTTTTAACATGCTAACCTCCTTTTTAGCAACCTTGTGGTGAAATAATAATAAATGTCTTCTTTGAACTGAGAAGTGCATTCCAGAGATTTTTGTCATCTCAGTCATTAGTGAAAGCAAAACATTTTGGCGTAGGTCGGACAGTCTAAAAAAGAGAGGTTAAAGGTTGAGAGTTCACGATTTAAAAGTGTAAAATGTTTTTATTCAGAGAGTTAAAGGAAGAACCGCAAACCATGTTTGAAAATGCATGTAAAATTAAAATGTCTTATAATGTCTTGGCAAATGTGTTTTCTTGTTTATCAGGACTTTCTAAGTTTTGGGATGGGTTCTTGGATAAAACAAAAGTATTGTATGTATTTTCATGTTTAGAAAAGGTGTTTTTTGAACAGAATGACATCCCTTTTATTCTTGGCAGGAGGTTTTAGATACTTTTGTCTGCTTACAGAAAAATGCATGACAGTTAGAATATGAAAATAAGAAATTAAAAGAGCAAGTTAGTCAGAACAAATCATTACAAAATAAAACTGAAATCTACCAAGCTGTTACAGGAGAATCTAACTTTTCACATTCCAGTAATGAGGAGATTAAAAAAGGTGGGGGCCAGTGTGAGCTGCATGAGCAGAACGTAGTTTGTGCGTAGAGTAGCTCACAGTTTTTGTCAGGAGTTGAAATGCATTCTTTAAAAGATTACATCCAGCAAGAAGTTGACGATGTTACCAGTATATTCAGACAACTTTTGCAGAGTAAGATGTGTACCATTTATTCAGACAAGACACAGGTACTGTCGCAAAATGTGCAGTTTCTAGGAATTCAGTGGAATCTATAACATAGGGAGATGTTGTTACAGGTAAAACAAAAGATTTTGGAGTTTGCTACTATTCATACTAAGCAAGAGACACAGAGTTTCATGAGATTGTTTGATTTTTGGAAACAGCGTGACCCTCATTTAAGTAAAATCTTAACCCTTTGGTACAAAGAAACCAGGAAAAAATATGAGTTTGAATGGAGTCAAGAGCGAGCAGCTATGTGTTTCTGATTTGGCAAATGAAATAATTCAACAGACTTTAGACCTGTGGCCAGTCCAAGAGGGAGACATTGAGTTACATGTAACTGTTCAGGGGCAATTTGCAAATTGGAATATGTGTCAGAAACAGGGAGGACGACGGTGCCTCTGGGAATTTGGACTAGAAAACTACCTGACTCTGGGGAGCTCTATACTCCTTTTGAAAAACAGCTTTTGGCTTGTTATTGGGCTCTAGTGGATCTTGAGCAAATAACACTAGGTCATAATGTAATTCTGAGACCTGAAATACCAATCATGCAGTGGGTGATGAGTTCACCTAAATCTCATTCTATAGGACATGCACAAGAGGCTAGTATCATGCACTGGATCTGGTACATATAAGGCAGGGCTCAAGTAGGACCGGCAGACACTGCAACCCTACATGAACAGGTGTCACAAGCACCTGTACAGGATGAGGAGAGAGTGCAGGAGATACCGCAGGTGAAAGAGTCACTAGTGAAATGGAGTGTGCCGTTTGAATTCTTGTCCCCGGAGGATAGGAAGCATGTTTGGTTTACTAATGGTTCATTCAAATATGTGGGTACTAAAAGATATTGGGAAGCAGTGTCATACAATACAGTTACCAAAGAGTTCATGACCACCACAGGAGAAGGAAAAAGTAGCCAATATGCGGAGTTGTACACTGTGTGTCAAGCTCTAAAGCAAGAGCTGCCTGGGACTTGTCGTTTTTACACTGATCCTTGGTTCACTACTAATGGGTTAGCCATTTGGCTTCCCACATGGCATGCATATAACTGGTTCATTCACTCAAAGGAGGTGTGGGGCAAAGAGTTGTGGCAGAAAATGTGTGAAATTTTAAAACAGAGTAAAGCCATAGATGTTCATTGTCCCATTGACTCACTAGAATGCTGGTTCAATTCCCTTGCAGAAGATAAAGACAAAAGTTCAGAAGCAGAAGTGTCAACCCAGAATTCTGACTTGGTGGGAATGGCTAAGGGGGCCCACCAGAAATGTGGACACCGGGGTGAAAAAGCCACTTACAGGTGGACAGAGATTAGAAGGATGCACATTGCCCTAGATTTGATAAAAACTGTGATTTTGCAATGTCCTATTTGTCAGCACACACAACAGAGATCTGTCCCACAAACAGTCAAAGATCAATTGGGGAGAGGAAAGTTATCAGGACAGATAGAATCAAAGCTATTCTGTTAAGTAGCGGAAAAGCTGATTTATTCATACAGATTGGAGACAGAATTGTCCAACTTGTCATAAGTGCAGTATATTGAGGATTGGTGATTGTCAGGAATCCCCAAGGTGTCTCCTGCGTTATCTGTCAACATCCCTAGGGATTAGGGTTAAATCATATCTCTGTTCTTGGTTAAACATTCATATTTCTAAATAAACATAATGTGCTGTGTTACACAATTGGTTTTATCAATGCTTGTTTTACCAATGCTTGTTTGCTAATGTGAGTAGGTGTAGACATGTGCTTCTGATTGGGCGTGGTAACATTATTTTTATCCACATGTGGAAACTCAACTGCTTTCCTGATTGGCTACAAATACCAGAGTGAAGCGTGCCTCACTGCTTGACTTTGTTTTTCTTCCTGATCTCAGCATCTGACTTGGCAGTGCAGCCCCTGCTGTCATCCTCGTATTCAGGACTTTTGTGGCAATTCTGTTCTTCGTTCCTGTACCAGCTGACACCAGGCATTCCTCCAGCACACAGGAAAAGACTTCAGCTAAGTGACAAGCATTCTCCAGTTTGTTCTTTGAGCACTGCGCTTTCCTAGAACAGCTGGTGTATTTCAGACCTCATATTTTGGGAGAGTGCTTATCTCGAAGAGACAAATGCATTTCTGAACATTCTACATTATAATTGTAGTTACTTGCCTAAATGTGCTTCAGGAAATCGTGCTTGAGCTCAAGTACTACAAAAAGTGACAGTGCAATTTTAAAAGGGCATTTACGTGACTTTTCTTTCTCTAATAGCATAACTCTTGGATTTAAATTGTGTCATTCATGCCTGTGTTTCAGTTTTGGGGAATTTGCTTTTTGAAAGGTTTTTCACACACACAGTGAAACCAAACCACACTGTGCCACCCTAACCGTTTGAACCCAGATTGGATATTTGTATTTCTTGGATTGTTTTTGTTCCTTTTAGTTTAACCCTACGCATGCAGGAAAGTTATATGTGATATAATGAATGCCCTTATTTGTCTTTCTTTTGCATAAGTGCAACCACAGCTCTAATGGTAGTGTGCAACAGTGAATCTTTGTGAAGCCAGCCCTAGTGTCGCAGTACTTATTGTTATGGTACTTAAGTTGGGTTTTTGGTAATGCAGTGTTAGTAATTGTGCCAACAGTTATTATTATCCAAGAAAAGTGCTGGAGCATCCCGGTGTTCTTCTACCGCTCCCGTGCCCATATCAGAAAGAGAGATTCAGTTTCAAGGAAGCTCAGTGCACTAACTGTACTATCACTCTGACAACAACGACCTGCCTCCCCCGAAGATACAGGCGGCAAGACGTGGCAGTGTTTTGTCTCTTTCTTTTCCACTTCCCCTTTCCTTTTGGAACACCTGCCGGGGCTTCTGTGTCCACCAGGAAGTGCAGAGAGGGGTTCCAGGAGGTCGGGGCATACCATCGCCCCTGCAGACATCCTGCTTTTCAGGTGAGTGGCCCTGTCTCAACATAAAGTCAAGCAACAACATACAAGGCTGCCTGGGTGATGGATTCCATCATGGGTACTTTCAAAGGTTTAGCTCAGGCTTTACCAGCTGATCAGGATGCTCCATCTTTATTAGATTTAACTAGGGCCCTAGTGGGATTACAGAAGAAAGTTCTTTCCTTAAAGCAAGAGAACCTGGAGTTCCACACTGAACTACAGCCTTATAAACCAGAAGACACCCCCTGGGGAGGAATCAAACTAAAATAAAGATCTCCAGTACTACATGCCCCTCGGTTTGACCCGTCTATCATGTTCCTAGACCCGATTCAGGCCCATCGACTTCCACCACACAACCCATGCAGGTAATGGTCACTACACCAACCCCTGTGCCCTTAGCTCCTCCAGAAAGGTTTTTTGGATATAGTGCCAAGTTGAACATTTGCCTTAACCAGTGCCAGCTACAGTTTTTGTGTCGGGCAGCTGCATTCCCCAACAATGCTGCAAAGGTAGTTTTTATTATCTCTTATTTGGGAGGCAATGCAGCTTATTGGTCTATTCCGCCGGTGGAGCGCAATGACTCTATACTGTATGATTTCAACTGGTTCAAGGAAGCCTTGTGGAAACTGCTCGCCAAACACCTCTTTGTGCAAGCCATTGACAAAGAGTTGCTGAATTTGCGCCAGGGAAACAAAGGATCTACTGTCCTATATCACCTCTTTCAATCAGTTGGTGGTAGAGACTGAGTGGCTGAGGAGAAGAAGCCCTCCCTCTTCTATCGTGGCCTACAGGACGATCTCATGGATATTCTAGCCCAAATTGTGGAACCTCCTACGGAGTGTTCTGAGTTCATTGACCTTGTGGTATGATTGGATCACCGCTTGAGTGAACGTAAGGGAAAAAAATTCCGGGGTGACACACGCTTAGTGGTGCTCAAAACTGAAAAAAGGAGTCCACCGCTCCCACTCACAATACACCTAAGCCCACGCAAATTGGCAGTGCGTGGGGCCCACTATCTAAGGAAGAGAAAGATCATAGGAAAAACTGAAACTGTGTTTATACTGCAGTAAGGCAGGGCATTTTGCTTGGAAATGTCCTAACAAGCCTACTGCTCCAAAGAAAGCCATAGGAGCGGTAACAGGGCCTGAATTCTCTCTTCCTGACCAGGCAGAAAACTTACTGGCTCGATAACTTCTGAGACTATTTTATCGAATGCTTCTTTCAATATGGTCTCACATCTTCTGGCTAATACCACCAGTCCAGTACCTTGACATCGAACTCTTATTGTGACGTTAGTGTTGTCCCCTCAGGTTTGTAAGGTTATTCCCATATTGCTTGACTCTGAGTCTACCGGAAACTTTTTAGACTTAGGTTTCGCTAAAACCCTAAATATTACAACTGTCAGAAAAGACGTCTCTGAACCAGTCAGAGCCGTGGATGGCTCAGAGTTGTCCACCGGGCTTAACGTTTATCAAACAACACCCTTGTCCATGCTTTGTGCAAACAGCCATACAGAACAAATTATGTTTGACCTCATAAATGCCCCAGTATTTTGAGCCATTTGGGGATACCCTGGCTTCAGTTATACAACCCCAAAATTGACTGGGCAGCAAGGACAGTGACATTAGACTCTAAACATTGCTGGCACTCCTGTTACCAAGACAAACCATTACTAGTGACACCCTTGCATTGTGGGTCCACACATATTACGGCTATCAAGCCGGACGACACACTGGCCATTCCTGCACCTTATAACGACTTCCATGATGTCTTTAGTGAACAGAAGGCCACCCAGCTGCTGCCACATAAGTCATATGATTGTCGTATAGGCTTGATTCCAGGGGCAAGGCTACCATGTAGTACGGTGTATGCCCTGTCTGAGCCTGAGAATCGATACCTGAAAGACTACCTGGATGATATATTGGCTAAGGGTTTAATTTGTCATTCAACGGCACCAATATTGTTTCTTTGTTCATCGTGCCCAAGAAGAATAGCGAGCTGCACGCCTGTATAGATTATTGCGCAATGAACAAAGTGACCATAGAAAATCGGTATCCAGTTCCGTTTATCCCAGTACTTTTAGATTAGGTACGTCAGTCGACCATTTATACTAAACTCGACCTCCGGGGTGCCTACCACTTGATCCGAGTGATGAAGGGGGATGAGTGGAAGTCGGCATTCCAAACTAAATTCGGACTCTTCGAGTACACAGCGATGCCCTTTGGATTGTGTAATGCTCCTGCAGCATTTCAATTTTTCATCGATGAAGTTCTGCAGGAGTTTCTGGACATCTGTGTAATGGTATACATAGATGACATTTTGATCTATTCGTCTTCCACTGAGGAACATATAGGGCATGTAAGAGCAGTTTTACAATGGCTTTGTGAGCATCATCTCTTCGCCAAGCTGGAAAAATGTGTTTTTCACACTAGGACTGTAGAACTCCTGGATATGTGATCATTCCCGATGGAATTTCCATGGATAGGTCCAAGGTACAGGCCATGGGTAGCCCCAAGCTCCATCAAGGAAGTGCAACAATTTTTGGGCTTCTATAATTTTTATAGGAGATTTATACCCCACTTTTCTACTGTGGTATCTCCCATAACTCGTCTTCTACGAAAGAGGGTTAAGTTCCTCTGGGATGCAGAAGCTGAGAAAGCCTTCCAACATCTTAAAAACACATTCACTGAAGCACCCATTCTCCATCATCCCGACCCGGCTCAGCCATTTTTCATAGAAGCAGACGCTTCCCAAATGGCAGTAGGTGGTGTCCTGTCCCAATGGCATTTCCATCCAGTAGCTTACTTCTGAAAGAAATTGCTACCCGCAGAACAAAATTGCACGGTGGCAAAGCGGGAACTTCTGGCCATCAAGCTTGCCTTCCAAGATCGGCATCACCACCTACTAGGATGTAGACACACCGCAACTATTTACACAGATCACTGTAATTTACAGTTTTTTCAAGCAACCAAGGTCCTGACACCTCGTCAATTACACTGGCTTCTATTCTTTAACAAGTTTAACTTCGTAATCACCTATAGGCCTGGTACTACACAACAAAAGGCGGACACGTTGTCTAGGATGGGTTTATCCTCTGATGTTGCGCTATTACAGGTCAGAATCATTATACCCCCAGAAACAATTGTGGCTGTGTGCACTTCCAAAGAGTTCCTTGAGAAGATACCAGAAGCCCAACACAAGGTTCCCTGTTCAACTGATGTGTATGAAAAAGAGGGTTTACTATACCATACTAATCAGTTGTACGTCCCTAGCAAAGAATTACAGTATACAGTGTTACATTGGGGACATGATTCTGTCCTCGCAGGTCACCCAGGTGAGAAAAAGATGTTAGAGCTCTGTCAAAGATGGTTTTGGTGGCCCACACTTGTGCAGGATGTCAGAAGCTAAGTCCAGACTTGTTCCACCTGTGTTCGGGCTAACACCCCACTTACTCCAGCCACAGGATTGTTACTTCCCATGCCAATTCTGGTGGCCCTATGACATACCATAAGTATGGATTTTATTTCTGATCTCCCAGCTTCCAATGGACACACTGTCATATAGGTGGTTGTAGATTAACTAACTAAAATGGCTCATTTTAATCCATTAAAATGCCTCCCTATGGCTTCCAAGCTCTCTGATTTGTTTCTCCAACACATTGTATGGCTTCATGGGTTGCCCACCACAATTGTTTCCGATTGTGGCCCCCAATTTATATCACAGTTTTGGCATAGCTTCCATTCCTCTGTCGGTATGGAGGTCCGCTTGTCCTGTGCATATCATCCACAAACGGGTGGGCAGACAGAACGTGACAACCAATCGCTGGAGCAGATCCTGAGATGTTACTTGACACATGGTCTACTAAGTGGGATAAGGCTTTTCCTCTAGTTGAATTTGTATATAACAGCAGTGTCCACATGACTACAGGAGTATCCCCATTTTACTCTTTGTTTGGTCTGCACCCAAGAATGCTACCTATAACTGGGTCCCAAACAGCCACAAGAGTCCCATCAGTACAGAAACACCATAAAGAGTTAAAGGAGATTCAAAAACAAGTACAACACCAAAAAACCTCTATCAACCTCAAGTAAAAAAAAAAAAGCAGACAAAAGAAGGAGTCCTCTTATCAGAAAGGAGATCAGGTGTGGCTCTCATCAAAAAATCTCCATCTTGCAGGATCCAGACAATTAAACCCCTGATTTCTAGGCCACTTTCCTACTGCCAAAATCATCAATCCTGTGGTAATAGAACTGACATTGCCAGATGATTTCAAGGTGCACCCTGTGTTTCATGTGTTATTACTCTGTCCCTATTCCCCTGATACCCTTGATGCCCCACCACCTCCCCCGGTAAAAGTACACAGACAAATGGAATTTGAAGTGGACAAAATTCTTGACTCCAGGCACGTCCGCGGTGTTCTGCACTATTTATTGGCTTGGAAAGGCTATGGGGCTGAGGACAATTCCTGGGAACCCGCGACCACAGTTCATACTCCACGTCTTACTAAAAAATTCCATCTCCTGCACCCTTCCAAGCCCCGCCTTTGAGAGGGTCCTTGGTGGGGAGGACTATCAGGAATCCCCAAGGTGTCGCCTGCGTTATCTATCAGCATCCCCATGGATTAGGGTTAAATCATATCTCTGTTCTTGGTTAAACATTCATATTTCTAAGTAAACATAGGCCCATATTTATACCTTTTTAGAGCCGCATTTGCATAATTTTTGAAGCAAAAGTGGCGCAAACATACAAAATACATCTATATTTTGTAAGTTTGCGCTGCTTTTGCATCAAAAAGTGGCCCAAACGTGGCGCTAAAAAAGTATAAATATGGGCCTAAATGTGCTGTGTTACACAATTGGTTTCATCAATGCTTGTTTTACCAATGCTTGTTTGCTAATGTGAGTAGGTGTAGAGATGTGCTTCTGATTGGGCGTGGTGACGTTATTTTCATCCACACATGGAAACTCAACTGCTTTCCTGATTGGCTATAAATAGCAGAGTAAAGCGTGCCTCCCTGCTTGACTTTGTTTTGCTTCCGGATCTCAGCATCTGACTTGGAAGTCCAGCCCCTGCTGTCATCCTCGTATTCAGGACTTTTGTGGCAATTCTTTTCTTTGTTCCTGTACCAGCTGACACCAGGCATTCCTCTGGCACACAGGAAAAGACTGCAGCTAAGTGACTAGCATTCTCCAGGGAGTTTGTTCTTTGAGCGCTGCGCTTTCCTAGAACAGCTGGTGCATTTCAGACCTCGTATTTTGGCAGACTGCCTATCTTGAAGAGACAAATGCATTTCTGAACATTCCACATTATTATTGTAGTTACTTGCCTAAATGTGCTTCAGGAAATAGTACTTGAGCTCAAGTACTAAACAAGTGACAGTGCATTTTTAAAAGGGCATTTACGTGACTTTTCTTTCTCTAATATCATAATTTTTGGATTTAAATTGTGTCATTCATGCCTGTGTTTCAGTTTTGGAGAGAAGGGTTTTTCACACACACAGTGAAACCAAAGCAAACTGTGCCACCCTAACTGTTTGAACCCAGAGTGGATATTTGTATTTCTTGGATTGTTTTTGTTCCTTTTAGTTTAACCATACGCATGCAGGAAAGTTATATGTGATATAATTAATACCCTTATTTGTCTTTCTTTTGCAGGATAAGTGCAACCACAGTTCTAATTGTAGTGTGCAACAGTGAATCTCTGTGAAGCCAGCCCTACTGTTGCAGCACTTATTGCTATGGTACTTAGTTTGGGTTTTTTGGTAATCCAGTGTTAGTAATTGTGCCAACAGTTATTATTATCCAAGAAAAGTGCTGGAGCGTCCCGGGTGTTCTTTTACCGCTCCCGTGCCCATATCAGAAAGAGAGATTCAGTTTCAAGGAATTTGAGTGTACTAACTGTACTATCACTCTGACAACAATGACCTGCCTACCCCTGAAGATACAGGGTGCCTGCCTGGGCCGGGCGGCAAGACAAGGCAGTGTTTTGTCTCTTTCTCTTCCATTTCCCCTTTCCTTTCGGGACACCTGCGGGGGCTTCTGTGTCCACCAGGAAGTGCTGAGAGGTGTTTCAGGAGGTCGGGGCATACCATCGCCCCTGCAGACATCCTGCTTTTCAGGTGAGTGGCCCCGTCTCGACAGTGAGGACAGGGGCTGCCCCAGCCCTTCTGACAGTGCAAGGAAAGGGAAGCTGTGATTCAGCAGATAAAAACCTCAGTGTTAAGGTGTGAGTTGCATCCCTGAATGGCCCTCCAGAACTTGCAGAAATTATAGCAAAGGGCCCCAATAACGTCTTGTAGATTATAAAACAAGGAAAGGAAAAAGGGGAGCACAAATCAGATGACAAATGTTATTTGCAAGAAAAATCATACTTGTTTCAGATCTTACTATGACTTGCCATTGACCATGATTGTGCTGTGTGGTCTCCCTTTGGGTGCTTGCATGTGGGGTCGGGGGAGGGACCACACCCCCAACTTGAATCTGATTGATAACCTTTGTGCAACGCTCCTACTGCTTTTAAAGTACAAAACCTATGGATCCATCTAGCACTAATTGTGCTTCACAGATCAAAGTTCTGCATGGGATCAGTGCAGAGTACCCTGGATGTTCTGTCAACTTGTTTGATTACATTTCCACTGGAACTAACCCATGGCTTGTTATCATCTGATGGCTGCTGCCAATCTCATTAAGCATGTTTAAGTTGCCAGCTGGCTGACCATTCTTGTATGGGAACGCTTATATTCCAGCAAACCTTACAGGTGAACCGTGCACCTTTACATGATTAGAACGCATGATGTTTTCATCTAATTCTATACCAACTTGCTATCCTAGAGACACTATTCAATCAGTTATTATCCCAATCAGAATATATAAGCTTCGGTCTTTTCATTGTAGGTGTGTCTGGTTTAACTGTTTATAAGATCAATACGTTAATCCACTTCCATTGCTTTCTAGTGATTGCTTTTATCATTTCATTATGTTGCTGTGTACAATGGCTTGTAATTTTTTTTTTAGAGAAAAAAATGAGAGAGAAGTACACAAAGTCATTGATCCAACGGTGGAATGTAGTGAAATATGTGTTTTGACCACTAACTTTGTGTTGCACCACTTTGCACCTAGATTAGCTTTCTAGTGTTCACCAGTTGCAGACTACATTTTGTATTCAGTTTAGCTGCCTATTGACTTTATTGTAGTGTTAGACACTGCCATGTTAAATGTCTTCGTACTTTTTGACATTGTAAACTGTGCTTGTTTTTGTGCTCTTTCTCACTGAAGAGCTAGGACATATGATGGGGGATTTAGTCAGTCAGCATGATAAGGACAGCAGGGAACGGCTTAGGTTTGGGAGAGACACCTTGGGATACTGGCCATTTCCAACCTGTTTCTTTTAACTCTGACCTAAATTAGCCAGCATGTTTGAATTGCTAAATTAGGTTTTTTTTCTGGAAAGCTCCTTCTGGTTTTTTAAGATATAAAAGACCCAGTGCAGCAGGGAGAGTGGCATCAATCACGATTCTTGATGTTGGATGCCGGATATCTGTCCCGGGGGGGTGGTTATCTCTTTCTCTTTTGCAGTCAAAAGGGGTCATCATTTTGCTGGCATGAGAAAGATGAAGAGCTTGGCAGGCCCTACGGTGATGAATTGTTACTTCATTATTTGCTTTGCAATTATAATATAATATAACTACATATATTTGTTGTGTACATTGCAGTTGAGAATCATTTTGGTATATTTTGCTTTCAGTGCTGTCACTATTTTTAAACGTGTGCTTTTAACATGCTAACCTCCTTTTTTAGAAACCTCGTGGTGAAATAATATTAAATGTCTTCTTTGAACTGAGAAGTGCATTCCAGAGAGTTTTGTCAGCTCGGTCATTAGTGAAAGCAAAACAGGCCTCCAGTTGCATTATGTGCTCCTGTTCCCAGCCAAGCTTAAGGTTCTGTTTCAAGGGAAGCCCTTCTTTTTTCCAGACACCAGTGGAGGCCTGGTCCTGGCTGGAGGAACGCTCCAGGCTGTTGGGACATCGAAAGGGGGAGCCTGGCTCCCACCCTTATGTCGCAGAGGGCACCCGGCCAAAAGATAAATGACAACCTGGGCAGAGAGGTCTGAGACAACTGCAGGGAGAAATGGACAGGCCATGGTGGAGGCAGGGTACTCCAGAACACCCAGCAATCTCCTCAGACTCACAAGTGGATCACCCTGTGGGCATCAGAAGAATCAGAACCACTGAAAGGGACAGGGAGCTGTCAAACGAGGAGGTGGGAGAGGACAAGGAGACAGGGATAGGTGCCTCTGTTGCTGTTTTTGAAGTTTGTGGGCTTGAGTTAGTGGGAAGGGGTGGTGGGCTACAGACTTTTTATTTTCCCCTGTTGAGTAGTTTATGTTCACCGATGAAGGGTTTTACTCACGCGGGTCCTTTTGGGGTAGGGAGGGGGGGTTGGGTTTGATTCAGGGTGTTGGGGTTGTGGGGTTAAGGGGATACAGACACTACCATGCCAATCAAGGCTTATGCAAATTCTGGATACAGCCTCAATTTGGGGAGGGAAGCCACAGGCACATTGGTTTGTGCATGGCTGTGGCTGGGAACAGATTCAATGCATTATTTCTCAGCCACCAGATAGGCAGCTGCTTCGCTTCCTGCATTTCCTGTCCTCCCTTCTACATGAAAGATGGGTATTCTTTAAAAGTACAAAACAATGGATACACCCATTGGAGAGATATGTTGGAGTCAAGGGACTTTGGCGACAGACAGATGTCACATTAATTAGCGTATATGCACCTCCCCGGCTGCAGGCCCCCACACTGCAGACATTGTATTGTGTTGGAGGCAAACTCCGTATTACTTGTGATAGGTGGCGATTTTAATGATTTTATGATACCTGAGCAAGGTAGAACGAGACCAACAGGTTCATCTGCACATCCCACCCAGCTTGAACACTTTATAACTACATTAGGCCTCTCAGATCTCTGGAGATATGCTCACCCCCTTAAAAAAAGCTATTAATATGTCTTTGGGGCCTACAGATATTCTCCCATTTAGATTATATGTTTGCCCCAGTGGGAGAGGTGCATACGGTACAACAGGCCGACTACCTGGCCCAAGGCCTCTTGGATCATTCACCCTTACTGGTGAGAATGGGTGGGAGGAGTAAGGCCACCTTCCTGGACAAAAACAATCTTAAATGGCGATTTGCTCCTTCTATGTGTGCTGCAGAATACAGCACACATAGAAAGAGGAAAAAATGTGGGAAAATGAAACCATTTCTCCTCGTAGCGCCACTCTAAGGCCACCCCTGGGGTGTAGTTAGATTTTGACGCTGCCTCAGGTTTGCGAAAACTCATAAATCTGAGGCAGCTTTAAAATGCAATGGGTGTTGCTGTGGCACAAACACAGCAACACCAATTGCACCCCCCTTCCACACAAAGTGCTGCATGTGAAGGGGCCGTATTTACAAGGTGATGTTAAGCCACAAAAAGTGATTTACCGCCACCATGTACATGCAGCGCAGGGCATTGCGCCACCAGAGCGCCACAAAAACTGACTCTTCGGTGGCGATAGGGCCTTGTAAATCTGGCCCTAAATGCATGGGACCTATGAGATCGGGAGGTAGCAGCTGGACTTAGGGTGGACACTGAGCTCTACTTTAAGTAAAATGAAAACTCAGTTGCATCTAAAAATAGTGCTTTATAAAACAGTCCTTCATAATAGAGCTGAAAACCTCAGAAGAAAAAGAGGTCACCTAGAGAGAATTGAAGGTCAACTACTGGAGCTTAAGAAAACTATGGGCCCGGGGCCTGATCCCCCTATCATCAGACATTTGTCACTGTTGAGGTATGAATACAGAGCCTTAGCACAAGAGAGTGCCAAAAACCAAATGCTAGCGACCTTACATAGGCTGTACAATGCTGGTGATAAAGCCAGCAAGCTTGTAGCCTGGTTGGAAAAAAAGGAAGCAGAAGCTTGGTGGGTACACCAGATAATTGATCACATTGCTGGAGCTTTTGCTCATTCTGAGAACCTGTATAGGACTTAACAACTGGAGACATTACCCCAACACTATTAGGAGTTGGTTACAACTGTGGCACTGGATACTGGGGCTCTAGGCCGAGATCACATTGGCGGACGTCCATGCCACCACGGTGAAGGTCAGCTGTAATAAAACCCCGGGCTCTAATGGAATTGCAGTGGAATTCTACAAGTGATACATAGATGCTTGGACCCCATCTCTTAAGCATGTTTCAAGAAGCTGATCAGAAAGGGGCCCTCCCCCAGACCTTAGGCGTGCAGCTATAGTGATTTTACTTAAAGAATGCACACCAAAGGAACACTGTGGCTTATACCCCCCGATCTCATTGCTCAATAAAGAAGTGAAAAACATTGGCCACCATCTTGGCCACTAGATTTATACAAGTTATCACACCATTGATGCACCGAGACCAGTCAGGCTTTATGCCCAGTAGGTGTACTTGGTATAATCTTACATGTACACATAATTGGTTAAACTAAATACAAGATCGGTCGGGACCTCACACCTTTCTGGCACTAGATGCTGAAAAAGTGTTTGATGCAGTACACTGGCCTTTCCTTGAAAATACCCAGGTTAAATTTGGGTTTGGTCCCCAATATAGGAAATGGATCAAATTGTTCTTTCAGGCCCCGGTGGCATCCATCAGAGTAAATGGGGTGGTCCCTTTGGAATTCCCCAAGGATAGGGGAACAAGATAGGGCTGCCCTCTGTCTCCTCTCTCTCCTGTTTGCCTTCACAACTGAATCATTGGCATATACAGTCCACGACCACCCTGGGATCCGTGGTTTCAGCATCTCAGGAAGGACCACATTGGAGGAGAAGATCTTGCTATATGTGGATAATATCCTTCTTTATGTTACCACACCCTCCACGTCCCTCCCCATGATTTCAAAGGTATTTGAGGAATACAGAAGCAATTCAGGCTACCGTATTAACTGGGACAAGTCGGTGCTTTATCTTCTACAGAACAGGATAGAGATGCTTCCTCTCTCCTATCATCTGCCAAATACCACCCTTTGGGTTTAAATACCCAGGCATATTTATGACACTGAATAAGGAAATATGCTTTGAGCGCAATCTCAGGGGAGTGATGGGTGCCTGCCGAGAGGATATAGAGAGGTGGAAGGGGCGGCTCCTCACACTGCTAGAGAGAGCAGACATGTTTAAGATGGTGTCACTACCTAATTTACTTTATATCGTCCAAAATACATATCACCCCATTTCTACAGAAACCTTCATAAGAATTGAAGCGATATGTGCACACTATTATGGGACGGCAAGCGCCACAGAATAGCCCTAAAAACTCTACAGCGCAAACAATACCATGGCAGAATAGCTCTGCTGGATGTACACACTTATTACTGGGCATCTCACCTCATTAATGCTAATGGCTGGTTGTCTACATCCCTAGATCACTCCACATTCAGACTATAACAGTCGTATTGGAAATCACACTCCTGTTTACATTACTTATATGGGAGTCGTGGAATCCACTTCTCCTCCCAGCCACTCAGGTCACGATGAGGGCCTGGAATAGCGCCATGAAGTCCATCGGGTGGTACAGTAAGCCCACAATTGGAAATGTCATTAGGGTAGGGACACTGGCTTCTAGAAATGTGAACATTGCATGGCTTTAGGGCCTGGGATCTGATAGGGAACTCCAAACTGGGAGACCTAGTCGAAAATGGGCAATAACCTGCCGTTTGCCTCACTTCAGCGAGAGTATGGGATGCACGAGAGTCAATTCCTAAAATAGGCACAGATGAGGCACATATGAAGGGCAGGGGGCCTCCCGGGTGAAGGGATTCCATATTTTGCACAGTTGGAGGGACGATCACTGATGGACGAACTAGGTAAAGGTTTGATTTCTTCCATGCACAAAACCCTTAATAATAACATGCCAGATACCCTATGTGGCCTGCAAGACAAATGGGTGAAGGAGGTGGGGAGCATGGAGGACATTGACTGGGAGACGGCTCTAATGCACCCTACAGAAGTATACATAAAAGCATGGTTAAGATTGGTCCAATTCAAAATATCACACCAAGTGTACTATATTAGACCCGCCTGCATGCCAAAGGGAGGTCTCACAACCCACTCTGTCTGTGATGTCAAATGAATGAGGGTTCTTTCTGCCATACAATCTGGAGCTGTACCCGCATACGGACCTACTGGAGTGCAATCATTGGGGAACTCAGTGGTATACTACCGCCACAAATCCCATTAGACCCTAAGGCGCAGATTTATACTCTGCGCTGAATTAGCATAATTTTTTTTATGCTAATTCAGCGCAAACTTAACTCCATATTTACATTTTGATGCTAGACTAGTCTAACGTCAAAATATTTGAGTTAAAGTAATTTTTCGGATGCGTGAACCCACCTTGTGTCAATGAGATGTAGGGTGGGCGTTCCCATTCAAAAAATTACTCTAAGGCCCTAGCACCTTATTTATCCTCCTGTTAAAAAATGGTGCACGGGAGGGTGGCGTGCCTAAATAATGGCGCTAAGCCTGCTTAGCGCCATTATTTAACGCCTGGGTCAGGGCAGGCTTTAGGGGACCTGTGGACTCATTTCCATGGTCAAACACCATGGAATGGGCCCAAAGATGCCCACCCGAGCCCCAGGAAACACCCACACCCACACCAGAGGGACACCAGAGGGTGGGGTAGTGTAGGGTAAGTAGAGGTAAGTATTTTAATTTTTTATTTAAAGTGCCATGGGGGCCCTGAAATGGGCCCCACTACATGGCACCTGGTGCAATGGCCATGGCCAGGGGACCCTTGTCCCCTGCGCTGGCTATTGGGATGGTGGGCACGACTCCTTTCTTTTCTAAGACAGAAGTCATGAGGTATGGATGGTTTTGCATCAAGAAATGGCACTAGGCTGGTTAGAGTAATTTTGTTTGCCTCTAACCAGCCTAATGTAATTTTTTTATGCAAAACCCCCATTTCCCATACCGCCACCTCCACCCTTCTAAAGTAATTTTCCATGACGTTAGCCCACCCTTTGTGCCAGATTGCGCCATTCCATAAATTTGGTTCCCGACTGGCTTCCTGGAATGGCCCAACCCAGCGCTATACTTTTTGACTGCGCAAACAGTTTTGCATCAAAAAGTATAAATATGGGCCTAGGTTTCTACTCGTGGGTATTGCTACCGACATTGACTTATGTCGTTTCTTCTCTCCGCAAGAGAGCAATGCGTTGTTCCGGTCAGTACTCTCGGGTCCGGGCAGGCCGTGCATTTTTTATACACACCCAGCGGTACTTGTGTGGGCAATCCAGCCGCACGCTGATTCAAAAACCACGCAGCGCGAGTTTCGATCTCCAAGTTTCCGTCAGCGATGCTGCGTGTCGTTTCTCCAGCTCCGTGCATCGATCCTTCGGTTGCATTTCTGGCGAGCGTCGATTTTCAGCCACAGAGCCGGCGGCGCGTCATTTCTTCAGCCGCAGATCAGAGTTGCATTGAAATTTTCTCCGCGCAGCGCTCTGTGGGTGGATTTCCTTCTCTTAGACTGTCCCTGAGACTTCAAACAACAGGAGGCAAGCACTAAATCAAGACCTTGGAGATTTCTGCTCAAGATGGAAGGCTCACAAAGTCCAGTCTTTGCCCTCTTACTCTGGCAGAAGCAGCAACTGCAGGATAGCTCCAAAATGCACAGTCACAGGCAGGCCAGCTCTTCTTCCTCAGCTCATCAGCTCTTTTCCAGGCAGAGGTTCCTCTTGTTTCCAGAAGTGTTCTAAAGTCTGTGGTTTTGGATGCCCTTTTTATACACAAATTCTCCTTTGAAGTAGGCCTACTTCAAAGTAAAGTCTCTTTTGAATGTGAAATCCTGCCTTGCCCAGTCCAGGCCACAGACACTCACCAGGGGGTTGGAGACTGCATTGTGTAAGGACAGGCACAGCCCTTTCAGGTGAGAATGACCACTCCCCTCTCCCTCCTAGCACAGATGGCTCATCAGGAAATGCAGACTACACCCCAGCTCCCTTTGTATCACTGTCTAGTGTGAGGTGCAACCAGCCCAACTGTTAAACTGACCCAGACAGGGAATCCACAAAACAGGCAGAGTCACATAAATGGTATAGGCAAGAAAATGCTCACTTTCTAAAAGTGTCATTTTCAAACACACAATCTTAAAATCAACTTTACCAAAAGATGTATTTCTAAATTGTGAGCTCAGAGACCCCAAACTCCACATGTCCATCCGCTCCCAAAGGGAATCTACACTTTAATCAGGTTTAAAGGTAGCCCCCATGTTAACCTATGAGAGGGACAGGCCTTTCAACAGTGAAAAACTAATTTAGCAATATTTCACTGTCAGGACATATAAAACACATTACTATACGTCCACCTTAACCATACACTGCACCCTGCTGTTGGGGCTACCTAGGGCCTACCATAGGGTAGTCGGACATGTAAGAAAAGGGAAGGTTTAGGCCTGGCAAGTGGGTACACTTGCCAAGTCGAATTTACAGTTAAAACTGCACACAAAGACACTGCAATGGCAGGTCTGAGACATGACTACAGAGCCCACTAGTAGCATTTGATTTACAGGCCTGGGCACCTCTAGTGCACTGTACTAGGGACTTACTAGTAAATCAAATATGCCAATCATGGATAAACCGATTAATCATACAATTTACACAGAGAGCATATGCAGTTTAGCACTGGTTAGCAGTGGTAAAGTGCTCAGAGTGCAAAAGCTAACAGCAACAGGTCTGGAAAAAATTGGAGGCAGGAGGCAAAAAGATTGGGGATGACCCTGGATAGGCAAAAAAAGTCCAACAAAAATGCTGAAGTCTGGTGTAATATTGGCCCATTATTTGGACCTAGTCTGAATTTGCAGAGACATTCCTTGTGTTTTGGAAATTATATCTAAACATAATTCCATATCCAGAATACTCATACAGTGCAATTGCCATTGACGCTGCCTTCTTCCAAAACAGATTTTTTGCAACATCTTACTGATGCTCTCAGGTTTGTCCCAGAAGGTCAGAAGCTTGAATGCAAATGTCACTGTAATGGGTGCATGAACATTCCGCCCCCCCCCCGTATCGGTCCAAAAGAGAAAAGAGGGTCGTACAGAAAGCTGCTCAGCTGCTTCTCACCTAACACTGGTTGCGGACCCACTAGTAGGGTTGACTAAGGTAAGCACAATAGATATACTTATTCTCTTTCACCCTTAGGGCACAACAATGTGATCATAATTATGAGGTGTATATTGCATTGGCTAAGTATATTGAATTGTAAACTTAGAGGACATCTTTAACAGCAAATGTGCAAACTGAGCAAATGTGAACAACAGAGAGGAGCGTGGGTCCAGCGTCCCTCAGCAATTGGTTACTTTGGGTCAGCCTACTTCATTAGTTGTGAGAAATGTTATTCAGACTTCTATTGATCACTGTAGGTGTTTCATAGATCTATTATGTTTTGTACTGTGGTATTTGGTGAAGGTTTTCGTGTTTGGGATTGGTACTTCTTGTTATTATGGTTTCAGATTGCAGATCACCTTAAATAATGCATCATGGACAGGTACACAAAAGACAAGCAGAGTTTTGTAAGTATAGGGTTCTTTTATCGTACCTCCATCGTACTGTTGGAAAACACATTCTTTCCAAAGAAGGTACAGATTATTGAAACTGTTCTCTGAATGGTGCTTCTAGTAATGGTCACTGATTGGAGTTAGAATGTGGAATTATGTGATTCTGTGGTCTGGATTTGCTACACTTGCCACAAAGTTTCCCACATAATTTGTAAATTTCAACAAAAATATTGTTTCTAGCTGAAATAGATCAAAATAGTACTGCCAGAGAATGTGCTGCTTTGTGCCATATAATATGCAAATGTTTGCTGCATATTTCAGACACTCTTACTGCATAATTCGGTCCTCCATTGGTGCATAATGCCAGTAGCCCTGCCAATGGTAAAGTTCTGCATGGTGGTTTGGAGTCTGTCATTATGATGACAAAACTCACATATCACAGTGACCAGTGAAATATTTTCCATATTTCATGGTTCCTGTGAAATATGCATGTGTCCAATGAAAGCTCCTAAACATCCAATATATAGCATATGCATGGCGTGTAATATGCTATTTATGTTTTTATAACCATTGTGTAGTCAGTGTGTAGTTATGGCAATATATGCAATAATCTCATTTTATTCCCAGACCTGGGTGAGAACCAAGGTGATACAAACCACAGCAACCCCAAAGGTTTACACTGATAAAGGCATAAAGCAAGGATGAGTCCTTGCACCCATGCTTTTCAACCTGTATACTGCAGATCTTGTTCAATCACTAATAACTTCAAACCTGTTAGTGCCTAAAATCAGCCAGGCGTGCCTTTTCTTGATGCAGTACGCAGACGATATGATACTAATAGATCCCCTCTGAAGTGGGGATGCAGAAGCTTGTCACATATACAACATACATAGGGTGACTAGACATACCGTATTTCCCCGGACAGTCCCGGTTTTTAGAGGACTGTCCCGGTGTCCGGACGCTTCTCTTAAATTTAAACAAATGTCCCGGTTTTTTAGACAAAGGTCAAATATTACATAAATGTCCCGGTTTTTGGGACAAAGGTCAGATTATCTAGGGAAGCATAAATTCAAGGTATGCTCTCCTTTAACAGACGCCTACAGAGTATGCAATAATTATTAAAGAATTGTATCTGTTACTGTCAGGCAACACAGTCCCCTGTCTGCTCCCAGCAGAGAGATGGAGTGGGGGGCAGAGAGAAGTGGGTGGGGGTGGGTTGGGGATGCAGGGTGGGAGGTCAAGCCATAGCTAATTTTATATGTATAGTCTTGTAAATATATATATATATATATATATATATATATATGCATATATATATATATATATATTATATATATATATATATAATATATATATATATATATATGTAGAAACACACATGTATAGGCACACATTCACAAAGCTACCCAAAATAAACTGGACATGCCAGATATAAAAGTGAGTGTAAAGTCGTTAGTCCTTCTTTTATGTCTGACCTGTCCCGGTTTTTGCTGCTCAAAATCTGGTCACCCTAAACATACAGAACAAACTGTCTGCGAACAGCGTTAAAACAAAGATAGTTACTTTCTGTCAATATTCTTACAAGCACAAATTGCAATGGAGACTAGGTAACCCGAAGATCATGGGTGCCCTTAAGTATACCTACCTGGGCATGTGGTTTGCTAGTAATGGAAAGTCAAAACTGCATATCACTCACATGGAAGGAAAAAGAAAGGCAGTGATCTATGCTTTGTGTAAACTCTGCTCCAGCTTGCATAGCCCATCCACAACATCAATGCGGGAGGTCATAAAAGCCAAACTCCTTCCAGCCATCAATTGCGGTCACCTGCTTTTGCCGGGTCTTATCGGCTATCAAGGAGAAGGCTCAATGTCGAGCCTACAAGCAGATCTTCACATGCCCTAAACTAGAGTTTGGCCTCTGCAATCAGTCTTTTGAGAATATGGTGGTCATTGTTGGCTATCATCATAAAGTCTGTGCTTTGACGGCTCAAAAAATGAAAGAGGCTCTGAAGGGCATCTTCACCGCTGGAAGGAATCCCTGGACAGAATATTTTTCTCTGGCATGCTCCAATTTAAACCTGGCTTGGGAAAACTGTGAAAATCTCCCAATCCCTCCAATGCTACTACAAATCTTACTGAAAAAACAAGTTAGACATCTTTCCAGGCAGGAAGACATCAAAACCATAGAGGAGCCCAAAAGCAACATTAAGACGATCATAAACTCGTGCAGGGAAAAGTCCGCCCAGTCTTTTTTGGAACAGTGCCTTAAAGAAAACAACGCCCAAGCACATTCTCAAGGTAAGACTTACGGCTTTCCCAATCAAAGATCTAAATGCAGGATGGATTTCACTTGCCACTGTTGGCCCATGAGGATTATGTTACCTAAGCGAGGAAACAGTGGAACACCTTACCTGCACCTGCCTGGCATTGCTCAAGGCACGACACACTTTACTAAAACCAGTCTTCCTAGCATATGGGGTTAAGGACGTCATTTAGGGGTCGCCAGGGGTCGCAGCTGCGACTCCCAGCTTGCCTTTTGCGACCCCTGCAACTGCCTCTGCGACCCTGGCCTCGGAAGAGGCAAAATCATCGTATGGAAAAAACAGTTGAGTTGGAAAAATTTGGCAAATACATGAACATAATCAAAAACTCGTTAAGCGGCCCAACTCCAGCAAGAACAAGGGTACAGACCTTGTATTAAAAAACCCTTCACTCTCCAACCTGCATCTTTCACTCACTGTAGCGCCTGAAAAAAATGCCAGCACACAGTCATCTGCGCTAGCAGCTTCGCCCCCACAACCAGCACTTGTACCACCAATGCTGTTGTAATAATGCCCTCAGACAACGGCATGCTGTTGACTCCCTGACGCGGATCCGGCACTGACAAAATCAATAAGCACGGCATTTGCGAGACATTTTTAAACTGATTTTAAACAATGCTGTATTATTGCTATATATTTCATAACTCTTGACTCGACAATGAGCACTAAATGCATTGGAATATTAAACGTTTTACATTTGCGATGTCATCTTTAGTAACGATTTTAACTATTTGAATCATATAAACGAATACTATTACTAATTAAGCAGAGTCAAAAACAGTGTTTTTCATTTTAGCTTCCATAAGAATATTTGCTCTCCATTGCAGTAAAAATTGCAGAAGAGAAATACATCAAACTTGGCACAAAACTAGATCTTTACTCAGTGAAGTCCTTTAGCTTGACTTGATGTAAGTCTCTTAAGGTGTTTTCAAGAAATTAGAATTATGAGAATGTGCTTGGTGGGCTTCAAAGGTTAAAAAGTTAGTTAGCTTGACAATTGAAAACTGTTTCTTTTTTGTTTTGCCAATAAAGTTAGTGTTGTTTGACAATTTTTCAAGACACTTATGCTTAGCTTGATCTTGGCCTTATAAAATTTGTGCAAATTCAGCAAGGGGAGAACAGTAAATACGGGTGGTAAAAATGTGTGTTTTTGGTAATAACTGTGGCACCACCTGATGAGTCCATATGTAATTTGGAAGATAATTAGCACTGTTACTGTCAGGATGTGAAATTCCCCTGCATGGTGTACAGCCATGTTCTCCCACCCTGAGTGCCCAAAGTTGTGCATCTGGTATCCAGGTTTTTGATTTTGTCCCTAGGTTCACAAAGCTATAGTGTGTGCACAGAGGAATAGACTTGCCTTTTGACATGCGTGTGGTTCTGGACCTCTAATGTCATCTGGAGGGGAGTACCAAGTGTGCCCTCATTTGGCTGACTGTGGACAACTGTCCCTGACAGTGGTTTAACATGGAGAGCAGTGGTGGCAGTAAACCATGTTTTGTGAATTAATAGTTGTGATCAGACCCTTTTATCTGTGTCACTAGATTGGAGGCCAAATGGTCCACTCTTGTAAAGATTGGCTTCTGTGTACTAACCATGATCCTGCCCTACCAACTCAAGTGTATTTGTGCATGTTTATGTATGGGGCCTGGGTAGTACATGCATTATGTGTATGAGAAAACAACAGTATGGAGGCATGCAGGTCATATTTTGGAGGCCCCTGGCCTGTTCCTGCCAACCAAATAGAGGCAAGTGTGTTTTCCCAGGCAGTGAAAGTGTATTGCTGACATTCCTGAAGTTGGAGGGAGGAGACCTATACTCTGAATTGGGACGGAGGAAGCAATGCTCTTAGACATTCAATTAGATCCTTTTGCTGAGAGGAGATGCTGATTAGTCTACTGTTCAGAGAGAGATCATTGTGGTGAGCCCTGCCTTTTGTCTCTTTCCTGATCACTGTTCATTGTGACTGTTGATAAGCGAAGTGGAGAAAGCACATGGTACTTTGTACCTCTATTTCTGCGTACTCCAGGCAGGAGACTACTCTGCTATGAGGAGCATCTGCACAAAGGTTGTATCTTGATAACATCCTGGAGAGAATGCTTAAAAGAAGAACCACCCAAACCAGTTCTGAAAGTGTAGATAGACGGTCCTCATCCCATGTCTGCTTTGACAGTATAAAAGTGGGAGCCACTGACCCAATTGTTGTTCCACTTCCAAGTTCTGTTTGACCAAGAAAGGAAGTGATCTGCAGAGTACTCTGAGAACCACTGTTCAACCAACGCTGGTGTCTTCCAGATAGTCAGCTTCCCAGAGGTAAAGAAGCATCACCTGGACAGTTGTCTTGCTGAAAAAGCTATACCCATTACCTAAAGTGCCTGGAAGCCAATCTGCCTGTGGAAAGTGGGAAGGAGCCTGCCAACACTGCAGGAGAAGTGAGAGCGATCAGAGATACACATTTCCATTTACCCCCTAGCTGCTGAACGGAAACAGAGATCTGCATTGTGCTGAGACTGTCATAAGGGGACTTTATTGGCCTGAGCACAACCAATATTAAACTGGGGTATATGCACCTGAGCCTTGTTTGAAACCTCTATTACAGGATATGGGGATTTGGCAGTATCCTGTAAACAAAACTGAGCAGAGAGAAAATGGGACAGGTAGGGCATCCCCTAACCCGCTGGCTGATATGGTGCAGTACCAAAGAGACTAAAATCTTGGGTTTAATCTTACATTCTTGCAAATCCTAGATGTCCTTCTCCCTACAGGCTACAGCATCCATTATGTGGATAGCTGTAATCCATAAATGTTCCTGGCCCTGCACCCTATGCAAGCAAGTAACACATGTAGCTGTTGACATGTCTTTTCCCACTCTTAGCAACTCAGTTTGCCAGCTTTCCTCTCATCTATAGGCCTCCCAGGCACACCACTCTCTTGGGTGACTTCAGCCTCCCTGATAAAACAAGCTATAAAAAACAAGAGACACTCTTTTCACCCTCAATGACACAATCAACAGTGTAGAGCATGTCACACACCCAGCACACTCGAAAGGTCACTTCTGTTTTAATTTTTGTCATTATCACAACCATTCCAATGCAAACCACCCATACCTGAAAGGGAAGGGAACACCACATTCACCATCCCTATCTCCCTGCTCAACATACTTCCAACAACCCAAGGTCAACACAAAAGGGAAGACCATACTTTTAGATCCTTCAAAGATTTCTTCATAGAGAACCTAATGCTTGAACTCATCTCTCACCCTATCAACTCTCTGTCTGATTCCAACACCCCTTTAATAACTTTTTGGGAAACTATGTGAACATCCTCAACCTAATTAAAACAAGTAAGAGCAAACCAACACCTTCAGCACCTTGGTACTCAAAAGATCTGTCTGACAATAAACCATCCATCCACATACAGGAAAGAAAATGGAAGGAAAAACAGAACTCTAACTGCAAAATGCTGATAGCTCATCACATCAGCCAAAGCAAAGTACAATACCAATCTCCACGAAGGAAGACACCAACAGAAGCAAAACATTTCAAGAAAATCAAGCACTGCATCAACCCCTTGACAGATGTACCTATTCGTTACTCCACAGAAAAGTGAAATGGCATCAGCCACTTCTTCAGTGAAAAATACAGAATGTCTATAACACCACACTTGCATCACCTCCTACGCCCACCTCTTCCAGTAGAATCCTGTAACGGTCATCCTCCAAAGCCCTATCTCTTGCAGATATCGCTGACATACTCAACTCCCTAAATGTCACTTGGGAGGAAGATGTCTTACCATTGTCCTTCATCAAAGCTCTCTCTGAAGACACCCTCTAACCTTTACTAAGCTATGTCAATGCCTCCCTCGCTCAATGTACCTTCCCAGAAGCTCTCAAAACAGGGCAGATCCCCCCACTCCAAAAGAAAAGTACATTATATCCAGATGACCTCACCAACTACTGGCCCATCACTCACCTACCATTTATCAGCAAGGTAATTTAAAAAGTGGTCTGTGTTCAACTCCAAGATCCATCAATGCTAAACGTCTCCTGAAAGACTACCAGTCTATCTTCAGATCACACTGCAGCACCAAGATCCTACACACCATAAACAATGTCCTCATGACCACAGATGAAGATGACAGTGCCTCCTGATATCACTGGACCTCTGATCGGCTTTTGACATAGTCGACCATCCCACCCGTATAAGTACTCTGGAGACTCGAATGGGCCTCACCAGTAGTGTCCTTCTCCTCATACCTTTCCAGCCAACTCCAGTTTGTTCACATGGGCACCTCCACGGCCAAAGGATGCCTATCACCCCAAGGGTTCCATTCTGTCTACTGTCATCTTCAGCTTCTACATGGAATAGTGTGGTGTTCTACTCAGATAACAGCACCAAGATTCACCAAATATGCTGATGATACACAACTCTACTTGAAAGTCTCTTCTGCTTCAGACACCCAACGCCTTAAACACCGCCTGCACCTCACCCAGACCTGGGTGTCATTACCTACCTGAAGGTCAAGCCAACCAAGACAGAATTCTTGCTATTTGCCAAACAAGAAACATTACAAACGTGGTTTAATGACTTGAACTTTGATGGCTTCAAGGTCCAAATTTTACAGAATGCCAAGTAACTTGTATTAAGCCTGGAGACCAACTTAACCATTGAGGAAAGGATGTGGCTCAATGGGGCAAGTGTGTGCTATATAAATCTGCAAAAAAAGAAACACTGCAAAATAAGCAAAGAAAGACTGGTGCCAGCTCTCTCTTCTAAAGAAAGTAAAACTGCTGTTCAAGCACTCTTACTCCCACATCTGAATGGTGGTAACACCCTGCTCCATTGCCTCCCAGTCTTCACACTGGCACCTCTGGAGAGCATTGTTTACGCCAGGAATGTCTCATCCAGGGCCTGCAGAAATTTGATCACATCTCCCCCATCCTGATGGAACTTATTTGCTCTCCTTGCCGTCCTGCACTATCTTCCAAACCCGTTGCATCTTTTACAAAACTATTATGACCAGCACACTCTCTCAGCCTGCAGGTAAGCTCACAGTCTCTGGTTGTTCTCGGCACACCCGCAGCCAGAACACCAACAGACTGCATACTAAGCAGGGTAAAAAAAATAAGCAAGGCAGCAGGACTTTCCCACCTATGCACCCAGGATCTGGAACAACATCCCCACATCAATCAGGGCCACTACAATACTGTTCCAGTTTAGGAAAGAGTTGGAGACACATCTCTTGAAAGAACACTCATTGACTCTATGCTTGTCTTTGACCCTGTACAGTGATCCTCTGCCTTTCGGCTAGGTTCATTTTGTAGAAATACCATATACAGGCATGCATACATGTAAATGCATTTTTGCCACTGGTTTTGCAGGCCCTGGGTCGGTGCTCACGAATCTAAGTGCAAAATGCTGAAGTTTACAAACCATTCTCCTGGGTCCACAGATGCCAAGTGAGGGCTCTTGCAACTTTGTTGGTCAACCCTGCTGGGTTCCTGGACCTGGTTCATGGGTTATGAAACCTGTGGGGACAAGAAGGCTTAACAAAGGCCAACTGGTCCTGGAGGGTTTGCGAATAAAGACTAGGGTTCACATATAAAAAAAAATCAATAAATATTTGTAAGAAATTGGGACACTGTTTGAGAGGGGAGACCCTTCTCAAACAGTAATCACAATTCTTGCCAGGGTTAAAGTGATAAGCAAATTCCAAATTAAACTGTGCTTAACCTTCTGGCAGCTTGGCACAGAGCGGTTAGACTTATATGAGAGGCAATGTGTAAAGTATTTATGCAGCACTTCAAACAAAAATAAAGTGAAAACACAATAAGAATCCCACACCGTATTAGAAAAATAAAGTACATTTTAATAAATAAAACAAGACCAAAATGAGAAAACACTAACCAGGAGGACCAGAGATGTGCAGTTTTAAAGATTTTAGAGAAAATAGCACCAAAAAGCACAAAACTCCAACTGTGGATATGTGGTTGTGCCGGACTGGAACAAAGTGACAAGTTCAGGCCAGCCTGAATGGAGCGTGGGCCTGCTATAGGGACACAGCTGAGCAAGAGTACCTTAAATCCTAGTTGCGGAGCATTGCAAGATCCAGCATTGAAGATGTGTCACACAGCCAAAACAAATATTCTGAGGGGCTGCAAAGCTGTGTGTGAGGTCCTGGATCATCATTGTAGATCCCGTTGATGGGGGGCTTGCAATGCAAAGTCCAGCATCAAGGATGTATCACCCAGTTGGGCGATGCTTCGTTTCTGAGGAGCCGTGAGGCTGCAATGCAGAATCCGGCGTCGCTGTTGAAACTGCCATCAACAAGGGGTTCACGATGTGAGGGCCTGCATTGAGGATGCATCTAAGAGCAGCGGTTCTGATGAAGTTGTGGGCTGTGGTGCAGAGTTCTTGTGATGGAAAAGTCCACACAGCACAGGTGATGCGTCAGTTCAGCTGGGGGTTGTGCTGCGTAGGAGAAGAGATGCTTCAGTTCTGATGGATCCATAGGTGGGTTGGCAGGGGAGGACTCACAGTTACAGAGTCCAGGTGTAGGTTACAAGAGACTTGGCCCTGGAGTAACTCTGGTGGTCCTGGCTACAGGTTGCATGTCCAGTCTGTAAGGGCAGCAGTCTAGCAAGGTGACAGTCCTTCAGTGTAGCAGTCAGAGTGGCAGTCCTTGCAGAAGCACAGCAATCCTTCTTCCTGGCAGAGTCTTCCAAAGGTCCAGAAGTGTACTGAAGGGTTCATGTCTGAGGTCCAGTATTTATGCCAGGTGCCTCCTTTAAAGTGGGAGAAGCTTCTAGAGGTTTCCCTTTGAAGTGCACAGGTTTCCTACCTTCTACACAGGATATGCAGCCCTTTGTGTGGAGGCAGGGGACAGCCTATTCAAGTGTAAGTAGGGATGTGCCCAGCTTCACAGGCCCATCATGCCAGTGATGGCCCACCCAGGCACACCTAAGCTCTCCATTCTGTGTTGATGTCTAGGGGGGAATACACAAAACCTAACTGCTTACTATACCAGTCATATGACCCAGAGATAGGCTGCAGCCACTAAGGCCCATTTTTATGTAAAGGGGCACACAACTGCGCTAACGCAGTTGTGCGTTAAAAAATATAGCGCGAGCTAACGCCATTCCCGACACAGTCCATGCACTCTTTTTAAAAAAAGACGCACAATGGCGCTAAGGTCTGGCTAGCGTCTGATAAAAAGATTCTAGCCGGGGCAGAATGGTGTTAGGGAAAATGGTGCTGATGGGCCAAAAATGACGCTAGACTGGTTAGGGGCAAACATTTTTCCGCTAGTCAGCCTAGCATCATTTTTTGGCACACAAGCTGCCAAAAAATGACTCCTGTCTAAGTTTAGACAAGAGACATTACCACAGCCCCAAGGTCCACCACAGAAGACATGTGTCCCCAGGACAACCCCAACACAACCAGTGCCAACCATGGGGCCTCATGTAAGTGGCCCCCAGTGGCACACAACACAAATACACTTCAACTTACCTGGGATGGGCTCCCTCTACCTGTAGTGCCCCTGTGGTGTGAATGATGGTGATGTGGGGGGTAGGGGTGGACATCTATGTGCCCAAAATAGTGACACCATGGTGAGCTCCATGGTGTTTCCCTTGGAAAATGTGCCTAACATCCTCCTAACGCCTGGTCTGACTAGGCATTAAATTGTTACGCTAATCGGTCTGAGCGTCATTTTGTGACTTCGCCTCCTTGGTGCATATCGTTTTAGCATAGGGAGGTAAATATGGCACTAGCATCAATTTTCAGAAGAGAACGCCTACCTTGCATATCATTGTCACAATGCGACGCAAGGTGGTTTGGTGCGTCCTAAAAATGGAGATAACTCAGGTATTTTTACGTTAGACGGGTCTAGTGTCAAAATATAAATAAGGAGTTTTGTGTAAAAAACGATGCTGAGGTGGCGCTAACATTCATAAATATGGGCCTAAATGGCTAAGGCAGGAAAATGCCACCTTTCTGAAAGTGCCATTCTCAAAATTGGAACCTAAAATTTGACCATAAAAGAGGATTTATCAGTACAATTCCAAAGACACCAAACAAAAACTGGTCACCTGTTCTCATTTGGAAGTTACTGCTTATTAAATGTAATAAGGTGACTTCAATATTATCCTATGAGAGACATAGGCCTTGCAGTAGTGAAAAACGAATGTAACCATTTTCCACTACCATGACATGTAAAACCTATCTTTCTAAATACACCACACCCTGCCTCTGGGCGGTCCATGGCGTACACTAGGGGCAACTCAAATGTATTAAAAATGAAGGGTTGGGCCTAGCAAGAGGTTTATTTTGCCAGGTAGAAATGGCAGTTTAAAACTGCGCACACAGCCTGCGATGACAAGCCTGAGACATGTTTAAAAGGGCTTGTTAAGTGGGTATCAAAATCAGTCCTGCAGGCCCACTAGTAGCATTTAATGTACAGGCCTTTGGTAAATGTAGTACTAGTTTACTAGGAACTTATAAGTACATTAAATATGCCGGTTGGGCATAAGCCAATATTACCATGTTTTAAGGACTGAGCACACGCAGTTCAGCATTGGTTAGCAATGGTAAAGTGCAGAGAATCCTAACGCCAGCAAAAAAAGAGATCAGTAAAAATGGAGGAGGAAGGCAAACAGTTTAGGGGGGAAGACCACCCTAAGGCTGACAATTCTAACAATTATAAACAAATAACAGTTATAAGTGATGTATGTAATAAATGGTTCAATAGGGCGGAATCATGATAATTTGATTTGCCTGCCGGTGTGCACATTCAGAACCAGGAGCTGGCAGCGTGAGTGAAGTACTGAGGCCTTACATCTTCTCTGATTGTGCAAGACCTCTGAGTTCGGTCAAGGAAAGTATGGGCCTGACTTAAGAAAACTGGCACTGCACCCGGTGCAGCACCACTTTTTTTGCCCCCCCGCACCCTTACTAACGCCACCATGTGTGTGTTGTATCTAAGATACGGCGCACCATGGCAGTAGTTAGAGAACTAGCGTCAGAATATTTTACGCTAGTTCGGAGCTTTTTAGGATTAGCGCAAAAAATGTCGACACTAATCCTGCAAAGCCCATTGAGGCCCATTGAAAACAATGGTGTGCCTCCTTTTAGTGCCTGCTCTAAGCAGGCATTAAAAGTGCCAAAAAAATGATGCAAAGAAATTTCCTAGATTTCTTTGTGCCATTTTTTCGGCCCCCCTAATGGGGTAATGTCCCCTTTGCTTACATTATGCCTGGCACAGGCATAATGTAGCGCAAAGGGTTCCACTTTGTAACTTTGGCGTGATGATTTTGGATTTGTTGGGCCACATTAGCATTAAAAAATGGCCGCTAATGTAGCACAAGGAGACGCTAGGGGCTCCTAAATCTGCCCCTATATGTCCCATTTAGCCAGAGGACTCTCAAGAGGTTTGCAAGCAAAGGCCACCATTCTCAAATCACAGAGTGCAAGCTCCTTGTGGTCCAAAGTGCTCTTGTTTTGCAGTCAACATACATAGTTGCTGCAACCAGGACCCTGTTAAGAGAAAACCTGAAGATTGATTGCAATACTTTTCAATTTATCAGGTCACTAGAGATAAAAGCCCATAAAAGGCCATGAAGTCTTCAAACTTGGAGACAGTGGAGAACAGGCCAATGACAAATGTAGATCTGCGTTGGAAGAGCCAACACTTCAAGTGTCAGGCAGATCAGTTGTGTTTTACCAGTGACATTAGGACCAGTCCTAGCAGTAGCACTTCTAGGTCACCAGTGGCAGAGACGGCACTTACCACCATGTGCAGAAGCAAGCACTCTGGCAACAGTGGTTGTTACGGTTTCTTCACTTATACTTCAGTTGATACTATGCCTTTTTGTTCCCACACCTTTGTTTTATTTCCTCTTCTCCGTTCCCGCAGTTCCTTAGTGTTTATTGTTCCAGTGACTTGCTAATATCCTATGTTTGTTTCTTTTGTCGCCCTACTCCCATGATCCTTCCTTCTTAGTGCTGTAGTGGTATTATTTTCAGCTCATGAGCAGGTTTCCAAATAAACCTCTGGGCTAATTACAGTCTACATACATGCTGCTCCAGGTGGGGAACTACAGACCCCTTGAACCTTGACTGAAGACTCTGTGCCATAACCATCCAGTACAGCTGTTGGAAACTTTCCCTATCAGGAGGGTTACCCCTAATTTTTTGCCTTTTTGCTCAACCCTACTTTTGTTGGTCATAGAACTCTGCACATTTTACTGCTGCTAATCAGTAGTAAAGTGCTTGTGCTCCCTATGCCCCCATTTTAGCATGCTGAAATTGGTATACACCTGATTGGCATATTTAGCTTACGTAAAGGTCCCTGGTATATGGTGCAGACCTAGGACCTGTAAGTTAAAAGTCAATAATGGGCTCTTGCACCCATCATGCAACCCATTGTGCCACCCACTGCAGTGACCCAGCAAACCTTTCTCCAGGCCTTGCACCGTAAGCTGGCTATGCAGTTTTAAATTGCCAAATTAGGCCTGTCAAAATAAACCCTTTTTTCCACAGGTCAAAACTTACCTTTTAAATATTTTGAAGTCAAACCCTACAAGTGGGCCTTATTACCTATAACCTGGGGTGCATGGTATTTTAAAGCAGGGCATGTAATAGTTTACTGTTCCACCTGCCCCCACAGTGAAAAATGCAAATAAAACAAGGTGATGGATGGAATGCTTGAACTAACCTCAGTCTCTGACAACCGCTTGGGCAGCCTCCCAATACATTGTCTTTTTGCCCACCATGGCACCCTAGTTTGGACCCAGTCATATGCAAATCATTCTTGGCCTTGCTCCTTATGGTAACATTCCAGCCAGAACTACCAGTCCAGGTCCTACCTGGACATGGAAACAAGCATCCTGGGACAGGTTTCGGGGTATCACCCATCATCAGCCAGGCTAGCTTGAATCCAGTGGCACAGTGAGTCTGAACCCACGTCTGGGCATATCCAGCACACTTAGGGCAGCAAATGCAAAGACAACAAGGTGATAGATGGAATGCTTGAATAAATCTCAGCCACTGGCAATCGCTCAGGCCACATCCCAATCTGTTGTTAATTTGTCCACCATGGCACCCCACTTTAGGCCCAGCCATATGCAAATCAGTCTTGACCCTGCTCTTCATCAGAACAGTCAAGCCCGAACTGCAGGCCAGGTCCTCCGTGGACCGGACACAATCATCCTAGGAGCGGTTTTGGGGTATCACCCCTCATCAGCCAGGCTAGCTTGAATCCAGTGGCACAGTGAGTCCAGAACAGTCAAGCCCGAACTGCAGGCCAGGTCCTCCCTGGACCGGACACAAGCATCCTGGGAGCAGATTTGGGGTATCACCCCTCATCAGCCAGGCAAGCTTGAATCAAGTGGCACAATAAGTCGGGAACCCACGTTTGGGCATACCCAGTGCACTTAGGGCATCAAATGCAAAAACAACAACGTGATGGATGGAATGCTTGAATTAATCTCGGCCACTGGCAACCATTAGGGCTGCATTCCAATCCATCATTTTTTTGTCCACCACAGCACCCAGGTTTGGACCCAGGCATATGCAGATCGTTCTTAACTCTGCTCCCCAATGGAACAGTCAAAATCAAATCAAATCATTAGCATTTATAAAGCGCGCTACTCACCCGTGCGGGTCTCAAGGCGCTAGGGACAAAGGGGGTGGTTATCGCTGCTCGAACAGCCAGGTCTTTAGGAGTCTCCGGAAAGCGGAGTGGTCCTGGGTGGTCCTGAGGCTGGTGGGGAGGGAGTTCCAGGTCTTGGCCGCCAGGAAGGAGAAAGATCTCCCACCCGCCGTGGAGCGTCGGATGCGAGGGACGGCGGCGAGTGCGAGGCCAGAGGAGCGGAGGGGGCGGGTGGGGACGTAGAAGTTGAGGCGTCTGTTGAGGTATTCCGGTCCCTTGTCGTGGAGAGCTTTGTGTGCGTGGGTGAGAAGTCGGAAGGTGATCCTTTTGCTGACTGGGAGCCAATGCAGGTGTCTCAGGTGTGCGGAGATGTGGCTGTTGCGGGGTACATCGAGGATGAGGCGGGCTGAGGCGTTTTGAATGCGTTGCAGGCGATTTTGGAGTTTGGCGGTGGTCCCAGCGTAGAGGGTGTTGCCGTAGTCCAGGCGGCTCGTGACGAGGGCGTGGGTCACGGTTTTTCTGGTGTCGGCGGGGATCCAGCGGAAGATCTTGCGGAGCATGCGAAGGGTGAGGAAGCAGGCGGAGGACACGGCGTTGACTTGCTTGGTCATGGTGAGAAGGGGGTCCAAGATGAAGCCGAGGTTGCGGGCGTGGTCTGCGGGGGTCGGTGCGGTGCCGAGGGCCGTGGGCCACCAGGAGTCGTCCCAGGCGGACGGGGTGTTGCCGAGGATGAGGACTTCAGTTTTTTCAGAGTTCAGCTTTAGGCGGCTGAGCCTCATCCAATCTGCGACGTCCTTCATACCCTCTTGTAGGTTGGTCTTGGCGCTGGCGGGGTCCTTGGTGAGGGAGAGTATAAGTTGGGTGTCGTCGGCGTAGGAGGTGATGATGATGTCGTGCTTGCGTACGATGTTAGCGAGGGGGCTCATGTAGACATTGAAGAGTGTCGGGCTGAGTGATGAGCCTTGAGGTACGCCGCAGATGATCTCAGTGGGTTCTGAGCGAAACGGAGGGAGGTAGACTCTTTGGGAGCGGTTTACGAGGAAGGAGGCGATCCAGTCCAGGGCCTGGTCTTGGATCCCGGTGGAGCGGAGGCGGGTGATTAGGGTGCGGTGACAGACGGTGTCAAAGGCAGCCGAGAGGTCGAGAAGAATGAGGGCGACTGTTTCACCGTTGTCCATCAGGGTTCTGATGTCGTCTGTGACTGAGATGAGGGCGGTTTCAGTGCTGTGGTTGGTTCGGAATCCGGTCTGTGAGGGGTCGAGCAGGTTGTTGTCTTCCAGGAAGGTGCTCAGCTGTTTGTGAACGGTCTTCTCTATTACTTTGGCTGGGAAAGGCAGAAGGGAGATGGGGCGGAAGTTTTTCAGGTCGCTCGGGTCAGCCGTAGGTTTCTTTAGTAGGGCGTTGACTTCGGCGTGTTTCCAGCATTCGGGGAAGGTAGCAGAAGAAAAAGAAGAGTTGATGACGGTCTGGAGGTGCGGGGCGATGATGTTGTCGGCTTTGTTAAAGATGAAGTGCAGGCAGGGGTCCGAAGGGGCGCCGGAGTGGATAGAGTTCATGATGGATTTGGTTTCTTCCGTGCTGATGTGGGTCCAGTTGTTGAGGGTGATGGTCGGGGATGTGGGTTCGGTTGTGTTAGGTTGGGTCTGGTGTCCGAAGCTGTCGTGGAGGTCGCTGATCTTGCGATGGAAGAAAGTGGCGAGGGATTCGCATAGATCCTGTGAGGGCGTGACGGCGATGGCGTTGGCGCTGGGGTTGGAGAACTCCTTGACGATGCTGAAGAGTTCTCTGCTGTTGTGGCTGTTTTTGTCCAGTCTGTCGGTGAAAAAATTCCTTTTGGCAGTGCGGATCAGGTGGTGGTGTTTGCGGGTAGCGTTCTTGAGGGCGGTCATGTTGTCAGCGGTGCGGTCCTTGCGCCAGGCTTTCTCAAGTGCGCGACAAGTTTTCTTTGATTCTTTGAGGTTGTCAGGGAACCAGAGGGGTTTCTTGGTGTTGTTCTGTCGCTGCGAGCGTTTGAGGGGAGCAAGGTTGTCTGCGCAGTTGGAGATCCAGTTTGTGAGGTTGAGGACTGCGACGTTGGGGTCGGTGGTGAGGGTGGGTTGGTTGGCGGCGAGTGCGGCGAAAAGTTGCTCTTCAGGGATCTTGTTCCACTGTCGGCGAGGGATGGGTTGAGTGCGGAGGTGGCGGGTCTCGCGTCGGAATGTGAAGTGGACGCAGCTGTGGTCAGTCCAATGAAGGGCGGAGGCGTGGCTGAAGAAGACGTGTTTGCTGGCGGAGAAGATAGGGTCGAGTGAGGGTCCGGCAATGTGGGTGGCAGTGTTCACCAGTTGTTTGAGGCCGAGGTTGGCGAGGTTGTCGAGCAGGGTGGTGGTGTTGGGGTCGTTGTTTTGTTCCAGATGGAAGTTGAGGTCGCCTAGGAGGATGTAGTCCGGTGAGGCGAGGGCGTGCGGGGAGATGAAGTCGGCGATGGTGTCGCTGAAAGGGGCGCGAGGTCCGGGAGGACGGTAGACGAGGGATCCTCTGAGGGTGGTCCTCGGGTCGGTGCGAATCTGAAAATGCAGGTGTTCAGCGGCAAGAGGGGAGTCTTCAGTGGAGGTGGTGACGCTGATGGAGTCTTTGAAGACGATGGCGATACCTCCTCCTACTTGGTTGGTGCGGTCTTTCCTGGAGATCTTGTAGCCTTCGGGGATGGCGGTGGCGATGTCTGGAGCAGAGGAGGCGTTCATCCAGGTCTCCGTGATGAAGGCGACGTCCGGTGCTGTGGAGTCTAGGAGGTCCCAGAGTTCAACGGCGTGTTTGTGAACGGAGCGAGCGTTGACTAGGATGCACTTGAGGTGGTTGATGGCGCGTGGGCTTGTGGTCGTAGTTGTTGCGTGGTGGAAGATGCGTTTGCAGGAGTTGCAGGCGAAGGGTCCATGGGTGCGTTTGGGGTGAGCTTGGAAGCAGGTGTTGGAGCGTCCTGGGTTGAGGGCATGGAGGGTGGTGGGGTCATAGCGGATCATCGGGGCTTGGGAGCGCTGGACCGCCATATGAGGTAGGAGGGGGAGGAGGGGTCAGCTGGGGGCGAATGGGAGCTGGGGGGCGGGGCGTGCAGGAGGTCGCGGCGGGAAAGCGCGAGGGAGGGGGGGACAGGTAGAGTGAGAAGAGCTGGGGGAGAGGGGTTTAAGGGTGGAGGGGGGAGAGTGTTAGGAGGTTTAGGAGATTAGGGAGAAAGATAGGTGTAGGGTTGTGAAGATAGGGGAGGGGGGTTGTAGAGGTGGTGAGGGTGAGAGGTAGAGTGAGGGGATAGGAAGATAGGTAATAGAGGGGGGTGGCGGGAGGGGGGGAGAGATAGAGAAATAGGTAGAGAGAAAAGGTAGATAGAGAAATCGATAGATAGGGAAAAAGATAGAGAGATAGGAAGATAGGAGGAGGTGGAGAGTGAGGGAGTTGGATAGTGGGATAGAGAGATGGAGAGATAGCACCTCTCATCAGGCACGCTGGTTTGAATCCAGTGGCTTAGTGAGTCCCTGACCCATGTCTGGGCATGCCCAGTGCACTTAGGCCCTCATTTACAAGAAAATGACGCATCGGATCTGACTTTGAAGGGGTTAGATTTACTATTTACACTCCAATGTAAGCAACAGCAGTGAAAGTGATGGACTTTGGAGGGGGTAAACTTTCTATTCCCACTCCAATCTAAAAAAACAGTAGTGAAGGTGCTGGACGTTGAAAGTCTTAGATTTACTATTTCCACTCCAATCTAAGCAACAGCACAGAACATTTTGCACTTTGGAGTGTTAGGTTTATTGTTTCCTCTTCAATCTAAACAACAGTGGGGAAAGTGCTGGGCTTTGAAAGGGTTAGATTTACCATCCCCACTCCAATACAAGTAACAGTAGGGAAAATGTTGGACTTTGAAAGGGTGATATGCACTAATCCTACTACAATCAAGGCAAAATCAGGGAAAGTGTTGGACTTTGGAGTGGTTACATTTATGATTTCCACTGCAACGTAAGCAAAAACATGACATGGAAATTGTTGCACTTAGGAAGGGTTACGTACAGCATTCCAAATCCTAATCAAATACAAAAACATACTATACAGATTAATTAAATTAAATGTAAAAATAATACAATACAACAATAATGTAGCAAAACATAAATGAAAGAAAATTACCTCCCTTCCCTACCCAAAAAAAACTCGAAAAATAGAATACATTTTAAAGCAATATTAACATTAAAATTTGAATTAAATAAAACAAATAAAATGAACACATAGAATAAATATAACATACATTTTACAAATTGTATTAATAAATACAGCAAATAATAATTTAATGGTATAAAAATTAAAAATTACAAAAGCACCTAATTAATTAACATAACAAACAATGCTTCAAATCTACATAATTGATCAGCAATTGAATATTCAATTAACATTAAAAACAATAATTGTAATTGTAATTCAAATAACTGTTCACCCTATTCACACCACAAACCTAACAACCCGCTACTAAATCGTAAATTACTAATTAAATGTAAACAAAATAATGACACAGTAGAAATTACAAACTATCCTTGAAAAAATTTAAAATAATTACATTAATAATGGTAACATTTAAAATTATCATGACTAATGCATATGAAATTAAATAAAAACTAAACTAAAATATCTTATACACAATTATATTTTTAATTACAATATTGGTACCTTCAACATTTTACCACTCGATATTTTTCTAGTGACTATCCCATATTTGTACTTTTTTAGCGCCGCATTTGCGTCGTTTTTTGACGCAAAATCGCCGCAAACTTACAAAATACCATTGTATTTTCTAAGTTTGCGCCGATTTTGCGTCAAAAAACGACGCAAATGCGGCACTAAAAAAGTATAAATATGGCTAATTTTGACAAGGATATTCATGTCCAACAAAATTTTCAATCGATATTTTTGTTATTCATCCACTATCTCACACAGGACAAACAATTTCTTGGACTAAACAGTGCAAAGCCGGATAAGTAACACCAGAGAATACACAAACACTACTGGTCGATCATATTGGGTCACTTTATCGCTGACTGCCCTGAATCGTCTGTACATTAACTCACATGTTTTTGCAGGCGTTACCAGGACGCCAAAAGGAAGAGCGCTCTTAGCAACATTCCAAAGTTTGTCTCAATGTTAGTTTATGTCGAAAGTGCTCTTATTAAACCGGTTCGACGGTATCCAGCTACTTAAGCCGAACAACAACTGCATTTTCATTGTTCTCCTTAACCCAGCGGTGAAGCGAAGATATGCACCACCGAGGACCAGCTCCTTGTGGCATAGCCAATTATTATAAACGAAATGTTACGGTCGTATTCATCGATGTCACTGCTTGGAGAAAACTCCAGCTGCTGACGTGTCAATGTTTGTCTTCAGCACTTTGCCTCTATGCAGAAAATTCAAATTGGATTTGGGCTCGGGTTGTGGCTTTCAGTTTTAATCGCTGTTTCTTTTCTATCAGTTTAATGTTTTTTTTTGGATTTAAATAGTTTTGATCCGCCATATGTATTTGCTTTTTTCAGCACTTGAAACAAACCTGCTAAAACATAATATAAAATATTTATAAAATATACAAGGAATACAAAGCAACGTATATTACATACGTATGTCAAGCAGAGAAATGTAGGTGTCACACTTTTCGTTGCGAAATTTAAGAAGCCGCACAGTTTTCACCGACGTGCTCAGTCTGACGTGGATGGTGAGTTCTCAGGTCAAAGGTTGCTGTTTACAGAAAAGTGATTCCTTCTCAGGCCTGGTGGCACTCATGAGACAAGAGGCCTGAAAGCAAACCTTTGTACTAACAACAGTTCGGCGTTGCCAATAAAAATGAAATCTTCTTTAATTATGGATTTAGTTATGGCCATTTAATGAGACTGTGACACTCCCTGTAGGTAAGAGGAAGAGCAACAGTAAACAAGCCGCTTCTGCCCTGCTGCTGACAAATTCGACGAGAGGTCACGGGCAGTGCTTGAAATGGAAAAATTAAAGTGCAGGTACTCTCTGTCAGAGTACCTGCTTGTTTCCGAGAAGTGCTGGTACTCTCCAATTAAAAGTATTACGGTCTTCTTGAGATGTGCCGGTACTCTCCCTCTCAAAATAAAAAAGTGCCGGTACTCAGTACCGGACAGTACCGGCCCATTTAAAGCACTGGTCACGGGAACCAAGTGGAATCTGGGATGCCCCTGCACGGAAACCTTTTAAGAAATAGGCAAAGTGGGCAGTTACCCATGACCCCAACCTTCCAAGAGGCCCCTTAAGAATGCCTGCCAGAATCATGCTGCTTACAAAAAACAGCCTATTTTTTTCTAATTTGACAGCTAAACACGGTTAAAAGAAAATTAGGGTCACATTTAATAATGGTTTGCACCAAGCAAAGTCATGCGAAGCAGTGCAAACTCTTGCAAGTGTATGGGCATTTCAGCACTGGAAAGGAGCCCTTTTCTCAGCACAGAGCATTGTGCTGCTTTGCACAACTTTGCGTTACAAAGCATTAATTAATTGGGTATAATCTGTGCAGATTAGAGCGAGGAACCATAGTTTGTGACGCAAAGCCAGATCTGCTTAAATAACCAGAGCGACTGCATCAAAAAAGAACTCCTAGAAGCAGGTGCTAACACGAAGAAATGTTTTCATTTCTACAAACGTTTAACACATTGCATGTGTGCTTCTCTGCACATATACGAAATGTGGAGTGTTTAAAAATGTATCTAGTCGTAGGATTTTGCACTAGAAAGGTATGCTTACAGTACAAATCTAATATTAGCACACACCTCTGCATTATGATGCAATTATTGTATGCAAATGCAGGGACACTGACTGGCAGGAGGCCATTTTTAGGTTGAGGGTAAGTGTACGATGTCTTGAATACTTTTCAGTATACTTCTTCTGTGGGCTTCCAGCTATTTCATTTGTTAGTTTCAGTGTCATTTAAAAATCCTTGCTTGTCATACCTCTTTGACCTTCCTTCTGTGTGGGAGCAGGGACCAACTACTGTATAATTACGCTTTCTCCTGTTTATCTGATCTATAGGGGACTTATTTTTTACCTTGTTTCCTGCTCCTGTCCTGGGACGCTTCCCTTTTCATTTGCAGAGCATTCTTGCTCTGAGCTTAGCTAAACAAGGCTATAAATCAGACTACCTTGGTCACATGTTGTCTTTGTGGGCTCTCTACACCCTCTCTCAGCTGCCTGGCTACTGCCCTTCCTTGGCTTGGATTTTCTGTACCAAGTGTGCCTGCCTCAGATCTTGCAGTCAGTACACACTTCTGTTCTAGAACTGGAACCTCACGAACAGCTCCATCAGTGCACTTCAGTTCACACACTCCAAGCCCTCATTTGTGCCAGTGCCAGGAACCCCACACACTCTGTCTGTCAGAGCACCTCAGTTCCTGAAGGCACTACACTCTGCTGCTCCAGTACTGGGGCCTCTGGCGCAGCTCCATCAGTGCACCTCAGTTCACACACTCCAAGCCCTCAGCTGTGCCAGTTCCAGGAAAACCACACACGCTGTCTGCCAGAGCACCTCAGTTCTTCCAGTCAGTACACTCTGCTGCTCCAGTGATGGGCGCTCGGGCACAGCTGCATCAGTGCACCACAGTTCACCCACTCCAAGCCCTCAGCCGTGCGAGTGGCAGGAACACCACACACACTCTCTGCCAGAGCACCTCAGGTCTTCCAGTCATTACACTCTGCTGCTCCAGTGCTGGGGCCTTGGTAGCAGCTCCATCACTGCACCTTAGTTCTCCCACTCTAAGACCTCACACATGCCAGTGCCATGAACCCCACAGACGCTGTCAGCCAGAGCACCTCAGTTATTCCACTCAGTACACTCTTCTACTCCAATGCTGGGGCCTCGGGTGCATCTCCATCAGTGCACCTCAGTTCACACATTCCAGCCCTCAGCTGTGCCAGTGCCAGGAACCCCACAGACGCTGTCTGCCAGAGCATCTCAGTTCTTCCACTCAGTACACTCTTCTGCTCCAGTGCTGGAGCGCGAGCCCAGCTCCATTGGTGCACTGCAGTTCACACACTCCAAGCCCTCATCCGTGCCAGTGCCAGGAACCCCACACACATTGTCTGCCAGAGCACCTAATTTCTTCCAGTCAGTACACTCTGCTGCTCCAGTAGTGGGGCCTCGGGCGCAGCTCCATCAGTGCACCTCAGTTCTACCCCGGCGAGGTCACTTCCTTTCCTATACTGGGACTCCACTCACATACAGATCCATTACAGCAGCTCAATTCTAATATTCAGTCCCTCTGCCAAGCCAATACTGGACCCAGAAGAGCAAAACATAGCTCAGTCAGTGCACCTCAAGTCCTACATCCAATGCCACTGTTGATGGGAACCACCACAGCTCTGCCAGAATCCATCAATTCTAACATTCAGTGCACATTTCTTCTCAGTACTAAGGTTCACATCCACACCCTTCAGTATTCCTCACTTCTGTGGTTCAAACGCAATACCACTCCCATGCTGGGCCCCACTCACAGCTTCACCAGGGCACTTCCAGGCTAACACTCAGCAACACTTGCACGCCAATACTATGTTCCACAGATAGCTCCATTACCATACCACACTTCTAACCTTGTGTGCCATTACTATTCCAGTACTGCTGCCCATATACAATTCTGTCAGTGCACCTCAACCCTAACCTGCAGCACCCATTATTCCAATACCAGGAATTACACAGCGTGCCGTTTCTCATTCCTCACCCGCTGCTTTTCTGTTATTCCAGCACTGGGCTGGGAAACAGCTGTATCTATAACTCCAGTCCGGATCTGGAGCGCCTCCATAATGCTGTCTTGGGGTTCACATGCAACTCTGCTAATGCATCTCCTGCTGTTCTGCAGTGCCCCCTGCTGTTCCACACTCTGACCTCTGTTTGAGGATGTGGGGGAGCCAATTAAACCTGTTCTTAGCTGCCATCTTTATTTTAGAGGATCTGTTTCACCTATCTCGCTCTGTTCTTTCCTTTTCTCTTAATGCTTTCTTTCTCCCTTGCTTTTCTCTTTTCAGCTCTTAAATACACACATAAAAGTTTAGCTCTTTCTTTCATCTGTTTATTTCCACTCTTCTCCTTTTTTTAAATTCTCTCTTCCTCTTGCTCCCGACTCTTCAAAACTTGCAAAAACATGGTTATTTCTTTCCTTGTTTCATAACTCACTTTTTTCTTCATCAGGTGTTTATTCTTTCACTCTTTTTTTCTCTTCTTTTTATTCTTTCTCTGTCCTTTTCATTTGCTCTTTCCTCAGTATGCGTTATTTCAGTTTTTTTAGATCTTTCTTCCTTCCTTTCTCCAGTGTTTTTTTGTTGTTGTTGTCCTCAGTCCCCTAATTCCCTGGTCAAGACAACCTCCAAACACCTTATCCAGATTCTCTCGGGAGTGTCTTGACCTGGGCAAAGTCCGTCTTCAGGCTGGGTAACCCTCTGAAAAATAGTGGATGAACCTCTTCTTGGACTTTTAAGAGTAGAATCATAGGACCAGCTACAGGTTATTACTTGCAAACCAGTTAATTAATGGCTCCCAAAATCCAGAACCCTTACTGGTATCACCTTCTTTAGTGTCACATATTAAATTATAGAGTAATGAGCCTCTTCAGTCTTCTAGAGTTTGTGGCAACGGGTTAATCCACTTCCTGCATATCTCCCTTCTAGCCAAAAAATCATATAAAACAGTAGCTTAGAACCATCTTTTTTTATCCTGTTATCTCCTTGAGAACAACCAAAAATAATCAAGGAAGGGCTTACCTGGCAATCTATGAGTAAAATCTGATTAATACTTTCACCCACCTCAGACCAAAAACGTTGAAGACAGGGACAGTTAACAAACATATCCAGGTCCCCTACCGACTCGGCCCCACATTTGCGGCAGCGCATCTTATTGCCCAACTCCAATCTTGACAGCTTCTCCGGGGTCCAAAAAACCCTGTAGATTGTAAATAAATGGTTCCTTCTTAAACAAGCTGGCTTGACTGTAGAGTACAACAAAGCTAGAGATACTTGCCATAATTCTGAAATCTGCACTCCTGGGAGATGATCTTTCCACGTATCTTCAGGCAGCACAAAATCACAATCCAGCATTTCCAGGAGGGTCCAATGCCATCTTGAGAGTTCTTTTTTTAACAACTTCCTCCTCCTGTAATAACTCCTCCACTGGATTTGTGCTGCCCACTCCTCCTTTAACTTGCATCATTCGCCAGTATTTAAATTTAGATAATTTCCCTGCTGTACCCCTTAAAAGTTCACTATAAGGAGCCAAGCCTTCTTCTGTACATAATTGCCCCCAATGCGAAAACCCCGACTCCCGCAACAGAACAGCCAGGATATCCTTTGTCCATTCAGGTGACCCAGGAGAATTCCAAATGGGTGCCCATTTAGTACCTCTCCTTATTTCATACCAAATCTGTGCCGAGTCGGCTAATACTCTAAACCTCACTTTCTTGAAGAATTTAGGGTCTCCAAATTTGTACAAAAAGCCCTCCTCTGGACCTTTTGCCACCTTCATCATTACCTTAAAAAGTGACCCAAGATCAGAGGAGACAGCCCCACTGCAAGCCTTCCTCATATTCTTTATAAAAGTTGCCCATGCATACAACTGTACATCTGGCAGTGCTAAACCCCCTTTCTCTTTCCTCCGCCTCAACTTTCTCCATGCTATATGAGCACTTTTGTTGCCCCAAATAAAACTGCTGATTTTACCTTGAAATTTCTGTATCCACTCCTTATTAAATCTCAGCAGTAGTGCATTAAAAATAAACAACAGCCTTGGCAGGAGCATCATCTTAACTAGGTTGACCCTACCTAAGATTGTAAGTGGCAGATTGACCCACTTCTTCTTTTGCTTACATGCTTCACTCGTAACCCTCAGAAAGTTACTTTCCGCAGTCGCCCCAAGTCTTCTGTACCCAAAATGCCCAAATACTTCACCTCTCTACTTATCCTGATGTTCCCCAGAGCGGTGATCTCAAGGCATATGCCAGACCATGACTTCTGTTTTATCTTTGTGAACCAAATAACCCACTATTTCCCCAAATTCTATAACTGATTCTTCTAATACGGGTAGCGATTGACTTAAATTGCTCGTATAAACTAACAAATCGTCTGCATATAAAGCCACTTTCTTATACCAACTCCCATACTGAAAGGGGAGTATCAAAGAATTACATCTGATGAGGACTAGTTAGGGAGCCGTTAACTAAAACCCTTGCCACCGGGTCGTGGTATATCATCCGTAGAATCCTTATGAATCTGCTCCCCAAATTAAAATGTTCACAAAGCGTAACCAAGAGGACCAGTATACCATATCAAATGCCTTGGTGGCGTCAATCATCACAACCACAAAAGGGAGCCTAAATGTACTTGCTAGGTCTATTGTGCCTATTAAACCATGTGTTAGCTCATGCATGTATCTTCCCTTTATAAACCCCTTCTGATCTAGATGGATCAATTTACAGACGAGCTTACCCAATCTATTTGCCAGGACAGCAAAAATTTTATAATCACTATTCAACAGGGAGATGGGCCTGTATAATTCACATCTTGTGGGGTCTTTCCCTGGCTTGGCAATTAAAGTGATAGTTGCCTCCCTCCAAGAAGGAGGAAAGCGCGCCCCCTCCTTAAAAATACCATCACACAATCCTACCAGAACCTCAGTTATACTATCTCCTAAAACCGTATACACTTCCAAAGGTAGTCCATCTGGGCCTGGCACCTTCCCAGATTTCCCAGATGCAATCACTACTTCCACTTCATCCCGCCTAATTCCTTCATTCAAGTTCCCTCTATCCTCGTCCTCATCACTCAGGGACAGGAGATCTACACCCTGCAACCAGGCTTGGACCCGCCCTGGAGGCACCTTTAACTTTTCCCCATACGGATCCCAAAAGTACTCCCAGAACGCCGCCTCTATTTCCTTGTTCCCTGAACAGGAAGATACTCCGTTCCCCCCCTGAATCTCCACTATTCTATTCCTCGTCTGCTTAGCTTTTGTTTGCCACACTAGTATTTTTCCACAATTTTCCCCGTATTTAAAGAGGGTCCTCTTGTTGACCTCACACCTCTCTATGACTCTTCTGTCTAACTCAGCTATGAGTTTATTGGGGTGTTCTTGGAGTGTCTTGGCTAATAGTTCCTTTTCTTCCACCTGACCTTCTTTGCCTAAAGGTTGTTCCTTAGCTATCTGTATAAGCTCTTCCAAACCTGTAATCTTATTTCTATATACCCCCCTTTTAAAGGAGGCTGCTCTCATCAATCTGCCTAGCAAAAATGCCTTATAGGCATCCCAAACCACCTCTGGTGCTGCTGAGCCTTCATTTAGCCTAAAATACTCCTCCGTGTCCTTCTTAAACTCTCCCACAATAGCTTCATCTAAGAGGAGAGTCCTATCTAACGTCCACCTAAACTGCCTTACACTCCTTCCAAACTTGAAGCACAACCTCAATGCTGAGTGGTCTGACAAATGCACTCCCACATGCAGAACCTCTTCAACGCACTCCTTTACTCTCCCGTCCACTAATACATAGTCAATCCTGGATTGATGTTTATACTTCTTGCTATTAAAAGTATAACTCCGCCTGGCTCCGATCCTCTCTCTCCAGATATCATGCAATCCAAAATGGGACATCATAATAATTACCTGAGATCTAATTTTCTCATTCATTTTCGCCCTGCTCGATCAAAGTCAAATACAATATTAAAATCCCCTGCCCAAATTATTGGATCTGTAAACTGGAGCAGGTGATAATAAATTTCACGTAAAGGCCGGACATCATCCCTATTTGGCCCATAATATTTCACTAATGTGAGGGGCTGACTAAAAGCCAACAACCTCAGTATAATCCGTCTCCCGGCTCTGTCCGCTATTCCCCCTGAAAAGAGATCTCAGGATGGTTCTTTACTAATAGGGCCTCTCCCTTGCTACCTCCCGTCTGGGAGGAGCATAGAATATGCTGAATCCAACCAAGCAGCTTAAACAACTTACTGCACTCATGTCCGGACAGATGCGTTTCTTGTCAAACTATCACTGTAGCTTGGGAGTCCCTGCAATATTGCAATAACCTCTGTTGTCTGGCCCTTACTCTCAAACTATTTACGTTCCAAGAGAGAAGCCTTAATTCTTCATCCTTCACCCCCAATATCCTCTCCTCACACACACTCTCACCTTTGCCCTAGAATATAGTAACCATTTCCTAACTCAATCAGGACAAACATTTTTTTTTGTTTTTCCCACATGCTCCCCACCCTGTGCCCTTCTCCAACCTCCCACAACCCCTCATCTCCCCCTAACCCCACCACCCTTTCCCTGAGAGAACCCACCCTTTCTCCTGACACGGCTCCTTGCCTTAGGATGGCTCTGCCGGCCTGGAGATAACCAAGAAAAAAATCAAACAACTAAATCCATATACGCGCTCCTATCCCAAAGGCTCGTAGTCCTTATCCAATGACTTAATCAGACCATCTACTTCTCGAATATCTTTAAATACATACAGTTTGTTGTTTGTCATCACCTTCAGGGCTGCAGGGAATTTCAACTGGGCCGTGGCCCCCAATCGTTTCAGAACGTCAATTCTCTTCCCTAGCTCCCATTGCCTGTTCAGAGTCATAGAAGATAAATCTGATCTGATCTCAAAATCAATACCTTCTGCAGATACAGTCTTATTATTCAGTGCCATAGATAAAATCCGTTCTTTGATAGCATAAGTGTGGAAGCATACCAAAATCTTTCTAGGTTTATCCCTATTAGTTGTTTTCCTAAAGGGGTCTCTGTGCACACGCTGAATATCCTTTAATAAAACTTCCTCCTCTTCTTCAATCTGGGTACCCTGCTTAATCAAGCGGACTACCAAGCCCTTCAGGTCCCCTTTTTTCAGTTCCTCCGGGACTTTCAGCAGTCTCAAATTGTTTCTCCTCATTCTGTTCTCCATTGTTTCCAACTTCACTTGCAGACTTTCTTCCCCCTGTTTCACCCGATGAATCGCCTCCCTGTTTTCTTCAGTTGCTCTCCTAAAATCAGAAACCTTGCATTCCAAAGCAGCCGTCCGCTCAGCTAAATCGTCCAATTTTTGCCCAAGAGTTTCACACAAACCTCTAATCTCTTTTTGATTAGTATTTGAAATCTCAAAACCTCCTCTCACTTCCCCTGCTAAGTCCAGTTTCAACCCTGCAATAGAATTGCCGAGAGGTTCATCTCTTGGGGACCAGGTGGGAGCTACCTCAACGTTGTGCTGAACCACCTCCTCACATTGCTTATCTATTGGTCTCCCATCTTGCCACCTTATGGGACCTTCAACAGAGAGTCTAGGATCTGCCTCTTGATCTGAGACCCTGCCACTCTCATTTCCCTTGTGTAAATCATGAGGTTCAAGCAACTGAAACCTATTAGGTGAGAGTTCAATGTGCGAAACCATACTGCCCCCCACCGCACCTACCAGGCTGTCATCAGGGGGCCCTAGGCCTGCTTCCTCCATCCCTTTTTCTTTCTCCTGCGTGCCTTGGAGAATCTTAAAATATGTCCTGAGTGACGGGGTAATTTTGGTTTTTCTAGAGTCCGTGACTAAAGGCCTAGGATTCGGACGAGCCCCTCCTAGTTGACTAGAGCTACTGGTCTTCCCTGATGACTGCTTCCCAGCCACCCCTGATTTGCTAGTTCTCCAGCCCCTTACAGGGGTCAGAGATACAACCTGAGGTACTGAGCTTCTCTTTGTGCTTGAGTTTTTCTTATTACTTTTCAGGGAATAGCCCAAATCACTTCTCTTATTCCCACCTCCACCTCCTCCTCTCCTTCTACCTAGGATCACCCCTTTTGTATTCTGCATCCTACCATTAGTAGGGGGACCCACTCCATACCGGGGAAATAACAGCTGCGGGGGTTTAAAACAAATATATAACCCCCCTGCAAGAGCCCGGTACCTCTATCCTCTGTAGTAGCTGGATGGAAGGGCAGAATCTTTCCAGGGCTCCAAACGTCCTTATTTATCATCCTCGCAGTGTCCTCCGACCAAGAAACGGGAGTGCAGCTTGCACTGACACTGCCCTTTTCTCCCCGAAGATGAATCTTTGCTACAACGCGTCTTCCGCGTTGTAGTTCCTGGGTGGACTCCGTTTCTCTGTCCCTCGTTGCCTCCGCTGTGACCGCCACCCCCGAGAAACTGGGCGAGGGGTGGAGCACGCTCTTCATACATGCCTCCAGGCTGGCTCAGGGCTCCTCCGCGGCCCGCGTCAGCCGGCCGCCATGTTCCCTCTGGTGTTTTTCTTTATCAGTCATTTCACATTTTACTATAAATCCCTCTTTTTCCCATCTGTATGTGGAAGCCACAAGTTAACTGTTGGGATCCGAAGTGTTAAAGTGATTTTCCCATTTTGTGTCTGTGGGAAATATGTCAGTGCATACATGCCCTGGTTGTTTCTCTGCTTGTTTCTCTCATCATCTCTTTTTTTCCTCTAATGTTCATTATTCTTTTTCTTTTCACACTTCTTTCATTATTTTTTTCTCTTTATCTTTTGTTCGCTAGCTTCCTTTCTTTTTTCTTTTGTCTCACGTTTGCTCTATTTCTTCTTTTAGTTGTGTTTTGATTTTCTCGTTCTTTTTTCCCTTCTTTCTTTTATTTCTTTGCAACCCCTTCTCTTTCTTCCTTTTGTCTGTTGTATTCCTTTCGCTTTTCTTTTTCTGCTCCATCCACTTTTTCTCCTGATGCCTAGTTATCAATTGAGCAACAGGTGCATTGGCACTGGGGCCCAGAGACCTATGGACCTCGCTCAACTCTAATTACTGCTGTATTTTCCTACCGAAATTCCAGTCAACAATTTTTCTTTTTTACTTCAGAGCCCATGACACCGTTACCACACCACTTGTCCTCTCCATCTTTACTCCCAACTCGCTCTTTCCTTTCACCCTCCATTCCATCCCAAATTATATTTATATTTTTGTTGGTGTTTTGAGCATTACACTCTAATGCCAATAGTTTATTTCTGATAAAGGGTTATATGATAATTGCATATGTTTTAAGATAGAGGAAGAAGGTAAATGGAAGTGCTTTAGTTAAATGCTGGGCCACTGGAATTATATGGCAGGAAAAGACGCAATTATGAGGCAGGGTTGACCAATTTATGTGTCAAGAAAAGTCCAGTTATGAATTTACAATTCCAGTAGCTCTAAGTCAAGAAAATGCTGGACCTATTGCATTGCAAATGCTTGTTAATGAATATGGCTCTGTGCTGCTTTCTCCCCCCTTGAGAGCCTTGGCTCAGGAACTTTGGTTGTTGCCCTGCATTGCTCTAAAAAAATAAATCCCCATAGTGTACATGCCTGGCTTGCCTAGCCTTAGCCCTCGCACTCTCAGGCCATTGGTGGCAACTAAATTACAAAATAATCTTTGTGTCATTTCACTCTGACTTCATCTCACCTCTTCTATCTAGTCATCTCTCTTAACTTCTCTATCTCTATTTTTCCATGTACCTTCATCTTCTCACTCTCTGTTTTATCGTTGTCTAACTCACCTCTATCTCAATAAACCCCTCTTGACTCCATTTTCCTCTGCCTCTCTCTCATGACCTTGCCAATCTTTCTATAATGCCTTGTGCCTATAGCTATATCTATCACTGTTGATCCCCTTAACTCTCTATCTCATCATTCTTTCTGTACCTCAGTTCTCTTTTTCAAACTTACCTCCCTGAATCTCTCCTCCGTCTACTTCACTTCTCTCACAACCTTATCTTTATCTTTGCTTCACATCTCTATCTCTTGCACATATTTTTTTCTACCATATTTGTCTCTGCTTCTCTCTCAGCACTACCTCTACTGCACCGCCCCCCTTACCTCTCTATTTCATTTATCTCTCTACCTCACTTTTCCCTCACTGCCCCACCTCTGTATCCTACTGCTCTCTAACTACCTAATCTCTCAATTTACCTCACCACCTCCTCTTTCTCTCACACCAACTATGTTCCTTTTCTTTCACTTCTAAATATTGTACTGTTTTCTGGCTACCTCTATTTCTTCTACCTCTTTTTCTCTATCACCAACTCCTTCGTCTCTCTCTCTCTCTCTCTCTCTCTCTCAATCTCTCTCTCTTTCACATTGTATCTCTCTTTGTCTGCCTCTCTCTCTCTCACACACAAAAAACATATTTCTCTCAGGACCTCTTTCTCTATTTCAGTTCACCCTTTCCACCTCAATCTTTTCTATTAAACTCTTTCTTCATAGATCACGCTACCTCATCATCGCTTCCTCTTTTTCTATCTCACATCTCTTTACCTCTATCTCTAAATACCCCTCAAGTCTTTTTCTCTAGGTCACAGATGTCTTTCAACTTCTTTTTTTCTCTGTTCAGCACATTTGGCTTTCTAACCTTCACACCTCTCTCTACCCTTCACACTTTCTCACAAATCTTTACAAAACTCATTTTTCCATACCTCTTCTAATTTAACTCTCTCTATCTCATATTTCTCAAGCCTATCTATGTCGATCTTTAGCTGCCTTTAATTTTATCTAGCGCACGTCTTTTTCTCCACCACCTCTCTCTTTACCTCACTCCTTGGAGTACTGTACTACTCTGCCTCTCTCTACATTTCCTTCCCCTCATCTTTAGCCACAGCACTTAAAACCTTACATATTTCTCTTCCTCTCTTTCTGTACCTAAATCTTCCTCTTTCTACCTCATTTTATCTTTCTTCTGCAACCTCACCTTTCTTTTATTACTTACTTCTCTCCCTACCTCATATATATTTTTACATGCTCACTGTCTCTACCCCCTTCTTCCTCTACTTCATGTCTCTTGCTAAGCTGCTCTGTTTACGTCTCTGTACATCTCTTGTATCCTGCCCATTCCCATTACTCATAGGTAACTGTCTAACTTGAAAAGTGTACACATATAAAGAGGAGAATGACAACAAGGCATGGAAAAAGAAATGAAGAGAAACCCAGACCAGGACATCTAGCCTGCCACTTTCCTATGGCTTTCAGTTCCTGCTTGTTCCAGACTAATCCAGTGATACAAAAGCTGCCTGGCTTTTCCTGCTGGGGTTTTCCCGACCCAGGGTTTTCCCACTCACCTTTCTTCCTGCCAAGAGAAGCCCTGCCCACCCCAGGACCTATTTAATGCAGGCTGCAGCTCGACAACACCACTGGTGCACTGAAGGTGAACCAAAGGCATGCCCATCTGCGCGCATCCATGCCTGGACTGCTCATAGTACCACAACCCCTGGCCCTCCCTCCCCCCAAAGATACACCATCGCTGAGCTCTACACCCTCCACCCTGGATGCCGCAACAAACACTGCACCACGTCAACCTACACTCCACGTTAGGACCTTTCACCTGCATCCACTGCCACTTCACCTGCCACAGCACACACACCAGCCCACAGCCAGCCCTACCCCAAACACACCACAGACAGCACTTGAACAAAAACACCAACTCACATGCGCCCTTCTCAACACTCACTATGCAAGCATTCCACCGAATTATGGGACTTCATTGCCACCCTCGCACCCGCCATCGTCTTCCTCACCGAGACCTGGCTCAACCCCACATCCGCCCCAGACATTGCCACAGCAATCCCCAATGGACATAAAATCAGTCACAAGGACTGCACTAACAAGCCGGGACGGTGAACAGCCGTCATCCACAAACAGACCATACAGTGCACCACCACCGATAACACCACAACCCCCATGTAACATCTCAACTTCAAACTCCATACAGACAACAAAACAACCATCAGAGACACCATCACATACTGACCCCCAGGCCTGTGCACCAGCTTCTGCAACACCATTGCAGACTTCATTGCACCCCTAGCCTTAGACTCCAAGGACTACATCTTCCTCGGCAACCTAAATTACTACATTGACGATCCCAACAACAACAACACTTCACCTCTTCTCGACAGTATGAGCAGCCTCTGATTGACCCAGATTGTCCATAACCCTACACACACCGCAGGATACACACTGGACCCCATTTTCATCTACAGCAACTGCATCAAATACAGCCATGTCACAGAACTCACATGGACCGATCACTCCCTTGTCCACTTCAGCATCTTCAGCCCCTGCAACTCCACCCCCAAGATGACCAGCCCCTCCCCCCCCCCCCCACGGAGTTGGACAAATTCTCAGAGACCAGTTGGGCAGATGCCTCAACACCTCCAACCCAGCTACTGCCACCAACCTCGAACAGGGAGTGGAAAACTTCAATGCCTGGATCACCAATTGTGCTGTCAGCATCATCCTCATCAAGAGCAACATCCCGAGAAAATCCTTCAAAAAAGCCAGCTGATGCACCCAAAAACTCAGAACAGTGAACCAAGCCAGAAAACAGTTGGAGAAGAGATGGCCCACCAGCAAGCACACCTCCGACAGAGCAGCCTTCAAGACTTTTACCACCACCTGCTGAGGGAAATAAAGAAGACAGCCCTTGCCGCACACATCGAAACCAATGCCAACAACACCAAGGAACTTTTCGACGTTGTTAAGGAATTCTCCAACCAGGCTGCTACCAAAAACAACATCACATCCTCACAGGAGCTGTGCGACAACCTCGCCCCCTTCTTCCATGACATAATTGCAACGATATACAGAAACTTCAAACCCCAACCCACACCTATGTACTTCCTCGACAGATACACCACCACATTAACTGACACAAACCACAAACTGACCACCTGGAACATCCTCCCCACCCAGGACATCACTTCCACCATGAAATCCATCCACTCGGGAGCTCCCACAGACTCAGGCCTGCACCACATCTTCAACCTTGGAAACCAAAGGATCGGCCAGGAACCGGCCTGGTTTGGGGGGGTCAGGGTAGTTTTAGGTTTTAGGGTTGGGGTGGGGGGGTCAGGGTAGTTTAGGTTTTAGGGGCAGGGGGTCGGGTAGTTTTAGGTTTTAGGGGTGAGGTGGGGGTTGGGGTAGTTTAGGTTTTAGGGGCGGGGTTGTGGGGTTGAGGTAGTTTTAGGTTTTAGAGGCGAGGTTGTGGGGTTGGGGTAGTTTTAGGTTTTAGGGGCGGGCTGGGGGCTGGGGTAGTTTTAGGGGCAGGGGTGGGGGTTGGGGTAGTTTAAGTTTTAGGGGAGGGGTGGGGGTCGGGGTAGTTTTAGGTTTTAGGGGCAGGGTGAGGGGTTAGGGGGTTGCATGCTGGAACCATGTATGCCGTTCCATGCATGCCTTTACCAGTCATGCCTTTACAATAAAAAAAACGTTGTTAAAGCATTTGTGGTAAAGGCATCAGTGGTAACAACGCAGTTGTTGTTCCGACCGCGTTATTCAGGCATGCTTGGTTCCAGCATGCATTGTTCTGTCGTATATTCCTGTAGTCATGGTGCTGGGCGCTGCTACAGCTATGCCTTTGCTACACTGCAACACAATGCTGTGGTGCATTCTGCACAGCCATGCAGCTGGCTGTCTTTAAGGGGTCTCAATCGCCTTGAGGGTGCAGGACGAGGTAGGCATTACTAAGCAACCTGTCCAAGAGAAGAAAGATGATGACTTTGGTAGGGCAAGGAAGATATTGAAACTGCAGCTCAACTGTTCTTATCACATGACTACCGGAAAAATTAAGTCTAGCTAGCAACAAAGCTGTGAGCATACAAGTTAAAATAGTGAAATAATGGATTAAGGCTGGGTCTAGGTCCCCAAATACAAGGAAGGGAAGAGCAGGGCAAACATGAGGTGTTAAAAGGTCAGGAGAAAGTGCTTAGGGAAGACCAGGCTTACCCCTTATCTTTCACACCTCTGAGGCCAGTCAATGTAATGTACCTGCTGTCCAGTCCCTACACCCCGAGCCTTCAGCTACGCCCTGTACCCCTAGTCTGTTAAGCACACACCTTCACTTATAATAAGTAAACATGGTCCGGGATCTCATAAGGGGGTGTTTAGGTGGAGTATTATAACCATGCCTGGAGTTGTTTTGGCCATAGTTCTTATATTACTTCCTATTCGATGACTGGGGAAAGCCCCATTTAATTAAAAAAGAAAAGATTTAGAGAGGCCTGTGGACTTTAAAAAGCACAATCCCATTTCTAACCTGCCCCATGCTGCTAAATTACATAATATGTGGATACACGGCTGTTGCTAAATATTTTACAGTTCCTGTTATGTATCTATTGATTTGTATAGAGCTGGCCTGTCACACAAAGGCCACTAATGAGCTACTCCACCTCCAGCAGTTGAAATTCCGGTAGGGGCAGGTCACAAGGCTTCATGCAAGGTGCAAATATCCCGAGTCTGCAAAAGCACACTTCCGAGTAAACATCTTTGTCGGATCGAATGTCTTACAGTGCTGGAACGAAAAATTCTAGGCTGCAATTTGCAAACGAACTTCTCTTTTCAGTTGTTGGTTTGAGCAATTTTGATTGTAGTTTTGAATTAACTCCTCTCAGGTTTTTTTGTTCATTTTGAAACCCCCATGCGCCTATTCTTGACTTTGCTTATTAGTATCTCAAGGAGCAGGTCTGTCCAGTGCTCTCTTGATATAACTGCAGAAAGAGTGTTATCTAAGTTATGGTTTCTTCGGGTTGGTGGCTGTAGCTGAAGGCTACTTCATAGGTATCCTTCAAAATGTTTTTATGGTATGAAGTCTTTAGATCTAGTTGTTAAACAGGGTTTGGCTTCTGCGAGGGAATATTTAATTTTCATTTTATTTGATTGATTTTTCTATCTCAAGGGCTATTGATAGGTCTTTCAAAAGTCAATGGTTTACTTTGCCAGGACTTCACCCGATGAGTCAGCAGTTACTGAACATCAGCAAGGTTGGATTGTCCCTCGGTATTGTTTGCCTTTTTTCATAGTAGGATGTATTGTCCTTTGTGGGCTCTAATTAGAATGAAAGGTGGAATCTGGGGCATCTGGTTAGTCAGGTAAGCCCTCTCTGAAGATGCCTGATATCAAAGTTTTTTTTAAAAAAAAGCAGTTAGTTTGTTATCTTTTAAAAGATAAACTTGGCCGCGACCTGGGATGTACCATTCTATACATTTTGTAGAGACTGGCTGTGCGAAAACATGCATACTTGTGCACAAGTTATCACTGGAACAATAGTTATTTATTTGAAGTTCTAAATAGCATGCACTAGAACCAGTGGTTGGCAGAGCACTGTACAAAACTACATAAGCAACTTACTTTCGTTGCATCACAATTTGCTGAGGCAGTTTTCAAGTTGCATTTTTCACAAAATCAGAATAATTTTTAGGTCTGGCTTTACAGCTCAGCTGTCACCAGTCCTGACGTGATCACCTGAAAAAAAAGATTTTCAAGAAGCGGTAAAGGGAGAGAGGCATTGGTTGTGCCCCCAGTATTGATAAACATTCTTACAGGATTTGATAGGCAGACGTTGTGTTCTTGCGCCAAAAGAGTGTATGTATTTTTGCTTCCCTCAATAAGGCTACGGTATGACATTGCGGGGCAGATTAGCACCCATTGAAAACACCAGGCGGCATGCTTCTCTGCCTTGCAAGGTTTGGGGCACTAAAATCCAAAGCAGCATCTGAAAAGAAAGGAAGATGATCAACTGTCTTTAAAGGAGCTGAAAGCTTTGCTCCTCAAAGGTATGAATGTTTACACTCTTACAATTGAAATAATGTATCGGTACCTAAGCATTTATCACTGCAAGAGCTATTTGGGCTGGAATTCCATTTCCTTCTATTAGTAAAAAATGGCAAGATTTTGGGAACCTATATATTCCAGTTTCTTCTAACCTATCAAAGGAAAGAAATTTTGGACTTCTTCCAGGATTGGTTTTGTTTCTTCCAGCCAATGTGATAACTTTGGCTAGGGTCACATAGTACTTTTTCCATGAATGGGTTCTTCTGCAAAGTGTGAAGTGGTTCATTTAAGGAGTGACCACAGAAGAAAAAAATAACTCAGAAGAATAAGCATCTTGAGGTATCTTCATAAGAGGAAGAAAATACTAGAGGATTTAAAAAGTCTAGGGGATCTTCCTGTATAAGACCTGTTCATGGGGAGAAATATTCTGAGGACACAGAAATCCTGGAGCTCATTTTGCCCCTAACGTCGCTGGAGTGTCACTTTTTGCGACACTCTGGTGGCGCTGTGCACTGCCATGTAAATACAAGGCAGCGTTAAGCCACCTTTTGTGGCTTAACCCCACCTTGTAAATACGGCCCCTTAACACGCAGCACTTTGCGTGTAAGGGACATGCAATGGGTGTTGCTGTGGGCATTCCAGAGCAACACCCATTATTTTTTAACGTTGCCCCAAATTTACGAGATTTCGTAAACCTGAGGTAGCGCAAAAATCTAACACCACCCCAGGAATGGCATTAGCATGGAGCAACAACAATCTCCCCCACAACGCAGTCATCCTTCCACCATGGCGCAAGGGTGGCTGCACTGGCACTCAGCAGCAAATTTAGGGCCAGCGCAGGTAGAAACACAGGGATGCGCTGTATTTTTTCAATACAGTGCATCCCTGCGTTTAAGATGTGATGCCAATTTTGGAGCAGCGGCCACGCTGGGCCACTTCCAGTAAATATGCCCCATAGTGTCTTATTGATTCAGCAGTTACTAGCGCTTTGGATGCTGAAAGAAAGAAAAGAAGACATAATTTGAAAGGAGACCATTCTTCCTCAGGTTTCTTTTCTCCAGAGATGGCAGGTCCTTCCACAAAGGGTAAATATATAAGGAAGGAGGAGATAGAACAGATTTGATCTCATCTGAGATATAATCTGAGTTTTCCTGTACTGCAGCCGGTGGAAAACGAATTTATGAATATTTTTTCTAATGTTTGGGATCTTTAGGCCCAGCTCTACCTCTTCATGTGATTAGGTATCGTATCTTGCGGGAGTGGAGCAATTTGGATCATTTGACAGTCCTCAGATTTATTCAGGAAACCTAAATGCTGGAAGATGCAGAGTCAGCCCTTTCACATAAAGTTCAGATAGACTTAATGTAGCAGGAAAGACGTGTGTTGTCCTGAGAATTGTACTCCAGCAGATGCTGTTGGCAAGAAAACAGAATCAACCTTAAATAAAAATATAAATAAAATAAATCCAGGATTTGTAAAGTGCGGAAAATCATTGTGAGGGTCTCAAGGTGCTGAATTGTAGGCATGGGGAGATTAAGGCCCTCATTATGACATTGGCGGTAAGTGCCTCTTACTGCCATGCTGACTGCGCCAACATACCGCGACCGCAGCGGTATACCGCTACTCAATTGCTAGGAGGATGGAGCTATGGCGGCGAGTGGTGGACAGGGTCAGCGCCGTGGGACAGCACCCCAGAACAAGAGATGACATCAGGAAGAGGTAGAACGACCTACGGGGGAAGGTGCGTTCCATGGTTGCAAGACACCAGATAGCTGTACAGAGGAATGACGGTGGACCCTCACCTCCTCCCACATAACTAACAACATGGGAAGAGCAAGTCTTGGCAATACTGCATCCTGAGGGCCTGGCAGGAGTAGCAGGAGGACTGGACTCTGGTAGGTCAAATCTTTACTACTTTCACCACCCCCCTACCTGCATGCCATCACAAACTCCCACCCCTACCCTCACCCCCATCACTCTACCACCTCACATATACCCCACCATCACAACCCGCCCATCCCAATACCAAGCCCTGCATGCAACACCAATGCATGGACACCACTCACAGACCTGCATGGGCACCCATCACCACAGCATGCACAACCAAATCACAATTCACACAAGCCAAAGCTGCCTTGGTAATAACAACCATAGAGGGGAACATACCCATGCACAAGATGTCACACTCAGTAACAATAACACTGGATTTACATCCACACAGGACCTCAACACAACGTCACCGGAGAAGAGGTGGCAGCAACATCCAGTCTCCCCCCCCCCGGAAGAGATCCACAGCGATGACAGCAGCTCTGCACGCCTGGATCAGGATGACCAACCTGGCCCATCAGGGACCTTTGGACAGTCAGTGACCCAGCCACAGTCCCATACCACCACAGTGCCTCCCCCTCAGGAAACACCACCACAGCATCCACCCAGTGGGCCCGTCCCTCTGTCCGCAGGACACGTCAATCAGCAGTGTGTCCACCACTACAGGGACCCCAGGCAACCCACAAACACAGGACAATCAGGGACCTGGGGTCAGTGGCAGTGGGCACATGGTTCAGGGGACAGAGGCACAGGACAACAGGGAAGCTGGGAGGACTGCTGTGCGACAGGGGGAGGACAGGCCCAGGAAACCGACTCTCTACAAGGTACTCACCAACAACCTGGGAGCATACCACCATTCCCAGGAGACCATGGGCCAGATACTGGCCAAGTTGCAGGAGACCCAGCGGCTGCAGGAGGGACAATACCTGGGGATCAGAGAGGACCAGAGGGACATCCACACCACCCTGGTCACCATTGCAGGGGTGCTGGCAGATATGGCCAACACCATTAGGAAGTCAGTGGCACACCACCGGGCCACTGACACTAGCCACACCGATGAACAGCCCTCCACCTCTTCTGCTACTAGTGGACAGGAGGCCCTGCCACAGGAACAACAGGCCACCAGCATCCCTCCCCCTGCAGAAGGAGAACCACTCAGCAAATGGTCCCTGTGATCCTGGCAGAAGCCAGAGACTATTGCCAAGACCCCCACCAGGAAATAAGACTCTTCTGATTGTCCCTCTTGTGTCCCACTCTGTCACCCTGTCCACCTTGAACTGCTATTGCTCCCCTTCCTATGCCCCCTTGGACAATGCACTTGTGATACAAATAGACTGGACTCTATCCTGGACTTTCCTCCACCATCAACCCAGCCCATTCCACTCCACTGCTTAGCACTTAAATAAACACCCTTGGAACTAATACAAGTATGGAGTCTGTCAATTGATTGAAATATGTATTCGTTTAACAAGCTGTTAACATTGATTGCAAATGTACAGTTATAGATACACAGGTATGACCTGTGGTGGGCAGCAGTAAACACACCAGGAGCCAGAGTGGGGCACAGATATCTGAAAATAGAGATGCCAAAGGGTACAGTAAGTGACCATAGAAATAGGAAAATCAGGCTGCCATGTACAATGTCCAACACAAAACTGCAATGGAAGGTGAAGTTACAGTGTCATACCTGTGTGTCACTGGAAATACTGTTTAGTTATGGTTGATCTGTTGTCCATATCCTCTTCCTCTGCCTCCTCTTCGTCACTGTCCCCATTGTCCACCGCTGCCACACCACCATCTCCAGATTCATCCTCCTGCAGAAAAGGCACCTGGCGTCTCAAGGCCAGGTTTTGCAACATGCAGTGATGATCTGGCACACCTTCTTGGGTGAGTAGCACAGGGATCCACCTGTCAGATGGAGGCACCGGAATCTGGCCTTCAGGAGGCCAAAGGTGCGCTCAATGATCCTCCTTGTTCGCCCATGTGCCTCATTGTAACGTTCCTCTGCCCTTGTCCTGGCATTCCTCACAGGGGTCAGTGGCCATGAAAGGTGGGGGTAATTGTTGAATGTAATGAGGAAGGAAACAGGAGGTAATATTTCAATTACTTTCCAGTAATTCCATTACTCTGAATTGATTCTTTCTCATTACAATCATTTACTCCTGCCCACCCTTTTATCAGAAGAGGGTAGCCTGCAGGTCAGATTTTGATTGTATCTTGATATGATCAGGAATGGTGATAAGGGAACAGTGCCTTTATTTAGGAGTTTTTTTTTGCCTTTTTTGCTTCACAAAATAGAGATGGGACTTTAAGAAGGGGTCTGTGGAAGGAAAATACCTTCTCATAGGACAGTAACAATGAAGAATCAACTCGGAGTAATGGAAATACCGCTAAGTAATTAAAACTTTACATGACAGCCTGTATATCTAGAGACACTGAGACTGTGCCAGTCTCATGTCATGCTGGTGAGCTCCAAGGGTATAAACCAGGACATAGGTGCTCATTACGACCTTAGCGGTCCAGGAACCGCCGTGGTGGAGGTGGCAGTTCCACCACCACAGTCCCGGCGGTGAAGACTGCGGTATCACGAATAAAACAGTGTGGCCGACTGAAAACAGCCACACCGCTGCCAGTCCCGCCAGTGTGGTGGGACCACTTCGGCCACGGGTGCCTTCTCCGGGCCAGTGGCATGCTACACACTAATGACCATATTACGAGGGTGCATACCACCAGGATTTTGGCGGCAGTCGTAGTGCCACAAAAAACCCCTGTCGGTAACTCACCCGATGACAGGAAAACTCATTCCTGTCGCACTCAAACGCACCCCCACACCTACACACACACATTCAGACACACACACATGCCTGCACACACACACGCACACACCACAGACATACACATCTCCCCCACACTCCCCCCCAATTACAGTTGTCCCACCTACTTGTCAGGAACCACAGGCGTTTGTCGTCATGGACCCCAGTCCCCTGTTAGCAGCAACAGTACCCCATTGGTTGTTGTACAGCGGTGCAAACCGCCAATGGTTCACCGCTGTGCACAGATCGCTGTGCTCAATTGTGGCTCGTAATATGGTGGGCGGAGTCTTGATGTTGTGGCGGAGCTGGTGGTGGGACAGCCTCTCGCCTGCCCTTGGTCGGCCTGGCAGTGTTTGGAATTCAACCGTATTTCGGCGGTGTTGGACCTGGTCCTTTTACAGGGTCATTCCCCAGACTTTTTGCTTTTGTCTCCTTATTTTTCTGACCTTTGTTGGCTGACGTTTTTGACTCTGAGCACTTTTTCACTTCTAACCAGTGCTAAAGTGCATGTGCTCTCTCTTACAAATTTGGTATGATTGGATTATACCTGATTGGCATATTTAATTTACCTATAAGTCCCTTGTAAAGTGGTATCTCTATACCCAGGGCCTGTAAATTAAATGCTACTAGTGGGCCTGCAGCGCTGCTTGCGCCACCCACTGAAGTAGCCTTTCAAACCTATTTAAGACCTGCTAGCGCAGAGCCTGTGTGCGCAGTTTCCTGCCACAGGGACCTGGCATCTAAATTTACTTGCCAGGCCCATAACTCCCCTTTTACTACATGTAAGTCACCCCTAAGGTACGCCCTAGCTAGCCCTCTGGGCAGGGTGCCATGTATGTAGAAGGCAGGACATGTGCCATGTTGCGTGGCCTGTCCTGGTAGTGACAAACAGCCTAACTTAAAGAGAGTCCTGCCCTCACATAGGATTGCATTGGAAATGCCCTGCATTATGTGGAAGCGGTATTGTCTGATTTATGAGGGGTAGCGTAGGCATGTTTGGTATGGTTGTGACAGTGGTAAGAAATGCTACTTACTGGTGTAGGTGTATTTGTTATTTCTGTCACGGAAATGCCACTTCTAGAAAGTGCGCATTTATCTGTACTTATAACTTTGGTGTTTTGCAGCTTGTCTCCAATCAACGTCTGGGCAGACTGACAGTTGGGGCTTTGTGCATACTTCTCAGACAGCCTGAACACAGGGAGGGTGGAGGTGACACCGAGGTGCATCTGCATATTGTAAAGCCTACCTGGGCTGAGAGAAGGGAGAGGCGGGGCACACCTCCATTTGTAGAGACTGTGCCCTGGCCTTACACAATAGGGTCGTTAACCCCCCACTGATGTTTGGAGCCTGTGCTGAAAGGAGAGAGGGGGCACTCCCAGAACCAGTTGTAACTGGCTGGAACCTCCTCTCCCCACCATTGTGAAACACTGTAAAAACTGACTATAAGTACAGGGGAATTTTCCCCACAATTTGAACATTCTTGGAACTTGAAACTGGACACAGAACGCTGATGAATGGACTCACCAGGAAACCACCTTGGACTGCTGCTGTTGTGCTGACCTGTGACCTGCCTGGTCACTAGGAGGAACTGTCACCATCTGCACCCCTTGTGCTGGCCTGTAGCTGGTTCCACCAGCCCTGTGCTTCTTCTAGTTCTGGTTGCTCCCAGGGACAGGATGTTGTGGCCCCTCACCCCTGCCAATCCTTCTACCACTTGCCCGGAGCGCTTCTTCAAAGGGGTGCTCTTTTGATTCTAAGGAAGAATCACCGCCGCAGCCCAGGCTGCAGATTTGCCTCAGCGCTGTGAAAAGCGCTTTATTGGGAAACGCTAAAATTCACCGCCGCAGCCCGGGCCTCAAATTGGCCTTCAATCTTGTGAAATCGCTTTATTCTGGCCCTCCGGATCACTGCCGCAGCCCGGGATCCTGGGCTATTATTAGCGCGAGGTCCGCGCTCGACTAAGTGCCCCCGGGGCACGAAAGAGATCTCCATGGAGCCGGCGTGCTCCTAGCGGCGCCCCTGGGGCACGGTCCGCTCCTAGGAGCGCCCCCGGGGCACCAGCCACCTCCTCTCCTCCTGGGAGCGTCCCGACGGCCGGGAACAGCTCCCGAACACTCGCGCACCGATCCCGGTGCACACAAGTGTGTTTTCCTGCCCCCGGAGGGGTCCAGGCTCATAGGACCACTTGCAGGACACGGAGAAGGCGCGAGGAGTGCCCCTTCTCCGGTCTCTGCCCTAGGAGCGGAACGCTCCGGTATTTGGGCAGCTTTTCTTCGCCAGCAAGTGCCTCGGGAAAGGAGACCTCGTCTGAGGTCCCTTCCAGGTTTTGGGCCATAACTTGTTGCTGGGCCACGCCCGGCCCCCACCCCATGGACAGGGTGCGAGGAGGCCGAGGCAGGCCCCCACCACGAGGGAGGCCCCCCCGTTTGGTGCATAGGAGCGCCAGGGGCCCCCGTGATCCTCTCCAGGCACTGGAAGTGCCTTCTTCCACCATAATTCAGGTACTCTTTAGGAAATTTAGACTCTAGGAGTCTAACACAGACTTGCAGAGGTTTGCTATTTCCTACCTGTGTACTGGTGATACATATATGTGCTAATGTTCCTTTTCTAGGCATGTCTGGCTGATATGTATTTATATGACTTGTGGTATATTCTCTAATGTTCCTTTTAGGGGTATTTAAGAATTATTTGTGACAAGTGCATATACCTCTTATTATAACTTCTGACTACTGCTTATGTTGCAGAATCCTGAGTACTTACATGTACTAATGTGACAACGGCAACTTCTTGCAGAGTATTAGTAACTTGTGTAACCTTCTGACAACTGCTAAGGTAGCAGGGTATTACTTACGTGTAATGTTGGTCTAATTATGTTTTGTGCAATACAGATTATTTTTACATAGTTCAGTGTGGTATTTACTTTGTGGTGTACATTTTGTGTCACGTGGGTTGTGTGCTGTGCGAACGCTTTACACATTGCCTCCAGGTTAAGCCTGACTGCTCGTGCCAAGCTACCAAGGGGGTGAGCAGGGGTTATCTTGGACGTGTAACTCCCAAGCCCTGACTAGAGTGGGTAGGTTCTGCCTGGCTGAGGTGCATACCCTAGCCAACCAGAAACCCCATTTCTAACATTGGTTGTCAGCGGTGAGGATAGGACTTGCGCTTGCACAGTACCTGGTGACTCATTTTTGCACCGCAAATTGCACTTAGACCATTACATGTTTTAATTCTCTTTTCTTAAATTGTTCTCCTGTTCTCTCAAGCTAGTCATTGTTGTTTTCACTCCTGTGTTGTATACTCGCACTTTGGACTCTTGTTGTTTACGCTAGTGTCGTGCTCTTTATAAAATGGGGCCTACCTTTGACATGAATTATATATCGTTTTACACAATAGAAGAGTTAGAGGGATTCTGCAGGGAGAGAAGTATACCTTTTAGAAAGGGTAACGCCCGTAAAGGGACCCTCAGGAGAGCCCTGCTCAGTTTTAATGAGGATGACTTTATAGCACAGAAAGAGGCCCAAAGGAGGGATGATTCTGAGAGAAACCCTGAGAGACCCACAAGAGTAGTGAGGACTCTGAGGAAGAGGGTTCCCAGTCCACATCCCAGGGGGATAGTGACCACGAGGCGTTAGACACTGAGGGAGAAGATGACTGGCCAGGGGCGCAAGTAGAGAGAAAGGACCCCATAGATAGGGAGTCCCTTACTGGGTCCTTGCGTAGCAGCAGCGCCACCTCCCATTCCCTGTCACCTGAGGAGCTCAGAGATAGGCGGGAAGAGAGGGACCTGAAGCTGCAGCTAGCTAGGCTGGCTGTAGAAGAGAGACAGGCTGAGGTTGAAAAAACCTTAGTCCAGGAGAGGATGGCAGAGGCTGAAAGGGCCTTTACCAGAGAAAACCTCGCTCTAGAGAGCAGTCTTACAAATCTGGGCTCACCAGTAATGCAGGTGGAGTCCAGTGGTGGCAGCATTTTTAGTGTTAGGCACAATCCTGACCTACCCACAGATTTGATACCTGGGTTCAAGGATGGAGATGACATACGTCAGTGGCTTAAGGGGTATGAAGAAGCTCTAGTTGCGCGCAGGATTCCTGAGACAGATTGGGTAACTGTCCTAGAGAGCTATATTCCTGAGGTGGAAAGGGATGTCCTACTGGCCCCAGAAGGGAGTGACATGCAGGGGTATCCCAACATAAGAAAGGCCCTGATAGAAGAGTATGGTCTCACCCCTGAAGACTACAGGTTGAGGTTCAGAGGCAGCAGGAAGCGGTCTCACCAGTCTTGGGAGGATTATATGGGGACTTGTAGAAAAGCACTAACAGGATGGGTGGAGGGTAGCAGAGCAACCACTTATGAAGGGCTGTTTAGTCTCATTCTAAGAGAACACATGTTCCGTTGCTGTTTTTCAGAGCTACGCCAACACTTGTATTACTTTAAGTTCTCTGACACCAGGGAGCTTGCAAAGGAGGCTGACCTCTGGCTTAGTGCCAGGGGAGCTGGTCAGACAATAAGGGCTGTCTTAGGTTCACCCCTGGAAGGGGTGGGGAAGGTTCTGGGTAATTCAGGCCAAATTTTGAGCGGGGAAGGTGCAGGATCCAGAGGGACCTGTCCTCTTACGCAAGTCTTGGAAGGCACCCGGGAGGGACCCCAAGGCTGGAATTTAACTGTTCCAGGTAAAGTTTTCAGCAGGGAGGAAATAGGATTGTTAAGGACCTATCCTCTTACGTATGCCTTAGAGGGCTCCTTATCGGTACACCGAGGTGAGAATTTAACCAACCCCGACAACGTTCTGAGCGGGGAGGGTGCAGGATCCACAGGGACCTGTCCTCCTCCGCAGGTCTTGGAAGGTACCCGGGAGGGACCCCAAGGCGGGAGGGTAGGACCTACCAAAGACCAATCCTGTAAAAAGGATGTTCTAAAGTCTGAAGGAGAAGGGGGGACACCTGGGAACAGGGTTGCTCCAACTCTGGAGATCAGCAGCACCACCCCGCAGAAGGGGGTGCCGGTGCTTCCTTTTGAGGGTTTGAGGGAGGACACTCCCCTGACTCCTGTTCAGCAAAAGGGTATCGTCCCTAGGTTGGAAAACCAGATCATGGGCAACCCCCTAGATCTGAAAATAGAGACTGCTGTAACCAGCCTCTCTACTGATGCATTCTCTAGGGATTCAGTTCCTGCAAGAGGGGATTCACAGGAAGACACTTCCCTGACTCCTGTCCAGCAAAAGGGTAACGTCCCTAGGTTGGAAGATGCATGCCCTAGGGATTCAGTTTCTGTAAGGGAGAGTTTGAGGGAGGACACTCCCCTAACTCATGTCCAGCAAAAGGGTACTGTCCCTAGGTTGGAAAACCAGGTCCAGGGTAGCTCCCTTGACCTAGAGGTGGAGAAGGCTGTCCCCAGTCTCTCTACCATTACTTCTGGGGGTATCACTCCTGATGGGAGGGTGCGGAACTCTAGAAGAAGGGGCAGGAGGAGGAAAGGCCATTTCCTGACCCCAGCTCAGCCAGAGGAGAAGGACCCTGGGTTGGGAGACCAGTTACAGGGGGGATCCTCTGAACTGGTGGGTGAGCTGACCAGGACGTCTGTAACAAGCGCCCTGGCAGTTCTGGATTCTGGGGGTACAACCCCTTCTCGGAGGAGGCGGAACCCTAGGAGGAGGGGCAGGAGGAGAGATTCTCCCCTGGGCCCTATTCAGGCTATGGGACCAGCCCCTAGGCTAGAAGACCAGTGGCAGGGGGTAACTCCTGAACTGGTAGGAAGGAGAGTGGAAACAGGATGCTATGCACCTGGGGCTCCCTCCCCCCACTCTGAAAGGTTTCAGAGGCCAGTGGCCCTGGGCTTGCCTGGGACCTGGCTCTGGCCACAGACAACTAGGACGCCTCCCTGGGTTAGCTTAGATTGTCTTGGGAGCATAGACAGAGGAATTCAACTGGGTTCAGATTGGCGTAGAACTGGATCATGTCCCGGCAGTTGCGGGCCAGGGTCCTGGTTCTATCGCCCTAAACAGGGAAGTCCATCAAGGTATTGATTGTTCTCCCCTTGCTTTGGGCTGGTAGGGGGTCATGTTGGACCTGGCCCTTTTACAGGGTCATTCCCCAGACTTTTTGCTTTTGTCTCCTTATTTTTCTGACCTTTGTTGGCTGACGTTTTTGACTCTGAGCACTTTTTCACTGCTAACCAGTGCTAAAGTGCATGTGCTCTCTCTTACAAATTTGGTATGATTGGATTATACCTGATTGGCATATTTAATTTACCTATAAGTCCCTTGTAAAGTGGTATCTCTATACCCAGGGCCTGTAAATTAAATGCTACTAGTGGGCCTGCAGCGCTGCTTGCGCCACCCACTGAAGTAGCCTGTCAAACCTATCTAAGGCCTGCTAGCGCAGAGCCTGTGTGCGCAGTTTCCTGCCACAGGGACCTGGCATCTAAATTTACTTGCCAGGCCCATAACTCCCCTTTCACTACATGTAAGTCACCCCTAAAGTACGCCCTAGCTAGCCCTCTGGGCAGGATGCCATGTATGTAGAAGGCAGGACATGTGCCATGTTGCGTGGCCTGTCCTGGTAGTGACAAACAGCCTAACTTGGTGTCTCACTACTGTGAGTGCTGCCCTCACATAGGATTGCATTGGAAATGCCCTGCATTATGTGGAAGGGGTATTGTCTGATTTATGAGGGGTAGCGTAGGCATGTTTGGTATGGTTGTGACAGTGGTAAGAAATGCTACTTACTGGTGTAGGTGTATTTGTTATTACTGTCACGGAAATGCCACTTCTAGAAAGTGCGCATTTATCTGTACTTATAACTTTGGTGTTTTGCAGCTTGTCTCCAATCAACGTCTGGGCAGACTGACAGTTGGGGCTTTGTGCATACTTCTCAGACAGCCTGAACACAGGGAGGGTGGAGGTGACACCGAGGTGCATCTACATATTGTAAAGCCTACCTGGGCTGAGAGAAGGGAGAGGGGGGGCACACCTGCATTTGTAAAGACTGTGCCCTGGCCTCACACAATAGGGTCGTTAACCCCCCACTGATGTTTGGAGCCTGTGCTGAAAGGAGAGAGGGGGCACTCCCAGAACCAGTTGTAACTGGCTGGAACCTCCTCACCCCACCATTGTGAAACACTGTAAAAACTGACTATAAGTACAGGGGAATTTTCCCCACAATTTGAACATTCTTGGAACTTGAAACTGGACACAGAACGCTGATGAATGGACTCACCAGGAAACCACCTTGGACTGCTGCTGTTGTGCTGACCTGTGACCTGCCTGGTCACTAGGAGGAACTGTCACCATCTGCACCCCTTGTGCTGGCCTGTAGCTGGTTCCACCAGCCCTGTGCTTCTTCTAGTTCTGGTTGCTCCCAGGGACAGGATGTTGTGGCCCCTCACCCCTGCCAATCCTTCTACCACTTGCCCAGAGCGCTTCTTCAAAGTGGTGCTCTTTTGATTCTAAGGAAGAATCACCGCCGCAGCCCAGGCTGCAGATTTGCCTCAGCGCTGTGAAAAGCGCTTTATTGGGAAACGCTAAAATTCACCGCCGCAGCCCGGGCCTCAAATTGGCCTTCAATCTTGTGAAATCGTTTTATTCTGGCCCTCCGGATCACCGCCGCAGCCCGGGATCCTGGGCTATTATTAGCGCGAGGTCCGCGCTCGACTAAGTGCCCCCGGGCACGAAAGAGATCTCCATGGAGCCGGCGTGCTCCTAGCGGCGCCCCCAGGGCACGGTCCGCTCCTAGGAGCGCCCCCGGGGCACCAGCCACCTCCTCTCCTCCTTGGAGCGTCCCGACGGCCGGGAACAGCTCCCGAACACTCGCGCACCGATCCCGGTGCACGCGAGTGCGTCTTCCGGCCCCCGGAGGGGTCCAGGCTCATAGGACCACTTGCAGGACACGGAGAAGGCGCGAGGAGCGCCCCTTCTCCGGTCTCTGCCCTAGGAACGGAACGCTCCGGTATTTGGGCAGCTTTCTTCGCCAGCAAGTGCCTCGGGAAAGGAGACCTCGTCGGAGGTCCCTTCCCGGTTTTGGGCCATAACTTGTTGCTGGGCCACGCCCGACCCCCACCCCACGGACAGGGTGCGAGGAGGCCGAGGCAGGGCCCCACCACGAGGGAGGCCCCCCCGTTTGGTGCATAGGAGCGCCGGGGGCCCCCATGATCATCTCCAGGCACTGGAAGTGCCTTCTTCCACCATAATTCCGGTACTCTTTAGGAAATTTAGACTCTAGGAGCCTAACACAGACTTGCAGAGGTTTGCTATTTCCTACCTGTGTACTGGTGATACATATATGTGCGAATGTTCCTTTTCTAGGCATGTCTGGCTGATGTGTATTTATATGACTTTTGGTATATTCTCTAATGTTCCTTTTATGGGTATTTAAGAATTGTTAGTGACAAGTGCATATACCTCTTATTATAATTTCTGACTACTGCTTATGTTGCAGAATCCTGAGTACTTACATGTTCTAATGTGACAACGGCAACTTCTTGCAGAGTATTAGTAACTTGTGTAACCTTCTGACAACTGCTAAGGTAGCAGGGTATTACTTACGTGTAATGTTGGTCTAATTATGTTTTGTGCAATACAGATTATTTTTACATAGTTCAGTGTGGTATTTACTTTGTGGTGTACATTTTGTGTCACGTGGGTTGTGTGCTGTGCGAACGCTTTACACATTGCCTCCAGGTTAAGCCTGACTGCTCGTGCCAAGCTACCAAGGGGGTGAGCAGGGGTTATCTTGGACGTGTAACTCCCAAGCCCTGACTAGAGTGGGTAGGTTCTGCCTGGCTGAGGTGCATACCCTAGCCAACCAGAAACCCCATTTCTAACAGGCGGTCTCCTGTGTGTGGCTCGTAATGCAGCAGTCAGGAGACCGCCATCACTGGCGGTATTTTGGCGGCTGCCTGTGTGGCGCCTTTGCTGAAATACCGCCAAAGTTGTAATGAAGGTCAGAGTCTCTAAAGGGCTTCATAGGATGTGGCAAGGTGAACTACATGAGGCCAGTGTCTCTAAATAAACTTAAGTGCTGGGGGAAGACAAGTGTGAGGCCAGAGACTCCACATGTGTTTCTGGGTTGGGACCGAGCTCCTTCAAACAGGAGGGGTGGTGTGAGGGCCAAAAATATTTAAAGCAGGGAAGCGGCTTACTTGGAGAGAGAGAGTGAAAAGAGAGGAGGCTGGAGCAGGAATGGCATTAAGTACTTTAAGGACATCTAAGCCAGCTAAATTTACCAGTTAAAGGACAGGGTGACGCTTCAATTGATCAGGCCTGGCAGCCTACATGCGGAATCCAGTGCTTAATTTGTGCTTGTTATTTCCAGTGCTCAGCACCTGCACATATTCTTGAGCGCCGGGGCTTATTCTTCTGCCTCAAGCATTTGCTGCGAGCAAAAGACACATATAGGAAAGACAGATGAAGGAAAAAACGAAAAAGCGTCACAAAGGGAGAAAGCAAAAAGCTGCAATAGTGAGCTGAAGGGGCAGGGAGTGGCTGTAAATGGATTGAAGAGGCCCGAGATGGCTTCAGGATTGTGCCGCCTCAGTATTCCATGTTCACACATTTAATTACAGCAGCTGCATGTTTAAGAGGAGGTCTTTGGGCACCGGCAGTTTTGTATTTACAAATTAAGCACTGGCGTAATCGCCTTCATTTATGGAAAGACAACGCAAAAAATTGTTCTTAAGATGATTCTGTAGTCTGTGGACTCGGGCTTTATGAGTCCCAAATGTTCGTTAACAACATTGTGACCAAGCGCTGCGAGGTTTAATGCAACAGGTAAAACAAACAGCACCTTGTACACACGGGTAATTAAATCAAAGAACTGCCTGACAGTTTTGATGTTTTAAACTTTGTTAGGATATTTAGGCCCATATTTATACTTTTTGACGCAAAACTGCGCTAACGCAGTTTAGCGCCAAAAAAATTAGCGCCGGCTAACGTCATTCTGAAGCGCCATGAGGGCGCCGTATTTATTGAATGGCGTTAGCCGACCGGCGCTGCCTGGTGTGCGTGAAAAAAAACCACGTACACCAGGCAGCGCCGGCGTAGGGAAAAATGGCGTTTGGGCGTCCAAAAATGGGGCAAGTCAGGCTGAGGCAAAAAAAACGTCTTAACCCGATTTGCGCCATTTTTTTTTGGCGCCCAGACGCCATTAACATGCCTCCTGTCTTAGCAAAGACAGGAGTCATGCCCCCTTGCCCAATGGCCATGCCCAGGGGACTTCTGTCCCCTGGGCATGGTCATTGGGCATAGTGGCATGTAGGGGGGCACAAATCAGGCCCCCCTATGCCAAAAAAAAATATACTTACCACAACTTACCTTTTCTTCCCTGGGGTGGGTCCCTCCATCCTTGGGTGTCCTCCTGGGGTGGGCAAGGGTGGCAGGGGGTGTCCCTGGGGGCTTGGGAGGGCACCTCTGGGCTCATTCTGAGCCCACAGGTCCCTTAACGCCTGCCCTGACCTAGGCGCTAAAATCCGGCGCAAATGCGGGTTTTTCAGTCCCGCCCACTCCCGGGCGTGATTTTTGCCCGGGAGTATAAATCCGACGCAATAGCATCTGAGTCATTTTTTTAGACGGGAACGCCTACCTTGCATATCATTAACGCAAGGAAGGTGTTCACGCCAAAAAATGACGCTAACTCCATGAACTTTGGCGCTAGACGCGTCTAACGCCAAAGTATAAATATAGAGTTAGTTTTGCGTCAAATTTGCATCGAAAAAAATGACGCAAATTCGGCGCAAACGGAGTATAAATATGCCCCTTACTCCGAATCTAAATAATATGGGTTTGAACTCGTGAGCACAGGTTATAAACCCGACTGTTGCTTTTTAACCCTCTATCATCTGAGATCTATAAACATCTCATCGTAAAAAAAAGCTAAATTATCAGGGTCGCTATGAGACAAATGCAAACTTACAACTACATAGCTACTGTCCTTGAGGGTGGCTACACCCTCTTTGTGCCTCCTCCCTGTGAGCAGGGGGGCACCTCCCTAATCCTATTGGGGGAATCCTCCAAACTCAAGATGGAGGATTTCTAAATGCAGGGGTCACCTCGGCTCAGGATACCATGGGGCTGTCCTGACTGGTGTGCGACTCCTCCTTGTTTTTCTCATTATCTCCTCCAGCCTTGCTGCCAAAAGTGACCTGGGGCGTTGTAACAAAAGGGTTGAGCCTTTGAGGCTCACAGCCAGGTGTTACAGTTCCTGCTCGGGGAGGTGAGAAGCACCTCCACCCAGTACAGGCTTTGTTCCTGGCCACAGAGTGACAAAGGCACTCTCCCCATGTGGCCAGCAACATGTCTGGTATGTGGCAGGCTGGCAGAAACTGGTCAGCCTACACTGGAAGTCGGGTAGGTATTCATGGGGCATTTCTAAGATGCCCTCTGGGTGCATTTTACAATAAATTCCACACTGCCATCAGTGTGCATTTATTGTGCTGAGGAGTTTGATACCAAACTTCCCAGTTTTCAGTGTAGCCATTATGGAACTGTGTAATTCGTGTTTCTCGGCTGCCTTTGATACGGTTGACCATCACACCCTAATTCAAAGACTCCACGAAGCCGGCATACAAGGGATTGCTCTCAACTGGATTACTTCCTATCTTCAAAAAAGATCTAATATCATCCACTCGCCTCCCTTCTCGTCCGAACCCTACCTCACAAAAGCAGGGGTCCCCCAAGGATCAATCATCTCGCCTCTGCTTTTCAACATCTACATGATATCTTTACCAGAACTGATCAATGATTTCCATCTCACATGCTACAGCTATGCAGATGACACACAAATACTACTTAAATTAGAATGCCCCAAAAACATTGAAAACTCGCAAATCTTCAGTTGCCTCAGAGCCGTTGATCAGTGGATGACCTGGAGCCATCTCAAACTAAATACCTCGAAAACAGAAATACTCATATGTGGTGACTGGAAAAGTTATGACCCTCTGTGCATCTGGCCTGACGATCTCGGACCACCTCCTCAATTATCCAAGGAAGTTAAAAACCTTGGAATCACCATGGATTTCAAGTTAACTATCAATGCCCAAGTGGACAAATTAGCACGAACAAGCTTCATCACCTTGAAGACTTTATGACGCATCTTCCCCCACCTCGGATTTCCACACAAGGTGCAAGCTACTATCTTGCGTGTACTATCCAAACTGGATTACGCCAATGGCCTCTACCATGGATCATCTCTATCTATTATGAAAAAACTACAACGTATCCAGAACTCCGCAGCCAGGTTACTATTATATGTAAAGCTGCAAGCTCACATCTCCCCTTCCTTGAGAGCACTACACTGGTTACCCTTTGCCAGAAGATGCACTTTCAAGTTGCTTTGTATCACCCACAAAACTATACATGGAACAGGACCGCTTTTTATAAGAAACAAAATAACCAAATACATCCAACAAAGAAACCTCCGCTCAAGATTGGCACCCAGCCTTAGAACACCACCATACAAGAAAAAGACTATAGGTGGTACATCCTTCTAAAACTATGGACTGCATATGCCTATGTTGAGAATTTTTTTTCTGATTATGTGTCTATTTCTAGTTATGTATAGTTCTTTAGAAAATATGTATTGCTACTATGTCATAACAATAAAATACACACACACTCTTTAAACCTGTTTGACTAAGTATATTTACCCATGGTTCTAATTATGTATTGTATGTACATATATGTGTGCATATGTGTGTGTATTCATGTGTGTTTGTATGTGTGTGTGTATGTGTGTATGTATATATATATATATATATATATATATAGAGAGAGAGAGAGAGAGAGAGAGAGATATTTATATAGATATATATATATATATATATATATATATATATATATATATATATATATATATATATGTGTGTGTAGGTATGTATGTATGTGTAAATGTTGTTTCTGTGCTTGCCATGTTCGTGGGTCATTGCATGGCTCCTGGGTGGGTTGTTATACTAGATATCTATGAATCCCTGCTCTCATCTTATCACACTTATCTACCTATCATCATATGTCATGTATCTATCAAACTATCCTCCATTCCCACTCTGACTCATCCCAATTCCTTCCTACTACTTTCATCTCCTAAATAACTCCGCCTAAGCTCTTCCCTCCGCTTCCACATCTAACTCACCAAACCTCACTCTACTACCATTCCCTCTCACACAACCCTACTAAATTCTCCCTCATTTATCTAACCCTGCTATTATGATCTCCCTAACGCTTCCACAGACTCTTCCCTCCTCCATCCCCCTTTACTCATCCCAAGCCTTTGGATTGAGTAAATGAGGGATATACTCACAATTAACACTTCTGGATTTCTTTCCTCCTCCACCCCTCCATTATTCCAGTCAATCTAACGAACAAACTCTCATATCCGCGTCTCAAATTAAATCATAATAATACTAAAACTGTACTCATATTTCCCGATACTAATCCTTCACTAATTCTTGCTGGGTTCCAGAGTAGCGTGCTACTCGCCGAAAAGCGCTTCAACGCCTCATCAGGGGTAGTAAGCGCTATATAAATACTATTACAATACAATACAATACCGCGTACATACATAGGAATTTTAGGTCACACTTTGGCCAATATTTATACTTTTTTTAGCGCCGCATTTGCGTCGTTTTTTTACGCAAAAGCGGCGCAAACTTACAAAATACAATCGTATTTTGTAAGTTTGCGCCGCTTTTGCATCAAAAAACGACGCAAATGAGGCGGTAAAAAAAGTATAAATGTGGGAATTTGTTTTTTGTCAGATGGACACCTGCGTGCTTTCATCTATTACAAATGCGTTAATTTAGCCTTTGGTGGAAATTAATTTACGGAGTATGAGTCTTTTTTGTATGACACTTGGGGTTTTCACACTCCCTATGACTTCAATGATATAACATTAATGGCAGTACCCCCACACTGAAATGTGTTCCAGCATCACTGCTCGCTGCTGGTATTTTTTCTGGTTCACTACAAATATACACTGGTGGAGATCATTTGAGACATCCCAGCTATTGGATGTGTGACACACAAAGGTCATGCCAGTGCACACGATTGGCACGGGTTCTTGCTTAGACCAGAAAACCTGTGGACGCCGAACTAGATTGAATAACAGACAGAACAAGGATAGGTAATGCTGGTTACGCCACTAGCGAGGGGAATACTTTGGGCCACTGGAATTATGTGATTCCGCAAACGCGGCGTTTTCCGCTTAATTATGAATTTGACAAATTTTTCAACGCTGCCGTATTATTCTCTCCATTGCTTCTACCCACTGGTCTCCCCGACTTCACGGAGGATACAGTGGCCGCAGTAGACAGTGTGACGGGTGGGGTGGACGGTAGCTTTAAGCGTTATATCTTAGGCACCTGAGTCCAGTGTGGCGCTGGTCCGGGGTGCTGCGCCAGGCTAGGGTGACAGTGCTGAAGAGGAAAGGAAGGGGGAGGGGCAGAGCTGTACACATGATGCAAGGGGGAGGAGTTTAAGAATAGCAGGCGCATAGAAGTTAAAAGATGGGCCTGGTTTCAGATTCTAATATTCAGAGCATCGCAGGAAAGGAGGCCCTGTGGCAACGACTCCCAAAGGAAACCAAAGTGTTTTCATGTATCAAAACAAATGAAAGCAATAAGTGCAGCGCGTCTCTGAGAAATGGCGTCAGTAATTCAGAGTCAGTTTCCTCAGACACACAAGTGTATTAAAAGAAAGAGGATTACCAGTGTTGACTACACCATTTCGACGTCCCAGTTAATGGACAGAAGAAAGGTTGGTGGGGTGAAAATTCCACGGAGCGAACCCAAGGTTTATTGCCACGCCTCCGATCTCTGACTTCACTCAGCGCTTGCATTGTAATCATCCAGCGCTACCCTTTAATGCGCTCTGTTTCTCTCAGCAGATCAGGCGGTTCTCAGTCCGGCAGAGTTCAATGAGTAACCTCCCCATCCCCACCACCCCCACCTCCACCAACTTCATGTTTCAGGCACAGGGCACAGCGGCTTGGCACTGGGGGGCACAAGCCTAGTTAATGTGCTTGGCAGCAAAGATCGAGCAGAACATGAAAAACACAATTTATCAGGAGGTCACAAAAGGTGTTTTTGCAGAACAGCCAATTAGATTAAAACATAAGTAAATAGGCACATGCTCCACTATTTGCATGACCTGTTCTGTTCCCAGCCCTCCCCAATGACTGTCTCGGTGCAGGTTGTGCGGCGCCCCTCTGTGAGTGCAAGGTGAGATGTGTGCCCCTGTGAATATAGCTGGAAGAATGACCTATATCAGTGTAGGGTGGATGATGGATGCGCTTACTTGGGCGCGAGGCGAGGAGTGTGCTTTTGTGACTAGGGCCATCAAGGTGACTGTGTACAGGGTGAGTGGTGTGTACTTTGAATGCAGGCTCGTGGGAGTGCTTGTACAACTGCAGGTTGATCTGCGTGCCTGTGTGAGTGTAGGGTGAGCTGTGCCACTTTGTGAGTGGCAATGAGAACTATGCGTGTGCAGTGTGAGTGATGTGTATTGGAAGTGCAATGTAAAGGGGAGTATCTTATGAATGCACGGCAAGTGTGCACTTATGAGGTTACACTCAGTGGTGTGCATGTATGAGTGCAAGGGGATCCATTTGAGTGCAGGCTGAAGGGATTTCTCGTGCCAGTGTAGAATGAGTCATCTGCCTATATGCATGTATGGTTAGTAGGATGCCTGTGTGAATATAAAGTGAACATTAAGCCTGGGTGAGTGAATGTTGACTCATGTGCCTAAGTGCAGGGTTTCAGCGAGTATTTCAGTGTGTATTGTGAGTGCCTATAAGGACAAGGTAACCATAGGGCCTGAATGTAAGGTGATCGGTGTGTTTGTGTGTGTAGGTAAGTGTGAGTGATGTGCCTCTGTGAGTGCAGGAATCAGCACATTCAAGTCAGACTTATTGGCTTTCCGAATGCTTTTTTAATTAATAAGTTAATAGATAACATTCCATGCCATCCCTTCTACTTTTCAGACTCTTTTTTGGGAGACCAGCAGATAGGCCACTTAGGGGGTCATTCTGACCCTGGCGGCCGGTGACCGCCAGGGTCACCGACCACGGGAGCACCGCCAACAGGCTGGCGGTGCTCCCAAGGGCATTCTGACCGCGGCGGTTCAGCCGCGGTCAGAAAGGGTAAACCGGTGGTCTCCCGCCGGTTTACCGCTGCCCCATTGAATCCTCCATGGCGGCGGAGCGCGCTCCGCCGCCATGGGGATTCAGACACCCCCTACCGCCATCCTGTTCATGGCGGGAAACCCGCCATGAACAGGATGGCGGTAGGGGGTGCCGCGGGGCCAATGGCATGGGCACTGCAGGGGCCCCCATAAGAGGGTCCCACAAAGTATTTCAGTGTCTGCCTTGCAGACACTGAAATACGCGACGGGTGCAACTGCACCCGTCGCACCCCTGCAACTACGCCGGCTCAATTCTGAGCCGGCGTCCACGTTGCAGGGGCATTTCCGCTGGGCCGGCGGGCGCTCTTTTGGAGAGCGCCCGCCGGCCCAGCGGAAATGTTTGAATGGCCGCCGCGGTCTTTTGACCGCGGTGCGGTCATTTGTCGGCGGTACCTTGGCGGACGGCCTCCGCCGTCCGCCAAGGTCTGAATGACCCCCTTAGTCTGCCTTGGGGGTGACCGTGTAGAACACAGGCATTTTCAATTTAATGGGTCTCACGTTTGCTCAAGTTAGAGCTATTGGCGTTGTAAATTTCTAACTGGACTTTTCTTGCCACATACATTGAAAATGAAAAGTAAAACAGTAGATATAAGCAAGCCGATTCAAAGCTTCCCGTCATCCATGAGCATGAGTGCAAAGGAGAAACACAAAAGGAAAAAGAAGTTCGCTCACAGTCAAACGTATCAGCAAACGTGCAGTTATCCATGTAACAGGGTCGATGGCCCAGGCGGTAACAAAACTGCCCCAAGGAGGGACAAATTTAAAGCATTTACCAATGATACCAAAGGATTTTTTAAAGGCAAGCTCATGAACGAGGGATAGTGATGGGGGTGCGGTGGGCGTGGTTAAACGCCAACAGATAGATTACAACAGGCCAGAGTGCTTGACCTTTAAAACTATGCATTGCAGGCATCTAGTAATATTGGGCCTGATTTAGATCCTGGCAGAGGTGGTTACTGCGTCACAAACGTAATGGATATCCCATCCGACGTATTACGATCCCATTATATCATATGGGAATCGTAATACGACCAACAGGATATCCGTCACATTTGTGACAGAGTAGTCTCTCCGCCAGGATCAAAACCAGGCCCATAGTCTGTTCCTTTGCTAGGCAGGAAAGCCACAGCTATGAAGCTGCCACAATTCTTCACCAGACACAACTACTGGCTATGTTGTTGGGTCCGAAGCAATTTTAAATTGGTGTCCAGTTGATTCATGTACACATCACAGTAGGTCCAAGTCACCTCCTAAAATAAATCTTGATGTATTATTTGATCGATGTTCACTGTAATAGCAGGGTAGAGATTGGTGGTGTCATTGTGACAACTTTCACGATGGTTGCTGCCAGAAAGAACTGAGATCATCCAGGTATAGTCTTGTGGTCTAGCTGTCACCAAGTTCAGCAAGCCTAACATTGGCACTCTCCATTGGCTTGCACAATGGAAACCTGTAGGGCAGAAAACAATATGGCATAGAATGTCACATCTGTATAGCACGCCTGCCCACAATCCCAGCAGCCATCTGTGGGGAACATTGGGCACGCAAAGGAGTCAGGCAACTTCATCCATCATGCAAACCCACATCAGTATCATTCTTCTAATGGCCCAGTGCTATACCTACTTGCATATGGATTCATGGCAAAAGGTTCACAAGGGGTGATTGGGCTCACACCGAGCACCCTGGCTACAGGGTGCAATAGTGGGGCACACCCACCTCCTCATGGGAGGTGTCTGAAGTGGTGAGGTGTAGGAGGGCCCTAGGGATACAGGACAACCCACTAGGTCCTCATAGAAAGAGAATAAAAGTGTTCTAAATGCTAGCAACGAGTGGCAGCTTGGGTGGCAAGCTGGCTTCACCAGACCAGGAAGCAGAGTTGTCTGTGGCCTCTGTGGATAGATGGCCATCCTCAAATTGAGACCGCCAGTCTGGAGTAGGTATAGGCTGAGTGAAAGGCCTGGGGGTTTCAGGCTTCGTTTCCCCAACAGCTGTCAGCTGATGGTGGGAAAGAGTACAAACCTGAAAATGTGCATATAAAGCGTGCAAAAACATCTGCACATTCTTCACCATTTTAGTGTCGATGTTTGGTTCCAGAACTAAGCAGACACCTGGTACAAATGTATCAAATTCCAATAGATCTATGCGCTTGGATTTAGAGCACTTAATTCAAAAATCCCCAAACAACTGCTTTCATGTTTGAAGAAATGGAGTATGGCCATACGTGTTAGTGAGAAAATTTGGTCTTGTATTTTGTTTTCTCTGGAATTCAGTGCTCATGTGGGTCAGACGGCCCCTGGACTCTGGCCATCCATGCACATGGCACAGGAAATCCCTCTGGTGCAGGCAGAAGAGCTGCCCCAGCAACCAAGGCTAAAAATATGCCCACCCTGAATTGACGATTGGGGTGCTGTGCACGCCAACGTCATTACAGGGGAAAATGAAAGAAAAATTAGTTTTAAATTTCTTCAGTGCTCAGAGGCATAATCTCTGCCCCCTGAGAGCCAATTTAAATGGAAGAGGTACCACTGAAAAGGTGAGAATCTTCCCTTTCCAAAGGTACATTTCCCTAGTGGATCCTTGTTTGGGGATCACCTCAGGAGGGCGATCCCCAAGCAGGGATCCACTCCACTAGGCCACCAGGGAGGTGGAAGCGGGCCTTTGGGCAAGGGCTTTTGCTCAACATTAATTTTTTTAAATGATACAGTCTTTCTGCCCCCGCAGGTGCAGATGGGGGGCATAGCCCCTAATCTGCCACCCCGAGGAAGGCAGAAAGCCCACAAGCCACCAGGGACTTTTATGTTTTTTTAGGAAAGTGTGGAGACGGGGAAAGGGAGGGCACCTCAGCCGGAAGATGGAACAATGCCACTGCTCCTGGAGGGGGCTCCATGCCCAGAGCGATGTCCTGGGGAGTGCAAAGCCACAGCCTCTCAAGTTGTGGTTTGCCCACTGCTTGGTCCTGGGGAGTGCAAAGCCACAGTCTCTCAAGTGGGTGGTTTGCCCACTGCTTGGTCCTGGGGAGTGCAAAGCCACAGTCACTATAGTGGGTGGTTTGCCCACTGCTTGGTCCTGGGGAGTGCAAAGCCACAGTCTCTCTAGTGGGTGGTTTGCCCACTGCTTGGTCCTTGGGAGTGCAAAGCCACAGTCTCTCTAGTGGGTGGTTTGCCCACTGCTTGGTCCTGTGGAGTGCAAAGCTACAGTCTCTCTAGTGGATGGCTTCTCCACTGGTTCTGGAGGGTGCCTTGTGTCCAGTGTGCTTCATCTTGCCAAGGAGGGGGGTGAGTAGATGCATATCTTCAATGGTTCTGGAGGGGGCCTTGTGCCCAGTGATGCAGCACTTGGGGTGTGGCAATTCATATTCCCTCACCTGGGTGTCTGAGGCACGAGATTTGCAGGGACCAGATTGCATGATAGTCCATGGAGGCAGGGATAGACTCCATCCTGCGGAGGCTAAGGCTGCAAACTGGTGGTAGTGCCGGTGCTGGTGGGGGTACTGCCAGTGGTGGTGGGAGGCTCCAGCCCGTCTCCTACAGCCTCGGACGGCTGCCCGCTGGGGCTGCTGCTGCTGGTAGTCGTCCTACTGTCAGCAGTGCAGGTGGCGGTGCTTGCGGCAGTGCTTGCGGCAGTGCTTGCAGCGGGGCTGCTGGCGGTGCTGGCCGTGGTACAGGTGCTGGTGCTGCCAGTGGTGAAGGGAGGCTCCAGCCCTTCTCCTGCAGCCTCAGACGGCTGCCCACTTGGGATGCTGCTGCTGACAGTAGTGGTGCTAGCGGCGGTGCAGGTGGCGGTGTTTGCAGCGGTGCTTGCTGCGGGGCTGCTGGTGGAGCTCCCCGCGGTGCAGGTGGCGGGGCTGGCGGTTGTGCTGGTGGGCACCAGGCGCTCACCTGCAGCCTATGACGGCTGAAGTGCCTTGCCTTGGGTTTTCTGCCCCTTCCTCACCTTGGCAGATGCTGTTGTGACCTTGGCTCTGGCAGCTGGAGTTTTGGAGGAGGCCTTGCTGGGTGGGTTGTGCTCCTCGCCCTTGCCCTTGCTGCATGCTGTCCCCTTATTCACCTTGGCAGGTGGTGGAATGTTTTTGTCCTTTGCAGGGGTTGGTGGCACACTGGCTGGGCTAATGGTTGCCTCCTTTGAGCCTCTGTGAGTTGCAGGTACCACAGCGGATGCCAACTTGGTGGCTGAGGTGCTGGCCTGGGTTCTGGACACTCTAGCCCGAGGAGAAGGACGGGGGTGGAGGGGTAGGGAAGAGGTCAACGTTTGCTAGGAAAAGCTTTTTAGACACACTGGGGCGGGAAGAGGAAGAGGGTTTGGGAGTGGAGGATGAGGGAGTGGTTGTAGGAGGTGTCTGTCTGCTGCTGAGTTTGGGTGAAAGTGCATGGGCTGGATGCTGTTGTGAGGTGGATGGCTGTTGGGTGGGTAGGTGCTTGCGTTTGTGTACTTTGGGAGGAGGGGCCACAGGCACACTGGGAGAGGACACAGGGGACGTGTGCATGGATGTGGGGGTGGTGACTGCCAGTGAGGGGTGAGAAGTGATGGATGTGCTGGTGATGGAGGTAGTGGATGAGGATGTAGTGCATGCAGGTGTGAGTGGAGACATTACTGGTAGGGAGGTGGATGACAAGGAGGAGGGGGACACAGTGGAGGCAGTGGATGTTGGTGTGTCTGCATGGGTATGGTGTTTGTGTGAGTGCCTGTGGGATGATGTGTGGTGCTTGTTTTGCCTGAGCCACTTCTGTGTGTTGATTTAGGTGAATGCTGGTCTGAAGGTGTGCTTGGGATAGCCTAGGGTTGAGGGGATTGGGACTGGGCAGAGGAAGTTGGAGGGGGGAGGCTAGAGACAGGGACAATGGCTGCCATCAGTGCGGACGCCAGAGCCTGAAATGCTCTCTGTTGGGCCGCCACGCCAGAGTAAATGCCCTCCAGGTATGCATTTGTTTGTTGCAAATGCCTCTCGACACCCTGGATGGCATTCAGAATGGTTGACTGCCCAACAGTGAGGGATCTCAGGAGGTCAATAGCCTCCTCACTGAGGGCAGCAGGGCTGACTGTGGCAGGGCCTGAGGTGCCTGGAGCAAAGGAGATGCCCACCCTCTTGGGTGAGCGGGCACAGTAAACACGCTGAGGGGCTGCTGGGAGGGTGGTGCTGGTAGGGGGGGTGGCGGCTGTACCTGTTGTTGGGGTGGGCACAGAGGTGTTTGCCACCGCCAGGGAGCCTCCATCGGAGGAGGAGTCACTGTCTGTGGTCTCCCCTCCTGTCCTTGTCGTGGTGCTCCCCTCACCCTCTGTCCCACTGGTGCCCTCACCGTCAGTGGATTCGGCCTCCAGGCCCATGTGGGATGCAGCTCCCTCCGTGGCCGGTGCCTCTGCTCCTCTGCCAGATGATGCTAATGCACACAAGGACAGGGTGACAAAAAAAAAGGGGGGAGAGACAGAGGATACACTTGGTCAATGCCAGCAACACCACTACAGTTGGCGTACACAACACACAGGGAGCAGCCCTATGCACTAGGCCATGCCCAACCATTTACTAAGATAGTCACCAGCCCATGGGGTACAATGCCTAATGCCATTAGCTGCACACCTGAAACCCACAGGACCCTGCCCAGTAGTAGATGCCCACTAACACTATTGGGGTAGGAGTGCTTCAGAGCCTTCCCAATAAGGGACCTACCCTGCCATCTTCGCCCTGGCCTAGGGGCACCGATAGCCCACATCCCCCACCCAGGTACCTCTTAACGCACGCAAAGTCAGGATTCAGAATTTGTACTCACCCCCTTGTGGCTGCTGTGATGCCTTCAAGCGCCCATCCAACTCTGGATAGGCCACCGCCAGGATGCGGAACATCAGAGGGGTCATGGTGCGACGGGCACCCCTTCCTCGTTGGGAGGCCAGCCCCAGCTGGGCCTCAGCTGTCTTCTTTGCCCAGCGGCGCAGGTCCTCCCACCTCTTGCGGCAGTGGGTGCTCTGCCTGTCAAAGACCCCCAGGGTCCGCACCTCCTTGGCGATGGCACACCAAATACCCTTTTTCTGGTGGTCGCTGGCCTGCATGGAAAAGACAGCAGAAAACGGAATTAGTCAACCGTCCGGACCGTCACACTCATGGCCCACCATATCCCTCCCATCCCCTGATGCACATACATTGACCACCTTACATGCAGCACTCTGGCTAGGACGCCACTGCCTCCACCCCATATGTGGCTTACATACACAGCACTCCATACATCCATGGCCCACGAATCATGCTCACAGTGTACTCACCTGTTTGTCTGGAGGACCATAGAGTAACATGTACTGGGGTAGGACCCCATCCACCAGTTTCTCCAACTCCTCTGCAGTGAAGGCAGGGCCCCTTTCCCTAGGCACAAGAGCCATTGTCGCTTCCAGACACAGGTCACAGCAGCACTTGCAGTGTAGGTCCTCTCCTGTTGAAGGTCAGGTAGGAAGTGAGTGAACAGATAGAAAATGACAGTCACGTCCGCGGCAGTGCGTACCATCACCACTGGCGTACATCGCCATTGGCTGCGGGAACCCGTAGGGCCCAATGATAACCAATGCAAAGTTGCGCGGTGGTCTTCTACCGCCTACCACGACGGCGCACAACGCCAGCGCAATTAACTCATTTCCACTTGTCCCTCCTCACAGGTCAGGCTGCTGCCATTTCAGGGGGGCACAGGGCCTGGCACCTAACTGCGTCACAGCAGAGATTGTCACAGCACTTGATTGTCGGATTCACATCTTGTTTCTGTAAAGTAAACAAATCATCATTAGTGCAATAGATGTGGGAATATGACCATCTGCTTACCGTTTTCTTCCATAGGCTTCAACCGCTGAGGCTGAATATGAGATGGCGGCATCCTCCCGTGTACAGACCCCTGGTGGACCTTGCGACAATGGAGGACAGACACATTATCATAACCTACAGACTTGATCATGCCACAATCATAGAACTGTGTGCACAATTGGAGCCAGACCTGATGGCAGCTATCCGCCAGCCCACCGGTATCCCCCCTCTAGTGCAGGTCCAGTCAGTGCTCCATTTCCTGGCTAATGGTTCCTTCCAAACAAGAGTGGCCATGGCATCAGGGATGTCGCAGCCAGTGTTCTCCAACGTGTGGACCAGAGTGTTGTCAGCCCTGCTGAAATACATGCGCAGTTACATCGTGTTCCCCCAGGTGGAGGATTTGGCCACAGTGAAAGTTGACTTTTATGCCCTGGGACATATCCCCAACATCATTGGTGCCATTGATGGTACACGTGGCATTTGTCCCTCCCCCCCCCCGGAGAAATGAACAAGTTTTCAGGAATAGAAAAAGCTATCACTGTATGAATGTGCAGATAGTGTGTTTGGCGGACCAGTACATCTCCCATGTGAATGCCAAATATCCTGGCTCTGTGCATGACGCCTTTATCTTGAGGAATAGTAGCATCCCATATGTGATGGGACAACTCCAGAGCCACCGGGTGTGGCTAATAGGTGAGCCCAAGGTCCCCACACACTATGAGTAGGTGTCTGGGTATGGGGTTGTCCCTAAGGGTTAGAGTGTGTCTAACAGTTGTCCCTCTATATTTGCAAGTGACTCTGGTTACCCCAACCTCTCATGGCTACTGCCCCCAGTGAGGAATGCCAGGATGAGGGCAGAGGACCGTTACAATGAGGCACATGGGCGGTGAAGGAGGGTTATTGAAAGGACCTTCGGTCTCCTGAAGGCCAGGTTCCGGTGCCTCCATCTGACAGATGGCTCCCTGTACTACTCACCCAAGAAGGTGTGCCAGATCATTGTTGCGTGTTGCATGTTGCACAACCTGCCCTTGAGAAGCCAGGTGCCTTTTCTGCAGGAGGATGTGCCTGGAGATGGTCTTGTGGCAGCAGTGGAGCCTGTAGACAGTGAGGAAGAGGAGGCAGAGGAAGAAGATGTTGACAACAGAAGCAATATAATTCAGCAGTACTTCCAGTGACACACAGGTAAGACACTGTAAGTTCACTTTACATTTCAGTTTTCTGTTGGACGTAGTACATGGCAGCCTGTTTCCCTATGTCTATGGCCACTGACTGTGCCTTTGGCATCTCTATTTTCAGATCTCTGTGCCCACACTCTGGCTCCTGCTATGTGTACTGCTGCCCACCAAAGGTCATTCCAAAGTATATTTCACTGTACATTTGAATTACAATGCTTTGATAATGTTGTACTAATACATATGTGAATCATTTGACAGACTCCAGATTAGTATTTGTTCCAAGGGTATTTATTTAAGTGCTCATAAGTAGAGGGGGTAGTGGAATGGGCTGGGCTAATGGTGGAGGAAATGCCATGGTAGAGTCCAGTCTCTTGGTATCACAGGTGCATTGTCCAATGGGGCATAGAATTGGAGTAATGGCAGTTCAAGGTGGACAGGGTGACAGAGTTCGACAGAATGGTGAGAATCAGGAAAGTCTTATTTCCTGGCGGGGTCTTGGCAATTTTCTCTGGCATCTGCCTGGATCGGAGGGACCATTTGCGGGGTGGTTCTCCTTCCGCAGGGGGTGGGGTGCTGGTGGCCTTTTGTTCCTATGGCGGGGCCTCCTGTCCACTAGCAGCAGCGGAGGTGGAGGGCTGTTCATGGGTGTGGCTAGTGTCAGGGGTCCGGTGGTGTGCCACTGCCTCCCTCATGGTGTTGGCCATGTCTGCCAGCGCCCCTGCAATGATGACGTTGATGTCCTTCAGGTCCTCCCTGGTCCCCAGGTACTGTGCCTCCTGCAGTCGCTGGCTCTCCTGCAACTTGGCCAGTATCTGGCCCATCGTCTCCTGGGAATGGTGATATGCTCCCAGGATGTTGAAGAGTGTCTCGTGGAGAGTGGGTTCCCTGGGCCTGTCCTCCCCCTGTCGCACAGCAGTCCTCCCAGCTTCCCTGTTGTCCTGTGCCTCTGTCCCCTGAACCGTGTGCCCACTGCCACTGACCCCATGTCCCTGATCGTCCTGGGTTTGTGGGGTTGCCTGGGGTCCCTGTAGTGGTGGACACACTGCTGATTGACGTGTCCTGGGGACAGTGGCATGGGCCCGCTGGGTGGGTTGCTGTGCTCGTGTTTCCTGACGGGGGAGGCTCTGTGGTGGGTTGGGACTGTGGCAGGGGAACCAACTGTCCAGAGGTCCCGGATGGACAAGGCACCTGGGATTTTTATTTTTAATAAAAGAAGGATGGGTGCTGCCCACCATGGGCATAACCATGCCCCATTTCACATAAATGGGCATGAAAGTCTTTCTGTCCCCTCTGGGGACAGATAGGGTAATTACCCCTGAGCTACTGCCCAGGAGGTGAGAAAGCCCACTAGACACCATGGAATCATTTTTCTTTTTAGAAAAAGAGGGGTGGGGGCTGCCCACCATGAGCCTGGCCATTTCTCCACCCCAAAAAATTTGGGACACAGTCTTTCTGCCCCCTGTGAGGCAGATGGAGGTAATTACCCTGATCATCCCCCAGGTGGGCAGACAGCCCACTAGATGCCAGGGAATAAAAATAAATAGAGGGGTAGGCATGGTTATGCCCCCACACAGACTGAAGGGGGGCAACTGTCTTTCTGCACCCCTAAAGCATCCCCTCCCAATGGCAAGCAAGAGGATATTTGACTCTTTTGAGTGTTGATTTTACATAGGGGCCAGGAGGGCTTGGCTAACTCCCAATATCAACCCACTTGCAATGGTGAGGGGCTACATTTTTTGGACTTGGGTATGCTGCTGCCTGGAACAAACCTATCAGACTCACACAATTCTGAAAACTAAACATCTTGGGGAGTCCAGGGTGATGTGCTTCACATGCACCCACACCATTTTCATACCCACAATGCCCTGCAAACCTCCAATTTTGCCTGAAATCATGCACTTTCCCCACATTTCTGTGGGGGAAACTTCCAGAATCTGGAGGAATACACAAAATTCCTACCACCCAGCACTGTCCCATCTGTACTGATAAAAAATCTGCCCCACTTGTGTGGATGCCCAAAGCAGAGTCAGCCTAAAAATGCATTAAAAAAAACCTGCCCTTATGGACGAGCTTTGGTTCCCTCTCAATTTCTACTCGTTTTTGGCCATTCCCTGGCACAGGCACTTGGCCCACCTACTAAAGTGAGGTATCATTTTTATCAAGAGACCAAAGAAAATGCTGGGTGGTGGGAAATTTGTAGGTCCCCTCAGATTCCAGAACTTTTTATCACAAAAATGTGAGGAAAATGTGTTTTTAGACAATTTCTTTTGCAAGGGTTTCTGAGTAACGGAACCTGGTGAGAGGCACACAAGTCAACCCATCCTGGATTCCACTGGGTTTCTAATTTTTAAAAATGTACAGGCTTGCTAGATTTTTCTAGGTGCCAGCTGAGTTATGGTCAGTTTTTATTGGGGAAATGTGATGTGTCCATGTTGTGTTTTTGGTCGTTTCCTGTTGCGGCCACTTGGCCTACCCACACAAGTGAGGTACCATTTTTATCGGGAGATTTAGGGGAATGGAATGAAGTTTGTGGTCCCCTCAGATTTCAGAACTTTCAGTCCCAGAAACGTGAGTAAAATGTGTTTTTTTGGACAAATTATGATGTTTGCAAGGGATTCTGGGTAACGCGACCTGGGGAGAGCTACACAAGTCACCCTGTCCTGGATTTCCCTCGGTGTCTAGTTTTAAAAAATGTACAGGCTTGCTAGATTTCCATAGGTGCCTACTGAGCTAGGGCCCAAAATCCACAACTAGGCACATTGCAAAACAAGTCAGTTTTCAGTGGAGAAATGTGATGTGTTCCCCTTGCGTTTTGGGTCATTTCCTGTCACAGCCACTAGGACTACCCACACAAATCAGGTACCATTTGTATCAGGAGACTTGGGGAAATAATAGGTGAAAGGAAAGGAGACTAGGCCAAGTGAGGTTCCATTTTTATCGGGAGACTTTGGGGAATGCTAGGTGGAAGGTAGTTTGCAGCTCCCCTCACATTCCAGAACTTTCCATCACAGAAATGTGAGGTAAATGTGTGTTTTTAGAGAAATTGTGAGGTTTGCAAGGGATTCTGGGTAATAGAACCTGGTGAGAGCCACACAAATCACTCCATTCTGGATTTCCTGGGTGTCTAGGTTTAAAAAATATACTGGTTTGCTAGGTTTCCTAGGTGCCAGCTGAGGCCAAGACCCAAAATCCACAACTAGGCACATTGCAAAAAAAAGGTCAGTTTTGGGTGGAAAAGTGTGATGTGTCCATGTTGTGTTTTGGGCCTTTTCCTGTCGCGGGCAACTAGTCCTACCCACACAAGTGAGGTACTATTTTTATCGGGACACTTAGGGGAATACAGAATAGTAGAACAAATGTTATTACCAATTATCTTTCCCTGCATTTGTGCCTTCTAAATGTAAGACAGTGTGTAAGAGAGATGTCATTTTGAGAAATGCCCTCTAATTCACTTGCTAGTATGGGTAGCCCTAAATTCAGAAATGTGCAAGTAACCACTGCTTATCTTGTGCCCATATCTTGTGCCCAGTTCAGAAATACATATGTTTCCTTGATGTCTATTTTTCACTCTTCATATTTTACCAAAATAATTATTGTATACCCCGTACATAATGAAAAACCATTGCAAGGTGCAGCTCAATTATTGGCTCTGGGAACATAGGATTCTTGGTGAACCTACAGGCCCTACATGTCCCCGCAACCAGAAGGGTCCAGCAGATGCAATGGTATATTGCTTTCGAATATCAGCCATTGTTAGAAGAATTTACAGATGAAAACGTAGACATAAATGGCTGTTTGTTTCAACTCAATTCCAATATGTTTGGATTTTTCAACTGTTACTTTCTATAGGAAAACCTTGAAGGATCTGCACAAGTGAACCCTTGCTGAATTCAGAATTTTATCTACCTTTTAGAAATGTATAGCTTTCCAGGATTCACCATTGGTTTCACACCCATTAACTGGAAGGAGATTGAAAACACAAAAAATAGGAAACATGGGCTATGTCCCAGTAAAGTGCCAAAACAGTGTTCAAATGTTGAAAAAATTGGTTTTCTGATTCAAGTGTGCCTGTTAATGAAAGCTGGGAAGATGGTCATTTTAGCACCGCAAATCCTTTGTTGCTGCCATTTGCCGGAGAAAAAAACACATGCTTCCTTCTGCTGCACCTTTTTCCCACTTTTTTTTAAAAAAAACCCTAAATTTAGCTGTATTTAGGCAAATTTCTCGGTCCCCTCCAGGGCAATCCTCAAACCTTGGGAACCTTTAGAACCCCTGGGATGTTGGAAAAAAACGCAAATTTGGTGTGGATACCTTACGTGGACAAAAATGTAAGGGTGTATAATAGCAAACTACCCCCAACTAGCCAAAAAAGGCTTACCACTGGTGCGAGGAGTGTGAGGCCTAGCAGCAAAAGGGTTAAGATGATAATTGGTATGGTTGAAAAGTGAAAATATATGCAAGATTGCATTTGGCTTTGGAATTGAGATTTATAGTACAATCCTGGGTAAAGTACTGTGTTGGTAAATTAATTATTGCTTCCCATAACAGATCGAGCTGTCAGATCGTCAAAGGGGTCATTTTGAGGCAAGTATGAGGGAAGTTCTAATGGAGTATAGGTAAACACAATTAAACTCCAGGCGTCATGTGAAATGCACATAAAAATAAACATACTTATGTTGCACTGTTCTGCTTAAGGGCATAGCTTATATTTGGGCGGACAGCCTGTTTCTCCACCAGGGCACTAATAACCCAACAGCTTAGGATTTTCTTTTTGAAAATAAAAAAAAGATAATTCCACTTTCAATTCCCTTGCTATAGGAGATGTTAGCGCATTATTTCTTTTTTACTATCCCTTACCTCCAGTGTTTGCCTGGCAGTGATTGTCAGTAAAAAAAAAACAGCGATACGTGCACCCATCCTAATGAAGCGATTGGACATATAGCCAATTCTTTAACAGCACCTACTCCTTTGGGCAATCAGAGACATTTGGCCATGGCAGTGACAGAGTAATCAACACTGTGACCAAACCTCTGGTACTCCCACATTTAAATCAGGAGGGCGGACCACTATGTTGGCGGGGAATAAACTCTGTAGTTGTTGCAAGAATTCTCTCTCTGCCAACATATAAATCAGGCACAAAGTCAGAAAGTAAAATCTTTGACCAGGATGACCCTCATTGGTGTATCCAACCTGCACTCCATTACATTTGGCCTCAAATGGCACCAAGGTCCTGGTCTACCACGACCATTGGCTATCAGTTGCACTTTGTACTACTTGGCACTATTCCTACCTCAAACATTCAAAATTCATATCTCAGCATCCTCCTTTTGTATTTTTATATTTTTATGTAATTTTGTTTATTAAATTTGGCTTTATGTTTCTAATTCAGTTTGGGACTTTTATTGTTTTGCACTTCTATTGTATTACTTTTTTGGTACTGCATAAAAACCTTTACACATTGCCATAAGTTAAGTCTGATTGCTATGTGGCTTGGCTACTAGGGGGTTGAGCTTAGGTTAATTTAGTGACTTTGAGAGTTCACCCTGACAAGGATTGTGATTATTCCTTGTGGTGGATAGTCACCACATCCCAAACAATAAGACAATTTCTTGCAGTTTGTCAGAGACGATGTCCCATAGTCTTGTAACATGTCTACTATAATATCTGCTATAACATTGGTAATTAGGGCAACCTATAGATGTCGAATGTTACCTAGTTAGGATGCACACTCCTCTCCAGTCTTGCTAAGCTACTACCAGTAAGTAGTCTTTGTCCAATACAACCTGCAGGTACCTGAATTCAGAGCTCTGAATAAAAGTCCTCCATTAGCTCTCTCATGTGTTCTGTTTTTTTAATGACGTTTTAATATAAGTATCGCATTGAGTGCCAAATAGTGTGGCCGTCATTCTTAGCTGACCACTTCAAACTGCGTAGCAACACATGGCTTGCATACAATGATTTTTGGAAGTTCAAAATATAGAGTTATGGATCGGATGACGTTTTGCAAGCAATACTAGCGACTGGCTGCAAGTACCTCTATGACTGGACTGCGGTACTGCACTTAACGCAGGTTGTTCATCGAGTGACCTCTAGCGACGCCTTGTGGTACTGCAGCCATTGACACCATACTGCTCCAGGGACCTCTAGTGACTCCGTGTAATACTGCTGTCAGTGATAGAATGTGGCTCAGGGATGCCTGGTAACGGCATGTGGTACAGAAGTCAATTGTGGTGCACCGCTGCAGGAACTAGAAGTGGGCTGCCTGCAAAATAATGGGGAAAGTGGAGCCAATGGTCTGACTTGTCTCTAAAAGCCTGTGCTCCATCCCAACCACTAAAATGTTTATGGTGTTCATCTTGCAGTAAACATAGGCTAAAACATTTTTTGCATTTTTATATGGGGTGAACTCAGTTTTTTCGAGTCACGTTCGCGCTATATAAAACTGCAAAAGTGTTCTTAACTGTAGAGTGTTCTAAAATGTGGAAGGCGCTGTTTATTGTTTCATCATATCGGACTGACATAACACGGAGTTCTCAATAAAGTTGCATAACGTTTAGAAACAGTGATGGATTTCAGTGTTTCTATCACTTCTTTTTATGCGGATTGTTTGCATTGTCTGAACATATGGACAATTCTCAGTAAACTATGCAAACCTCTCGGTACTGCAGATCGCCTTATAAATAAATTGCCTGCGCATGAGTGCAGACTCATAACTGTTTTCTCCATGCCTTGCACTTGGTGTGGGTAAATCGATCAGTATTAGGAAGTGCTTGTGGCAAGAATGTCACATGTTGGTCAGAGCTGCCGACTTTGGACCTGGGGAACCAGGTCGGACACTTGGCATGGGCTCAGCATCCTGTGATTCTGGGCAAATCACTTAATCAACTGCGCCTATAAAAAGTGAATGTGTGTCCTTGCCTTATGTGATTAAAGGTCTTGTAAAGCTTTTTGTGTTCGCGCTATATAAAACTGCAACAAAAAAAGGTTAGGTTTAGTAACAACTTCTGCTCTTGCAAACTTGTATAGACAATGCTGCCATCTGGCTCCAGGGACCTCTTATGAAGTCCCTCCCTACTGCAGTCTGTTGCAGTGATTACAATCCATATAGTTCCACTCCACACCACATACATCCACTACACTCCGAACCAAAACACATAGGTAAAAGACATTGTAATTTCCAACACCAGTAGCTCTAACTCTCTCAAATACAAGACCTATTGCATTGCAAATGCTTGTTTTTTTTAATGCTACAGAGCATTATACATGGTGCAGAAAAACAATGGAAAAGACTGAACCAGGTTCAATAATCTCTGAGAACCAGACATTCTCTCTAATGGCAGACCGTTTCTCAAATGATAAAAAAACATACCAGAACAGAGTTTGTCTCGCAAGAGTTGGATCAGGTAGGTCAGTCCTACTTTAGTTTTGAATTCCGACTGCAATATTATCAGGTCAGAATTCAAATTGTATTTAAGATGATGAAAAAGTGTTTTTAATAGTAAGAAAATAATGCTTAGGCGTGCCTTGGACACCACTCAAGATGGGTGCTGAGGCGAAGGCCTCCACGTTTCACTGGAACCGCCAATAACTTAAAATGTGCTTCCGACTGCTTTTCGGCATGGGAAACAGTCTTCCTCTTCAAGCACCTACCAGGAGGAACACAGCTGACCTCATTGGGAGATGTTGTGGATTCATTTTAGTACCTTGCCTGGATATATATATTTTAGCTTAGCTTGTGGCCTGTGCCCTTTTACCCAGATAATATGCTCTAGTTTCATTTATTCATTTTAGAATAGCTTGCTTTTAGTGGGGATGTTTTATTTTATCTAATCAGCTGTTATTTTGCGAGAGCGTTATTATTATTATTATTATTATTATTATTATTGTTATTATTATTATTATTATTGTTATGCACAACATTTTCTCATCATGTTCCTTGCCCAAGGTTGACAGGAAACACTAAGAAATAAACAGGAGATAATATTTGTATTGCCGCCACAAGAACACGCAGACAATCTAACACTTAGGTACATGCCCACATCAGACCTATTTTGCAGAACAATAAATGGGTTCTTATAAAAACACCATGTGGGCCAAAAGAGGGCTGATAGGGGCGATTTCGGCCAGGTTTTCTATCTATGCTGCACGCTATTTTAGAGCTGATCTCTGCATTGTCTCTGCCAGCTAGCTAAAGAGACGAAGGGTAGACATTCATTCTATGGAAATAGGGGTGGGTGCTTCTCTAATAGACTATGGCCCATATTTATACTTTTTTAGCGCCGCATTTGCGCCGCTTTTTAACGCAAAGGCGGCGCAAACGTTAAAAATCCAATTGTATTTTGTACATTTGCGCCGCTTTTGCGTTAAAAAAGCGGGGGAAATGCGCGGCTAAAAATGTATAAATATGGGTCTATGTATGGACAGATTGGGCTAACACTGCTGTGCTCTCACTAAGAAGCTAGATGCTAGGCGTTAGGTAAGAATTTTTACATGCATGTTTATGCAATATGTTGAGATTATTCATTCTTTTCTCTTCTCACTAATTGTCACAATCCTGATTTTGTTATGTCTAATCATCCTAATAATTGCAGCTCATTTATTTTATTGTAGATTGCAATCTTTTCAATAAATCTATTGAAAACCATCCTGCATCTCTTTATTGCCTGTGTGTTTCTGAGACCTTTTGCTAACGAAAGAAAGGAGTAAGATCCATTAACCATGACTTCCCTGACGTCACTAGAGTGTCATGCGATAGCCTGTCACAAATCACTCTTCCTTTCTAGGTTGGGTGAGGTGCTGCTAGTAAGCCGGAAGGGTTGGGACGACAGCCGCCAACTGGTGTGGGAATGACCCATCCACCCACAAGTGGTGCTGCTGCCGCCCCTAATCCAGCAGACTCATTAGAACAATGAGAGTCCTACGACATGGTGCCGCCAAAGATGGTTATGCATGAATTTTACAGATCTCCAGCGTATCTCTGCCTCACACACACTAAAGGTACCATATGTACCATCATTCGGAGACGTCCGTGGTCTTAGGGAAAGCCCTCCTCAGCTGAATAGGGAGCAACTATCTAGACTGTGGGTTGTTCAAGCTTGAACCTTAAAAAGATTCCCCCATTGGTGTTCCCATCTCTGATACCTATTGTTTGTTATGACGTAACAGTAAATATCTGAGGCAATTGTAGACAACTAGTCACACCGATCTTTTAGTTAATGGCTTAACAAATGAGGGCAGAGGAGTTTTATTCGTCGTAGAAGCTCACAACGCATATAAAACAGAAATATTTTACTCTTCGGTCACCTTTCCTGAGGTAAATGCAGACTCAAACACATTTCACACATATAGATTTTCAAATGTACCACAACAGTACAGAGCATATGAATATTTAGAAATACATCTAAAGAACACCATAATTTGTTCAATGGCACCCTCTCATATGTAGTACAACCCATCAGATTAGGTCCCTTTAGTAACCATGGACCAACGTGACCAGCATTTGCCTCTTATACACCACATCCTGATGTGCAGGCTATGCAAATAGCTGACGTGCGCACATTACATAATGAGCTAGTAGCAATTTATAGACACACTACAATTCGTAAGGCGAACTTTAAACACTGCCCCAGCGAGAGCTGCTCCAGCTATTAACCAATTGGCTGTTGCAGGAATAAATCCACAAACAGTACACTCAATTATGGGTAAAGCATCCACTGAGCAGGAGAAGATTCCGTTCTGGGTTGCGCAAAAAACAAACCAGCTGTAAGCAGTGTTTCCCAATACAGGACTCCAAGATAAACATAGAATTCTCACAAAGTGCTTGCCATTCAGAATGGTTCCCTCAACAGAGGACTGCGCCACTTGGGGCACAGTCTTCGTAGAAATATCTACCACCACACATGGTACCCAACACTTGCCAATTTACCAGAGGTGTTAAAACAAATTAAACATGAACACAGGGCAGCCCCGGCCCTGGACTTGGGTATGGAACTGATGCACAATTTTGACACAGTATCCTCAATAATATTAAGTAATAGTAAAGGGGAAGCAGCAGCACTGGTGATTCGCCAGTGGCTCTGAGAGGTTCCTCAACAGGAGCACGAACTGCCAAAGATGATTTCTTTATACTAGTATAGACCGGGATAGTCTGGGGGCCCGACCAACTAAACCTCAAACACTGACTACTTCCACCAAGGATTTTACTACGCAAGCACAGGAGGGCTCTAAAAAAATGATGGGATAAACAAAAACAAAATGAACACAGAAGAAGACAAAGAGGAGAATCTATGCAACCAAAGACCTCAGAAAAAGATACAATCTCAGAAATGGAGATACTATAAAAACTCAAGATAGACACCAATATATTTACAATTGTCCATCTCGTTCCTTCCGGGACACACGGGATAAACAGAGTGACAGAGTGGAATGGTCAGAACACCATAGCGACTACATAAAGCCGAAAAGGGACTCACAACATTCCTCAGAAACTTATGTTAAAAAGGAGAAGAAAGCTCCTAAAAAAAGCCCCAATTTAAATAGAAGAAGGTAACAGTGATATCAATTAAAGATGCCACTCACATTGAGAACATTGTTAAAAACAGGACATGGGCAGTGACTCTGCTAGAGAGCAAGGCAGGTGTCAGAATATGTCACCAGAGTCTTATAGATCTTCTGGATGTGACAGCAAATAACTTCTTTTTAGAAGTCGAAACAGCGGACAGGCGCATCTCCCCACCTGACATTCAAACTGAGGGGGACATAGAGGGCACTATTAAAGTAATCTTCAGAAGGAGATTAACCCTAAATTATGACATACTATTGGCAGAAAAAGACTGGCCACATGAATTTGTCCGCAAGCTCCCACAGGGGAAAGATGTTATTTTGCCTTCTTTCTCAGTCCTAGTTCCAGACATTGTAAAGGAAGCCTCTACTGCTGTTAGGGCTTTGGCATAGGCTTCAGCGCTGTACTGTAACCACGTAGGGTGGAATAGAGATTCCCCCTACCATGTAATTCCAACTAGGACTACACCACAGATCCAGCCCCAATATCCCAATAAACATGAAGCTAAAGCACATGTAAGAGAAATTTTCACACAACTTGAGTACAAGGGGTAATCAAACCCTGTGTCTCTTCAATTAAGAACCCGTTGGTCCCTGTAGCAAAACCAGACCATTCCTATAGAATAGTCTTAGATTACAGACATTTAAACAGTCACACACACACATTTGCAATACAAAATGCACACAGTACTAATAAATAATATAGTGAGTAAAAGGTACAAAACAACCTTGGATATTTCCAATGTTTATTTCTACCAAAATCTAGCACCTGAAAGTCAGGATCTTAGTGCCTCCAGCACACTTTACTCTCAGGGGTATAAGAACATCCCTGGTTTTGTTTTCAGCCCGAGTCATATGTGAATGGCATTTATCTCACAGATGATGACTTCAATATACACTTAGCCAGGGTGAATGGAATAGTACTAGGATTCATCTCCCATGGCTACAAATTACATTTTAAGAAAACCAAAATTGCCTTTCTCAGTGTCATGTTTGTAGGATACATATTATCAGATGAAGGTAAGAGCCTAGCCCGCACTTTCTAGACAAATGCGCTCACAACCACCAAACACTATCAAGAAAATGCAGTCTTTGGTGATTTTCTTCAACTTTGGCAGAACATACATTCCAGATTATCACAATGCATAAAACCGCTTTATGATTTGATTCGTCTTCATCTTACAAGCAAACATTGAACACTAGAAAACACATGCATTCTCAAAGATTGCAACAAGACATGCTAGAACCACAACACTTACACACACAAACATGTGATAATAAAACAAACTTGGTCATCAGAATAATTGCTGGTACCATTGGGTTTACCTGTGTCACATTCAACGAGGGTGACATGGTGCCCATAACATACAAATCGCATTTTACTCCAATTCAAAACAACGTTTTTAACCAACAGAAAAAATACTGACTGCTGTTCAGATGGCTGTCATCAAGGAGATGCCACTTGCCCAAGGGAAAAGCATTATTGACGTTACCTCAGTACCAGCCTTAGAGACAGTAACCAGAGCTAGCGTCCCAAACTCTAAAGCATTACATCCATAATAGATTCAGGCGACCTCTCTAACTGCCACTTATGTCGATTATATTTTCGATCCAAAACTACAGATTCAGGATTTCTCCAATATGAGCTTGAATACCCTTGAATACCCTGCACCCACAAACTATTTTACCTCTTGACCAATACCAAATCATCATTTATATTGGTTCAGCATAGCCAGCTGTAGGTACCAAACACTAATACTTCCCTGCTTGGACAACTGTTAGTGGGGTAATGAGAGATGCCACATTCCACCCTCAAAATACCTACACGTAGACACTAGGGGACCGCACGGCTCAGCTTGCAGAGCTTAAAACCCTGATCCTAGCACTGGAACATACGGATCCTGAACATCCTACACTGTTTGTGTGTGATTCGTACTACTGTGTCCATTCCTATAATGACTACTTGCATCACTGGCACCTGAACGGGTTCCGGGATTCGAAAGGGAACCCTATCAAACATACATTTTTGTGGGGGAGGGTAGCTGACCTGGAAGACAGGCTACCAACAGCTCAAGTAGTACATACATCGGGCCATCATCATGTAGGAGAACACATTGCAGGAAACATTTTGTCTGATGAAGCTGCCAAATCTGCAGTAGCTGCAGATTCTGTTGGTGCAATTACTTTTCTCATACGAGATTGGATGATGAGACACTGACTGCTGTGAAAGCTTTGGCTGATGGCAAGCTTTTACCAAAAGCATAGGCAGTTAAATAATCCTACAATCTCAGAGCCTAAAACATTACATTTGCAACAGTTCCAGGGGTGGAAGATCGAGCGATCCCCAACCAAGACCAGAGATTAGATCTCATTAAAGCAGCCCATAAGGGTGCTGCCTCTGTTTATGCTGGTGTGGCAGCTACAATTGGCTTGCCACAAAAACACTATTGGTGGCCAGGTCTATACAAGGAGACCAAACAGTAAGTCCTTTTCTGTGACATTTGCCAGCAAATTAAATGGTCCACTGTCAAGCTCCCACCACAGACACTCCTCCTAGTATCCAACAAACCACTACAATGTGGTGTGTACCTGAATCATTGCGGTCACTTACAACCTGATGGTGCATACCAATATATTTTAGTTGCTGTTGACTCATGTTCTAGATTCCTGTGGGTATTTGTCAGGTCATATGTGGTTGCAGAATTCCACTCAGACCAGGGCCCTGCATTTGCCTCCAGGGCATTCAGGAACACCATGAGAATGATGGATGTTCAACTCCATAACTCCTCCCCCTATTATCCCAAGGGTAATTTGGTGGTGGAGAGGACTTGAAGCTATCCTTAACAGCTAGGGTATTAGGTTCTGGCCGTAGTTGGCTTCATCATCTGTATGGGGTCCAGAGAGCATTAAATATTCTGCCCAGAAGGTCCTTGAGAGGACACACCCCATAAGAGGTCCTATTTGGGATATCTATGTATGTCTCAGATCTTGTTGAACCTGGCGCAGTGGCAGCAGAAACACCATTTGACATACATAAACGTTTCTCTGTTTTACAAGAAATACAGCAATTCCGTGATGAAAATGTATCTGCCTATGCCACCACCTTGGGAATGATGGACTTGCCAGCAACATCAATAGGCTGAATTCCAAAAGGCTGAGGGTCTAGTTCAAGAAAAGATTGCTGCCAAAAAGGAGTTTGGCCCATCGTATCAAGTACCAGTTCCAGTCCTGGGAATACACGTTACCAGAACTGTCATTCTACCACTGCTGGCAGGTTCCAAAGAAAGTCCACTTTGTATCAATTAACAATGTCAAGTTGAACCATGTGGCTGATCCTACACAGTAGACCAGGAGTATTCCTGAGTAATTCCCCTTCCATTTACACTTCCCCCACAGGAAATACCTCGTCAAGGGCTGGACAATGCTTCTGCAAGTACCAATGCTACATTTGTCTCCCCCAGCTTGGGGAGGATGGAGAATGAGTTCCTGTTAATTCCTACCACTACTTCATCGACAAGAAATGTCCAAACTGTGGATCTATACTATTCCAATTCAACACACACAGATGACATTGCTTATTACGAACCACCAGCTTTAGGTCCATATACCAGGTCTGCACAGGCTCCTGTTTTTTCACAGGCTGCTTCTGGTTACTTTGTCGACATTGGTGATTTTTCATCAAACTCTTCTGCTTCAGCAACTGCACCTGTATCAAAGACATGTAGGCTGTATAACTGGCTTAAAAATACCTATCTGGTTTATCCATGGTACTACTGACATTGCTTGCCTTTCCGCTCTGGATTGGTTTTGTCATTGTTTTCTTTTTATTGATAAATGGCCGTTATCTTCCAGAATGCTCTGCTGAACTGGTGGATGAGGTTTTGACACCCTAACGTTCTTCTCATAAGGTATGAAGTGACTTGTCACTATTGAACATTTCAGCTGTTCCAGTTCCACATGGTATTGTTTGGGACAAAGTTCCATTCAACATATTTGGCCAGACTAAGGTAATTCAAATTCTTTTTGTGTTTAAAGTTTCAGTGAGTGATGTAATTACACCCAGGATTGTTTCTGGTGACTAGGATGTTAAAACAGTTGATTCCATGTTTTCTGAGCATGAATATTACACTGTATTTGAAAGTGAAGATGTTTATATGATCACTGCGAACTATGGAGAAATGTTCTGTTATCACCATTACAGACATTACTTTCTGCACCGGACTAGTGCCCTTAGACCATTTTTAATTACACACAATAGGAGAATTGTTCGATTCCACCAGTGGGTAGTTCCAAAACCTACATAGAAAAGTTTGCATACTTTACTGGGCATGACGCTTACAATTCAGATTCTTACTATTTTGAATTGCCTCCTCGAAAATGAGAAAGATATTGCTAACTGATACAAAATTAATTTATTCAGACTCCTTTATTTCCCAGCTTGCTGTTGAAGGCTAAGAATTTTAGAAAAACAGGATAGATTTAAAGAGTGTATGTGGAACGAAGATTGGCAAATACGGGATAGGGAAGCTTTATTTAGGGAATGCCTTACTCCTGTGCAAATTATATTTCTGAATGTCACTGTCCACCAAACAACTTGCCTAGGGTTACCACAGATAAAATAACTGAAGGAGCCCAGTATCCCCACACGTGCTAAATTTGACAAATGGCAAACATTTTTAAATATACCTAAAGAACAGCTTACTGCTTGGGTTCAGAACGGTACCTTTAATTCCTCACTTACCCGTCCCAGTGGGTGGTTATTGTGGCCGGTGGACTCAAATGGTTGTCAGGCTCGTTTTGGTAACTCCTCAGGGGGTTTCAGAGCAAAGCTGACTGGAACCTAGCTACGTCACAGTTCAGTACTTGGGTATCATAACAACATATAGTGTGGGTAACCTTTGCCAACAATGGTTACGTTCTTCCACATTAGCAGCTGTCTACAACACCTTAGCCTCCTTGCAGAGGAAGTTGACTTACGAGATTTCTTGTTAGGTCCTAGGATACGACACTCAAAACGTTTTCTATATGCCATATACAATGAGATCTGGAAGCTTTCACAGATGGAAGCTGCCACACGCTTTAAGGTACATAAACAAAGAAAACACGGCGAACACTTTAGCAGTTGTCAATAATGGCATGAATACCATGTCCAACTGCATTTATAACCTAAATAACATTGTCTCTTCTGCAATAGACGTTATTCAGAATGACATGTCCTTTTTACATCAAGAACAAAGTCAACTGAAGTCCATTATGCACTTAGGTTGGATGTTGCAAGTAACAAAAAGTGGCCACCTACAATAGCAGCACGTTAAATCTACTGAATTATTTGTCCCATTTAATTTGACCAGGCACAACAGCTATTGGCTAAGAAAGAAGCTAGTTACATCATGCTTAATAATGAGAAGTTGGAAAAATTCCCTTTTACTGTAGAACTTCCCTCTCCAGTATGGCTCATACATGGAGTAATAAATCTGCCCATTTCGCCATTAAAGTTTATGGGCTGCTTGAAACAGTTTTCAGTTGGCAGATTTGAGCAGTTAGGGGACAGTTATATCCATGAGGTGTGTGAGTTGCCTTTCGATTACAAATGTCTGAATGGCAAAACGGAGGCCTTTCTTAGCGGAAGTGAATGTGAGACTACTGTGAGTCATTCTATGATTTGTAAGCAGGTGTCCTTGCACAGCACTTGCAATGTGGCTGTATCTAATTTGGCCTGCTACCTGGAGGGTACTCCCCTCTCTTTGATTCAGCCAGTGTTTCAGATACTTTCCAATAGAAGTTATGTAAGGCTTAATGATCAAAGCTGCTGTGGAATGAAACCTGGAATTGCCCATGCAGTTTCTGTTTTGAAACGGCAACTTGTTGCGGGCGTGAGTTATTTCCACCCACACAAAAGATAAAAGTAGCAGATTTGGGGCTGCCCATCACTACTTTTGATGTACATTTTGACAAGCTGAGCAGACTAAAGGCGCTATTGTTTAAAAAACTCTGACATCAGCAAAGAGACCTATGACCTGCATCTAGCAAGGTTACCAGCAGAAATACAGTCCCTATTAAATACCAACTTCCCCAAACACTTTGGAGAATAGATGAGCAAAATGTTAACACATCTAATACTGCTGGGATTGTGCACCTTTTTAAGGCTGTTTGGTCTGGGTTTCTTGGCACTTTCCAGGAAATATTTGCAGTCATTCCTTCAGCCATTCATTCATTCTTTTTGAGTGTGTTTAGTGGATTCCCAATAACGTTGGCATTGATTGGCGGTATTCTACTGCTGCTATTTTTAATACGCAGTGGCTGTGCAAAAAAAAGCAAAGCGGAGTGATGGAGCTACCACCAGCCAGCTGTGTCGTAATCGCATGATGCATTACTTTGGAACTTCCCAGTTGGAGGAATTGGAGCTGAGTGGGTCTTTAACATTCCAGCTGGTTCTGGTCTGTGTGCAACCAGTTTTCCATTGCTTATGGTGCTTCTTCGAATGTTCCCTGAAAGTGTGTCTTGCTGTACAGCCAGTGTTTTCTTTAGATGCTAAAGTTCTTGATGAGGATTCATTCACAGACATGCCCATTGAGACTGATGTTAATACGAGAGGTATCTTATGAGCAGCCACTTGTGAACTTGCTTGCTCCTTTGACATCTGGCACATTGACGGATCCTTCTTCCTCAAATTCATCTGAGCCTGAGGCCTCTACACACTATTGCTCAGTGGATCCTCCAGCCAATGTGCTAGTCAAGTTATCACCTGCCGAAGTTGAGTCCTTCTTGGCTTCTGTTACCATTGCTGACATCGAAGATTTTTTACAGGATCATAGTTATTATTGACATTTGATCATTGGCATTTCTTCTAAATTCTAAACGTATATTCAAATTGTTTTTTTTAATTTGGGTTGCCTGTTGGCCTGACTGTCTTGTCATCTTCGACATTTTAATCTACATGAGGCATATTTGATAATGCTTTTAGTATTTTAGTTTAGAGCATTTTATAGTTTAACGTTTTGACTAGCACTCTTTTTCCGCCAATGGGGAAGGTGTCATGGATTCGTTTTAGCACCTAGCCTGGGCATGTAGATTTTAGCTTAGGCCAGCGGCCTGTGCCTTTTTACCCAGATAATGTGCTCTATTTTTATTTATTCATTTTAGAATAGCTTGCTTTTAGTGGGGAGATTTTATTTTTCCTGATCAGCTATTATTTTGTGAGCGTGTTATTATTATGCACAACATTTTCTCATCATGTTCCTTGCCCAGGGTTGACAGGGAACAGTACAAGAACAGCATGAGATAATGTTTGGTATTGCCTCTACAAGAATGCACAGACAATCTAGCCGTTAGGTACATGCCCACATTAGGCCTATTTCTCAGAACAATACATACAATACATGTGTTCTTATAAAAAACACCATGTGGGCCAAAAGAGGGCTGAGAGGGGTAATTCCGGCCAGGATTCCCATCTATGCTGCACGCTATTTTACAGCTGATCTCTGCCTTGTCTCTGCCAGCCCGCTGAAGAGACGAAGGCAGACCTTGATTCTAAGGTAATGGGGGTGGGTGCTCCTCTCATGGACTATGTACGGACAGATCGAGCTACTGCTGCCGAGCTCTTGCTAAGAAGTTAGATGCTAGACATGAGACAGGAATTTTTACATGTATGTTTATGCAATATGTTGGGGTTATTCATTCTTTTCTCAGTAATTATCACAATCCTGGTTTTGTTTTGTCTAATCATCCTAATAATTGCAGCTCATATATTTTATTGTAGATTCCAGTATTTTCAGTAAATCTATTGAAAACCATCCTACATCTCTTTATTGCCTGCGTGTGTATGAGACCTTTTGCTAACGAAAGAAAGGGGTACGATCCATTCACCTTGACTTCCCTGAGGTCACCAGAGTGTCATGCAATAGCCTGCCACAAATCACTCTTCCTTTCTAGGTTGGGGGAGGTGCTAGTAGCAAGCCGGAAGTGTTGAGATGACAGCCGCCAACTGGTGTGGGAATGACTGTTGCCCACAAGCGTTGGTGCTGTCACTCCTAATTCAGCAGTCTTGTTAGAACAACAAGAGTCATATGGCAGAGATGACACAATCCTGCTAATGACGACAGTGCTGTTCATCTCGAAATGACCACCATTTTAGGTATCTATTGTGTTGGCCAATTCCAGTGAGAAGCAGTGAGGCATGTATGAGAGTGTCTCTTCATCTCTTTTATGCACACAGAAGTTACTTTTCTTTTTTGTCTGTGTGTTTAACTATTTGGAGCTGCATATATAATTTCTCTTCACTTTGGCCACTTAATTCCCTCAAAAGCGAGCGCTATTTTCTCACTTCGTGGAGCTGCATATATAATTTCTCTTCACAATGGCCACTTAATTCCCTCAAAAGTGAGCACTATTTTACATAAATAATTTCTCTTCACAGTGAACGCTTAATTCCCCCCAAAATAAGCACCAGGCACCCTCTAGTGAGCATTTTGGAAACACTTGCTTTCCTCATTTGCTGCTGGGGCATTGTTGGTATTGCTGGTATTATTGGTGATATTGCAGCTGCAATTATTATTCACAATCTCCTTTGCTGCTATTTCTCTGAGAGACATTGCTCTTAATGAATGTATGAAGAAACTAAAGGAACCTAGGGGCTTATTTATACTCTATTTGCGCTGAATTAGCGACATTTTTTACGCTAAATCAGCGCAAAGGTAGCGCCATACTTATATTTTGATGCTAGTCCCATCTAGTGTCAAAATATTGGTGTTAACGTCATTTTTTGGGTGCATGAAACCTCCTTGCGTCAATGAGATGCAAGGTAGGCGTCCCCATCCAAAAAATCACTCTAACTCCCTAGCACCATATTTATCCACCTGGGCAAAAAAGACACACGGTGGGAGGCAAGCCCAAAAACTGATGTTAACTCGATTTGGTCAAATTTTAACGCCTGGGGCAGAGCAGGCATTAAAATGAGGCACACTCCTCACTACTTAAGGAAAACAAACAGAAGCAACATTACCAACCAACAAGAGAGGATGGAGGTGCTACTGATCCACCTTGCAAGACAATGCAGAGGACAGCAGCAACTACAGCAATCACCACCACCACAACATGGCCCACAAAGGCAGCGCAAAAGGCAGGAGACGGTCTTCAGACCTCATGGACAAGGACATCATAAGGACCTACAGATTGAACCGGCAAGCCATACTACACCTGCTGCACCACATTGAGCCACAAATCACAGCCAGCCTGCAGACTCCACACAACATACCATCCGTGACAAAGCTGCTAGCTGTCATGCACATGCTGGCAAGTAGCTCATTCCAAACAACAGGTGCCCTGGTTGCTGGTGTCTCACAGCCGTCATTCTCTGCATTCTTGCCAAAGATGTTAGATGCTATAATCTCCCTGACATCCCGCCACATCAGCTTCCCCAATACCCAGCAAAAGCAGCAGGAGACAAAACAGGGGTTCTGCCAAATCCATGGCTTCCTGCATGTGCTCGGTGCAATAGACTGCATCCATGTCTGGCTCCTACCACCTGCAGCAACAGAGCACTTATACTTGAATCGCAAGCACACGCATTCCATTAATGTGCAGGGCATAGTGGACCACTGGGGACTATTCATAAACATTTTGGCCAAGTATCCTGGGAGTGTCCATGACGCCTTCATATTCCGGGACAGAAGGATCAATGAACAATCAAATGAACAATTCCTGGCTGGAAAATATGGAAATGGCCTACTTGTGGTTAAGTCAACAAACCTAGCATACACACAACACACCAATACATACACCACTATATAAACACATGGCCAGGGTAACACAGATGTGCAGGTAACAACACATACGCACCATGCTGTAGTGCGGCACAATCAGTGCACACCACAAACACATACACCCACATGTACGTAATACCCCCACAACTTGACAGGCACACCTCGTGAAGGACAGGTGCAGATATGTACCCTTTGCTAATAGAAGAACTACAGAGACCACTACAAGTGCCCACAGGATGCCTACTACGTACACGTCACACACAGTACACCAAACTAAGAATAGCACAACCATGTCAATGGCATACACCATGCTCATGTTACATAAGTCTCATATAGGCACGGATCCCTCAAATCATGCCATGCAACATCAAATGCCAGACAACTGCTGCCAATACCAAATACATCTTATAAACACATACCTGACTTACCTGTGGTGTCCACAGACATCTGCCTGACGCATTGGCTCGCACACATAGGAATACAAAATCAATGCCCATCACATACCACGTGCCAGATTTGTGAGAAGTGGCACAACACCTACTGGAGGGCCACCTCACATGTACCACTTACTGACCCACAACACCATCATATCTGTACCATAAACAATAAAAGGCCCACGATGGGCAGAGTCACTGTTAGACAGTGCAGAACATGGGTGCCATAGTGGGACCATGTAGGAGAATACAGGACATAACTGACCTCACATGCACTGTGCCAAGGGACACATTTGCTAAGTAGCTGAGCTCAATCCCATAGCCTGCATGTTCATGTTTTGACAGTATAAATGCTGAATAATGTGTTGGAAGATAGGAGAGACACTGGTAGTTATGTTGATCATCCTGAAACAATGGGATACACACCCTTGGACACCTAATTGCTGCCACAAACATTAGCTGCCACTCAGTATCTCTAAGGTACCTATGTAAAAGCCCCCAGTGCCATTGCCATTTCCTGTACTATATGTACAACTTGGCAGATGACACTTTTTTGTGACTTGAAGCCACATTGTAAATCGGCCACCCTCCCATGCAGTATGTAGCATGGAAGAGGCGTGCAATGTGTGTTGCTGCAGGTCCGTCACCACAAGATACATAGCATGATGATGCTGACTCAGATGTAGGTGTCACCTAAACCCAGGAAGTGCCAACATCAAACAGCATCCCAGAGGTGACATTTTCAGGTTGCTTTAAGGAAATAGACTGTGCTTTGAACTCATATTAACTCATATGAATGTGCCACCAATGCATGCTGCATACTGCTGCACACACAGAAAGAGCCAATTGTCCATCAAAACAGCATATGTATAGGGCGGTGTCTCTTCCTGCACAGATACACCCACCTCCACAGGACAGCTAGCCAGGTACCCTGGGCAAGGTTGGTAGTGTAGGTTCACGGCTGCATATTAGCTACTGGCGCAGGGGACAACAAAGGTTTGCCTAGTAACATGTCACACATGGGGCATTCTTGCATAGTCAAAATGTTTCAGGACAGTGCTGCCAATGTTGGAGACGTGTTATGCATTGTCACTTACTCATTTCAATGGGCCTACATTTTGCTCATCATCTGTAATGGATGGGATGTCCAGGCTCTGTAGTGCTGCCATGCTACCACCACATCTGACCCCATTGTGTTGTGAGGCTGTGTCATGTCCCCTCTAGTGATAGCACAGTGATACAAAGGTGCACTACACAACGCATGGTATGTACATACTGACCATCAGTTAGGAATCCAAATCATATGTCCCAGGTCCTTGAGCCAAACTCAAGATTATCATGTCCAACAAGCCAGTGCTGAGAAGGCCTTACACAAGGCCAGGACCTCACACCATACCACTAACACATATGAGTCATAGCCAACTCAAAATATCAACTGCCATGCTACATGACAAACCTGTTGCGAGCCTTTACAACAACTTACTCCTTTAATCTTTTGCAGTGTATCAGGGTTATGGCATACAGCCATGGATTATGACCCCATTTGCCAACCCAAGCACAACAGCAAAGCGTGCATATAATGAGGGACATCGGAAGACACTGAATATCGTGGAGAGGACATTTGGCATCCTTAAGTCAAGATTCAGGTGTCTGGACTTCACAGGAGACAGCCTCCGATATGCCCCACACAATGTCTGCAAGATCATAATGACATGCGCTATCATGCACAACATATGTGTGCGGATGAACACCCCCTTGTATGAGTAGGTTGATGACCTACCTGAGGAGGAGGAGGAGGATGGTGGCGAAGAAAATGAGGGGGAACAGCACAACACAGCTTGTGGGATACGCTGCAGACAGCACATAATTGATAACTTTCTCATTTAAAAATCACTTAACTCACCTTGTACATTTTGTAAATAAACACCTTACTTATTCAAACAATCCTGCTTTGGTCTCTTCAATCTCCATAACATATACCTTAGGAGTCTAAGTCTAACCTCGGGGAGCATGTTACAAATATTAATCTGAAAAGTACTGTTGCAACATCACATGTGATGTGTTAGATTGTACTGCTACCCTCACACACATCACAAATAGCCTCATCACTTGAATGTCACAACTGAAGGACACAATCTATGGTCCACAACATGTGAATGACATCCACGTTGCCAACTTGTTCATCAATAACTCATCACACACAACTACAGAATGTCCAAATAGGAAGTAAGCAAGGGGCCCACACATGAGGTAGTGGATGTCAAAAATTTGAAAGACAGTAATGTTGGAACAGAACACTGTCACAACTCAGTTTGAGATTTGCAATGGCTGCATGGAGCATGTGTGATAAGGGGGGGGACATCATTGGTAACAATGGCCATCATAATTAGCCCAAGTATGACAAGCAATTGAAGACGTTGTGCCTGTGTGGTACATCCATGGTAATCAGTCCTGCCACTGCCATGGGGCCCAATCCTGACACAGGGTACACATGACCTCACACTTTGCACTGACACGTCTGCGGAATGCACATCAGTATGGATGAGAAAATATGAGACTGGGGCTGCAGGTCCACGACACAAAAAAAACAGCCATTGCTAAATGTAATGCGTTTAATAAAACATTTGTGGTCAAAACATAATCTGGGTGGAATAGAGGCAGAGTGTGTCATACACAGTATGGAGCCTTAGTTGTACACATGTGAGACATATGTGTAGGCCACACACAAGTCATCATAAACTCCAAATCTACATACGGAGACAGTTGTCGGATGACATTTCCTACGTAGCATTGTTCAGCCATCATCAACGATTCCTGAGCTGTATATGTTGTTTTAAATATTATGCTCTGTAAGACAACTTCACACATCACATAAGTAAACACAATTCACAATCACAAACCAGAACTATTGCATTGTACTGACTGCCATACATATGTGGATACACCATTGTCACACATGCATACATATGCGCGACGTGCAACTATTTGCATGCTGTTGACTCTGTAACACATGCATCGGTGTAACATACCAATCACATCCTCATCACATTGTTGCATGGACTACTACATGTGGCCATACACAATATGCCACATTGAGGCACAGCCCATGTCATTTGGATGTTAATACAGGGTGTATCCATAGACAATGGAACAAAAACATGTAATCAGGAATTGAGTCGATAAAATTGATGAAAATGCATCTTAAATATCCGCTAAGTATATGACACATGGGCCCTTAGCATGAATTCCACCTTCGCACTCTGCTCAATGCTGAGTTTCAGTGAATTAGACGCATAAAGGTAATGCGTCAATAAAAATGACGCATGTGCGTCATGCGTCTCAAATACCCACACAAATATTACATGCATCATATAAATACACGCAAAACAGAAAACGTGACGCACGGGGACAGGAAGTGATGTAGTAGGAAATCCTGTTTACAAGCATGGTAGAGTGGGTGTAGTTTCACTTTCTCTTTACAGTCTGTGCCTCTGCCTCTTTTGACTGTGTGATTGTGTTCTGGAGTCGGTGGTGTGATTTTCCTGTGTTTTGTATCTTGTGGTGTCTCTCCTGTCATCTTTTTTCAATTATTGTCTGTACTTTGTCCCAGTGTTTGTAAATTTGTGTGTTTTTTAATATAATTGTACTTGTACTGTGGGGTGTCTATCCAGGACAGTTGTTAAATTGGGTTAGTTGGGATTTGTTATTGGGCTTAAGTTTCCTTTATACTCATTTTATATTTTTTACTTAAATCCTTGTGGTCAACCTGTACTGTGATATTATAATCTGGTAGGGGGAGGTTGACCAGGATGGGAGAGGAGGAGTTGGGTGGCTTTGTGTGGCTCGTAGTCCACTACCTGCCATTGATGTTGGAGATTGGGGGTCAGGTAATACAAGGTTACCGCACCGAGGCGAGGTGGCTGCGGTGCTGCAAGGTGCTCCACCACCTGAAGAGGGTATTTCGGAGCACCAGGAATGAGCACCAGCTGAAGCATTGCTTGGCAGATCTGGTGGCCAGGGAGTAGGATCTAGTTGATCATCTTGGTGTGGAGACAGGTGACCCTGTTGGTGAGTCTCCCATTGGCATACTATTTACTGTTCACCGCTCTTGAATGACAGTAGCAGATGTGTTGAAATGCTGCATGCAATGCTTGTGGACAGGTTGCACGCAACCAGAATGAAGTGTAACTGCGCCAGTCTAGACATGGAGTTCACATGTCCTACTATTATACCAATGCAGGCCAGATGTCTGGTGAGTCATGCACAACCATCACTAAGTCACACATTTCAGAGGCCATGGAGACACCTATGCCCCAGCACAGTGTTGTATTATACACCAAGACACCACCAGCCTACAATATTCACCTGGATTGTGTCAGCAAAGTAGGGCAACACACGTATAGCTCTACATTGTCATCATTTCACACACATGATCCCTGCCATTATGTTAGCAAAGGGGGCTTACCCATGTTAGGCAATGTAAATGGGGCATTTGATGCCATCAGACACCTTTTCCACATCAGTCTTGAACTACTCAATGCATGATCATGGCAGACTAATAATGGAGCTGCATGTCCATCACAATGTGCCTCTGGATGTCTTGTAGGACAAGCTTGAATACCTGAGTCAATTGTCTTGCAAAGCACCAGGGTAGTTTCATGTATTTGTCACATAGCTCTCTCTCATACCATGGAGTTCCATCTTCTATAGAGTGGCCACATATGGTTGTTGCAGGGTGTAGCACTGAGTCTCAGGCCAGTGTAAATGTGCAGATGTGAGGCTCTCCCTCACCTGAGTGCCAGTGTCATAGTGAGTTTGTAGTGGTGTGTCTGTTGTATTGTTTTACACAAGGATAACTAACTCACTCCTCTAAAATAGTACACGCTGTAATTTGTTGTTGAGTAGTCGTGACAGTGATATGACACTAAGGGGGTCATTCTGACTTTGGCGGGCGGCGGAGGCCGCCCGCCAAAGTCCCGCTGGCAGAATACCGCTGCGCGGTCAAAAGACGGTCAAAAGAGCCGGCGGAGTGGAAGGGGTGCGACGGGTGCAGTTACACCCGTCGCGATTTTCAGTGTCTGCCTGGCAGACACTGAAAATCTTGGTGGGGCCCTGTTAGGGGGCCCCACGACACCCGTTACCGCCAGCCAGGTTCTGGCGGTCAAAACCGCCAGAACAAGGCTGGCGGTAAGGGGGTCGGAATCCCCATGGCGGCGCTGCTTGCAGCGCCGCCATGGAGGATTCCCTTGGGCAGCGGGAAACCGGCAGTACACCGCCAGTTACCCGTATCTGACCGCGGCTGTACCGCCGCGGTCATAATGCCATGGGAGCACCGCCAGCCTGTTGGCGGTGCTCCCGCGGTCGTTGGCCCTGGAATGACCCCCAAAGCATGGTTTTCCATCCATATCTTACAGGTGGACCGGCTCCCTACATTATTGGCAAAGTGGCTAGATTTGAGGATCCAGATGTATCTAGTAAGTGTAATAATGTGTGTCCTGTGAAGTAATCCAGGGTTTGGTGTGAGTGAGTCATGTGCTAGATGTGATAAGCTGTCAAATGATCAGATATCAAAGTAGGCTGGATGGTGACATTGTGTCCCATTTAATGGTTCCCCATTCAAGAGCAGAGGGTCATATCTTGTGAGGCTCGCAGTGCTCAATGGGCAGCATTGTGTAAACAAGGTGATGACAAGCCACATGTAGGGCCATATGTGACTAAGAAGTGCAATGCTGTGAGAATATTGGCACTGGGGCACTCTGTCATTCTCACAACACAGGGATGCACCATTTTGAACCCAATTTGGTGCATCCCTGAATTGTAATGTATATGGAGGACTGGGTGGGCAATTATCCCCGAGCATGGTACTCCATATTTTGCACTCCATGTACGTAACACTTATGTGGAATGTAATAGGTGTGCATGCAGGTCAAGGCCAGACATGTGCTGGCATGGATATTTGTGTGTAAGGAATTGTATTGGCAGATCAGGTATTGATGGGTGTCTACGCCGTGACACATGCTTGTAGATGTGATAGACCTATGGATACCAGCTTCCTAGTTGTCAGCCCTCCTAACATATGGTCCACTCCCTGACTCCATGTATGTGTGGGCATGCCTTGGTGGATGACCAGGACAGTTGAGATGATGGATTGCATGGCCATCCCCTATTAGGCACGGGTAAGAGAAATACCACATTTTTTAGATACATGTGATGCTCCCAGTGTAGATAACAGTCATATTTATCAGGCTTGCATGTGTACCTATCAGCACTGACCCCTTATGGTTACCAACTGCATCCCATCCTCCTAATAACATATTCAAGTTACTGGTGATATATGATTGAAAACTGACACAGATGATGAGGAAATTTGGGCCTGATCTATGTGACGTTTACGCTGCTTTTGAATTATTACATTTAGCACAAAAGCAATGCACACCTCATTTGGTTTGGTTCCTAATCCAGTTGTGTGTCACTTTGGTGTCAATGAAATGATGCTAAGGCAGCGTTGTCATTGCATTTATCAGGGCCATTGTCTTTTCCTGAATGTGAATTGGAGTGCATGTGCAATTAGATGTAGAGTGTAGGCCAATAATCTGTACATACTCCACACAATGCTGACACTGATGGTTGCCTGTCTCAATTTACCAGCTGTCAACATGAGCACTGAGGAACTGCGAGCATTCCATAAGAGAGCAGTCTGCTATAGACATATCCTGGCAGTGGAATCTGGGTTCCGGATGATGGCATGCCACTATCACACAGGGAGATCAACCGGGGAATTGTGGCCATTCACCCAAGTGGGCCCCACACTGGCAGTGGCCACACAGAGGAAACCAAGCTCCACAGCTGTGCAGGGGGCACAGCTGCCACCACAACTACAACCCCAGCTGCAACACCGTCCACATCAGTTCCACAGTCCACACCACCTGCTGCCATGGACCAGAAAATGATCCATGATCTTCAGAGGGACGTGACACTAGTTCTGAAAAGGGTGGACAGTTTGGAGAAGGAAGTAGCAGCAAATACCAATAGACTGAAGTACAACAACAAAAAACTCAAGAGGGCAAAGCTGTGATTGGCTTTGGAACTCTCACCCCCCCGTTCTGTCCCCTCCCTCCTCATTTGTTTTAATGTTTTATAGTGGGTTTTAAGGATTAGTGTTAGGTTAGAGTAGGTTTGTAGTTTAGTTAGGATAAGTGCGTTTGGGGGTGGGTTTTCTACTTTTTACATATTACTTTGTGGATGGGTGGGTTGGAGGTAATGTTGGGGCATATATGTGTTAAAAAAAAAATAAAAAAAAAATACCAAAAGATATATGTTTGTTTAGATATAGTTAGTATATGTGTAGTTTAGTATATGTTGTCCTGTATGTGTCTCGTAACATAAAGGGGATGGGGGGGCCAATGTTTAGAGTGTGTTGTTAAATGTGTTAGGTAAGTGTAGCATAGGTAAGTTAGGGTTAGGTGTTGGTTTGGTATAGTTAGGATAGGTTAGGTTAGGTTAGGATAGATTTTCATCATTCTTATTAGTTTAGTTTCATTGTTATTACAAATCTTTGGGTACTCCCTTACTTCATGTGTCATATGCTTGTGTCTCAGAGTCTTCCCATGAGTGAACAGTAAAAATTGTGTGTTGGCCTAGGGATTACGTCCTGCCTCCAAATCCCTCTATTGACATGTTCATAACCTGATTACAACTGAGCTGTCACATTGGCAGCTACAACACATCTACTTGTCTATGCATCTGCCATCCACTGTACCCACCACTCAAGGTGACTATGTTAACTTTGTAATGGATAGGTTGGTGTGGTAATTCAGCTGTCATTGTTTGGGTCCCATGGAGGAATGTTGAGCACTGTGGCACAACATTGTGCTAAAATGACCAATGGCAATTACAGATGAGGTTAAGTACCTCTGTTTCACACCAATGTGTTCTACTGGTGCTCCCAGCTGACAATATTGCCCTAGAACTGTTTCACAGCCATTCCTGCTGTATGTAGTGGGTGAAGCATACATTTGTTCTACATTTTTGACATACTCAGTGAATTGTTTGTAGGGGATGAGACCAGCATTGTCATTCATCATGTAGGACCCTTGTGCTAGATATGTGCCCGCATATTCCTGCACTCTTGTACTGACACTCTGTGACTAAAGACATGTTACACACATCATAATTCCTAAGCGTAGTAGATGTGTCGCAGTACACAAAGGCATGCTGATTGTGTAGGTGGTGTTTATTTACAAGTGTCGTAGTGCAATATTTACAGTGTCCAGATCTGTGACCCCATTAGTGAAATCCATACAATTGTGACACAACACAAGTCGAGGGTTGAGGGACATGTCATGGGATGTGCTTTGGTGAAGTGTCATTAAGTGCAGAGGAACATGATTTGCCAAGTTGTAGGTGACAGACGATGCCAGTCCATCGCAGACAGGTCAACAGTGTGTCTTTGAAGAGTGCACATATCCAACTGTGCTTCCACTGGCATGAGCTCAAGCACAGGACAAAGGAAAACACTGCCCATTTGGCATGGGCTGGTGCTACCGGGAACTCTTACGGCTGAAGATGATCTGTTCAACATCTTCATCCTCCTATGTTTGTGGTGTCTCCTCTACCCTTGATGCTGGTGGTGGGGAGGTAAAGGGAGCCACACACACTTCAGTGGTTGTAGATGTGGACTCCTAATTCCCAGCAGCTGCCATCTGTGGAACAACATATGGCATCACTGCACCAAGGAGGAACTGCTGATTTTTTTAGTATAGCAGTAACATTCCTGTGGTAGGCAGCCATGTCTGCCCTGAGGGTGACCAGTTCCAGGTGCATGCAGTCCATCTTGTTCTTAAGCACGCTGCTGTCAGTTTGGGAGGGCAGTTGTTGTGGCCTCTCCCTCATGGCAGCAGCTATGTCCCCCAGACACTGGGGAGTGTGTGCCTCGCTGCAGTCAGTTCAGTGGCTGTAACGATGCACATGCGCATACCCTCTAGGCTGGCTGCCATAGTCTGCATCCCTACGCACACCTCCTGAGCCAGCTCCTGCTAAACTCCTATCACTGTCCTCTCAAAGCTGGTCCCTGGGTCCTTGGAGTCCTAAGCTTTGTCGGTGCTGGCAGGTTTTAATATTGGGGTGTTGGGTGGGGCATTTGGGATGGCTGCTATATCATTACTCGTCCTTGCGACTGGAGGTGGTATCTGGAGGGATACAAGGACTTCTTGGAGGGTCTCTTGGCTGATGGCTGTCAACTGGTCATCCAGGTCATCGGGGTACTCCAGTACAGGCAGATCAGCAGGTGAGCCATGATCCTCTGCAATGAGATTGTTCAAAATCAACCTTTCTGTGTTGTGGCAGTTGATATGTCACGTCACTGACTTGCTATTGGAGGCTCATTCTCATATCAGTTCCCAAACATTGTTCCTGTAATTCATGGTTGCAGTCTATCATCTATTTGCCCCACCTGAGTGTCACATGAGGGGACGCTCCGGTGGGGCAATTTGCTGCTCCATATGTACTAGGTGTGATCTATATCCCTTCTGTGGCTTGACACATCTTATCATTGTCAACCCTCCCTATGCATCCATTTGCATGGTGAGGCCTTGCAATGGGTGTTGCAGTGCTCAAGCCACAGCACCACACATGTCAATATGTTGCTGTCCCAGTCTTACACGTTTCACTTACACCCATGTGGTACTGTAACCTTCCACCACCCCAGGGTTGGCATTGCCAGGACACTATGCTCTTGCAACCATTGATAGCTCTCCATGGGGAAGCAGGTGCATGTGTGGTACATTGCAGAGCACACATAGACCTAGCTGAGTTCAATTTCATCTTCTATCTGTGCAGGTAGGTGCACCTTCCTACACACCTATTATCTCCCGCTCAATACAGCCATCCTTGCACCATGATCCATGAGATGCAGCATGGTGGCAGTTCAGCTAATTTGACACATGCACAAGGGGGGACCCAAGGATGGCCAGCATGGGTATCATATTTTAGCTGTATACATTATTATGTGTGTGACAGTGCCTGATGGTAAATGAGTTAATGGACATGGCCAGTTAACTGGAGTTTAACGTAGGTCAGGGCCTCAAGCTAGTTTGATGGTGATTCTGCAGGTAGTCATACTGGTCCCTCATTTCAAGTGCGGCAGTCCTATGACCACCTGACTACCATTGTCTATATGACCACCCCCAACAGCACAGGTGGTAGTGGCAACTGTTGTCAATAGGGAATGCCCCATGGGCCAATGGTCCATCACTTTCAGGTTTCCAGCATCTCACAGACTGGCAATGGCACCTGTCTTGTGACACCAGAACAGTATTATGTTCAACGCTACATTCCAGGTCTGTTCCCGCATTTCCACCAGCTTTTGCATGGCGGTGAATCCCCCATGCAAAGGTTGGTGGCAATGTGGTCTGGTGTGCCTCTGGGTGCCCAGGCCCAGCCAAGGCACAGCCCATACGCCTGGCATGGGCAGTGCAGGGGGTCCCATGCCCTGTCCCTTTGCCCTTTCCACTGCCTGGTTTGCAGAGCTAAGTGCAGCGTGTCCTCTCACACCCAATGCACCCCAAGACTGGCACTGACTCAATTTGATCCATCAACAATTTTGTTCTAAGTGCCCCACAGAGCTACCATGGGCAGACAGCGTTCCACCCGCCATCCCAACAAGTGACTAATCATGCCAGCCGCAAAGGTTACACTGGACTGGCAGTCTTACCAATATCAGACTTTGCCATGCACCATCCCCCACCTGTCAATGTGGAATGATACACCATTATGTACACAGTCATACCCCATGTGTTGTGTGTGTGTGTTTCTTTCCCCATTCTTATATGTCTGGCATGGTTGTGTCAGAGTAGTTTTGCCTGTAACTGTTGTGACCTACAGTTTGCTATCTGTGGTACATATTTTCTGTAGTGGCACATTTCTGTTCGGCATCAAGATGTGTGGTTCCACAGTAACCAGTTTAGTTGGTCTGGGTGGTGGAATGTTTCTAGTGATACAGGACCAGCCTGTTATTCCCCCAGCGCTTGCTCAGATTATTGTTCCCTGCACCCAGGGGGCATCCCCACTGCATGATGGAGTGGTGGCTGCCTTATGTGGAAGTGTTGTCAATGTGCGGGTGGTGGTGCTCCTGGTACATGTCTGGAACAGTTGCAATGAATTGTGTGCTGTGAGGTGCAGCACACATGTGTTTGGGCAAGAATGCAAAGCAGTTGCAAGGTGTTACTGCAAGGGACACCACCGAGGCATGACCCCAGGTATGGCATTGACTGGCTACCCAGTCTCCGAAGTCTTGGTCATGTTGGTAGGGTTAATATGACTGTATGCAAGAGATGTTGTGATGACACAACCAGAGGCACAGTCCTTATACATGCCATCCATCCCACGTGCTGCATTTGTACATGTAGGTATTAGGCCTGGAGATTGACATGTGTCCAGGTTGTGTATGTGTTATGGTGCATGGCACTACAAAGGCATAGCTACATGTGTAGCTTTTTCAGCATGGTGCAACTTGCTAAATGTGCAATGTGTCCCTCTGCGCTCATTTGACATACATTGTGTGAGTCCCCTGTTTCTCCCCCTTCTACACTTGAAAATGTTGCATTTATTTCCCCCATGCAACTTACCCTGCATTTGTGGTGTTTCCTGGTAGTCTGCGTTGTCCTGTCATGCGATTCCAGTGACCAGTTCCTCCGGGATGACCGCTGCAACCATCTCCTCCATCTCGTCCAAGTCCTCTTGTGGTGCTGGACTCCCACCTCCAGTTTGCAGTGCTGCCTTCCTGTTCCTTGCCATTTTTTCCTTCGCTTACAATCATGCCAGCATTTCTTGCACTCTGTTACGGTTCTCCTGACCTCTGCCACACTGTTAATATTGTCTACTATCTGCTGCCAAATTGCCTCTCTACTTCCAATTGGCACTTTGGAGGTGACGCAGAGTTGATGTTGATGCTCCGTCACCTCTCTCACCAGTATTTCATGCTCCCCCCGCACTGAAACAACACTTTCTCTTTTTCTTCTCCCTCCCCTGGGTTTTGTCTGTGTCCTCCTGGCTAGTTCCTGGTTGATTAGGATCCCGCGGGGGTCTCTCCTGGCTTTCTGGGTCCATTTTTCCTCTCCTTGGCACTGTTTTCCCCTATAGCACCTGTATTTGACACTAATGTGGGTAAAAATCATGCATTTCCATTTTGCGACATGTTTACATGTCGTAAAATGGGTTATAGTCATTTTTCCGGCGTTAACGTCATTTTGCCTTGTGACAAGGCGCACTGGTTAACGTCAAATAAATTGATTCTAACCTATTTTAGTGCCACCCAGCGTCATAGTATAAATATGACGCTTGGGTGGCGTTAAAAAATTGCACTATCTAGTGCTAAATGTTTTTAACACAAAACTGCGTTAGCGGAGTTTTGCGTCAAAAAATATAAATCTGGGCCTTACTTTTACTTACATAGTGCAGCCTATCATCATAACAGATTCAGGTCTATTTTCTAGGGAGCCATTGATGGACAGTTACATCTCCTCTGACACATTCTGTCACTCCTCACTCTGCAACTACAACAATAATCTCATTGAAATCACAGTCACCCTCTTGTACTAATAAAAGGCTCAAACAAGATCCTCCCCCTCATGAAAAAATCACCTTCTCCTATTTCTTTAGATACCCTTTTGGAAGAAATTCGAGCCTTACAAATGTTTCTTGAGGAAACAAACAAGTGGATCCAGAATCTTGACGACAAATGGTCAATTATAGAGACACAGGTGGCCTCGGTTGAACAGTGTGTCAGTGATATACAGAATGAAACCAATGAAATTGCTGTTTTGGAGAAGGAGGTTTAGAGAACAGAAACAGGTGCAACAATCTACACATTTAAGATCTTCCTGAAGATATACTGTAGAAGGTGAGGACCCTGTACTCTTTTACTTTGTTTTTGCCACAACTAGTTGACTTACATCCATCTATGAACCTAAACATTCAATGTGCCCACAGACTGGGTTACCTAAACATTACCTAAACATTCAACATGTGCATAGACTGGGTTATCGTCCATCTTCTTCTATTCCACCTACCAAATCTCGAGGAGTGATTATTTTATTTTTGCAGTTCACAGACCTGTAGAAAGTCCTAAATGCAGCTAAATCCTAAAAGCAGCTTTGTGGTTGGGCAGGAAGAATTCCATCTCATGGAATGGGTCCTCAGCTACAGCTAATAGACGGAAAGATTTTTTTACATTTCGTCCGGCGCTACGACCTTTAGGAGCTCGCTATGGCCTTTTTCATCCTTGACTCTTCAAAGTCACATATCAAACTAAAACTACTTTGTTTGAAGACCTGTCTGAACTCAGAAAATGTATAAACTCTCACACAGTGGATACAATGGACACAGCTGGTCCCTCTCCATGCTAATACTATTTGCAATTGTCTTACATTGCTTCTGTTTATTGATTTTTCTGACAGGATGTATTTCATCAGGTGTTGCTTGTTTGTTCAATCTCTTTTTCTTTCTGTTTCCCCTTGCAGGTCATCAAGAATTCTTTCAGCTTTTCATTCTTCCTACATTGTGAAGTTTTGTCCCTTGTTGGTTGTGTCCTCTTCATGTGTGTTGTCACCAACCCAATATCTTTCTTGTTACACATTAAGGTACGTGTTCTCAGTTGTCAGTCCCTGACATGTACCATCTTCTATTGATCTAGTTTCTATTTTTTCTTCTTTTCCCTTTCTTCCCTATTTTTCTCTCACCCGCCCTTTTGTTTATAACTCCTTCAAATATGATACTTCCTCGCTTCTTCCCATCCTATTTTTTTGATTTTGTAAGTTACACCTTGTCATTATTATGGACTATTTGGGTTTATGTCTTTTTGTCATTTATAACATTCATAGTTATTTCTTGAAGTGTAAAAGGTTGTTAACCCAGTAAAAAGGCAGAGAGTTTTACCTCATTTGGCCAATTACAATCCAAACTTACTTCTTCACAGAATTGGAGGCCTCAAAGCTTAAACATAGTTGGGTGGGTTACAGTTTTTATATCAACAATGTCTAATAAGAAAAACTGATTAATTATCCTATGTCACATAAAACTGAACTGTTTTATGTTAACCCAAGAGGCTGATACGGAAGGTAGATGGCTTATTGTTAAAATGCTTATTAATGATATTCCTTTAATTCTCTTTAATGTTTATGGTCCTATACAACCAGACTACTCTTTAGGAAATGCCTTCAATATAGCAAGGAATTTTTCATTTTAGGAGGAGATTGAAATAAAGTTATGGACTCTTTCACAGATCACAATATCAGCTCAGATTTGTTCCACATAAAACTCATAAGCAATTCCAGTCACCTTTTTCCCAAAGACAGCTGGTAGATGCATGGAGACTCTGTAGTCCCTCTACTAGGGAGTTTTCTTTTTACTCCCTGTCTCATGGATCCCTCACTGGACTCAATTACATTTTTGTTAGTAAACCTCTTTACCAGAAGCTTATCAACGCTGCTCCCAGCACATCCCAAATCCAGCAGATGGAGGTTCAATAATTTTCTCTTACTTGATCGGGTCTTCTCTTCCTCCTTTAGATCCTTCACTGATGAGTCTTTTGCAATCCATGCTGATTCCGATACATCTCCTGTATTATTATGGAATACTTTTATGGCTTCAGCTCGATATTATATCATTGACTTTGTTTTAAAAAAAAGGAAGCAATTTGACAAACATCAGAAATCATTACTCTCTACTGTAATAACAAGAATTGAGTCAGGCTAAATTTAATTTTAATAAAATAACTAAGGGGGAAGAGTGTGGCCTAACCAAGATGGCTGGTGGGACGCACTCCAAAGAGGCTCCCGACTGACCGAGGAAAATCCTGTAATATCCTGGCCATCGCTGGCCAAAAGTCACTGGATCCACTCGTCAGAGGGTCCGGGCGCGAGTCCTCCACAAGATAGGCTGACGGTGCCGGCTGCCCACCCAGCCGACGTGTGTTCTGGGCCTGGTGAAGACTACTGGTCCCCAGCCACCCCAAACAGGGCTTGAAGGTTGGGGGAGTAAGAGAGGAGATCGGCCGAGGATCCCTGCCGGCTGCCTGTCTGGTTGGGTCCCCAAACTGACGTGGCTGTTCCGAGCCTAGGAGTGGCACGGCCTCGTTGGCATTTTATGGCCAGGCTAGAGCAGCCTGTGACCTGAAGCAGGGTGGGCCCTTCTCCCCTGAAAAGATCCCTGTAAGTAAGTATGGAGGCCTGACAGCTGCGTACTGCCGTGGGACGGTGGGCAGCCTCGGTGGAGTCCAGGCTGCTTCATAGGGACCACAGTAAGAGAGTACAGGCCCCACAGAGGAGGATCAGCAGTGGGGCACCCGGTGAGAGAAATTGAAGTAGGAAGGTGGGCCTCTCTGTTGGATAGTAGCCTGGGGACAAGGCTCACCCGGATCGATTTTGCTGGGATCCTGCTGTAGGGCTTTCCCGGGATGCTGCATAGGGAGGGACTCCAAAGCCCTACCCCTCCCGGACCACTCGGGCTACTCAGGCACACTGGACAGAGTTGACATCTGAAAGTGATGGAGGTGAGTGTTGGGGTATCCTAGCGGAGCGTGGGAGCGGCAACATGGAATTATGCTGGGGATCCTAGCGACCAGGGAGGCAGCCTCTGTGCGGTGGCAGTTGGAGGCCTTATAAGGGTGAATTTGGTTCCTGTGACTGGGACATAGTACTTTGGCAGCTTCCAAGCCCCAGTTAATCGAACATCTGGCTTGTCTGGTTGGGGAGCAACACCAATAATGGGAAAGCATAGACAGGCCGGGACATTCCAGGGCAACTCCACAGATCACTATGCGACAGCGCATCGATCATCGAGGCTGACGTCAGACAAGAAAGCTGGTGAGCCTGTGGAAGAACCCTCAAGGGCAGAGCTGCTGGCTCCTATACAAGGTTCTATGGAAGCATTGAAAGTAAAGATTGAGTCAGTGACGATAGAGATTAACTTTCTGCGCGCCGATCTGTGAAAGGTCTTTGACAAAGTGCAAATTGTAGAAGGAACTACAGTTGGAGGCAAGTGGAGGTGGTCACATCCAAAAATGGAGCACTTGAGGTGCAGATCGAAGATGCCGAGGGTAGATTTCACTGCAATAATGTCCGTCTTCTATGTTTTCCGGACAGGGTGGAGGGGGCATCCACTGAGCAATTTATAGGAAACTGGATCCACTCCACCTTGCAGCCGAAGGTACTCTGGTCTATGTTCATCATCAAGAGAGCACATTGTGCTCTTGTGGTGCCCCCTAAGCCAGGAGCTCCTCCTTGAGCTATTATCGCCTGTATCTTGAATTTTAAAGATTGTGACTGTGTTCTATGATCTTCCAGGTAGACTAACTCTGCTTGCTTTGAGAACAACAAGATTTCTATTTACCCTGAATATACCAGCAAGGTGCAAACTTCCAGGAAGGGTTTCCTGGAAGTCAAGGTCAAACTGAGAACCATGAGGGTATGATATATGCTGTTGTACCCCATCAGGCTTTGTGTGATCTCTGGGGGCACGCCACAAGAGGTCTGGCAGTGGCTTGAAATCTGGGACAAGGTGCCCAGGAACTGGAAAAGTCTTGGGAGCTTGAGGTCTCCTGGTACAGCTGAGATGAGGGAATCCGCTCAGAAGCACAATGATGGCACTATATTGGTGGATGGCCCTCTTTGTTGGTGGATGAGCCCAGGAGAGTGGTTATTCAATATGATGCCACGATGGCGGTCACCTCATCTGGGCGGATGACACCACTGGAGGAAAGTTCACACACTCCTGATCGGGAGGGGATGACTGGGTGTTAGTCCCCTTGACTTCCACTGGGTGGTTCCTCTGGCAGACTCTGGGAAGTTGTGACCATGATTGCTTTCTGCTTTAAAAATATCTAAAACAAAACTCTGAAACTGTATTTGTTCAGATCAGCCACCCTCAGCATGCTGAATGTATATCCTTCTGGAACATAATTGCTGAGATTTCTATTAATGTTTCCCTAAAAAGCCAACATGGAATATTACCTTGTAAGCGGTTTGATGTCAGCCACTTCTACATAGGTGGTAGTTATGGTTGGGGATGTTGGTGTTAGGCTGGGTGTCCCGACAGCAGTTATATTGGATTTGCAGAAAATATGTTTGTTGTGTCACTGCTCATCCAGGGGTTGAGGGGCACTGGGGATTTTCAGTTACGGTTTGAGAACAGTTGAAATCATGTTTAGGTTTGTTAATACAGTGTACATGAAGTGCTGCCAGTGCAGGAGGCAGGTATGGAGGATTCCCTATTTGCAGAATAAGATATCCAGGGGGAAGGTCTTCAGGTGGACTGGGAGATATGCAGGCCTATGGTAGAATTTCTGAAGGTAATATCTTGGAATGTCAGGGGGCTCAAAAGATATACTACACGATGTAGGGTCCACTTATTTCTCCATAGCTAGGGAGTGCAGATTGCTTGTCACGAAGAACTACATCTAATAAGCAAGGAAATCCAAATTTGGGGAACAAAGGGAGGGGGCAATTATTTACATCCACATACTCCTCCTATGCTCGGGGTGTAGCCATATGGGTGGCACCTGAGGTTCCATTTAGGCACACTTACAGTGAAGCCGGTGTGGAGGGTCACTACATACTGATACAGGGCATGGTCATTGGGAAACAGGTAACGATCCTAAACACATATGCAACCAACTCCGATGACCTTATGTTCTATGACAAAATGCTAGATTTGCTTGAAGATGTGGTGAGTGCTCCCCTGATCTGGGCTGGAGACTTTAATTGTGTGCTGGATGGTGACAAGGACCACTGTCCCCAAGACACGGTACAAAAACAATCATGGTGAGATCACTCAAGGGGGTAATGGACAGTCTTGGGCTTCTAGGTGGTGTGAGGGAGCTGCACTCCAAGAAGCTGGAATTCACATGTCATTTGAGGACACACAACACATACAGCTGTTTAGACCATTTTCTCCCAGTGGGAATCACTGCCACACCCATGTCTGCAGTTAAGCACTTGGGTCTATTCCTTTCAGATCATGCGCCAGTGTTGTTAACCTTACAGTGGGGACTCAGGCGGGGAGGGTGGCAGACATGGCGAATGCCCCTGGAATTTGTTGGGGATACTGTAGGCCAGGAAGCAGTCACATCCTCATTAGGGGATGATTTAGAGCTTAATTGGGGCACCATGCAGAACAGAGCAGTGGAATGGGAGGCCTCGAAGGCGGTCACTCAGGGAACATGCATGAGTACTATATGTGGAATGAGGTGACAGCTGGAGGCAGAACTTAAGACACTAGAGAATAAATTGGCAGATCTACAGGGGGAGGAGACACGCTCTGGCGACACGCATGGGGAATTGTTAAAGGCACACAGGGACATGAATGAGGTCTGGAATAGACTTGATAAGATGACTCTATGAGCCTATCGTAAGAGGTTGATAGAGGGATAAGTTGGGATGCCTCCTGGCCTGAATACTTCCGAGGGAGACTGAGTCTGCCCCTATTCTATATATTAGAGACATTGGGTGGGGAGTCTCTAGTAGAGACGAGATTCTGGCTGTCTTTGCTAAGTATTGCAAGACAGTATATAGAGCGGGTCCCCCTGGTTTGGAATGGGGCCTCAATAATTTTGTGAGAGGGGCCAGTCTTCCCAGGCTGAATGCTGAACAGCGACAGAGACTGGAGGAGGACATATCACTTGAAGAGCTAGAAGAGGCCAGTAAAGCAATGAACAAAGCTAGATCACTGAGAGGGGAGGGGTTCCTGATGAAACTCTATCAGAACTTTAAGACCACACTCCTGCTAGAGGTATTCTTGGAGGCGAGGGACAGGGGAACACTGCTGGCATCATTGTGTGAAGGGATAGTATGCCTTATGTGTAAACCAGGAGGAGATGCAACAAATCCCTCAGATTGCAGACCCCTAACTATGTTAAATTCAGATGTTAAAATCCTTTGCAAGGTCCTGGCAACCATACTGAGGGGAGTGGTTTGAGACCTGAACCATGAGGTTCAATGTGGATTTATGCTGACGCCCAGCACTGCCCTTTATCTGTGGCGTGTTGCACATGTTTTGTATGAGACCTCTGAGGCTACCCAGGGGTTCGCCTTAGTGTCCCTAGATTTGGAAAAGGCATTTGGCACTTTTGAGTGAAATTACTTGTGGACAGTCTTATGCAGCATTATCTTTGGGACGCAGTTTTGTGCAGGGGTGTGCCTCCTTTACACAGACCCTACTACTTGTATTCAAGTAGGGGGCCAGCTTTCTGAGGCATGGGTGGCGGGCAGGGGTACGAGGCAAGGATGTCCTCTGTCACCGCTCCTATTCACACTGGTGACTGAGCCTCTTGGAACGTAATTGCACCGTGATATGAATCAATCACGATATGCGATACAAATAGGGACGCATTCCCATGTGGTCTCACTATACGCAGATGACACACTGATTTATCGTAGGTCACCAGAGGAATCGGTACCAGTGCTGATGTGGCTGCTGACAGTGTTTGGTAATTTTTCAGGACTCAAGATTAATGCCCGAAAGTCATTGCTATTTCCCCTGGGGGGTCTTAGCGTTAGACGAGTAAGCCAACTGCCTGAGGTGGTGCTGAGATGGGAGTTGGAGGGGTTTTGATAACCTGGGCATATGGATTACTCTCACAGAGGAGGCTCACAATCGTTTAGTTAATAGCCTGGTAAGCTCTGTTGCTTTTTGGAATAGACTTCCTCTTTCTACGAGGGGTAGGACAGCGATTGCAAAAATTGTGCTTCTTCCTTGTTGTCTCAAGCTGATTCAGAACACTTTATTCCCACTCGCTCCCCACTTCTTTCCTAAGCTGGATAGATTCATGGTCTTGTTGATTTGGGCGGGCTGATGTAGAAGAGTCTCCCTCTCCATATGTAAGAAAAATGTGGAAGGCAGAGGGTTGGCAGTCCCCGATATACTTCTCTATTATTATGCATCACAGATACAACATGCGGCCAACTGGATAGCGGATTCAATCAGGTGGGAGGAGAGATGTTTTCGGGGCACATGCTGGATGGGGACACACTACCGCAATTTCTGATGAAGGAGGGCAGATCGGAACATCCGATCCCATACCTGGTGAAGGTCATGGGCTCTACATGGGCTCTATATGGGAGCCGGTAGATTATCCGACGGGCAGCATCTGATTTCATTGTTCTACAAAGCACTTACGTGTGACAAGCCATCCACAGAGTGTGCAGCACGGAGCGCATGGAAAAGAGACATGGGGGAGGGATTTTCTGATAATGAATGGAGAATGGCCTCGGAACTGGTGCGCACTGTCTCCTGCAACAATAGGTTTAAATTAATGCATTTTAATTACTTGCACCATACATAAATGATGCTACACATACTGAATAAATTAAATCCAATCAGGAAGGCCGGATGTGGGCGCTGCAGAGCACTGAGGGCTACATTTTACATTTGGCCTTGACGTGTGATGGGGTTCAGGCTTGAAAAGAAGTGGTCTCTAAAATAATGGCTGCTACTGGGACGACTCTCACACACTAGATAATTACTAGACCTAAAGGGTGGAAGATACAATATAAGATGGCCCAACTGGCTCTGCTGTTAGCAAAGAGGAGAGTGGCTATTGGGTGGATGGGAACTCGGAGTCTCCTCCTACAGCCGTGGATAAAGGATTTGATGGAATGGGGGCTGTGGAGGAACAACATATGCGGTTGGTGCACACAGATGAGGGGACAACAGCTGAAGTTTTCGCTTGGGGACAACTACTCAAGAGTTTTACAGAGGGTGAGGGCTCCAGCTCAGATTCTCCTGCGGAAGGTGAGGGGCGGCACGGGAGGCTATCTGTGTAGCAATGGAGATGACCAAATGAGTATAAGCCTCTGGTGGCCTAATGAGAGGACTGGCTTGGCTAGCAGATTTATCCCATGTGTGAATAAGGTGCCAATTTCATTCAAGATGATGGCATTGAACCTTAGGAGGATATACCTGTTATCATATAATTTTCAAGGGTTAGGTGACTTAGCACTTCACCTCTCCTTGTATGGTGGAACTATTTCATGGCAATGTGTAATTGCTCTATAACACTGTATGTGGTTTCTATGCAAAACAAATAAAATAAAGACTGTAAAACAAAATAACTACAGATAGTGCTTCATCCGTTGTACTTCGTTGCAGTGCACGCTATTATGGAGGATGAAATAATGTGGAAAAGCTTCTTGCTAATTATTTAAAGGTTCGTAAACAACGTACTAATGTAGAGTCTATTGAATCCTCTTCAGGACATCGGCTCCTTAAAAACCATGATATTTTCAAGGATTTTATGACATTCTATCAGAGTCTATACAAGCCGGAGACTTCTGACAAACCTTCTTATTTATGCATATTTGAAAGATGTCATTCCTCCTAATTATGAGAGTCTTAATTTTGCTCCTCTTGAGAATGACATATCCCTCTCAGAAATCTTTAAAGCACTCCACTCTCTTCAAAAAGGCAATACTCCAGGACCTGAATAGGTTTACAGAGGAGTTTTACTTACTGTTAGAAATGGGGTCTCTGGTTGGCAGTCAGTTTGCACTCTGCCCAAGCAGGGACCCTCACTCTAGTGAGGGGAAGGGAGTTACACTCCTAAGACAACCCCTGCTTGCCCCCTCGGAAGCTTGGCACAAGCAGTCAGGCTTATCTCAAAGGCAACATGTAAAGTATTTGTACCAACACACAGAGTAATACAGTGAAAACACTATGGACACCACACCGGTTTAGAAACATAGGTGATATTTATCTAAATCAAACAAGACCATAACGACAAAAATCCAACATACACAAGTCAAGATATGAATTTTTAAAGTAAAAAGAGTCTTACTCCATAGAAAACAATGGAAACATTGAGTTTACACAAAGTACCTAGTTTACATCAAAAATAAAGCTGCCCAAAGTCCAGTCTTTATCCTCTTTCAGGCAGAAGCAGCTACTGCAGGCCAACCCAGCAAAGCACAGTCACAGGCAAAGAGGCAGTACTCCTCCTCCAGCTCTTCAGCTCTTCTCCTTGGCAGAGGTTCCTCTTGGTTCCAGAAGTGATCTAAAAATCTAGGGGTTTGGGTCCACTACTTATACTCCTTTCTGCCTTTGAAGCAAACTTCAAAGGAAAGTCTCTGTTGTTCACAAGAACCTGCCTTGCCCAGACACACACCAGGGGGTTGGAGACAGCACTGTTTGAGAGCAGGCACCGGCCATTAATGTGTAAGTGACCACTCCTCCCTTCACTCCAGCCCAGGTGGCTCATCAGGTTATGCAGGCTACACCACAGCTCCCTTTGTGTCACTTTCTAGAGGGGATTCACAATCAGCCCAACTGTCAGTCTGACCCAGACAGGGAATACACAAGCAGGCAGAGTCACAGAACGGTTTAAGCAAGAAAACACCCACTTTCTAAAAGTGGCATTTTCAAACAGACAATTTAAAAATCAACTGTACCAAAAGATGTATTTTTGAATTGTGAGTTCAGAGACCCCCAAACCCTAGATCACTATTTGCTCCCAAAGGGAAACTGCACTTAAAAGATATTTAAAGGCAGCCCCCATGTTAACCTAAGAGAGACATAGGCCTTCAACAGTGAAAAACGAATTTGGCAGAATTTCACTGTTAGGGCATGTAAAACACATCTTTAACATACACTGCACCGTGCCCATAGGGCTACCTAGGGCCTACCCTAGGGGTGCCTTACATGTATAAAAACGGAAGGTTTGGGCCTTGCAAGTGGGTACACTTGCCAGGTCGAACTGGCACTTAGAAACTGCACACACAGACACACAATCCAAAAAGGGAGCACCCTGTCTTACATTTCAGCTCAAATAGCCCCAAAGCATCATGGTAAATGCAGTCATTAGAATGAATTAGAATAATCTTTCAAAAGTCTTTCACCATAAATGGGTGCAGCAAGTGCTGTAATGTTGTAGAAAGTTTTTCACCATAAGTTGGTGCGGCGAGTGCCGTATCTCCGGACACGTGTTTCTGGCTTTCGGCCGTCATCAGCAGAGAGCAGAGTGTGGCAGACGGGGTTGCTTGAAATGCCGCCTAAACGTATTCTCAGGTTTTTGTACCACTCAGTAGGCGCACAGGTGCTTCACCAGAGCTCGTCAGCTCAAAGGCTCACGGGAGCCGTTAAATACACAATCCAAAAAGGGAGCACCCTGTCTTACATTTCAGCTCAAATAGCCCCAAAGCATCATGGTAAATGCAGTCATTAGAATGAATTAGAATAATCTTTCAAAAATCTTTCACCATAAATGGGTGCAGCAAGTGCTGTAATGTTGTAGAAAGTTTTTCACCATAAGTTGGTGCGGCGATTGCCGTATCTCCAGACACGTGTTTCTGGTTTCCGGCCGTCATCAGAAGAGAGCAGAGTGTGGCAGACGGGGTTGCTTGAAATGCCGCCTAAATGTATTCTCAGGTTTTTGTACCACTCAGTAGGCGCACAGGTGCTTCACCAGAGCTTGTCAGCTCAAAGGCTCACGGGAGCCGTTAAATACACAATCCAAAAAGGGAGCACCCTGTCTTACATTTCAGCTCGAATAGCCCCAATAGCTCTAACATGAGCAAACGTGAGACCCGTTGCATTGCAAATGTTTGTTTTTGTTTGCCATCCTATTGCCAATAAGGAAGATCAGACTGTAATAATTCCTCCAGATTAGAAGAATTCTCCCTCCTGTTATACAGACATTATTTAGTGAATCAAGACTGAAAAGACATCATCAATATTCATTGTATGGATATCATTATATTGTTATGGGAAATTCCCATTGTGATTATAACATTGGATAGTATGTTTGACTGGGGAAAGGTTTGTAATTAAGGGATATATTTAGGGATGGTACTCCCTGTCCTTGCTGTGTATTAGTTGTCTGGGCTTTTTTTTTTAACTTGTATGACTGTTTGGTGTGATTGTACATTGTTTTTTTTATGTGGTTTTCCCAGGATATATATAAATAAGTTTCATATTATCTTTATAGATTAAATGTTGATACACATGAAGGAAATTTGAAATAAATATCTAAATGGTTAGATCATTGTTGAGGTTACGAATGATTAGGTTCGTTGGCTTTTTCTGTTTTTTATTAGTGGTACATTTTCACTCTTTTATGTATCTATTTCTGTGTTTCCTCTTTTATTTGGTCTTTGCTCTGTTTTGTCTTCATTCTCTCTTTCTCTTACTTTGTTAATTTATGGGATTCCTTACTTTAGGAACCTTTTTCTGAAGGAGGATTGTTTTTCAGTACTTCTTCCCTATTGTATCCACTGGCAGCTGTCGCTATTAATGCGGAAAAGGCATTTGATAGAACTGATTGAGCTTTTTTGCTTAAATCCCTTGCTCGGCATGGATTTGGTCTGAATATTATCTTGCTTATTTCTCTTCTTTATAACTCTTCAAAAGGTGCTGTCCTGGTTAATGGGAAAGTTTCCCAACACTTTCAATTAAAACAAGGACTTCGACAAGGATGTCATTTATCTCCCCTTTTATTTGTTTTAGCTCACAAACCCTTATTTTCCCAAATTCGCAACAACACTCTCATAACAGGTTTCAAATATGGGGACAAACACTTGACTCTTTCCGCTTATGTGGATGATATTCTTCTTTTTCTTTCCAACCCCGAACATACTGTTCAGATTTGCTTCATGAAATCTCAGAATTCTCTCTCATGTCAGAATATAACATTAATTTGAAGCGAAAAAACAAAACTTTGACAGGACCAAATGCTGTCTTAAACAGGTCTTTGATCCTACAGGTTTGTATTGGAATAATTCTTAGATTAAATATTTAGGCATTTGGTTCACCAAATCTATTAAACAGTCTGTGGTAATAAAACTTAAAGGAAGAAATGAATAAAACAGACAAACTTATATCCTTTTTGAACCCATAGTTCTTACCTTGGTGGGGTTGTCTTGATTTCATCAAAATGATTACACCCACTCTGCTTTGTATGTTGTCGATAAATCCAGTAGATGCACCTTTTTCATATTTTAGAACTGTGACTCTACACTGTCCAAATGTCTATGGTGTAAACAAAATTAGAATTGTCTTGAAGCATTTAAAGAAGACAAAGGTGGAGGGTGGCACTAACTTTCTGGACTTTCAGACTTATCATAAAGCCTTCTGTTTGGGACAAGCTTTAAAGTGGATTTCCATGATACCTTCCTCAGTTACACCATTATGGTTTCATACTTAATCTTCCCTACTGGCTCCTTTTTCTCCCAGAGAAGTTCTCTCTTTTTCCTCAAAGAATACCATCACATCTTCACCATTGTTCAAACATACTTGCTTCTTACTAAAGCCCTGGTATCATCTGAAGATTCTTTCTCAAAAATCTTTTTTTATAGTCTTCAATATGGTATAATCATCTTATCCCTATCAATAACAGATCCCTGTTTTGGATGTCTTGGAGGAAAAAGCATCTAATGTGGATTCATGATTTATTTGATGGTGTTACACCACATTCCTTCTCGTAATTTCATATATCCTTTAATTCGCTCGCACATTTGTGTATACATTTTCTCTTTTCATTTGTTTCTGGTAGAGCCCTCTCCTTCCTCAGCTGAATCTTCCTTAATTACCATTTTACCCTCCACTCCTAAAGCTTTCTCTATTTACAAATACTTTTGTCTCCAGATATGTCCAGAGCGAAAGCTAAGGCAGAACTTAGTTGAAAATCGGGTTTGGGATGTGCTTGGCCTATTTCCTTTTGGAATAAGATATGGTTTAGACTTCATAAGGTATCCAGAGCAGCTAACACTACTCAATCTATTTCCATGGACAAATTCTCCAAGAACAATAAAATGCTTTCAGGTTGTGTAGTAACCCTAATGCTGATCTTATGTACTTGTTTTTTTATTGTCCAGGATCTCACCTCAAAATAAATTTAAATATACAATGTTCTAGTACACCTTTAATACTTTTCTTAGGACGTCTCTATGAAAATATTGAAATATTGGTTTAGGTATTCATAATAAATTGTTAGACCTTTTGATGGCCTTAGCATTCCAACAAATTACAATTAACTGGAAATATTCTTCTAATATTTCATAAAAAGCCTGGTGGTATAATGTTTGTCATCATCATAGATTAAATACAGCGTTTGCTTCTTTATATCTCCCATGTTTTAATAGAAATTAGTTTTGGTTACCGCTAATGATTTTTACATAATACTGTTCAGTAACAAATTAACTATAAATCATTAGAAAACTTTAAACCACCATAATTTGTTTTATTCTCTTCATACTCCTAGGGGGTCATTACAACATTGGCGGTAAAAGCCGCTTACCGCCGTGCAGAAGACCGCCAATACACCGCCACAGCTATTATGACCCACATCTCGGAATACGCCGAAATTCAGACACCCACACAAGTCCGCCACACCAAAGGTCAGTGATAAACTGGCGAAAACAAATCCTCCACCGTCACGCCAACAGAAACACGCCCATGCTATCACAACCCACGAATCCACGCGGCGGTCTTTCAACCGCGGTATTCCATTGGCGGTACACACCGCCGCGCTCAAAATGCACACACATCTTCAGATCACCGCCACATTGGACAATTCCAAATACACACACCTGATACACATACAAACACCACTCCCACACACCCAACACAATATAAAACACACACCTACATCACCCACAAACCCCTACGACCAAAAATTATTGACGAAGGCCAGAGAGACTGCACAGCATAGACAACCCCACCACACAGAGGCACACAACACCATCACCCACACAACATCCACGCACAAAACACCACACACCACTACACATCACCACACTCATCACCACATACACCACCCCACACATCACCTACACCACCCCATGGCACGGCAAAGACACCCCAGGTTCTCCAAGGAGGAGCTCAGGGTCATGGTGGAGGAAATCGTCTGGGTAAAGCCACAGCTATTTGGATCACAGGTGCAGCACACCTCCATAGCTAGGAAGATGGAGCTATGGCGAAGAACAGTCGACTGGGTCAACGCAGTGGGACAGCAGCCAAGAACTCGGGACGACATCAGGAAGAGGTGGAACGACCTACGGGGGAAGGTGCGTTCCGTGGTCTCAAGACACAACATCGCGGTACAGCGGACTGGCAATAATCATGCTTTTACACCCCTGCAGGACCACTACCCAACATCACCAGACAGGAGGGTCCAGACATCTCTACCCCACCCACAGAAGAGGCCCACAGTGATGACAGCAGCTCTGGCCAACTGGATCCAGATGACTAGCCCGGACCATCGTGGGCCTCAGGACATTCAGTTCCCCACACCCAGTCACAGCCCAACTCAGACCTTCCACCCTCTGGAAACACCAGCACAGCACCCACCCAGCGGGCCCATACCTCCGTACCCAGGACACGTCAATCAGCTGTGTGTCCACCACTACAGGAAACCCAGGATAACCCACCACCCCAACAACAACAGGGACCTGGGGGCAGTGGTAGTGGGCACACGGTCCAGGGGACGGAGGCACAGGAACACAGGGGAACTGGGAGGGATGCTGTGCGACAGGGGGCGGACAGGACAAGGGAACTCACTCTCCACGAGGCCCTCTCCTCCATCATGGTAGAATACCACCACTCCCAGGAGACGATGGCTACGGTCCTGGCCAAGTTTCAGGAGACCCAGCGCATGCAGGAGGACTAGTATTTGGGGTTTAGGGAGGAACTCAGAACCATCAGCTCCGCCCTGGGCACCATCGTAGGGTACTGAACACCATGAGGGACACCGTGGCACTCCAAGGGGCCCCTGACACTAGCATGGACGATGAACTGCCCACCACCTCTGCCGGCGCTAGTGGAACGGATGCCCCGCCACAGGTCCACCACACCAGCACCCCACCCCCTGCAGACGAAGAACCACCCCGCAAGCGGTCCCTGAGATCCAGGAACAGGACAGAGCACGATGGCAAGACCCCAGCCAAGAAATTAGATCACCCTGATTGTCATCCCACTGTCCCACTTTGTAACCCTGTACATATTGGAACTGCCCCAGCTCCACTTCCTATGCCCATATGGGCAGTGCACCTGTGAGACTAATAGACTGGACTCTGCCATGGACATTCCTCCACCATCACCCCTCACCATTTTACCACCCCCTCCAATATTTAGCAATTCAATAAACACCCTTGAAGCACAAAACAATCTGGAGTCATTCTGTGATTTTGAAAATGTGTATTAGCTATGACAGTGACAAAATCCGTTCTCAAATGTAATGTCAACATACCTATGTCACACATCACAAGTCCATAAAGAATGCAAGCAGATGACACACGTTGGTAACCACACCTGTGAAACCGTAATGGAAATGTACAACTCAGTTACCAAATACTGCTTGAAATTGACAGACAGGATAGAGGTAGAAGTGTGAAAGTACTTGTAGTAGGCAAGAATGTGTTCTCACCTGTGTGTCACTGGAAATATTGCTGGATGACTGAGTCCCTGTTGTCAATGTCTTCTTCCTCTGCTTCCTCCTCATCACTGTCCACAGGCTCCACAGCTGCCACAACACCGTCATCTGGACCATCCTCCTGCAGAAAAGGCACCTGGCATTGCAAAGCAAGATTGTGAAGCATACAGCAGGCGATGATGATCTGGCACACCTTCCTTGATGAGTAGAATAGGGAACCACCTGTCATATGGAGGCACCTGAACCTGGCCTTCAGGAGGCCGAAGGTGCGTTCGATCACCCTCCTAGTCCGCCCATGGGCCTCATTGTAGCGTTCCTCTGCCCTTGTCCTGGGATTCCTCACTGGGGTCAGTAGCCATGACAGGTTGGGGTAACCAGAGTCCCCTAATAGCCACACACGGTGCCTCTGGAGTTGATCCATCACATAAGGGATGCTGCTATTCGGCAGGATGTAGGCGTCATGCACAGAGCCAGGGAACATAGCATTTACCTGGGAGATGTACTGGTCTGCCAAACATACCATCTGTACATTCATTGAATGATAACTCTTCCGGTTCCTGTACACCTGTTCACTCCTGTGGGGGGGGGACCAAAGCCACATGTGTCCCATCAATGGCACCTATGATGTTGGGGATATGTCCAAGGGCATAGAAGTCACCTTTAACAGGAGCCAAATCATCCACCTGAGGGAAAACGATGTAGCTCCTCATGTGTTTCAGCAGGGCAGACAACACTCTGGACAACACGTTGGAAAAGATAGGCTGGGACATCCCTGATGCCATGGCCACTGTTGTTTGAAAAGACCCACTTGCAAGGAAATGGAGCACTGATAGCACCTGCACTTGAGGGGGGATCCCTGTGGGATGGCGGATAGCTGACATCAGGTCAGGCTCCAACTGGGTACACAGTTCCTGGATTGTGGCACGGTCAAACCTGTAGGTGATGATTAAATGTCGCTCCTCCATTGTCAACAGGTCCACCAGCGGTCGGTACACCGGAGGATTCCACCATCTCCTCACATGTCCCAGCTGACGGTGCCTAGGAAGGACAACAGCGACCACGGAGTCAAGCAACTCAGAGGTATGTACCCACAGCTACACAGAACACGAAACATAATCCAAAAAGTTGTCTGTATGTGTGTTGAGTCCAGGCCTAGGTATGTGTGACGCAGTTCAAAAAGAAGCCATGTAGGCACCTGAAATGGCAGCTGCCTGACCTCTAAACTGGGACAATGGGATGTGAGGTAACTGCGCTGGCGTTGTACACCTTCGTGGTAGGCGGTCGAAAACCGCTGCGCAATGCTGCATTGGTTAACATTGGACCCTATGGGTCCCAGGAGCCAATGACGAAGTGCGCCGGAGGTCGTGACCGCCATTTTCTATCTGTTGAATCACTCAATACCTGATCTTCGACAGGAGAGGACCTATACTGCAAGTGCTGCTGTGACCTCGGTCTGGAAGAGACAATGGCTCGTGCATCTGGGGAAGGGCCCCTGCCTTCACTGCACAGGAGTTGGAGAAGCTCGTGGACGGGGTCCTCCCCCAGTACACGCTACTCTACGGTCCTCCAGACCTACAGGTGAGTACACAGGGAGCAAGTTGTATGGGCTATGCCTGGGTGGAGAGGGCTGGTTGTAAGAAGGAAGGGGGCAGAGTTCTGCGAGCATGAAGGACTGTGAATGCATGTGCCACATGGCAAGGGTAGGGATGTGGGCCACTCACTTCGACGGTGCAGTTAGTAATGACTTCTCTTCTTCCCCTGTACATGTCATGTAGGTCAGCGCCCACCAGAAGAAGGATATTTGGCGTGCCATCGCCAATGATGTCCGGACCCTGGGGGTCCACCAGAGACGGAGCACCCACTGCCGTAAAAGATGGGAGGACATTCGCCGCTGGAGCAAGAAGACGGCGGAGGCTCAGCTGGGGATGGCCTCCCAAAGTGAGAGGGGTGCCCGTCGCACCATGACCCCCCTGATGGTCCGGATCCTGGCGGTGGCCTACCCTGAGTTGGATGGGCGCTTGAGGGCATCACAGCAGACACAAGGGGGTGAGTACACTCTCATTCAGCGGACTTTGCGTGCAGTGAAGGTGTCTGGGTGGGGGAGGAGGGCTGTGGGTTTCCCTAGGCCAGGGCGAGTTCCGTAGGCTATGCCCCTCCGTAATGCAGGCCATGTGGCACTCCACCCCACCTCTGTAGAGTGCCAAGTACAGGTATACATGCCCCTGTGTCATCTATGTGTGCTGATGTCCACCATAGCCATGTAGGCCATATCCCAGGAACTGCATCAGTAGAGCCCAACAGCGCGGCGTAGTGCAGGGGGCTGCTGTGTCTGTATTGTCCGCCAACGGTAGCGGTAAGCCATGCACTCAAGCTGTCTTTCTTCTGTCGTCCCCCCCTCCTTTTTGTGCTCTCCCTGTTCTTTTGTGCATCAGCATCATCAGGCGGAGGTTCAGTGGCACCAGAGCACGAGGGAGCTGCATCCCACATGGCCACACCACAGACGCTGAATACCCCAGTGGGACGGAAGGCGAGGGGAGCTTCATGGCGGGGACAGGATCAGCAACCAGCGACACGGACTCGTCCTCCGATGGGAGCTCCCTTGTGGTGGCAGCAAAATCTGTGCCCCCCACTTCTACAGGTACAGCCGCCACCCCCCTACCAGCACCGCCCTCCCAGCAGCCCCTCAGCCTTTGCCCCGTGCCCGCTCACCCAGGAGGGTGGGCATCACCTTTGCCCCAGGCACCTCAGCCCCTGCCCCTGTCACTTCTGCTGCCCTCAGTGAGGAGGCCATTGACCTCCTCAGGTCACTCACTGTTGGGCAGTCTACCATTGTGAATGCCATCCAGGGTGTAGAAAGGGAGTTGCAACACAGTAATGCATTCCTGGAGGGCATTCATTCTGGTCAGGCTGCCCTTCATCGAACCCTGCAATCTCTGGCCTCAGCACTGATGGCAGCCATTGTCCCTGTGTCTAGCCTCCCCCCTCCAACTTCCTCCACCCAAACCCAATCCCCTGCACCCCAGCCTAACCCAAGCACACCATCAGACCAGCCTGCACACACGTCAACACACAAGGGAAGCTCAGGCAAACATAAGCACCACACATCCCACAGGCACTCACGCAAGCATCACACACATACAGACACAGCAACATCCACTGCCTCCACTGTTTCCCACTCCTCCTCGTCTCCCTCCTCCCTCCCAGTCTTGTCTACACTCTCACCTGCATGCACTACCACTACAGCCACTACGTCCCGCACCAGCACACCCACCACCACACCCCGCTCACCTGCACTCACCACCCCCACTACCATTTACACGTCCCCTGTGTCCTCTCCCAGTGTGTCTGTGACGCCCCCTCCCAAAGTACACACACGCGGGCACACACCCACCCAACATCCATCCACCTCACGACAGCCTCCAGCGCATGCACCTGCACCCAAATCAACAAAAGTTACACCTCCTACAACCACCTCCTCTTCCTCCACTCCCAGACCCCCTCCAGCTACCCGTCCCAGTGTTCGTCAGAAACTTTTCCTGAGCAACCCTGACCTCTTTCCCACCACTCCCCCCCTCCAATTCATAGGTCCCGTACTAGCACCTCAGCCAAAATATGTCCGGTACCAGTGGTGCCTGTTAGAGGTATGTGGAGTGCGCCAGGCACCAGGGCAGCCAGTGTGACACGGAGCCACAGCACAGCCAGTCCCCCCCCTGTGAAGCACCAGAAGTTGGACAGTGCCCGACGGGATAGGGGGAAGACTCCAGCCGGCAAAGCCGCTCACAAGGGTCCCGGGGGGAGTGTCCACTCAGCTGTGACTCCTCCCAAGGTGGGGAAGGGGCAGAAGAAAGCGCCAAAGTCTGGGAAGAGCAGCACGGCGGAGAAACCCACCATCATCCCCGCTGCCCAGGAGGCCACCGTCAGCCCCATCGTCACTGGCCAGGAGGCCACCACCAGAGTCAGTGCCCAGGAGGGCAGTCCCATCGTCAGTGGCCAGGAGGCCACCGCCAGAGTCAGTGCCCAGGAGGGCAGTCCCATCGTCACTGGCCAGGAGGCCACCGCCAGTCCCATCGTCACTGGCCAGGAGGCCACCGCCAGAGTCAGTGCCCAGGAGGGCCCAACACCATGGCAAACACCGCTGAACAGGTCAGAGACAGCAAAGTCAAGCACCGCTGAACAGGGCAAGCACCGCTGAACAGGGCAAAGACCGCCATGGCAAGCACTGCTGAACAGGTCAGAGTCAGCAAAGTCAAGCACCGCTGAACAGGGCAAGCGCCGCTGAACAGGGCAAAGACCGCCATGGCAAGCACCACTGAACAGGGCAAAGACCGCCATGGCAAGCACCGCTGAACAGGTCAGAGACAGCAAAGTCAAGCACAGCTGAACAGGGTAAGCACCGCTGAACAGGGCAAGCACCGCCAACTCAAGCACCACTAGCCCATGAGCGGCAGGGGCAGTGACGGAACTGGGACCGTCACGGGGAGAGTGATGCACTCTGGGCACCAGTCCCCCTCCAGAACCAGTGGAGAACAGCATCCACTCCGTCTGTCCTTAACAGGATGAAGCACTCTGGGCACCAGTCCCCCTCCAGAACCAGTGGAGAACAGCATCCACTCCATCTGTCCTTAACAGGATGAAGCACTCTGGGCACCAGTCCCCCTCCAGAACCAGTGGAGACTGTTATCGACTTGAGAGACTGTGGCTTTGCACTCCCCAGGATTGAGCAGTGTGCAAGCCACCCACTGTAGAGACTTGAGAGACTGTGGCTTTGCACTCCCCAGGATTGAAAAGTGGGCAAACCACCCACTGTAGAGACTTGAGAGACTGTGGCTTTGCACTCCCCAGGATGTAACAGTGGGCAAACCACCCACTGTAGAGACTTGAGAGACTGTGGCTTTGCACTCCCCAGGATACATCAATGGGCATGGAGCCCCCTCGCGGATCTGGCGTGGTGCTGTCATCTGGCTGAGGTGCCCCCCCTTGCCTTCCCCCTGAGGTGCCTGTTGTATTTCTATCTGATGCCCCAGCAGTGTTCTCTCCGTTTTGCTCAGGTATCGTGTGTGGGCCTCGCCCATGCATTTTGGGCCCAGTGGTCCACGGACATTGAATGGTGCATTACCTGCACTACTAATCGAGATGTATATTTTGTTGAATGTGTATATATATCTGTATATATTTGGTTATTGTATTTTGATATATTACAATGGTTGCACTCATTTCCTTTTGTCTTTGCATTCTTCCGGGGGGTTTGGGGGTTGTTACTGTAATGTTTGGATATGCATTGGTGTGTGTTGTAGTGGGTGAGGGTCGGGGTGGGTGTGGGGGTGTTGCGTGTGTGTGTCCCTGACTTTTGCCTCCTCCCTCCCCTAAGTCGTAGGTGCAGTCCTCACCGTTGTCTTCGGCGCCGGCGTTGCTGATGTTCGTACAGGAGCAGGAAGACTATCGCAGGGAGTATTTGGAGTTCCGGCTCCATGGTGTCCTCCTTCCTTGTGGAGTGTGTAGAGGTGAGCGTTTTCCCATTGTAATGGCTGTTTCCGCCGTGTTTTTATCCACGGTGAATCCGCCCCGGAAAAGGTGGCGGATTGGTAGGTTGTGATACTGTGGGCGGTACTTTGTCTCCCGCCTGTCTGTTGGCGGTGACCGCCGCACTGTTTGTCTTTACCACCGTGGCGGTCGGAGTGTTAAAGTGGCTGTCTTTGTTGGCGGTTTCCGCCACAGTCATAATTCCCTTTTTTTTTTCGCCGGCCTGTTTGCTGTCTTACCGCCGCTTTAACACCGTCCGCCTGGGTTGTAATGACTCCCCTAGTATCTAGTTATTTTATCAACCATACATCTCAGATATTAGTGTTTTACAGTGTATATTTAACATTATTGTTCGGTCTTTAATACTGATGTATTCCCTCCCGCCCCCACCATTTATTAATTCCTCCTCTCCCTTCCCTTTTATCCCCATACAAAATTACAAACTTCAAAAACCTAAACAGCTTCTTTTTCATTTTTATCACATTATACAAGAATCTTTGTTTTATGTACATCTATTGTTATTGTAATTCACTTTTATGATTGTTTACTTATAATAAAGCACATCGTAAACATAAAGAAGACAATAATGCTTAATTTAGATGTGTTTAAATTGCCCTGACTAGTCTTTAATGAGCTTGCATTGACATCATTGCAGAAATGAACATTTATTTGACATGAACAAGCATTCTCCACATACATGTTTTTTTCTGTGTCTCTTTTCCATCTCAGAAAATCAGCTAAATAGAAGCCTCATTCATGTTGTTGTTTTCTGTTAGTATGTTATTGTAAGTTTTGAAAAATTGAATAAAACATATTAAATAAAAGTAACCTAGGAATTCCATACTTATAAAAAGTAGTCACTAACAGTTAAAGTACAGATTTTAAAGTTAGATCAAATATAAAAGCCTTTTATAAACAGATTGTAAACATTTTGCATAGCGACAAAATTCAGATATGTCTTTGGTAATTAAGCAATGATCAATAACTACATTGCACCTGTCAATCTGTTTTAAGCATAATCTGTTTTTTATATGTTCATCATTCGTACTGCACCACCAGACAGCAGCACTGAAGGTGGGCTAGGTACTCTTGTATGTACTCACAAAGCATGCAATGTGGATGTGTGAAAGATTCTGAACTCCAAGTTAATCTGAATTCTTTGATTGGAAAAAGCATGAGCTGCATTCTAATTATTTTCTGTCCTGTTAACTTGTGTATTTAGTCAATAATTAATATTGAGCATTCAGCATCAGAGTCCATGATTGCAAAGGAAAATTTCCTTTTAGAAAATTCAAGTATCTTTGGTGTGGCTCAATAGGGTTATTTGAGATTTAATTGCAGATTAGAGTCACTCTTGTTGGTTTACATCCCAAGTGCTGCTCAGATGCAAGGCTTGCTTAGCATCCTCCAGGTAACAGGACCATGGATTTCTGTTATTAGACTTTCCATCAATAAGTGGCTTGATGACATTTTTCAGACTGCCTGCCTTGGAATTAATTATTTGATAACAATACTTTAAGAAATCAACTTTGCAGGACAAATCCTGTTGGAGGAGACCAAACTCAAAACACACTTGAACCCAAGAAGAGTAATTAGGTAAAACAGCTCTCTGTAAGCATTGCATTGGATCTGATTCAGGGTGCAGGCGAGTCTCCCTGGATTTCCATGATCGTCGTTAGGTCGGGCAGGAAGAAGTTTGGCTGCTGCTACTTCTAAAAAATGGCCTGCGGACAGGGTATGTAGTTTTGATTACAGCCTGCATAGAACAAAAGAAGTAGAAGTCCTTTATGTATATTAAGTGCAATTATGGGGATCACTTTTCTGCTAACCAAATGTTGAGATAGCTATAAGAGGCGGTGTATCACAAGATTTCAGCTGCACAGCTCCAGATATTCTTGGATTTATTTGCATAATTTCAAAAAGATCATTATTTTTTACTTTTGTTCATCAAGCTCCAACTTATTGGGAAGATTGAATTTGTTTAAGGTACTTTGTAAGCTAATAGAGGTTTGGTAAAAAGAAAAAAAAGACTATATTTTCCATATACTGCAAGATTTAAATCCAGTTTTTCCTTATTTTAAGTAGAAATGATCTTGTGCTTCCTAGTTTTTCCTCCAATATCTGCCATAAAAGGCTGAAGAGGACAGGGCCAAAATGCATCCTTGTTTAAGACCTTGGTTTGTGTTATTTATTTAAGTGACACTGACATTTCTTCCTACCTTCACTTTGATCCATGTGTCTTACTATAATAACATGATTGCTTTCAGTAAAGGGTGGGAAAGACCCAATCTGATAACTTTTTCCACAGGATGGGACTATCCACTTTGTCAAAGTCAGCAGAATAGTCTATGAAACAAGTAAAAAGGAGACTATCTTTATGTGAAATGGCTTGTTGTGGCAGATACAATACGGCCGCAATATTATCAGTGTTGCTGCACCCCGGTCTGGAACCATTTTGGAAACAAAGGAATGTGACTCGCTTCAGTCCAGGCTTCAATTTCCGTAAGCATCAGTCTGGTATATGCTTTTCTTTCAGCACCCAGGAGAATTATTAACTAGTAGTATGATGGATGCATGAGGTCACCTTAACCTTAAATAGAGGGCAGAGTATTGAGCTATGACAAGAATCAGGAACAGAGGCTTATAGGTATGATCCTATATAAAGTGGAGTTAGCCAGTCTGCCCAATAGTCTGGGTCAGACTAAAATAGGGAGCCTGGCATTCCATTGGGTCCTGGGGATCTCCGGAGTGAGACTGATTCAGCACAAAGTTTGTACTTTGGCTGTTAATGTACTGATGCCAATCTTGCTCAATTTTTTGGGGAGCTTGGTCCCCATTCTTTCTGTTCAGCTGAAGATAATACTGAAGTGGTTTCAAATGTATCACTATCCAAATACAGTGAGGCGGCATGGTGTTCCCAATCAGGAGAGTTTTCTACATTTTCTATTCTGGGATTATGACTGGTGTCCAAGTTGTTTATAAAGTTCCAGAAATGCTTGTGATCCTTGGGTTTGAAAATAATTTGCCATTGATGTTCAGAGAACTTCTTTTTCTCTTCCCAAAATGTCTTTCTATAGTCTCTGGTCAGCTTATCTAATTTAGCAACAATAAGAGGGTCTTTGCCCTTTTTGATGATGGAACATTTCATTTTCCTGACCTAGGAGATCTTAGTGCTGTAGTGTACCATCTATTTCTCGGAATTGGTGCCATGGTGGTGATGCTAGATATTTTGACACTTTGAGAAAGGTTTCTTGAAGGAGTTTAACTACTCTTGGCCATATTAATAGAGCATTAGGTAAAGTCAAGGTATCTAACATGGTACATAATTTCGAACTTTTTTTATTTATTTTGCCAGTATTTGAGATTATCTAAAGTGGGAGCGTTGCATGTTATTCTCCTCGGATGTGTCAGATTATCAATAGTACCTATTAATGAGACATGTTCAACACAAGAAGTTTAGAGAGTAAGTGTTATGGCAGCAGGAAAGTGATCATTAGCTTCCCTAGTCGGGCTTTTCTTATTGGCAGAGTCCTTATTGGTTCCTGATATGCTGCTCGTTGCAAAATGTATCAGCTATCACCTATTAGGATTAAAGTAAAGTCCCCTTTTATAATCAAGTTGGGCCCTGGAAGAGAGAGATGTAATTCTTCCAGGTCTTCGATAAATTCCTTCACAATCACTTTATAGATTTGTTGTGAATATTTATGTAACTATTAATGAGGAGAACTCTCTGAGGTAGCTCTCTAGTGCTTAAGTTATCAAGGGCAATTGTGTGAATACAATTACTAACAGTTTATATTGGAGTTGCTCTGATTTTCAAGGTAGTGGTCACATAGATGGGAAAGCCACCCAATGGTCTGCCAGATGCGCCACTTAAAATGGGCTTAGAAAATTCCTGATAATGGTTTAAGTGAACAAGCTATTTACTCCACGTTTCTTGGATACAAATTACACCCACTTAGTCAAAAACTGTGTGGATAATTTAATATTCTATGTGGACCAGCTATATTCCAGGATAGAAAGATTACTTCCTGTAAGGATGATGTGGATCTCTTGGATCTCTTCAATGAAAATGTGCTCTGGATTTGACAGGAGCGGCCTGTATCTTTCCCTAAAGTAATCTACATAGCCCTATTAATGATCTAAGAGGAGTTTGTGGACCCTAAGCAAACTTTCAATGTTGAACGTTGAGAAGCAATTGAGGAGCTTTGATGCATTCTACAGGAGAGAATTTCAGGGTATTTTTCTTTTTCATTTCTAATAATGTTAATGTCCCAGGTCTCAAAACTGGCTTTGGCTTTATATATCTTTTCAGTAATTACAGATGATCTTCATAGAACTTGTGTAACTTCAGAATGAGAACATGAAGGATGAGAAAGAAAACAAATACTAATGATATAATGGATGGTTTGTATAGGTAAGGCTGGTATATGTGCTAGTAGGGAAAGTATATTGCTTCTTTTTAAAATATTGTTACTGCCTCTCATTTTGTACTCCCGAAGGAGGATTAAAGATATGTGAGAAGGCCACCAGTATCTACATTGTGGTTGTAATCAAACATTTGTTGTGGTTGTCTACTTTTTACTTGTGAGGAAATTGTGTTTGATCTGTGAGTGAAACTTTGAAATACAATGTTAGTGAGTAGCGCTGCTCAGAGGTACGAACACCAGTACGATCGCAGCGGCACAATAACAAACACTTGAGGGCAGGCACCAGCATACCACACTGCCTTTATAACATTCAACTTCCTTGCTCAAGTCTTTTCTAGGGACCCTTCATTAGCTGAACAGTCTATTGTATTTCTATATTACATAAATGTGATGTTGTGTCTGTCATTTCCTAACCACACCTCTTTATTATTATGCACCAAAGTAGGTGTTTAGTAGATTTATCTTATTTGATGTATTGTGTGTATTTGAATAATGATTGGTTTATGTGAATGTATCTTTGTTTATCCAACCCTATTATGCCATGTCAGACAATACTGAGTATGTGTTTTTTTCTGTCTAAAACTCTATAAAAGATTATGGGCCTGATTACAACTTTGGAGGAGGTGTTAATCCGTCCCAAATGTGACGGATATACCACCAGCTGTATTACGAGTTCCATAGGTTATAATGGATTCGTAATACGGCTGGTGGTATATCTGTCACATTTGGGACGGATTAACACCTTCCTCCAAAGTTGTAATCAGGCCCTATGTTTTTGGGATATGTTCCAGTCTTTTTGATGCGCTCTTTGGAGGCAAACTTTATGTTCATGCTCTTGCCTAGCTAAACTTTGATTCTGGCTGAAACATGCTTTAAAGGTGACCCTATGTTAATTATCTTGCATTATTTGATGTTGACTTACGATTGCTGATTCCCAAAGAATTAACTAACAATTTTTTGCCCTCTGTAATCATGTTAATTTTGAATAAACCCTATGGTTTTGGCTTCAATTCTTGTCTTGTGCAGGTTTTATTTGTTGGCACTGGACTTAATCTTTTGATGACTCAGGCAGTCTCATTACTACATCTCACCCTCTTAATTATTTAGTGTTTTAGAGACACCTGGATGAAATTACAATGGGTTCGGTCCTCGATAAGCCAAAGATTCCCACTAATAGAGGAAAGGCAGAGCCTTCAGTTGTTACACCCGCTCATGAAATGCTATTGGACCAAGGCATGCATACATGTTTGTGGCTTAAAGAATGGCATTTAATTACTGGAAATAATATCACCATCACACCACGAGGGAGGGGCCCTTTCTCAAAGTAAGCAATAACTTTCAATAAGGCTAACAAGGAAATAGGGGTTACCACAATACCTACTACTGAGAGGGTGAAAATAACCCCTTCACTTAGATCTTTCTTCAAGATACAAAATATTCAAGAGCATATTAGGCCCCCTAACCAGCAGGACATGTCAACCTCCACTCCAAATATGGAGTCTACTTCAGCAGGGGTATTTTCAACACCACTGGATCTATTACAGAGTTCTGTTAGCCAGGAAGTAAGACCCCGGGTAACTGGGAGGGGGTTCCTGTGTTACCACATGAGGCAGGTAATGTGCAGAGCACCATAACCCACACCAACATCATACTACAGTCATTATTAGAAGAGATGAGGGATAAGTTTGCAACATCAGAATCTAACCAAGCTAAAATCCAGGGGGTCTGTGATAGCCTTGAAGCAAACATTACTAGCCTGATGGAGAGATTAGGGGCTCTGGAATCCTCCCTTGAATCATAGCAGGCAGAGGTGAAATATAATAGGCACAAAGTTCAAGCTTTAAAGCGAAGTGAGAAAGACTTGAGAGACAAACTAGAATCCCTGGAAAATAACTGTAGGTGGAATAACCTTAGATTCTTGAATATCCCAGGAGTAGAAGGTGATAATATCAAAGACTTTGTCATAACTTTAATTAAAGAACATATCCCTACGGTAGCCCCCATCAGCCTTGATCTGGAAATACAGAGAGTCCATCGGGATCCCTTCAGGAGGAATCCTAATAGAGATAAACCTAGGAAGGTTCTGGTCAATTTTGCTTCATATCGAGTAAAAGAGCAGATCCTCACGAAGCTCTTAAAGTGAGGAGCTTTAAGCACAAGGCCTGGACTTTTTTAATAAGATCAGACATTTCCAGGGCAACTCAAGATAGACAATGGGAGGTGGGGAAGTACATGCAGGAGCTTAAGTCTTTAGGTGCTACCCCGCAACTGAAATTTCCCAATACCCTGAGAGTAATGTGGAGTAATAAAGCACATAATATTAGGGATCCCCAAGAAGTTGTGGCCTTAATTGAGCAGATACAACGGGAGAACTAGCTGGCTTCAGAGAGTCAGGGCTCAAGGGCAGGATGGACTACCCAGTCTGGTTAAAAGGAGGGTTCCCCAGGGAGGGTTAGGGGAAGGGTAGCTTGGGGTAGAGGAGCAGGAAGTAGAATGAATTGGTTTTCTTGGTTAAGTTTTCACAAGGTGGGGAGCATGTGGGAAAAAATGAAAAAAGAATCCTCATGTTTAAGCACAATTTTTCTGTTGAACAGGAAGCAAACACTAGAAACAGGAATAGGATGAAGGGCATGGGGTCGATTCTAAGCCTAAAATTCTCACCTGGAATGTAAATGGACTTAGGGTAGGTAGCAGGAGAAGGAGAATTTTAGAGTTTTTAAGACTTTCAGACAATCGGGTTATTTTCCTGCAAGAGACACATTTAAGACACGAGGAGTGGGCAAACATACTCAAGGGGCAAAGATGGATTATCCAGTTTGCCTGTACAAACCAAACCTGTAATGTGAAAGGAGTGGCAATTATTGTAAAGAACATGGTTCAAGGTTACTTGACTGATTAAAGGCAGATCACAGGGGTAGGTGGTTAATTGCGAACATTAGACTAGAAGGGGTTGAGTACACTCTGGTCCCTTATTATGGTCCTAACATGGATGACCTAGGCCCACTTACAGAACTTTATAATCAGTTGTAAGAGACTAGGATAATAGTTGAGGGAGACTTTAATGTTCTGCTAAATCCTACCCTAGATAGGTCCACCTCCAGACCGACATTTAGCACAATCAAGATGAGAAATTGTATACACAATATAATGAAGAACCTGGGGCTGATAGACCCCTGGCGAACTAGAGTGGGACAGACTAAGGAGTTCACTTTTTCAAAATAAAAAATATGGACATACTTCTAGGATGAACTTCTTTTTGATAGATGCAAAGCTTCGAAATAGGCTACTAGGGGCCACCCACCAGCCAAGTCACCTTTCGGATCACTCAGCAGTATAAGTCGAGCTTTCATTGACTGGCTCTCATGCGCGTACCAGATGGACACTTGACAGGTCACTTTTGGGCGAGGAAGAGATTATAAGACTGTTAAAAAGAGACACAAAGGACTTCTTTGAGCTTAATGAATGTTCGGCTTCGATAAGTATGGTTTGGGAAACATATAAGGCCTTTATCCGTGGGAAGATGATCAGCTATACAGCTTTTAGAGCAAAAAGGACCAAAACCACAGTGGAGACCCTGAAGGGTAAGCTCTGTAAATTACAGGGTCGTATTGATATGTCTAAGGATCCGATAGTACAAGTGGATCTACAGAATCATATTCAGGAAGTTAAAAACTCACTTGAGGTATTTCTGGAGTCAATAATAAGGAGCAAATGGGAAGCCAGTAAACTAGCTCATTTTAAGTATGGTGAGGGTTGTGGGAGGCTACTAGCTTGGAAATCCAAGTCTGACAACACCAGAAATATTATTTTTAAAAATAATGATCAACGAGTCTGGTAGTACTTATCTAGAAGATTTAGACATTGAAGGGGCCTTTGTTAACTTTTTTAAGAGGTCTACAGAGAAGACATATCTGCCTCGGAGGAGGAAATTGAAAACTGGTTGAGGGAAGATTTTCTTCCCAGGCTAGAACCAGACAAGAATCAGATCCTCAATCAACGAATCCAAACAGTGGAAGTAGATAACATTATTGCTGGATTAAAAAATGGGAAGGCACCGGTTCCAGATGGTATACCACCCGAAATATATAAAGTCCTGAAAAAAGAACTTACTCCAGTTTCAACTCAGTTGATGAACTCGGTGTTCATAGAGACTTCCTCGGTCCCGGCTTCATGGAACAAAGCTACTATAATGCTAATATTAAAACCACAGAAAGATGCTAGAAGATGTGAGTCGTATAGACCTATCTCATTGCTTAACAATGATTACAAAATCTTCGCACAAGTGCTCACCAGGAGGTTGGATAAAGTGGTTGGTGGCCTGGTAAATAGCAATCAGAAAGGTTTTATGAGAGATAGGTACTTAGGAGATTTGACACATGACCTGGTGTCTGCAAAAGGCCAGCTCACTCTCCTCTCGCCATAATGACAATTGATGCTACAAAGGCGTTCGAAAGAGTGAGCTGGCCTTTTTTGCAGGCAGTAATGAAGCAAAATAATCTAGAAGACAATTTCCTTCAGGCTATTAAAGCAATTTACAAAACACTCATGGCCAGGATTCTTGTTAATGGTAATCTTTCGCCACACTTTCAAATTGAACGAAGAACACGACAGGGATGTCCACTCTCTCCACTCCTCTTTAGCTTATATACCGAACCGTTGGCTAGGAGAATTAGACAAGATCAGAGAATAGTAGCCTTTCAGTATCAAAGTTGGATTAAGAAGGAAGCCCTGTATGCAGATGATCTTCTGATTTATACACAGGACTTTCAAAGGTCTTTCCCAGCAGCTCTAGAAATCATAACAGGCTTTGGGAAAATCTCTGGCTATTTAGTCAGTACTGACAAGTCAGGTTAGATGACCTGGTATTGCCCACAGGACAATCCTTTATAGAAAGATGAAATTCGATATCTAGGGGTTAACGGTGGTCAAGAATTTGGTAGAGATGGCTCAGGCGAACTTTTCAAATCTTTTGAGGAAAACAAAGAGACTTTAACAACTCACCATTTTAGGTAAAAAAAACAATAAAAATGGTGGTTCTGCCTAAATTTACCTTTATCTGTAATGCTTTGCCCCTATTCTTTAAAGTTGATTGGCTACGGAAACTGCAGGGGGAGATAATCAGTTTTATTTGGTCACATAAAAATCCAAGAATTGCTTGGAAAAAACTGAGGAAAAAGAAGCTAGATTGGATTATTGCACTCCCAGACTTTCAGTTATATTGTTGGGCTTTTCAAGTGAAAAACATCAGACTGCTGTTGTCTATGGAATATACATCCTCCCGATTCTGGGCTTTAATAGGAGGTTTCCGGGAGCAGGGTTCTTATTTTCTTGATAAATTTGGTCATCCATGTTACTACAAAAAAGTAACCCTGCCTGTAGGATATGGTTTCTAGTGAGAAGAAAATTAGGAATTCCGTACTACAGCTAGATGGCTCCAATTTGGGATTCGCCCGGCACACCAATATGTTTGCAGGATGCACTGGCAACCCCATTAATAGAGGTGGGAATCTCACGATGGGGATAAGTGGTCATGGGGGGTTCTGCAATCTCATGGGATTCCCTATCAGACGTGACAAATGGCACGCTAGCTAGGTTTAAATATCTACAAATCAAAAGTTCGCTACAAGGAGAACCTGAGGTAGGGCTCGTCACGGACTGGGAAAATGCAATAATAGACACTCAGAAATTAAAGAAAAAAGTTTCAAAATGGGTTGGTCACTAATACAAGCAGAAGACGCTTCTCTTCCACTACCGGAAGATGTTTGGAAATCGGATCTGCCGGCCCTTGACCTCTCTCATCATTGGCAAGTATCAATGCGCACACTTTGGTCTGTTTTGAAATCTGCACCCCTAGGGAGTAATCATCTGTTTACACTATATAGGGCCTAATGCGCACACTTTGGTCTGTTGTGAAATCTGCACCCCTAAGGAGGAATCATCTGTTTGCTGTATATAGGGCCTACTGAACTCCCAGAAAGTTAGCTAAAATTGGACTCCATAGGAAGAGTAACTGTGCTTAAGTGCGCCTTTGAAGATGCGGATGACATAAATTTTTGGTGGCGGTGTCAAGAAATTCAAACTTCCTGGTACAAAGTCAGTAAGAAGATTTCAAACATTACGAACAGGTGAATAGAGGTAAGCCTATCAGTGATCGTATTTGGACTGCAAGAGGGGTCTGGGAGGAGCTCACTTGACAAGCCGGAGAAGCTTCAGGCACATCTTATCTTTTACCTGGTGATTATAGCCCTCAGGGAAATATGTATCAATTGGATATCTAAATTTCCCCCACCATACAGACTGGATATTGTCGGCAAAGAGAATTTCTGACCTAGATTGCAGTAATGATTCAGACAAATGTCGGGGAATGTGCCGGGGAATGTGGGAACTCTTTCTAGTCTACTTCTACTGTAGTACTATTTGGCCTCAGAAGCATCCCAAATAAAGGCACAGGATTAACACCACATGAGATGTTACTGGGGAGAGTCATGAGGATTTCTGGTATTCCTTCAGCTGCTCTTGTGAATATTACAGATGAACAATGAACCATGCCATGTCCTAAAGCCCGGAGACTGGGTTGATGGGAAAAAGCAAATTTAAAACACCTGCTAGGGCCTTGGTGGCCCTGGTGAAGTAAGGACTGCAGATGGAGAAGCAGTGATACAAGCTGCTGATTAACAGAGTCCAGTTTGAGTTTGCTACGTGGATCTATAGGTGGAAGAACAGAGAGTTCGAGAAAGAGAAGAAGAAGAAAATCCAACTTTTAAAATTGAATGCTGAACTGATCCTCACATTCAAATCTCTGTCCACACTTAAACTTCTCAACAAGAAGCAATCCAAACCATGAGAGTAAATCAAATGTTTCCAGTTGCAGGTCTTGCAAATCAAGAAGTAAAAGAACATGAAAATATGGCTGGTGAAGCAAATTAAACTGAAGCTTAAAGCTTGATACAGGCTTAATTGTCTAAAGTTGTCTGAGAAAGAAAGAGCATTGCAAGGTTCACCAGCCTAAAGAGAAATGAAGAAAAAGAAATACCAGCTGATGCAGGGACAGATCTAAATGACAAAGTGTCAGAAACATCTGAAGTCAGAAGATCAATAAAGTGCCAAACAAGTACATAGCTCTGGAATGGGCATACCTTACAAGATTGAACCAGAAGAAAGAGACATTGATTTATCAATTTCTTTTTGAAGCACTTCCCTAAATTGACACATGAACAAGAATGAAGATGATTAACATTAAATAATCTCGTGGTGAAATAATGGAACAACGTTTTTAAATGTTTACAAGCATAAATGCATAACTCTCTTAGATAGGATTGTTTGCCTGCATAATAAGAGTATGTCCTTGTTCCTAGAAGACTATTTTTGTTCCTACTAAGATATCCAGCTGAAAATAGATTTGTGATGCATAGGCCTTTATGAACAATTAAACTGAACTTTATTTCTTGCCTGCAAACGTCTTGTGAACATATGAATGGAATTGCGCACTACAATGAACTGTTTCCCATGCCAGTATAACAGCTGCTGAGTTATATGCCCACCTCCATTTTATTTTCTGCTCACATCAACAATTCTGAAGGGCTAGTTAACTAACGCCTGCAAGATTTCCCCATATTTGTTGCATACACCATCTACATTTTTTGTAGAATTTTGTAATTTATTTTAGACTGAGACTTTATTAAGAAGCTGTTTTTATAGAAAGAAGGCAGCTTCATGTATTCATAATTCGTGCCCCAAGGTAAATACAAGTTGTGTCCCATCCATGCACAGTTTTCTCATCAATACTTTTATTGCACATGTAGCAGTGATATTATCAATGATGTCATACAGTAGAAGATGTCATGACTGATGTAATATGTGGGATAATTAGCTGTGCATGTCGAGGGCCCATATCATAGCTACTTCAGGGCACAAGTTGTAATTTCTCGAGATAAGTATAACTATAACTACTGAATTTCTATGGTTTTGTGTGTGTAAAATCTGAACCTAACTATAATGTCCCTGTAACGTTTGTTTTTTTTAGTACATTTCCAAGGGTTTTTTAAATTCTATTTCCTAACTATAACGTTCCTGCAACCTTTGTTTTTTTCCAGTGAGTTTCAAGGTTTTTTTTTTTTAATGTAAAGTAATATTAAATTACCAAACATTAATCCAACAGCGGCCGTGCGTGGCAGGGGGTTGTCCGCAGGGTCTGACCACAGGCCAGGCCCGGCAGTCAACCCCCTGCATGCAGCAAACCCCACACTGTGGGTCTGTGAGTGGGTGTACTGGTATGTGACTGGGTGGGTGTGATTGTTTGTGTGGGTGTGTATGTGAGTGCGCAAGTGTTTGAGTGGGTGTGTGAGACGGCGAGTGGCTTGTGGATCTGTGAGTGGGTGTGAGAGTGGTTTCGTGGGTCCGTGAGTCGATGTGTGAGCGGTTGTAGGGATGTGTGAGTGGGTGTGTAAGTGGTTGTATGGGTGTGTAAGTGGTTGTATGGGTGTATACGTGGATGTGTGAGTGGCTGTCGGAGTATGAATGGCTGTGTGGGTCTGTGAGTGGGTGCGCCAACCCCCGCATACAGCCTATCCCACACTGTGGGCCTGTTTGTGGGTGGGTGAGTGGCTGTATGTGTGTGTGACTGGCTGTGTGCGGTTGTGTATGTGGATGTCTGAGTGGATGTGTGAGTGCATGAGTGGCTGTGTGGGTCTGTGAGTGACTGTGTGAGTGGTTTTGTGGATCTGTGACTGTGTGTGTGGCTGTATGGATGTGAGTGGGTGTGTGAGTGGTTGTGTGAGTGTATAAGTGGGAGTGTGAATGGGTGTGTGACTGGGTGTGGTAGTGGTTTTGTGGATCTGTGCCTGGGTCTGTGCCTGGGTGTGTGAGTGGGTGTGAAAGTGGGTGTATGAATGGCTGGGTATGTCTGACTGGGTGTGTGAGTAGTTTTGTGGGTTTGTGAGTGCGTGTAAGTGGCTGTATGGGTGGGTGAGTAGGTGTATAAGTGGGTGGGTGAGAGTGTGAGTGGCTACATGGGTCTGTGACTTGGTGTGGTAGTGGTTCTGTATGTCTGTGTGTGGGTGTGTGTGTTAGTATGTGAGTGGGTGTTTTTATTTTAATTGGGCTCTAGATCGACAGGTCTGTCACCGATTCACATGGGGGCCATGCTAAATATCACGGAGAATCTGCAGATCCTCACACACCCCCAAAAACATTTTTGGGCAATTTCTTGCCTGTGAGGGATCCCTCACAGACCCCTCCATCAGTCCCATGGGGTCAGGTTACCTATACCCTGACCCCTCTTATCATTTAACTTTTATTCCATACCCCCACCCCCAATTTAGTAACTGGGTATGTTATTTAGCATTAGTTTCCCTCTAAAATCCCTCATGCAAGTAAGTTGACCTAAATGAATGAAGTGCATTACACAATAGTGAAATGTGGATTGGTTGAGTGCTTATGGATGTGTTTGGTATATCGATTCCTCATACTGATTAGGCATTGAATGATGTGAATATTAGAATGTTGTCTACTTTAATGAAGCTTTTGTCTACTAATGCTACAGGAGCCTTAACTAAAATTAACGGAGGCATGATTGCAATTTGAGCCATGGTGATCCAAAACTCCCTAGATTTAGATTTGCTTCTGGCTAAAGAAGGTGCAGTGTGCAATGTAATTTAAAATTTGCAGTGTTGTTCTTTTATCCCAGATTATAGCAGGGCCTTTAATAAATATATTGATAATATAACTATTACTGCGAAAGAGGTCCATTCTTTGGGAGAAACTGGTATATGAGCAATTATGGGTTCATGGTTTAGTAAAATTGGTGAGGAATTCGGTAAGGTGGGGGAATAGTTTAGATTGATTGGTGGTGGTTTACTTAAGAAAATTCTAACCCTGTTAACAATTATAATATTAAGCATATTGGGCCTAGTACTAATATTACAATTTTTGGAAGTTATTTGTTTTAAGGGAGGCTTAAAATTTTGCTGTGACAAAAAGATGACCAGACAAATAAGGAGGCTAAACTTGATAAAAATCTTGAAGGAGAAGTCATCCTTGAAAGCATAATTGATGAATGAAGCACGGGCGTCCCCTCCACGTGGGTGGAGGAGCGTCACCCTGCCAAATAAATGCCACCAGAACGGAAGAATGAAATGGTAATAAACATTGTAAATACGAGCCAGCAGCCACTGGAATGAAGTGCATTGTAGCATAGTATAGCGTAGTATGTAGTAATCATCAGTGGAGAGAATTGTAGAAGCGTTATTAGTCATTACAAAATAATGCTCAACTTAGATGGTTTTGTGCTAGCCTGACTACACCTTAGCCAGTGTGCGCTGAAAAAAATTCACAGAAAGGAAGTGTTCTTTTATTTTAAGTGAAGGAGCATTCTTCATGTGCATGTGTACCTTTGCATACTTTTTTCCATTTCAGAAAATCAACAAAATAGAAGCCTCATTTGTGGTGCTCTTAATACAATGATCTTAACTATATTATTGTATTATTGTGCCTTTCTCAAGAGGAAGCCATGCCCAAGATGTTCCTGTCTTTGCAACATTCAAGGTAATTTTCTCTAGCCTTTTCTAGGGACCATTCAGTAGCTGGACTATCTATTGTACTTCTATAGTATATAAATATCTATTCATCCCCTATGCTCACTTCTTTATCAATATGCAGCAAAGCAGTACTTACTAGATGTATCTTATTTGACATAGCTTGTGTATTTGAATAACAATTGGTTTGCATGAATGTATCTTTGTTAATCCAGCACTATTATACACCAAGACCATTCTGAATGTGTGGTTTCTCTACCTAAAACTCGATAAAAGATGATAGTTGTGGGATATATACAAGCCTTTTTGATGGCAGACTCTATGATGGTTCTCTTGCTTAACTATAATTTGGTTCTGGCTGATACTTTCTTTAGAAATTTACTGTATGTTAATTCTCTTAAATGATGTGATTTTGACTTATGATTGCTGATTCCCCATAATTTAATTAACAATGTTTCCCTTCTGTAATGAACTTATTTTTTTATACATACTTATGGTTTTGGCTTGAATTCTTGTTTTGCAGAGATTTTGTGTATTTGCATTGGACTTAGCCTTATGAAGACTCAGTCCGATCCTACGTCTCGACCCCCTTAATTATTTTAATTAGAACATTGACAATGACAATACAAGTGGTGTCTGACTACACTAAGCAAAAATGCCAAACTGACTTGTTACTGAGTTGAGCGCACAAAGTGCAGCACTTATTCAAACACCAACCTCACTAGGGGCCAGATGTAGGTGGGTGGCAAATTGCGAGTTGCAATTTGCGAGTCCGAGCGACTCGCAAATTGCAACTCGCAATTCACGATGCAGAAAGGTGTCTCAGACACCTTCTTTCTGCAACCTGCAATGAGGTCGCAAAGACCCACCTCATTAATATTAATGAGGTGGGTCGCAGTTTGCGACCCCATTGCGAGTATGGGCACTCACAGGGATGGTGGCCTGCTGGAGACGGCAGACCTCCATGCCCGTGACTGCTTTTTCAATAAAGCAGTTTTTTTTTTCCATCTGCAGCGCGTTTTCCTTAAAGGAAAACGAGCTGCACTTAGAAAAAAATACCGAAACCTTTTGTTTCGGTTTTTTTCAGAGCAGGCAGTGGTCCATAGGACCACTGCCTGCTCTGAAAAAATATTTTTGTGATCATTCACAAAGGGGAAGGGGTCCCCTGGGGACCCCTTCCCGTTTGCGAATGAGTTACCATCCACAATCAACTTACATCGCGTTGCGAGTCGCAAATAGGAAGGGAACACTCCTTCCTATTTGCGAGTCGGAAACGCATTTTGTGAGTCGGTTCCGACTCGCAAAAGGCATTTCTGCATAGCGTGAGGGCTTTTGCGCCTCTTTGCGAGGTGCAAAAGCCTTGCTACATCTGGCCCTAGGTGACGTTGTGCTCATTCTGCAATTACATGCACTCGCTGACGCTGCTTTTTTCAATTAGGCCACTTACAACTACCCAGGCCACCAAATAACAAAGTGAAACCAAAATCCCACAGGGCCACACTCTTACACTGAAAAAGTACATCAGAGAGCTTGCTGAACGACCTCCTTTCATGCTACAGTGTGCTTTTGTTTAAATATTGTACAGCCGGCTTTTTGTGGACACTTTTCTCTCAGTTCAGCGCCACGTTCACTGTGCACCATTACCAGATAAGCTCCCCGCCCCACAGCGCTGCTCACGATCACGACACTGTGCTGACGCCCCTTGTGACACTAGGCAGAAGAGGGTCAGGCATTCCAAATTCCAAAAGCTGCCGTAACAAACACCTTCCCAGTCCTCCTGAATCAGAACTTGTCAGCACTGCTGCGATGCTGTGCCTTTTGCAGTCACAATGCATCACTTAAACTAGACTGGCAACCAACCCCCCCTGCATGCAGCACTTAGCTAAGCAATCTAGTGTATCTTTCTTAATCAGCACTTCTCCTTAGAGCTCACTCCTGCGCCACACTTATCATACAGCTGCAGTTCTGTGCTCTTGCCAGGTCTAGCCCGCCTGGCGGGGTTCCTTTTTCAGCTTGGCAGCAGGGGTGGCTCCTCCATTTGGGTGAAGGAGCGTGCCTCCCCCTCCCGCCAGCAGCGGCAAAACCTTTAAAAGAAAAGGATAATAAACTTTGTTTATTATTGCTTACTTTTAAAGGGGCGGGCCACAGAGGTGACGTTCAGTGAGGGGGAGTGAACAGCAGTGTGCTCTCTCCAGCCCAGCAACACAGTTGCCGGGCTGGAGAGACCCTGCACAGGTTCTCAGTCTCAGTCTGCCTGGGAGTGCCCTGGCTGGGCGCTCCCAGCCAATCCTGATGCTGCTCTGAGCAGCGTCAGTATTGGCCGCAGAGCAGGCTGGGAGCCTGTGCCTGCAGCCCGGGGCGATGACGGACAGATGAGCGGCGCAGCGGCGGAGAAGTTAAGTGTTTTTTTTTTATGTAATAAACGTGTTTATTCCACCCCATTCCCCCCAGCGCGCCGCGCCGTACCGCCCCTTCCGCACCCGCAAACTAATCCAGCTTGGCCGTAACGTGGATCTCCACTTTGGTCTCCTGCAAATACCTTTAATTTTCACTTGTCGTCCTGTTACATTTTTGAAGATGCACGCTGGTGAGAAGACCCAAGAGAGAGGCAGGTAGGTACAGCAACAGATACTGTTTTAAACAACAGGTTACAAGTAAGGCAACTCTACCAGGAGCTAACGAGCTCAGCCCCCAGCTGTAAACAGAAACTCCAAGTGGCAGGGATAGCTCACACATTCCACTTGACTCACAGAATTCCACACCAGTCTAGAAAAGAAGACAAGATAGGATGGCACACAAGCCATGAAGGAACTACAGTAGGAGGTGAAGACAGATTCCAGCTCCATGAAGAGTTGCTACGATCCCAAGATAGACTCCTTTTCCAGTCTCCACTGCAAAAGGTAAACCTGCGCAATGCTCCTATGGGCTGAGCCAAAATGTGAAAGATACTATAAACAGGCAATGGCTGAAAGGGGCTAACAAACACACCATTGCCTAACCCTTGCTGTGATAATGACATAAGGCTGGCTAACAGCAAACTCATCCTAGCCATACCTAAAAATCTCACCGGAACCGTGTTTCATTTATTATGTGCTACTAACGTTCCTGTATCAAGGGCCTTTGGTGATAGGCTTTTTAGTAGAATAAAACCCTTCGGAAGACAAAAAACTGAAACAAAAAACATAACCACAGACCAAATTTTGAAAAGAATTTTAATAAAGTTTCTTTTAAAGTTAATCTGTTAAAAGAACGTGTTATCCCACTGTGAAACATGAAGTACAATGTTCACAGTAGCCCCTTTTAGGAAAACATACAAAACTGAAACGAGACCCTCAGCTTTAAAAACATATACATTTCAATTTACAAAGAAAATCCGAAAATGTGGGGATTAGTTCATATTACAAAATAAACGTTTAACTTATAAACAGTTTCCTTATTGTGAATCTCGCACAAACACGGGAAAGTGCCACATATTGCTCCCTGGGGGCTAAACTAGAATGTATGTCTGAGTAACACAATAATGTACAAGAAATTAATCCTGAGTAGTAAACTTGTTCGGGTGAAAAAAACAACTTAAGAAGTTTTAAGAGCTTAAAAAAACATTGTCACAAAAGAACCATGTACAGACCTGAGTAATTAAAGTGCAGTTCAAAATTACCCTATAACAGCAGATCATACATGGACGAATAACAGTGAAGCTAAGTATTTACAACATGGCAAGGCATGTCCAAAAACAGAGTAGAGACATGGTTCACCAAACAGCAAGGAGTAGTGGAAATGACATATAATGCACCATTTGACTCCTGATGTTGGGCCCCCTGCCCACCTCTAGGCCCACTAACAACCTCTTGTTTGCTGAGGAGAATGCAGCAAAGTGATATTCTTCTGTATCTACCACTGCTTTCATGACCCTAATACTAGGAGTAACAGAGACTTAGCCAGGGGTAACTAATCGCACTTCAGGCGTAGCAGCAGCTACCCATGACTACTCTTAATTGACATCATACTCATGGTTCTTATATTTTCACCAATGTTGGAATATGTCATCTTCTCAATTCACCATCCAAGAGGGCACCAGAATACAGTGCATTACAAGGATAATATCAATGAATGCATAGCTGAATTAGAAAGAATGGAAAGAGGGAAAGTCAACAACAGGTGAAGATTTTGCTTGCGGAAGGCAGACTGGAATCGTGTGAGACTTAGCGTACATGTAAGATGTGGTCGGAGTGACCCATGTATCTCTCAAGTGGCACTCACGAATGAGCTCTCTGACTTTGTTAGAAGTGTTAAGAGCATGTCTAGGATCTCCATCTCACAAGGCTACAGACATTAAAACAACCACTTGTCAAACAAGACAGCAAAGAGCATGGTCCAGGCCTCTGAATATCTTTATTGGTCATGTTCGCCATCTTGAATTTAAGACACAAGATCATCTTCGGTCTAATACAGAATGGATTTTAATTGTTCGCAATCAAATGTCAACATTTTAGTATCACTTTAACGGTTTGAAAGCTTGTGGCTTTTCTCCATGATTTAGACAAAGTATTTGCAATAAAAGCATCATGGATTGCATCCTTTCTTTAGCAACCTGAGCCTTATCACTAAGGCTTAAAACAGGTGAGCAAAAGGCGGACGTTATCCTTAAAGTGCCTCTGTTCTGGCCAGAAATTAATTGATTTAAATGAAAAATAAGCACCACTCCTGTGCAGAGCATTACATTGAAGCCACAACATCACAGACGTTTGCATCGCAGGTATTACATCTTAACAATGGCAACAGGAGTCAACAACTACATCGAAATTAGAGTAACTTAAAATGTATGTTTTGCATGTGCCTATATATCATTGTGCAAAATTCTGAGATTGTGTACATATTGTAGTCCCGTGATTCATTGTAATACATTTATTGAGATACATGGACTGGGTCCCTGGCAGGGCAATAGTTCATATGTTCAAGTAGGAATAAGGCACTGGCTTGACTTGCACAAAAAGAGCCTCCAGGAGGACAGAGGCTTTTACATCTTTTTTGGGTACGTCTTCCATGGGAGTCACCTCTAGTCAATTCATAGCCACTTTGTCTTTGTTTAGGCCTTCCCAACTACAGCCACCAACCTCTGGCCTGCATGTGCACCTCCACTCTTCCACAAAGAGTCCGATCAACTTTCATGGAGAGAAGAGCCACAGGACGCACCCGCTCTGAATGTCACTGCTTTCCAGTGCTGCTCTCGACACATCATACAAGACAGCACTAAACACAAGGACACAATCACTGCCCCGTTGGTAGTAGAAAACAGCAGCATTGATTAACTTGAAATATTCTCACAGGTTAGAAAACTAGAATCCCAAAAGCAGTTTTAGTGATTACACTGCATAAAAAAGTTGTTCTTTCACAAACATAATGATAAGGAAGGGGATGTATGAGCAGCAAACTCCTGGGTACTTGGGAGGAACCAACTGGATCTTCTGAACAACCTACACCCTCCCTGCAAATGCTGTATGCTTTATATGTCATTTGGATAGTCTCGGTCCATCGAGGTTCAAGGTGATAATTTTGTAGTGAAGAGGGTGGATTAGCCATTTGGGTCCAGATGTAGCAAGCAGTTTTGCCTATTCTGTGTCTATGGGAAAATGTGTTCGTACATATGGCCCTTAGTTACGTAGTTATTCGCACTTTTGTTTTCAAGCAACAAGATATCCTGCACCTCATGCATTATCACACACTAACCGGAAGTCACGTGTCTTATCACCAGTTGCTTACATGATTTTTGTGAGCTGTTTGTTATTAAAAAGCACTGCAACGTTAACCTTCTGATGCAGCATCTTAATGTATATGAAAAACTCTCCACCAACCAGCCATACTATCAGACGCCAGACGAGTACCAGTAGTACATCTATACTTCTCACTTGCAAAGTAGGGTGGTTCCGGCCAAATCAGTAGTTAAGAGAACAAGGGCTTTTTACAGTTTACACCTTCAATACAGAAAGCAAGTTGGTCAATGGAGTGCAGTAGCATTGTAGTTTCAACTACTTCAAACATACCCAAGTAATGCTATAAAGGTAATCAAAAACTGTGCCATACACGTTATGGTTGGGCTCTTCATCCAAGTAGAAAAAAAAGCGTGTTCTAAGTACTTAAAACACGATTCACTAGAGAAGTAGCAACAGACATTGAATATGTGGGAGCTATTATAAAAAAGAATATTATTTTGGTGATAGAAAAACAATTGAATGACGAATACGGTAGGAAAAGAAAGCATTTCTATAAATCTACCTGGATTCCTAGTGGTCTTGGAAGGGAAGCCGCTTTCAGTGTCACTTTAGGTGAAGCCCGTTATCTACAAATGGGCACTTGATGTTAATGATGTTTGCCAACCCCTCAGCCCACAGTAGCAGCTTGCAGTGACAGGGTCACGTGACACTGTTCATGCCAATCATATTAAAAGGACACATTGTCTGAGTAATGATTAAAAACCTGAGTGTGCTTTGGTTTATCTGCAGAGCACTATACACCACCAACCTGACAGTAACTGATTAATACAACACACAAAACTTTCAGCCATTCTTTGTTCAGTCCCCTAAAGTGAGGATGACCACCATTTAAAACTTATGCCCGTATAGGATTTCCACCTCTGCTTGCTCTTCCTTACCCTTTTCACTCACACCCCCCTCACATAAGTATCCAACTGAAGGTTCAATGTCCCCTTTTTTTATCCCATTCATTTTATATTGAAAATCAGTATTGTGGCTACTGCCATCAACGTGGCCATTGCATTCAACATCTTCCATTTCCTTCTGACTACAGCACAGCTGGGAGTCGCAGTTGCTGGAGATGCAAGCAGAGTTGCACTTTGTGGAAATGTCTTTCAGATCTGTGAACTCTGGTTGGATAGTCACAGAGTGGATACCGGCATCGTGGAAAACCTTTCGCATTTGCTTAGTGGATGTTTGGTAGTCGGATGGGTCTTTGCACTTGACATGAAGCGAAGCAACATTCCTGCCACCTGCAAGTTCCCAGACATGCACCTCGTGAATGCTGCCAACTCCTGGCACAATTTTTATTTTTTCACCTAGGACAAAAGAGAATAGACTTAAACCCGTGGGGACAGTTTACAATTACTACTCTCAATAAGAAATCTTGCCAGCAAACAAAACCTTGATAACTAACCATGTAGGCAAAAATGTGTTTGAATTTCTACATTCATTAAAACATCTATGTATCAAACAGGCTATTTGCAAAATAATAAAGATCATATACTTAGGGGCCAAGCATTTCGAGAACCTTTGTAAAATTAAAAAACAGAAGAGGAACTGCTGCTACATAAAAACATAAGATATTAGATATTAAACTCTGTTTTGGGCATCATGTGTTGAAGCCTTTGATCCTTCATATAACCCACATCTTATAGTATGCAAATGACTCAAGAACAATAACCTTAATGTGGCATCAACTACTTTATTCTGTGTAGGAAATAATGGGGATGATATATCTATTATTTGTAGCACTGACAATATTTGTCAGAAAACTCAGTTAGAGAACACAATCGGTTTGATTTTGTTAAGAGAAAAGCTGAAATACACCTGTATACTTATTTTAGCTCAAATGGCAAAAGGCTTGGCTTCAGAAGATGATCTGATTCAAGAGCTGTGAACTAATCCTAGGGTTAGGATGTTTGATGATGCAGTGCTTTATATGTAAAAAAATAAGTGCCAGGGCCCGTGTCAGGAGGCCAATGCAGCCTACACCACCCGATGCCCCTGCCAGCGCTGATAATGACACCACCTAAACAACTACAAACCATCACACTCCAACAAGTGCAACAATTCAGGCCATTCCAGGCCCCTAAAAGCTACAAGAATAGATTGGGTGACAGGTAATAATAATTTTCAATGTAAATAGAATTAGTAACCAATGTGTTGTGCTTATCTCTAAGTTCGATAAACAACACCACCATGTGGCAGATTGTCATAAGTGCCAGTGCGGTGCTGAGCATCAGGAACCACCTGCTCAAATTAAGCCCTGTCATGATATTAATAATGCTCATATTACTATTCTTTTTAGCATGAGAATATAAACTGCTGTACTTTTACACCATTCGAGCTATGCTAATTTTACTCACTTATAATCCTGGAGTATTTGAAGTATTTTCCATGTATGGAAATGGCCTCCATTTAAAACCTTTGCAGGTTAACTATATTCATATCATATACACTGTCCTGAATCTCTAAGTGGATTGGGCCTACGGTTAATGTAACAGTTAAAGAAAAAGTATTTTGGTGTTTGGAATTATTTGTGTTGTGAAAAAAGAGAGGCATGAAGAAAATCCAAAAGATTCTTTAAAAAAACAGCATTTACATATTGTACTTCTGATGAAATAAGAAATATGACCAAAAATCTTACCAATCTCTTGTACATCTACCCCTTTTGGAACCATCTGTAGCAAAATTGTAGCTGTTTCTTTGATGAGCGGGAAAGCGGAGGCCAAAATGATGATGACCATGACCAACGTCAGGCTGGGGTCAATGTAGCACTGCCAGTTGCATTGGTCGGCGCTTGGCAGGGGTTTGATGTAAAAGATGGTGGCTGTGATCACCACTATGACCGATCCAAGCGCATCTCCCATGACGTGCAGAAGAACCCCTAAAAATAGCACAAGGAGGTTAGTTTTCACCTGTATCATCACCCTCCCTTGCGTTCACAGTGGACATGTCGGGAAGCAGATGCCCGAATCATGCCAAGCTTTGAAATTCGGAACGCAACGTTTCGCTATCATTATTATTCATGTAAGCGGTGTGAAGGTACCAATTTGATCAAGGTACAAAACCTAATCACAGTAAAGTCCTAATTATGTAATCCTATTGTTTTTTCTACAGGTAGCTCCAGTGTAACAAGTGGTATCTGGAATCCAATGGTATTCCACGAATGGAACAAAAATACAGATAATCAAACCGGTGTCAGATTGAACGCAGATGTCCAGTTGCTAACATTGACAGAGGGCTTTTGAATTAAATAGAGGATGGTCATAGAAGTGGATCTGTGCTGTACAGTAGAAATGTTTCATAGTTATTTGTTTATTAAATTGTTTGTATCTGGTGAGAATTGGGTGTTGGGGGATCTGACCCTCTGGCTGTGCCCAGAACGCCTCAGACATACTGTACCGAGAAGGACTAGAAATTGCTCCGCTGCTGACTTATATACACAAACAAAAGAATGGCAGTACTGAAGAAGCGGGAATACTTGTAGATAATGCAGCATCAATGTGTCAAAAGCTGATAGGAACATCTGTGTGCCTACACAAGCTTCGTGACCTTTGCATGATTGTGGTTTTAGTGACACAGTTGTAGGTGAGAAGATAGTTTGAATTAGACATCTGGGGAGTGAATAAAATGTTCAGAGCGTGTATGGGAGGTCAGTAGGTTCAGGGTTAGAATGTATTGTGTCAGACACACGATGTGAATAAAAGATTCAGTGCGTGTACGGAAGGTCATTAAGTTCTGAGTTAGAACGGCGTGTGCTAAACAATTTGGCTGTGAAAAGAATGTTCATTCTGTGTAACTGAGGCAAATAGTTCTGGGTTAGACTGTGGATTATGTTACACATGTGAGGGATGAATGAATGAAAGGTTCATGCATGTATCTGAAGCCAGTAACTCCTAGGTTATAATGTTGTATTATATGCAATAGGCAAGAATTGAAGCTTCACTAGAAGTGTGGGAGGTCAGTAGATTCTGGGATTGAATGTGATGTGTGTTAAAAGCTCGAGAGTGAATATAAGGTTCAGGGTCTGTATACGAGGTCAGGGTTAGAATATGATTTCTGTGAGGCACTTGGGGTGTGGAAAGAGGCTCTACTGCATGTACCTGAGGTCATTCAGTTGAATGTGTTGTGTGTTAGGTGCTAGGGGAAGTGAATGGATGGTTGCGTATGTGTTTGGGAGGTGAGGAAGTTTTGTGTTATGATGTGATGTGTGTTAAAAGCTTGGGGTGAAGAGAAGCTGCAGTGCATGTATGTGAGGTCAGTACATTCTATTTTTGAAGCTGGTGTGTCTTCGTTGCCTGGATGTGAATAGATGTTTCAGTATGTGCATGTAAGGTCAACAGGTTCTGGGTTAGATGCTTAGCGGGGGGGACAGAAAGTACAATGCGTATATGGGAGGTCAGAAAATTCTGGGTTAGAATGTGGTATGTTAGGTGGGTCAGTAGGTTCTAGGTTAGAATATGGTGTGTTAGAATGTTGGGGAGGTGAGTTAAACCTTCTTTCTGTTTATGCGAGATGAGTAAGTTCTGATTTATAATGTGATGTGTGTTAGAAGATTGGAGAGGTGAATGGAATGTTCAGTGTTTATACCAGAATCCAGCAAGATATAGGTTGGAAAGGTGTGTGTGTCAGATTTTGTGGGGAGGTGAATGGAAGGTTTAGTGTTTCTATGTCAGGTAAGTAAGCTTGGGGTTAGACAGTGGAGTGTTAAAAGCTTAGCACTGAATTGAATGAAGGTTCAGTTGATGTAGCTAAGGCAAGTAAGTTCTATGTTAGAATGTGGTGTGTGTTAGATACTTGGGGAGGTGGATGGAAAGTTCAGAGCAGGCATCCAAGGGCAGTTATTGCTAGGTCAGATTGTGTTGTCGGTTAGAAGCTCGGGTGTGAATAGAAGGTTCAGTGTGTGTAAGTGAGGTCAGTAAGTTCTGCCTTAGAATCTGGTATATGTTAGATGGATGAATGGAAGATTCAGTCAATGTGTGAGAGGTCAGTAAGCTCTGGGTTTGAATGTGATGGGTGTTAGAAGCTTGGGGAGGTAAATGGAATCTTCACTCTGAGAATATGAAGTCAGTAGGTTGTGGGTTAGAACGTGATGTGTGTTAGACACTAGGGATGTGAATAAATGGTTCAATGTGTGTATGTGAGACCAGAAAGTTCGGGTTAGAACGTGCTGTGTGTTAGACATATGGCATGAATAAAAGGTTAAGTGTGTGAATGGGAGGCCAGTAATGCCCTGGCTTAGAGCATAGTGTGTTTTAGACACTCGGGGTGTGAACAAAAGAGTCAGTGTGTGTATGTTAGGTCAATGAGTTTTAGGTTAGAATGTGGTACATTAGACACTTGGGAAGGTGAATGGAACCTTACGTCCGTGTATGTGATTGGAATATGGCAGTGTTTGTTCGACGTTTGGCGTGTGAATAGAAGGTTCAATGTGTGTATGGAAGGTCAGTAAGTTCTAGGTTAGAATGTGGTGTGTGTTAGACTTGGGGTATGAATAAAAGGTCCAGTATGTGTATGGGAGGTCAGTATGTTCTAGGTTAGAAAGTGGTGGGTTAGACACCTGGGTATGAACAACATTTTCAGTGTGTGTATGGGAGGTCAGTTAATTCTAGGTTAGAATGTGATGTGTTAGACTCTTGGGAAAGTAAATAGGAGTTTCAGTCTGTATATTTGAGGTCTGTAAGTTCTCGGTTAGAATGTGTGGTGTGTTAGGCACTTGGGGTGTGAACAGAAGATTCAGTATGTGCATGGAGGGTCAGTAAATTCTGAATTAGAATGGACTGGGTATTATACATTTGGGGTGTGAATAAAAAGTCCAGTATGAGTATGGAAGGTCAGTAAGTTCTCGGTTACAATGCACTGTGTGTTAGACATTTGGGAGTGAACGGAAGTGGGGGGTGTGCGTGTGTTTGTGTGTGTGTATATAAGGTCAGTATATTCTGGGTCACCATGTGGTATGTGTTAGACACTTGAGGGTGAATGGAAGGTTTAGTCCATGTATGTCAGGTCAGTAACTTCTGGGTTGGAATCTAATGCATGTTAGACGCTTGGGGAGGTGAATGGAATCTTCAGTCCCTGTGTGTGAGCTCAGTAAGTTCTGGATTAGAGTGTGATACGAGTTAGCCACTTGGGCTGTGACTAAAAGGTTCAGTGTGTGTATCGGAGGTCAGTAAATTCAGGGTTAGAATGTGGTGTGCTTTAGAAAACTGTAGCAATTAGGAGAATGGGTGCCTTTGGTGAAGGTTGCCTTCTTTTGATTTAGTACCTGTTGGTCGCATTGTGCGAATGGTCATCTTTTACCACCACTTAAAACTATTTTCCTACTGCCTGATTATCACAGTAGGAATACGTTACAGCGTGGCATGAGCGATCTCTTGATACGGTCTGTACTCTTCCAGGACACTCATCTTCTCACGTATGACCAGTTACAAAAAGGAACATGGCATTCCCCCTGGCCAATTGCTGTTACATAGGCAGCTACTGGTGACGATTCGGTCTCTATGATGCATAGTAGATGAAGAACATCCTACCCACGCTGATACACACATCTTACACACAGGTGGGAGAGAGTGCCACCTAGTCACATGGTTCTACAAACCAACCAGAAAATACGTGGGGACTCCCCTAATTCCCTTTCTCGTGTCTGGTAGGAGGACCTGGCAAGACCCCTTTGTGATGCTGAATGGTCCAAAGCTCTGGAGTCCCCCCCAGGTTGTATCGAGAAGCGCACGGTTTAAAAAGATTCAGTATATAGTGTTACACAGGGCGTATCTCACACCATCTCGTTTGAACCACATGCCAGGCACCTGCGGCTGACCTTCAACACATGCTATGGTCCTGCCCTAGCATAGGTAGCTACTGGCATGCAATACACACCACACTGGTAATGGTTATGGAACTCGAAAGGATGAATTCCTAGGAGGCCACGGTCCTAGATTTCTTTCCTATTGGGGGGGGGGGGTGACTCATAAGGTGCAAGAACGATTTGCAAACCTTGCCCTTGTGCTAGCTAAACAACTCCTTACCATACACTGGAGGGCCCGAGAGCCCCCAACTCCTCCCCAATGGCACAAGGCACTCCTCCATTGGGGGAGGTAGAGAGTACTGCACTACTCCGAGAAGAAGCCCGAATCCTTTGAAAATGTCCTATAGCAACAGCCTGGATGCACCATGCGTACCCAATTCAAAGAGCTGACTACTGATATCCCTCCCCATTGCCTGCCTCCCTCCTAGCCCAGTGCCCCTGGTTGGTCCCAGCAATGGCCTAATGCCTCGCCCCTCTCCTTCTGTCCCCCCACCCCAGCCACGCTGCTAGGAGGGAGGGCCCGAGAGCTTTTATAGCCAACACCTCCAGCCCCTTGTGCCCCTAGCCTATATCCCCTTCTTCCCTGCTCAATGCTCGCCTGATACCTCGCTCGCGTCCCTTCCCTTAGTTACTTCTTACATTTCACATTCAACCCCAACTTCCCTGTTGATCCTGTTAACGAGAGAAGTTTCTTTTCTCACTTCCCTGTCATCTGCATTTGTTCCTCCTGAGTGCCTGAAATGCTTACGTTTCAATCCTTCATTAACTGACTCCATGTGAATGTACAATTTGGAACTCCTCACCTGTTACACAATGTAGGTACACGCTGTAGACTATGTGCGTTGGCTGTTTTATATATATATATATATATATATATATAAAACAAGGTATGATGTAATCTGTTCCCCATACAAAAGTTACAAAAAACAACTCAATAAAATGTATTCTGAAAAACAAAATCACATGGGAATACAATGGAGATTAATAACTCTAGGTACGTAGAGAAGATGTTTTAAATGTGTAAGTATCACACATCCGACTTCCACGAAACCCAATAAAAAGATAACTAGCCAGCTTTTAATTTTAAAAACGTGTCAATTGTTATCATACCTCTGATGTTCAAGGCGGCTGCCTTGCTGACCTCTTTTTTGCTTTCTTCATCATCAGATCCATCTTCGATGTTCAGTGTGTCACCTGTAGCCAAAGAAGAAATCTGGTGTTGTGTATAAGTTCTACAAACAAAAAAATACCATTTTTCTCAAAGTGTTCTTTAGAAAAAAGGTTTTCTTCAAGTGGTGAAACTGAGTTCTACGAAACTGAAGGAGCATAAACAGTAGAAAGTTAGGAAACTGCATTTGCAAAACCCAAAAATGTGGGAAAGAGAGTTAGGTGAATAAAGGGACAGACCCAAGATAAAAGAGCACAGTCAATCATACAAGAAGGCAAAACATGCTTGAGGATTCATAAATGGAATTGCGGGGTATACAGTTGATCTACTACTCATCCAGCGGTTTTGTCTCTGTATTACGGCAGTTTTCATCAGATATAAACTTTAAACAACAAAAATGTAAAACAAAAAAAAAGTGCGACACCATATAACAAGGGAGAACGGGAGGTCTCCGAAGAAGTACAAAAAAAATGTAATTAAGAGAACAAATATTTTAAAAACTATTACTGAGAAAAATAAATAATGAATGTAAAAATGTAAGAGACAGGGGAACAAAAGGAGCAGGTGAATCAACTTTGTCTTTGGAAGAAAGAGGCATGGTATACCTTGCTACCTCTTACACTGGAGAAGTGACCTCTGCTAAATTCTTCAATTTCCTGGTCAGAAACGATCAAGTGCTATGGTTTATTTATAATGCTCTGGATATATGCCTCCCCACCCTAGTATTTTCACCCGACTTCTTACGACAGCCTCACCATCAAACCAGAAAAAAAGCATCTCCAAACCACCATCTGTCTTGCTTCCTCCCTCGCGGTTATTTCATCTTTGAACAATCACATCCAGCACATAGCTCGGAAATTGCAAACCACATCAGTGATTTACTTTCTGTAATATAAAAATCACTGCGTTCCTCCTCCTACATCTCCAACGTACTGGTCCCAAAGCTCTTCTCTGGATTATGGTCCAACAGACGAAGGTGTCGCCATCAGGCAGCATTAAAATACTTACAACTGTGTCCCTTCGACATCCCACATCTGCTCTACACTTATGGCCTCCAGTAATCTCTCACTACACCTGTGTAAAGGCACATGCGTAAAGTCAACAAACAGCCATCACTTCTCAGAGTTTGCCACCTACAACAGTTAAAATCCTTAATACAGCTTATCCGTTAGTTCTTCTGCAATAATGTTGATTCCAACCCAAACTAAGGAAGCACAAGAGACTTGATCTGAATACTCATTCTCAAAACCCTTGTTCAGGGTTCTAGACTAAAGTGATCATGAAACAATACAATTCAGAATTCTCCGAGCTGTGCCCCCAGTGACGTCCTAAACAAAGTCCATGAAATTCCTAACAGGCTCCGTGAAATTGATGTTAGTGTCTCAGTGACTCTCTAAGTGCTCTCCAGAAGGAGATGGATGCTCTAATCCATCCTGATCTGTGACCCAAAATCTTCAGAAACAGAAGTCATTAATGGACTCCGCTGCACCCTCACAGGTAAAACAACTAGTCCTAACAAATAGAGTCACAAAGCTAAGCCAAAAAGAATTCACTTAAATCAGTCCCCAATTACTTGCGCAAACCACTGTCACAAATCGATCTTTCACCAAAATGCCTTCCGAACCCTGAGCTATGCTATGTTAATATAGAGGGGGCGAGCCCAAGGAGACATCTCCTGTGCCTCTTGGATCTAGCCAGGACACGTGACACTGTAATAACTCTATCCTGCTGCACAGACGCCTGCAGGAGGCTTGCAGAGGTGGAATAACCTGTTCCAGACTCCCTGTTGAATCGCATGGCACAGCTTTAGATGCAATTGCCAATTTATACATGGCCCGCATGGCCAGGGATGGACTGCAAACAAAACTTGAACCTGGTGAAAATGTTCAAACCAGCTCCACGCTCAGGAGTCCACAATTAGAAGAGGGTATTGGGACTTTAATGATTGGGTTATCCAGCTCTGGAAACGCCCTAGCCGGCAGTCTACTGGAAAAATGCCAGGGCGGTAGAATTGCCATTCCGGCCATGTGCATCGCTCTTCGTCCTTCCGCGCCCCCCATTCAGGAGACCACAAACATTTGAGAAACATGCTTCAGTCACATACTTCAGAAACAGAATATGTATGCCAACAGCAAACAGACACTGCACTGTATGCTGCTTGGCAAACAGCTTGCACCCACAAGCACGTGACTTGCACTGTTACAGATGCACGACAATGCTGAACTCGAAAATCAATTCACTGTCAAACATATGATTATGCAACACCAAACACTGCCTGCCAGCACTAAGTTTAAACAAACAGGCTTGCAAGAGTCTGGCGTTTATTCAGGACAAAAACTTCCTTTGGCTGTCCCAATGTACTTTTGCGGGATTCACTGTCCACCCGCTGGGCTGTTCCACTCATCGAGTGGATATAACTACTTACAAGATCAGATAGGATCTTCTATTAGTTCGGTGTATGTGCAGGCCTGGCAGAGATAGCCCTTAATGTGAGCTCAGTCGTTCTCCTAGTGAGCTCCCTCACTGACTCCTGGTGCAATACAAACATACTCAGAACATTGCAGCACACATTCCACTTCGGGTCAAGCATGCTCCACTCACACAGTAAATACCTCATACCCGGATACCACGACTTCCTTATAAGAAATGTTCAATACCCAGTACGCAATCAAGGCACCTATTGGCTGGAGGGTTTACAAAGGCAGCAATGCTGCTGTTAGACAACGCATTCTACACTCACACAATGGTCGGCCTCCTGATTGGCCATTAGGCGTTGAGATGATGAGCAGGCCAGAAGTAAGCAAGCATCCACCACCAGCATCTCTCGCCATAAAAACGAGCAAAGGAGTTATTTAGGCCCTTTCTTTTCCAGCGGCTGGAAACACCGACTCACCCAGCCTGATCACCCCCCATGTTGATGTATTGTTGTGATTACACCTCGACAGGTGATAGTGCGCTTTACTGATGCACCCGACATAACATTTGTAAAACTCAAATCCGAAAAAAACATGTTCCACCTGAGGTGGTAAAAATGTGTAATTATGAGAATTATAATTTCTATCAGGACTAGCCCTAACAAACATTGCCTATTTTGTCGGTGGGTGTTTATTCTGTCAATGGGTGCTTAAAACTGCCTCTAAGCGCTCTCGGGTTGAGCAGATAAGATTGCCCGAGAGAATTCGCATAAGTTCATGGAACTTAGGCTGTTGGGGAAATCAAAACAAGAACTCCGGTCTCTTCTGTCAAAGCCACCTCACTCACCGATCAGACCTCATCAGACAAGCTCCCTTGAGAGGTTGCCTGGAGCACATAACATCTGCAAGTCCGGACTGTGCATTCATTTCTGCACGGGTTAGCAGATCTGGTCTCTTGCTTCTAAACTACAGAGACTGTTCTTTTTCATCCCAGCTTTATAGAAACATGTATTTGTCATTCACAACGCATCAGCATCAACATCCTACCAAGATACCACTTCTTACCACTCATTTTAATTCTAGACGTATTCGTTACACCAGAGCCAACCGAAACTTCCATAGGTAGATCCAGATTTTATCAGAACATTAAGTTCCTCAGAACAAACTACAGCAGTGTAAAAACCAAGTTGCATGCACAGCCTTTGCTATACTAAACACTCAACACTGTGTTTAGTCTGGTGAGGCAGCCACCACTATTTGTTGATGTCAACATGTGTTGTTATTTTCTCTGTAAGTGAAGCAACGTTTACTCAATCTGTGAGAAGGTAAGCCAGGCCTGTTTTTTGTTTGTTTGTTTTTGTTTTAGCCAATAAAAGGTTGCACTCTGTGACTTTTAGTTAGACTTTTAACTCAAGGAGTATGTTCAAAACTCCCAGCATGCAAAGCACTGTTGTGGGTTGAACTGGAGGCCAGAACTGCCTCAAGGAATAAAGTTTCGCATGGGGGGGCTTGGCAGCAGGTGCTGGGAAGAAAATAAATGTGCACATGGCTATATGAAGAGAGGGAGACAGGAAGTAATGAGCGAGAGGAGGTGATTACAGGACAGCAAATAAAAGAGGACCCTGGGAGAGTGGGTGAAGGAGCGTCTGTATGGGGGAGCGGAGAAAGAGCGTGGGGGGTGAAAGAAGGCGCTAGAGGAGGGATGCCAAAAAGATGAGATGCGGAAAGGAGGGGCGACGGGTGATGAAAAGAGACGTGGACAGCGGGCATTAGAGAAGAGAATAGGAGGAACCGAGAAAAGGGACGGCCATCTGGCAGGCAGTAGGAAGAACGAGGGTGAGAGTGAAGGTATGGGGTAATGGGTGGGGGCAGAAACGGAGGGGATAGAAGGTTCCTGTGGTGAAAAACTTAAAAGCACCTGCTCCGTCGGACTCCCTGCGGGCCGCCCCCCGCGGCTCCTCCTCCGCCGGCCTCGCTGTCCCCGGAGCCACCTGCAGGCCCCTGGAGGCGGCGCCCCGGGCGCGGGCCCCGCACAGCAGCCGGCGGCAGCGGCCGTAGTCCTGGAAGACCAGCAGCCCCACGATGTTGACGCCCAGGCCGAGGGCGCCCACGACGAGCACCAGGCCGGGCTCGGCGATGATCTCGGGCCGCGCCAGGCGCAGCACGGCCTCCACCAGGATGGTGAAGCAGAGCGCGGTCAGGAAGACGGCGTTGCTCAGCGCGCCCACCACCTCGGCCCGCGAGTAGCCGTAGGAGGCGGCGGGGCTTCGAAGCGCTCGGCGGGACACCCACGACGCCGTGATGCCCACGCACAGCGAGATCAGGTCGGACAGCATGTTGAACGAGTCCGAGACCAGCGCGATCGAGTTGCCCAGGTAGCCCACCACCAGCTCCACCACGAAGAAGCCGGCGGTGATCACCAGCATGAAGATCAGCCGGCACATCCGGCCCGTGTAGCGCCCCATGGCCCCGGAGCTGCGCGCCTTACGCCCCGCTCCCTACCTTCTGCCGAGCAGTGTACCCCCTGCCTGTGCGGAGACTGACGCTGCAACCCCAGCCCCGCGGGCTGTGCTATGCGCCGCAGCCAAGACTTACTGGTGCAACAGGACACCTGTCGGTGCAGCGTGCTGCTCCTCGGGGCTGTGACCTGCTCCCTAGGCCGGGCAGTGCGGTGTGCTGCCTACTGCCCTGACCTGTGCGCGCCCTGTCCTGCTCCCCGGGGCGGTGACCCGTCCGCTCCTCTGACTGTGTGTGCCCTATCCTACCCCTGCCCCCCCGAATAGCGGTGTCCTATCTGCTCCCCTGACTGTGTGTGTCCTATCCTGCGGTGTCCTATCTGCTCCCCTGACTTGTGTGTGTCCTATCCTGCCCCCCAGTGCGGTGTCCTGTCTGCTCCTCAGACCCGTGTGTACCCCCAGACTGCAAACGCTCCCCAAACCTTTCAGTGCTCTGCCGGACTTCTCACTTTCCCAAGTGCAGTACCCACCCTGTTCATCTGAAACCCTGATCACAGGAACTTTGTGTTCTGCTTCTCAGCTGCCCACGGCAGTGCCCTGATCATCAGACCCGCAAGTGCGATGCCCACCCCGAGCAGCCGGTGGCTCTCAGGCGAGCTTCGCACTGCTCCCCGATAAGTGCATTCTTATGCAGTTCTACCTGCACCGCTCTGTACTGCGTGCAGCGAATGCCGCTTTTAAAGCAACACCTGGCACCGAATGCCCCTTTTGTAATACCCTACCTTCAGGTGGATGCCCTGCTCATAGAAGTCTTCTTTGCAATAGATCTCTTTGTCGCCAGCGCTGCCCTGCAGAGATCTTCTCTCCTGTTTTACCATGGATGCCCCTTTCTTCTGCCCCGCTTTACAGTGAATTCCCCTCTTAGTTTACGCCCCGCCCCTTATCCTGCTTTCATTGAGCGCCCCTGGCAGCGCCCGACTTTACAATGTACCCTTTCCCCTAAACTGTTTTACAGGAAGTACCTCCTCCCCTGCCTTGCTTTACAGTGAATGCCCCCTTCTCGACGATAAATGCCCTTCTCCCGCCCTGGTAAACATAAACCCACTTCTCCTGCCCTCCGCTGGAGTAATTGTGCCCTCCGCAGTCGCCGCTTTTCTTCTCGCCCGCTCGCTCTGCCGACGCACTAAGAGCTTCTGCAGCCTCAGCGATGCCCTTTTAACTGGTGGCGATAAGGGGCCCGGGTGCCAGGTTCAGCCTCCCTCAGCCGCGCCCAACCCTAGGCGCCTAGCAACGGGCGGAGGGGAAGAGAATCTGCTGTGTTCACAAGGTCCCAGGAGACGTGGTGTGCTTTACGGTGACTCATAGGGCATCACGTAGGCACGCTCACATGGCCCAGATAACAATAGGGCCGTAAAATTCGGATTACAGGGCCTGATGTACGAAATTTCCATGCGCAAAAGGTGGGTGCAAATTGCGCAACAGGGGCCAGATGTACAAAAAGCGCTTTGCTATTTCCTAATACCGAATTAGTAACAGGTAATCGCAAACTGCGATGCACTACAGTGTGTTCAACATCGTTAGCAATCCCCAGTAGGTCGCATATGGACCTGCCTCATCAATATTCATGAGGCAGGTCGCAATTTGTGGCCCACCGTGAATGGTTACAGTCACAGGGATGGTGGCCTGCTGGGGTCAGCAGACCACCATGTCTGTCATTGCTTTTTCAATAAAGCAATTTATTTTTTTCTAATGCTGCCTGTTTTCCTGAAAGGTTTTCTTTGGATTTTTAAGTGTAGGCATTTAAAAAAAAATGTCACACCCCCATTTGCAAAGGGGAGGGGGTCCCTTGAGAACACTTTCCCATTTTCAAATGGCTTACTATCAACTTGAAGTTGTCGGTAACTGCGATTGTTTTGTTACCTCGGTCACAAAACATTCCTACATAACAGTGCAACTCGCTATGACACTCTTGGCATGCATCTTTCTAATAGCGACTCGCAAACCCTATTTTGTGAGTCGATAATACAGGGAGTGCAGAATTATTAGGCAAGTTGTATTTTTGAGGATTAATTTTATTATTGAACAACAACCATGTTCTCAATGAACCAAAAAAACTCATTAATATCAAAGCTGAATATTTTTGGAAGTAGTTTTTAGTTTGTTTTTAGTTTTAGCTATGTTAGGGGGATATCTGTGTGTGCAGGTGACTATTACTGTGCATAATTATTAGGCAACTTAACAAAAAACAAATATATACCCATTTCAATTATTTATTATTACCAGTGAAACCAATATAACATCTCAACATTCACAAATATACATTTCTGACATTCAAAAACAAAACAAAAACAAATCAGTGACCAATATAGCCACCTTTCTTTGCAAGGACACTCAAAAGCCTGCCATCCATGGATTCTGTCAGTGTTTTGATCTGTTCACCATCAACATTGCGTGCAGCAGCAACCACAGCCTCCCAGACACTGTTCAGAGAGGTGTACTGTTTTCCCTCCTTGTAAATCTCACATTTGATGATAGACCACAGGTTCTCAATGGGGTTCAGATCAGGTGAACAAGGAGGCCATGTCATTAGATTTCCTTCTTTTATACCCTTTCTTGCCAGCCACGCTGTGGAGTACTTGGACGCGTGTGATGGAGCATTGTCCTGCATGAAAATCATGTTTTTCCTGAAGGATGCAGACTTCTTCCTGTACCACTGCTTGAAGAAGGTGTCTTCCAGGAACTGGCAGTAGGACTGGGAGTTGAGCTTGACTCCATCCTCAACCCGAAAAGGCCCCACAAGCTCATCTTTGATGATACCAGCCCAAACCAGTACTCCACCTCCACCTTGCTGGCGTCTGAGTGGGACTGGAGCTCTCTGCCCTTTACCAATCCAGCCACGGGCCCATCCATCTGGCCCATCAAGACTCACTCTCATTTCATCAGTCCATAAAACCTTAGAAAAATCAGTCTTGAGATATTTCTTGGCCCAGTCTTGACGTTTCAGCTTGTGTGTCTTGTTCAGTGGTGGTCGTCTTTCAGCCTTTCTTACCTTGGCCATGTCTCTGAGTATTGCACACCTTGTGCTTTTGGGCACTCCAGTGATGTTGCAGCTCTGAAATATGGCCAAACTGGTGGCAAGTGGCATCGTGGCAGCTGCACGCTTGACTTTTCTCAGTTCATGGGCAGTTATTTTGCGCCTTGGTTTTTCCACACGCTTCTTGCGACCCTGTTGACTATTTTGAATGAAACGCTTGATTGTTCGATGATCACGCTTCAGAAGCTTTGCAATTTTAAGAGTGCTGCATCCCTCTGCAAGATATCTCACTATTTTTGACTTTTCTGAGCCTGTCAAGTCCTTCTTTTGACCCATTTTGCCAAAGGAAAGGAAGTTGCCTAATAATTATGCACACCTGATATAGGGTGTTGATGTCATTAGACCACACCCCTTCTCATTACAGAGATGCACATCACCTAATATGCTTAATTGGTAGTAGGCTTTCAAGCCTATACAGCTTGGAGTAAGACAACATGCATAAAGAGGATGATGTGGTCAAAATACTAATTTGCCTAATAATTCTGCACTCCCTGTAGGTTACCAACTCGCAAAATAGGGCTGTACATGGCACAAGGCCATTTAGCATAGAATTAGCCGTTTGCGGCTGCTAAATAGTTTTGTACACCAGGCCCCAACTCTTTGAAAACGTAAAATAATTTTGCAAACTGATCTTTCGTACTAGGTCAGTTCACATCTGGCCTGCCTCACCATTATTCATAAGGTAGGTCTTAAAAGTGTCACTGTGTATTGGATGTCATCACAGAAACTGAGGCCTGCTAGGTTCAGGAGACCTCCATGTCAGTGATAGCATTCTGATAAAAGAAACCTTTTTTTGTTTTCAAATGCAGCTCGTTTTCTTTAAAGGAAACAGGGCTGTGATTAAAAAGAAAGCTTCTTTTTAAAAATGTTGTTTCATAGATGGTAATAGTCTGCTAGTCTCCTGGTCCACTGCCTGACCCCAGCAAACTAAGTAACTTACGAGGAAGAGGTCCCAAAGAACTCATTCCCTTTTGCAAATTTTACCAACCCAACTTGTGAGTCACCAACGTTTCAATGATTGCAGCAGGATTACAGTTGTTGATACATTCTATAATGAATTGCTATTTGGAAGGTAATCCCTAAAAACTCCCCTTTCAAACAGTGATTTGTATGCCTTTCAAAACCCGTTTTGCACCGCAATAGCCTGTTACTGAATTACAAAATAGGGTTAGTAGATTTCAAAAGTTATTTTTCGGCCGCACACTGTAATTTTGCAACTTGCAGGCTTAGTGAATGAAAATGGATTTGTACATCAGGCCCAGGGTTTGGATTTCCAAACAGTGTGGAGTTTACCACTCCTGGTAATTATCGGGTTATAGCCAGGCCTGTTTCCCTGACTCACGGCTCAGACGCCACTCTTCGACTTCGCCTTCCGTATTTGACTTGTGGGTACTCCCGCCTGACATATTTCAGAGAAATACCGTTGTCTTAAAGATTCCCTTTTCCAAGATGAAAACAGAGGAGAAATTACCTATTTCATTAGAGTTTGAAGCCCCTTGACTCTCCTATAAAGTAGATTCCCTTTTCTAAGATGACTACAGAGGAGAAATCATACTTTTTCTGAGGGTTCGTAGACCTATGAGTTTCTTATACAGCAGTATAGGGCCTATAAATGCCACAACTTCTCCTGAGCAGGTTCTATTTAATCCTATATAATTTTACAATTTGTTGTGTGCCCTTATGAAGGTGTGACCTCTTTTGGTCACTTTTTCACCAAAATGCGCACCAGCACCACCGTTAAGGACAAGGACTGTCTATTGGATTTAAACCCCCCCTCTTCACAAATATCTCCTGCTACCTATGGACCTAAGGATACCAGCCTCTATTTACAAACAATAATGATCACGGTGCATATGCATTTAGACAGGAGCAGAGATATTAGCATGAATATATAGTCCTTCAACATTGAGGACCAACAAATCAAGTGACACTGTTTGTAAACACAAAGGGATCACCTCAAAATAAACTCAAACAAAGAAGAGATCATCATCTTCGGCCCAACAAGACAGCTTGGAATGACTCCTGGTGGCCCAACACCCTCGGACCACCCCCAACACCCACCACCCACGCATGCAACCTTGGCATCATTCTAGACTCATCTCTCTCCATGACTCAGCAAATCAACGCCATATCATCTTCCTGCTTCAACATCCTTTGCATACTACGCAAGACTTTCTAATGGATTCCTTTAGAAACAAGAAGAACAGTCACCTACGCCCTCATTAGCAGCAGACTGGACTACGGCAACGCCCTCTACGCATGGACCACAGCCAAGCTTCAAAGAAAACTCCAGCGAATCCAGAACGCAGCCACACGTCTCATCCTCATCCATCCCTACACTTGCTGCCCATCAACAAAAGGATCATTTTCAAAGTCCTCGTCCACGCTCACAAAGCCCTCCATGACACTGGACCGGCCTATCTCAACAAACGAGTAAACTTCCACATACCAGCTCGACAGCTCCGCTCCGCAGACCTCACCCTCGCTACAGTCCCCCGCATCCAACACACCACCTCCGGCGGCAAATCCTTCTCCCACCTCGACGCCAAGACCTGGAACTCCCTCCCCACCAACATACGCAAGACCCAGGACCTCCTAACCTTCAGAAAGCACCTTAAAACATGGCTTTTGAGCAGTAACCGGCAACCCCCCCCCCAGCGCCTTGAGACCCTACAGGGTGAATAGTGCACTTAAGAAATTATTTGATTGATTGATTGATTGATTGATGGGTATTTGCTGTGAAAATCTATCTGTCTTTTTCCCCTTTTTCTTTTTGTGGAGGGTTGTGAAGTTTCCTTATAATATTTTATATATGCTGGCCTTGTAGTTTTTAATAGTATGATTGTGATCGTATGAATGTGAGGTTCTTTATTTTTTATTCTTCTGTTTTCGCCCAGGAGTTATAGGATTTGTTTGCATTATGTATATACATTTATATAATATTGAAATAAATAAGATGTTCATAGTATAATGAATGGATATAGAATAAATTGCTGTAAAACATATGGATATGCACGTACATTTAGGATTTTGGTTTGATTAGTTTTATTCATATTTGGGGATTCCGTATTCTCTGAACCATTATAGAAGGTTGGTTATTCTTATTTTGTTAGAGCCAAGCCAGACCCTGATTGGCTAACCACAAGGATCTCTGTGTACAACCTCAGAAATTTAGTGTCTCCTGCACCCTTGTGTGGCATTTATTTGTGAGTGTGAAGTGTTAGGTTTTATCTAAGGTTTGGAATTTAAAGGCATGTTGGATCTGGTAGGGGAACAGGAGGAGTGGAAGCAGGTACTGCTGGTGGTGGGATTGGAAATAATGTGGTTAAACTACAAAAAATATCCTTGTATTTACAGCAAAACCTTGTTGAGTGTGTAGGCTTTAGAAGGACAAAAAGGAAAATTACTCCCTCACAGATACCCTCATACACAGACTGAAACACTAATCCTTCCTGCAGTCCTATTGACGTCACTATTAGCCATAGTTACTTCCCAAGGGCCAACCTGGAAATTCGCATTAAGATAATGCAGAGTCCCATCGATGACTTTAAATCAATAGCTAAGTTAAAACATGCTGTGACAAAACAGCTGTGGTGGCAATACTTGTAGATCTGTGTTAGCCTGAAGACTTCTTTCTGCAAGTGTATTGCATACCCTTAAGCCCTAGTTTGTGGACTGCCAGGTAACCACAAAGCTAGGCATCCTTCTGACCCTGAACCCATCCTACTGTACCCAAGCAATATAGGAGGAATACAAGAAAGTCACTGTAGTATAGTTATTTACACACTAACAACGCCTCACATGTTTCAGTGGGAACACAGGGTCCAATGTGTTAGTAAGGCAAAAAACAAAGCGTCTGATTCACAAAGGTAACTTATGTTTTTGAGTAAGTTTGCTACTTTTTGGTATTTTCAAACTCTGGGAGTAAGTTACTAGTAAAAAAACCAACCATAGGCCCAGCACTACACTTGGTCAACTACTGATACTGCAACACCCTCCAATAGAAAATAATAGAGGTAGGAACTTAAAATAAAACCCCATATGAAATACATTTGAATGACATTATTTTAAATAGTTAACAATATAAATTATTGTTTTAAATATATAAAAAATATTACCCTTTTATTTTTTTGATTGTAAAATATTTTAATAACCTAATTGGAATTTAAAATCTAATGTAATATTAGACTTTTGGGAAAAATCATAAGACTGATTTTAAATAATTACATTCATCACTTTTGAGAATGAAGGTGTATTAAACATTTATATCTTTAGGTGGGAATTTGTTTAAATGTAAGCATCGAGAAACTAATTTTAATGTAATATATTATCATTATTCAAACTTAAAATTCAAAACGAATTTACTAGCAATGTGGCTTTTTTATTTTGTTTGATATTTAGTAAAGTGAATTTATATTTAACATAAAGCATTTCTAATATACATTTTTGAGCTAAGCAAATATTTTTATTTTTCTGTATACTTCACCATGCGGAGATCTCCACCCAACTGCACAGCCTCCCTATGACATTGTAAAGGGACTCATAGGAGCATTCAGCTTTGTTAAGCAGTGATCAAGAAAATTAGCAAATACAGAGAACAGGTAAGATTCCAATTCGACGGTTGATTGAGAACACAGTGAACGTGGAGGGGGTGCTGTGTTCAGTCAAGATGACCTAAACGGGTAAAAGGTGAATGTTACAGCAAGAGCAGTGAAAGAAGAATGCTTGGAAATGGAGAGGGAAAAAAAGTTATAGGTAAATGCTACACTGTGGACAGTATCAATGGCACCCTGATTAAGTATAAGGCGGGAAGGGATGAGAACAGCACTCTGGCTATGAAGCTAAAGTAAGGAAACCGAGAGGCGGAGAAGGTGGATATTTGGGATTGTACCCTGAGAAGGGGGCAGGTAAATATGGTAGAGGGCAGGGACAACACACAGCGTTTTAAAGGACTCTTTGCCAGAAACAGAAAACCACAGCAAGTTTTAAAGTCCAGGCAACAGGTGGAACATGAGTGAGCAGGAATTAAATGTTGAGGGGGTATTTCAGAAGGGCAAAAGTGAAGGGAGACATTTCAAAATGTGAGGAGCAAAGCAGTGGTAGGTTAGACAAGAAAACATGAAGATACTTGAGAATGCAGAGGAAGACAGGGTAACTAAGTAAAGCAGAGGAGACAGAAGGTTTAACTATTTGTACTGAACACAATGTCACAGGTCCCATGCATACAATTGGTATCTGTTAGACCCGTCGTCTCTTGGCTTGCTTTCCCCGGTCTTTTTGGCTTCTGACCTCCTGTTTTTAATCTGTGTTGACTTTCGTTTTTGCTGGCTTTAGGACTCTGGGCACTTTACCACTGCTGACCAGTGCTAAAGTGCATGTGCTTCCTTTCTAACTGGAACTGGTGATTGGCTTATCCATGATTAGCATATGTGATTTCCTAGTAAGTCCGTACTATAGTGTACCATGTGTGCCCAGGGCCTATAATTCAAATGCTACTGGTGGGCCTACAGCACTGAGCCACCCACATGAGTAGCATTCTAACATGTCTCAGACCTGCCACTGCAGTGTCTGTGTGCAGTTTTGAACTGCAGGTTCGGCATGGCCAGTGCACCCACTTTCCAAGCCCAAACCTCTCCTTTTACTACATGTAAGTCACCCCTAAGATAGCTCCAAGGCAGTCCAGAGTGCATTTAAAAGGCAAGACGTACTGGTGTGTTTTACATGTCCTGATAGTGAAATACTGCTAAATTGATTTTTCACTGTTGCAAGGCCTACCTCTCCAATAGAGTAACATGGGAATTACCTTGAAATATCTTTTATGTATAATTTCCCATTGGGAGCAGATAGAGATTGAGGTCTCTGAAATCACAATTTAAAAATATATCTTTTGGTGAAGTTGGTTTTACATTGTAAGCTTGAAAATGTCGCTTTTAGAAAGTGGGCATTTTCTTGCTTAACCATTCTGTGCCTCTGACTAGATGTGGCATACACGTCTGGGTGAGGATGACTGTTGGGCTGTTTGTGAATTCAGTCTAGATAGTCACACAAAGGGAGCTGAGGTATGCCCTACATATCTTGATGGGTCTTCCTGAGCTACAGTGGTGGGACGACTTGACACTTGCACCTAAATAGGGCTGTGCCTGTCCTTACACAAAGCAGTCTCCAACCCCCTGGAGTGTGTCTGGGGCAGGAAATGCAGGGTCTTGTACACTACAAAGACTTCTCTTTGAAGTTTGCCTACTTTAAAGGCAGAAATGGGCATAAGTACTGGACCTTCGACCCCACAAAGTTAGAACACTTCTGGACTGAGGACATTCTGCCAGGAAGAAGCACCGGATGCTGTAGGAGGGACTGCCACTCTGCCTGTTTCTTTGCTGTGCTGTTTGATGCTTTTGTCCTGGGAGTGAAAGGACCGGACTTTGCTTTCTACTTCCTGCTTTCCAAGGTTCTTTAAGGACTTGAATTGAGCTTGACTCCTGCTAAGAAGTCTCAGGGACTTTAAATACTTCATCTCCCAGTGCCTGGGCTCTTTTGCTGACAGTCCTGACTGGCCAAGTGTTGCCAGGTCTACTCCCTGGGCCCTTGGAAGTGTAAGCTGGTAACATGAAGAAGAAAATCCATGCACCGACGTGCTGCAGCAGGAAAATCGATGTAGCACCTACCCCGTGGGTGCGGAATCGCCTGTTTCCCCGCTGTTCCATCACCACAGCGCGTCTAGATTTTCCACGCATCATCCCTGGGGAGTCAATTTCTGATCGACCCCGCACAGCAGTAAGGAAGCGAGGCTGCGTGTCGGGAAATCAATGCATAGCCTTTCCTGTTAGGAAAGAATCAACGCATCACCTCCCCTGCCATGGAAAAAAGCCTCTCCTGCAATGGAAAAAATCAATGCATCACCTCCCCTGTAGCCCACATTGCCTTTTTTTTTTACGTATTCCAGGTACTTTGTGCTAAAAAAATACAACCATTGATTCTTATGGATTAAGACCCGTTTCCACTGTTAAAAAGTGATATCTTTACTTGTGTATGTTGGAGTTTTGTCATTTTGGTCTTGTCCAACTCATATAAATATTTTTTTGAAGTGTTTTCACTGTGTTACAGTGTGTGTGAGTGTGTATACAAATACTTTACACACTGCCTCTGAGATAAGCCTGCCTGCTCGTACAAAGGGTATGAGCAGGGGTTATCTTAGCTGTGTCACTCCCTTACCCTGACTAGAGTGAGGGTCCCTATTTGGACAGGGTGCAAACCACTGCCAACTAGAGACCCCATTTGTAACAGTATCTAACTAGCTTAGAACATAAGCTTGTTCAGCATTGTTGCTGCACAGGTAACTAGTACCCAGTTCTACAATGATAGCACAGCCCTGTGTCAGTCTGTTATGTGCACCCCTTGTATGGATTCAAGTGACTTTGTTGACAATTAGTTCAGTGTTCATTGTGTCCGAAAGCATCTCTGTTTTTAGAAAATTAAAAACCAGGGGCGTAATATCGTACCCATCTTTCAAAGGTGGAACATCCAGTGATGTAAACCTATTAATTCTGTCTTTTTTCAATACTCTCAGCCTTGGACTCCATTTCCATCATGGCAGCCACAACATTCTCTGTGAATGCTACAATATGTTGCACTTTCCCGGGACACATGTGTGCCCGTGGCTCTACCATTGTCATCCTCTCCTAGGGTGCTCCGCCTCTGTTATCCATGCTTATGATTCTTGAGACTGAGGAACTGATTTAGAGGTGGGTGGTCGGACCCCCCATCACCAGTGGATATCCTATCTGCTGTATTAAGAGTGCATTATATCCAAGTGCACTTGTAATACGTCAGGCAGAGTATCTGTCACGTTTGTGACAGAGTCATCTGTCCGCTGAACTCCAAATTGGTCCCTAAAGTCTCCAAGATAAGTTTCCATTTTTACTGTTATCATGTCGGTGTTGGCCACAGAGGTACTCAAGTTCTTCTACATGTCCAAATTTAAAAGATCACCCTGAGTCAGAGGGACCATTCTGAAGTTCATGTCTTCTATTATTCCTGAGGAACACCACTCGAGGTATGGGATCTGTGACAAAATATGTCACAGTTGTCCCTGATGCGTTTAGGTTTTGTTTTCTCTACTTATGTGGCAAGCTGTATTTCAAGTGGATCTCTCCAGTGTTCGCAGAGAGGGCCTCATCCGGTATCACTGGAAGTCTCGGTCGCAGGCACCTTGACCACAAGAAGTCTGGTGAAAAAGAGAGGTAGGAAAGTAGTAAAATGGAACGCAGAAGGGATGATATTGTGACATTCTTGATGGCATTAATAGAGAAAGGCTTAGAACTCTTAACAGTACTGGGTGGAGCGTCTTTTCAAGGGAAGTTGTTTTTATAAAACAAACCAAATGGGTAGTGGGGGGATTTTTAAAGGTTAGGACCAAGATGAACTGGAGGACAAAGAACAAGCGAAAGCCAATATGTTTGCTCAGCCAACAGGAAAGGGGTCCTTTTCAAAGCGTACTTTTCAATGACTTTTTTGCAGGTTTTTAGGGTTTTAGAAAAGATTGAGTGCAAAGGAATTCTCTGGTTGAGAGACAGGAGTGGAATGCAGGATCTGGCAGAGTTTGACTGTACAGTGAGAAGAACGAAATAGATCACAAAGTGAATAGAATAGCAGTTGAACTGGGAAAATCATGATAGTCTTGTGAGCAATACAAGCATTTTGTGATTATGTAGGAGTTAGAAGGGTTAAGACCTTCATTCATGAAGATCAGGCAGTTTTAAAAAAATGGCGGTGAAGAAAATTTTGAAAGAGTGGGCTAAGCCCAAAGAACTTTGGCACATTTTTGTTTCTAATAGTATCTGTAGTACAGTAAGCAAGGATTCAGCTGGGTAGAAGGCCATTACGGATTTTGGGGGAAGGAATTCTATGATGTTTTAGTTTTGTGGGTGTGTGGTGGAGATGTTTGCTAATGAAAATGAGAGTTAGAAAAGTGGAACATGCTACAACTGCAAATGATACACAAATTAGATAAACTGATGCAGCAGGAAAGTTTGCTCATGATCCCTTTAGGAGAAAATCATTTGTTCCACCCAACAGGTGTGGAGTTCATTAGATTGACAGAGAAGAATGTGATGCAATAAAGCTAGAATGAACCACTCTGTACCTAATAGGAACACAATTTTTATTAAGGAGGTGCAAAGGTGTGTTTAGAAAACAGTAGACCACCAGAAGAAAGTCAAACCGAGAGGTAACAGGATTCCACCCTGTAGAAAGCTGGCTCTTTATATAGTGGACCAAAATGAGGTACACTGTGCAAAGAGTCCAAGTAATCCTCCAGTCGTACCACAGAATCACAAGTGGCATCCCAAATACTCTCTTTTTGGGTAGTGTGGTCAAACAGTTAGGCATATCAGAGGGTAGTGCTAAATATGCAAGGTAAACACTTATCCAGTAAGGGAGTCACATTAAATAAAGCAATTTGACACCAATTTATAAAAATAACGTAGTTTTATTTAAAGTTTGATAACAAGATCACAGGAGTCAGGTGAGCACTTTTCGAGTTATGAATTTTGAGAGTTTTAAAAAGTAGATTGTGGACTTTTCAGATGCGGTAATGTTCTCCTATGGAGGAAGAACAAGCACTGCATATAGGTATGATAGAGTGAATTACGGGACCAATCTCCTGGACTTGGGGTCAGTATGGGCAAGGTCCAAGACCACACCAACAGTCCACCTCGGGCAGCACAGAGGCGGCCGGGTGCAGTAGTGCAGTTCAGCATTGAATGTTCTCTGTAAGTCTATGGGTATGATCCGGTCACATAGTTGCTGCAAGGGTGGACTGAGAGTCAAATCCGGGTGAACCACCAAGGGAGTTCAGTTCTTGCGATGCTTGGGGACATAGGTACACCAGTAGTTCTGTTCTCCTCGGTCGAGAATGTCCAGGTGCAGAGGTAGTTTGGACCATCTGGTTTAATGGAGGGGGTCTCGGTGCAGGGGTCCCACAGAAATAGGCTGCAGGCATAGACAGGCCAGTCCAGCCAAACCAACAGGTGGGCTGGGGTCTTATGAGCCTAGGGGACATACGGACACCAGTGGTCCTCTTGAGGGGGGCCTGCACAAAGAGCCGGCAGACATGGGAATGAAGGTCGCAGTAGGAAAACCCACGCTGGACATTGTCTCTGGAGGGAATGGGGACCAGAGTGGCACAGTTGACCCACTTCAACACAGGCTGGGAGGCTTGGGTGCAGTGGTGCTATCCAGCGGAGGTTTTGGTGGTCCCGGGTCCTCTTCAGAGGTTCTTGGGTGCCTGCAAGGTTGCAGGAGAGCAGCTCCGCTACTTTATGGGAGTTCTTTGTGCTGGGGTGAGGGCTGGCAGTCTTCCCCGGTTTTTGTAAGTTTCAGCAGCTGGAAGACAAGGTGTCTTTCTTGCACTTGTCAAAATCCACGAGCAGGCTGGCAGTGTTGGTGCTGAGTCCATCATGGCTCTTTAGTTCTTGCCTTTTGCGTCTCTGGTGTCTCCTTCAGGCCAGTGGGGATACGAGGATCTGGTATCAGGGGGTTCCCTAAATACTTAATTTACTGGGCATTAAGGGGAGTGAAGGGTAGTAGCCACTGGGCTACTTACCCTTGGGGTCACTAAACCCCCTGGATGACCACTTCCTGTGGGGAGTGGGCATCCCCCTGTCCACAGTTCCTAAATTCCACCACATGCAAGATGGCAGAATTTCCTATATTGTGTGACACAACTCCTGCATAGCTAATTTTCCCACCTGTCCAGGTGCCAGGGGCATCTTCCTCTGAGGAAAGCCAGATCTGCATACCAAAGGCGGTGAGCTTCTTTAATGCTCCGCCCTTGGAATGCAGGTCATCCTGTGGGGAGGGGTGTGTAACACCCCAGACAAGCTTTTTTTTCTGACCTCCCGAGAGGTTTTCACCCTGGGAGGTCAGATTCTCATCTGTTTGTGGCAGGCTAGCCAAAACCAGACAGTGAGCTCACCAGCAGTTGGCAGATTTTTCAGAAGGTCCCTTTAAGGTGCCCTCTGGGTGCAGGTATTTACAAATCCATCACTGGAATCAGTGAGGGTTTATTATTATGAGGTGTTTGATACCAAACATCCCTAGGTTCAGAGAAGCCATCATATAGATTGGGAACTTGTATTGATCAGTGCCCAGAACATGTATTAAAATGACTTCTCTGCACACTTATGATGCCTAAGGATCGACCGAGACATAGTAGAGGCATATTTGTTCATGCATATATGCCCTCACTTGTTATAGTACCCTGCCGTAGGGCTGAAGGCCTGCTGTAGGAGTAACTTGCAGATATTACAAGCAGTTTTTTAGGGCACATGCCACACAAATCTGTGCCATGTTGTGTTTTCAATTTTGGAAGCACCTTGCCACACAGCCTGCGATGGCAGTCTACATAATATTGGGGCCGGGTACCTCAGAGTGGTACAAGGTGTGGTGCAGCCTTGAGGGGCCCTCTTCAGTACCCATGCCCTAGGTACTAGTGGTACCATTTACTAGAGACTTATAGAGGGGCTGAAGGGCCTGGTCATTTGGGGCTCAAGTGACCAGATGTCTTGTTATAGAGAAGGAACACTGGCACTGGGGTCCTGGTTAGCAGGAACCCAGTGCACTTCAGTCAAAGTTGCATCTAAAACCAGGCAAAAAGTGTAGGGGGGTACTGCAACTTGAAACCAACTCCCTACACATCCTGTGCAGGCAACATCTGCAGGGCCTGCTTGATTTTGTGCTTTTTATGTTATCTTAGCTGAACATGTAGCAACGTGCTGGCATTGAATCACTTTAGAGAGTTACAATTTCATTATTGAATGCACATCAAAATGTCTTGAATACAGAGCCCCCCTCCCATCAAGGTGGACAACCTGTGAGAGAAAGTCACACTTGATGCTGTCTTAGCATTAGTCTCTTGTGCACTCTCTTGGCCATTCCATGCAAATTATGTGCCCAGCGGGACACACTGAACTGCCTCTTAAACCAAGCTTCAGAACCACTCTCCTTACATTATGTAAGGCAGCATCCATTTTACAACGGCCGCATATTCCTATCCCGCACCCATCACCTCCCATTCACTATCCTTCACTCCTCATCCCACAGCACAACTAAGCTTCAAACCATAGTTTTCCAGTTACAAACACAAGTCATAGCTGACTGTTTGGCACACACACACAGCTCACAACATATAGACCATCACACCAGCTCATATGACCCTCTCTTCTGGTCCCTTCAGAACTTGACGGTGCACTCTGGGTGAGTGAGTAGAGAAGACCCATATGATTGCCTCAGGTGGTGGTGTCCAGTCCCAAGGGAGATCCAGTCACATCAGGACAGAGTACTGCCCAATTCCATTGTAGCTGAAGGTTACCAGGGAGGGAAAGTATGTTCGGCTGAATGAGTTTGACCATTGTGTAAAACCCAGCTCCGCAGGTGGTTGTTGTGCCCCTCTCTGTGTATACCTGTGGATTGATTAATTCCTGGTAAGCCAGCAAGGTGCCCCGTGTTAGCCCCCTGTGTAGCCGAGCTCTCCTGGGTGCGCTAGTATAGACCAGAGAGTGGCACAGAGTCTACCATGTTGGATTTTAATCCCCTCGAGCTCTATGAGGCCTTTATTTTATTGATTAGAACATTCTGCCCTTTGGTGAGGAATGTTCCAATAGTCTTATAGCCCTCCGGGGTTAGACCAGCATTAAAGTCGACTCCTTTGTTAAAGAACCCTCGCCTTCGGCTCGGGTCTTTAATGGCCAGGATGGCCAGCTACAGCAAGCTATAAGGCTATAGTGTATGTAGGGTTCCTGGACCTGATGAATGAGTTATAGGCACAGATATACATAGTAACAAGTTGTGAAACAGTTCTGGACGACTCTTGACAATATCACATACTGGCAAAGCCGATGATTTACAATTAGTGGTTCCATCTGTCCAGTTGTTTACTTGCCTGGCCGGTATTTTGATGTTAATGATGGTAAAACATAGGCAAAATCATTAAAAACAGGTATCCTCCTTTAAAATATAAACTTGAAACAAGAAATACAAAGACGAAATTGGGTGAAAAGTAATTTAGACCTATTCAAACTATTCAGAAATTCATTTTAAAGTAAATAGAGGCTGAAGTGTCATGTTGAAAAACATGAAAACAAAGAATTTTTCACAACATGCTAGCCAAGGACCAGCTCTGGTCCTTTCCACAGAATATGAAGAAATGGAGGGCATTTTTTGGGGAGAACGATTCAAATCTTGCTCTGGATCTAGCAATCATGTTCTGGTCATCCATTTCCTTGGTGCAGGAGGTGGGGAAGCCAGAAGGAAAGATTCGCCGTCTACCCATTAGCTAGCGCTCTTTGCAGTCTGTGGTTCGCGTCTTGTATTTTCTTATTGGCACCACTGTATACTGTGTCATTGGCATGCTGCAGTACATCCATTAGTCTTTTTTCAATTTTCTCACTTGTGTTGACTAAGGTAGTCTACCAGACCAATGCTTTGCTTACTTCCTTTCTTTCTGGATGTTTTATAACCATGAGGAACCAACAATCTTCTCAAATATGAGCCAGGGTGTCAAATACTTTCATAGATTACTGTGTGTTTAACTAGGAGTTCCAAGTTTAGAGCCTCAGGCATATTCGTTAACTGTCCAGTGTCCTTAAGTCTTTTCTGTTAATTGTCGCATTGCTCTTATTCCTCTAGCAACTGTACCCAGGTTGGTACTTTAATGAATCCTGCCTCCTCTTCATTCTGTGGTATGGTGTCATAAATGAAAAAGCCAATGCAAGGGTTATGCAAGCAAGCGTGCAAAGCAAAATGGCCGCCTCCCAGTAGCTCTCAGAAAATGTCTGCATTATCAACGATCTTCCTGCAACAATTAGGTATAGAATTGGTTTGACTTTCTCCTGTTCTGGTGCCTGAAACTCTGGAGAGTGTCTTTGCAGGGAGTTTGGCTGACTTTTCCCTCTAAGTGTTTCTTCTGGAGCCCTTCACCGGTCTCTCACTAAGTCTGCCACTAAAGTTTCCTGTCAGGAGTGTCAAGTTACTGCAAGGAAAGGGCGAGGCTGAGGCTTAGAATACACCCACAGCTAGTTTTAGCTGCTGCACCTCCTGTTCATTAATGTGACTTTAGTTTCTTGCCTAAAATTCAATACTCTATTAATATAGAAGGAAATGTGCCTGTCATGAACAATAAATGCAAACAAAACTACTTCTCCTCCTCCCATCAAGTCCCAAATAGTGAATACTAATGAGTCTTCATTATCAACATTATTGGAAGAATTGCAAGCTGTACATGCAAATATAGATAACATTGCAACAGAAATTGAAATATTCATAAAGATATGGCAAGTCTCTCTATGAAGGTTTCAATAAAAAATCGAGATAATCAAAAAGTGGCAGTATTCTACTCAATATGGCAAATGTTATTCCAAAGAGTAATCAATTACTGGATTTAGAAAATTGTGAAAGGATATTGAAGGCAATAACTGTGACTTTATCTGGAAAGCGTACTACCTGGTCTTCCTCGCTTAAAATTCAGAGAAAAATTTGAAAATTGATAATGCCCATAGAATTACTTCCCACTGTAATCCAAGCCATACTAAACAACGTCAAATGATTTTTAAAGTACTGTGTCCTCATCATTTGGTAATGATACAGCAGGCCGCAAAAGAGATTCCATCCTTATTGGTTAATGGCAATAAATACTTCAAGACATCAAGTTTTTATACACAAAGGAAACAGTTAATATTCTTAAAGAATTTACAGCACTTCGACCTCGTCTAAAAAGCTCTGCATTTTTATATGGCCTCTTCGAACCATCCACTATGAGAATTTGGAAGCATGGGTTTTTCAAGCCATTTCAATGCCATGAAGAACTTTGTACATTTTTGGACCAACATTCTCTGCTCTCCATGGAAGTTAAAGAAATCAACACCTGAATACTTTTTTTTTCCTAGTATTTTCTTATTCTATCTTGCCTACTTTATAATGTTCTCCATTACGGCATTGTCTCTGCGGGTCATTTTTGAGCATGCGTGTGATTCCATCACAGTATTTATGTTTTTTTGTGTTATCTATGTTTGTCTTTGTCTTTCCTTTTCTTTGTCTCTGTATTCATTATCAACGCTACTTTTTGTCTGTCCTTTTACATTTTACACTCATTTATTTCTTTTATCAATATGACCACTGTTAATACAATTAAAATTGTTTCTTTTAATGTAATAGGTTTAAAACACCCTGTAAAATGTGTAAAAAGTTTAGATTATTTAGCAAGACATACAGCAGATATTTGTTTACTCCAAGAGGCTCATATAGATGATACATTTTTACAATATATGAATAGGAAATGGGTGGGTAACGTTATTTCTTCCCCTGTGGTTAACAATTGAGTTGCTATTCTGTTTGCCAAAACACCTCCTCTCCAAATAATAAATATTCTGATGCAGAAGTTCGTTATCTTATAGCCAAAATAAAAGTTGATAATGCTGTTCTACAATTAATTAATGTTTATGGTCCGACTAAAGATTATCCACAATTTTGGTCCCTTCTTACATCAGAAATACTCAAATTAGGCAATGTTCCAATTATTATTGGTGGGGATTTTAATCTAATATGTGATCCATTGCTGGACAGAACATCTTTAAATAAATATCGTCTTCCTAAAGCATTTTATTCTCTTAAATCTTTTTTTAAGTCTACCAAACTAGTAGATATTTGGCACTACCCTACAGATCCCAATTTTACCTTTTTCTCAAATCCTCATGATTCTTACTCCAGACTAGATTATTTAATAAGGTCCCACCAATTCATTAATTTTGCCTCTGACCCCATTATTCATAATATTTATATTGTGGATCATGCACTTATTTCTTTTATTTTACAACTTGACTCCACTAAGCAATCACAACATAGATGGTGTATGAATGTTAACATTGCCTTAAATGAAAAAACAAAACAAAGCTATTATCTGCTTTACACGATTATTTTACTTTTAGTAAAGAAGATTCTACCTCTGTTATAAATCGTGGGTTGCATTCAAAGCGTATATCAGGGGTACCACCTCTATTATGGCTCATGAGAATAAGGTATTTAATTCTAAACTTAAAGAACTAGGCAAGCAAATAGCCAAGTATGAATGTCTTTATATTCACCCTTCTCTTTACCAGCACTGTTAACCATACCAACTGTAAAATCTTTCTTAAATCATCAACCATTCCTAAGTCTACTAAACTAATTTTGCAAAACTTAGATTCTCTTTTTCAGACCTGATTTACCTCACCTCAGTTATGTCACCATAGTATAACCCTTTAATCAAACTGGTTTGTACAGCAATGTTTTGGCAATCTTGGATGAAGGCTGGTATTATATACTTAAAAGATGTATATCATAACAATTCCTTTTTATCCTTTGATGAATTGCAGCAGCAATATTACGTACCCCATTCGTAACGTTTTATATATGAACTTTTGTGTAATTCTATTCTTTATTCATTTTCTAATAATTTACTGTTAAGTGACACCTCTGATCTACAAATTTATATTCAAACAGTAGCTGCATCTCCACATGCTATTACAAAATTATATAAAAAATGAACAATCTTTCGATGTTTTGGAACAGTTTGTATCGCTCAATCTCAACATATATGGAAGAAAATATGGTTGTGTAATATTTCTGGCTAACTTCCTGTTTCGCTGTACCAAAATAACTAATTTATACTATTTAATTATTTATGGACTCCTTTGTGGTTGTTTAATGCAAAACATTTAAATTCCCCAAATGTTTGGCATTGCAATCCTACTTCTGGTTCTTTTGGGCTTTTGTTATATGAATGTAATATTATTTCAAATTATTGGAAAGAAGTTTGGGATATTACTACAGCGGTATTTAATATTTCTGATATTCTTTGTTATGACATGTTGATTTGAAAATCTAACCCTCTTTTAGTAGAAATGTCTGATTTAAATAAATTACTAGACTTTCTTATATCTGTTGCTTTAAACTTGATTACTACTAATTGGAAGGATGCTTCAGCATTATCAATCCACTCATGTTGGTCATCCATAATTTTTACTGGACAAGGAGCAAATTTAACTCTTTTGGGTGTTATTCCTAATTTATCTAAATATAATTAATTTGAGAAAACAATTGATGATTATATAGCACAGTATTTATAGATAGTTTTCATAATTTGTTTTATAACTAGTTTCCTTTAGAGATTTAAATGGTAACTGAGTAGCTCATCTCTAGTCAGTAAATATCCATTCAAGTTTGTTTTCTATTTTTATATAGTAATGCATAGCAATGTTTCCATATATAGGCCCTCATTACAACCTTGGTGGTCGGTGATAATGGCGTTAATACCGGCAACAGGCTGGCAGTAATTAGCGCCAAATTATGACCACGGCGGAAACAGCTCAGACAGGCAGCCACTTTAACACACCGACCGCCAGGGCGGAAACAACAGGCACCACGGCGGTAACCGCCTACAGCCAGGCGGAAGACAATGTTCCGCCCAATGTAGTAAGACATGCCAATCCGACACCTTTTCTAGGGTGGTACCAACGACATCAAAAGCCTGGTGGAAACACTGCACAGAAGGGAAACGACTCACCTGTGGAGACTCTGGGAAGAACCACGCCGCCATGGAGCCCAAGTTGCATTTCTTCCCCATGCTCTTCTATGTGCTGCTTCACTATGAACACCAACAACGCCGAAGACGACCACGGTGAGTACAGCCGCCTAGCACACGGGGGGGAGAGTGACACACACACGGAACACCCCCACCACCATACACACAAGCAGATGCAGTAACATAACATATTGACCCCGTAACCCTCAGGAATAATGCAAGGACAACTCCAATAGATTAAATAGAGTGTAATACGATAAAGAAAGTAGTAATACGTGCATCCAAATAAAAAAGTATATACATATGTACAAATCAAAGGACACTGCCCAGTCCTCAATGTTTGTGGGCCACAGGGCCACATCACAAATTCCAAGGCCCCACCTCACTCCTGCAAAAACAGGGAGAGAACACTGCAGGGGCATCAGGTCGAAAATAGGCAGGCACCTCAGGGGATGGGGAAAAGGGGGGGCACCTTAGCCAGATGATGGTACAACGCCACTGGTCCTGGAGGGGGCAACATGCCATTTGCTCTGTCCTGGGGAGTTAAAGGCCACAGTCGCTCGAGTGGATGACTTCTCCACTGGTTCTGGAGTGGGCATGGTGCGCAGTGAGCTTCATCCTGGGGGAGGATGGGGTGAGTGGATGGCTTCTCCACTTGTTCTGGAGGGGACATCGTGCCCAGTGAGCTTCATCCTGGGGAGGATGGGGTGAGTGGATGGCTTTTCCACTGGTTCTGGAAGGGGGCATCGTGCCCAGTGAGCTTCATCCTGGGGAGGATAGGGTGAGTGGATGGCTTCTCCACTGGTTCTGGATGGGACATCTTGCCCAGTGATGCAGATCTTGGGGAGTGCAAGGTCACAGTCTCACAGTCTCTCAGCTGGGTATCATACCCACAGGATTTGCAGTGGCCAGGCCGCACAATAGCCCATGGATGCAGGACTACACACCGCTACTCAGTGGTGGCAGTGGTGGTGGTGCTGCTGGTAGGGATGGGGGGAGGCTCCAGCCCATCCCCTGCAGCCTCAGACGGCTGCCCACTGGGGCTGCTGGTGGTGGTGGTGGGGGGGGGGCTCCAGCCCATCCCCTGCAACCTCGGACGGCTGCCCACTACGGCTGCTGCTGGTGGTGGCGGCGGCGGTGCTGCTGATGGTGGTGGGGGGAGGCTCCAGCCCATCCCCTGTAGCCTCGGATGGTTGCCCACAGGGGCTGCTGCTGGTGGTGGTGACAGTGCTGCTGATGGTGGTGGTGGGGGGAGGCTCACTGGGGCTGCTACTGCTGGTGGTGGTGGGGGGGAGGCTTCAGCCCATCCCCTGCAGCCTTGGACGGTTGCCCACAGGGGCTGCTGCTGGTGGTGGTGACAGTGCTGCTGATGGTGGTGGTGGGGGGAGGCTCCATCCCATCCCCTGCAGCCTCAGATGGCTGCCCACTGGGGCTGGTGGTGGCGGTGCTTCTGGTGGTGGTGGGGGGAGGCTCCAGCCCATCCCCTACAGCCTCGGACAGCTGCACCACCATGGTTGGTGGTGGAGGCTCCGACTGAGTCCTAGCACCAGGCCCCTTGTCCTTACTGCCTGCTGGTGCAGGCCCCTTACCCTTCCTGGCAGCAGCTGGGGCTGGCTCCTTGCCCCTTTTGGCAGCAGCTGGGCCTGGCTCGTTGCCCTTCCTTCCTGTAGCTGGGGCTAGCTCCTTGCCCTTGCTTGAAGCACTTGGGGCAGGCACCCTTTCCGTCTTGCTGGCTGGTGGCCGGGATCCTTTCCCACCTGGAGTTGCTAGGGACAATACTGTGCCCGTGGACTGGGTGGCTGAGGTGCGTGCCTGGGAAGAGGTCAATTTCGGAGAGGAAAAACTTCTTTGGGACATTGGAGTGGGAAGAGGGAGAAGGTTTGGGAGTAGAGGAAGAGGGAATGGTTGTAGGAGGTGTTAGTCTGCTGTGTTTGGGTGCAGGTGCATGGGCTGGATGCTGTTGTGAGGTGGATGGCTGTTGGGTGTCTGAGTGCTTGCGTTTGTGTATTTTGGGAGGAGGGGGCACAGACACAGTGGGGGAGGACACAGGGAACGTGTGCATGGATGTGGGGGTGGTGACTGCCAGTGAGGGGTGTGTACTGATAGGTGTGGGGTGATGGTGGTAATGGATGAGGATAATAGTGCATGTAGGTGTGAGTGGGGATGATACTGGGAGGGAGGTGGATGACGAGGAAGAGGGGGCCACAGTGGAGGCAGTAGATGTTGGTATGTCTGTATCTAGATGGTGTTTGTGTGAGTGCCTATGGGAGGAAGTGTGGTGCTTGTGTTTGGAATGTCCACTATTGTGTGTTGTCCTGTGTGCATGCTCGTCTACCTGTGTGCTTGGGATAGATTGGGGTTGAGATGAATGGGATTGGGTGGAGGAAGTTGGAGGGGGGAGGGTGGAAACAGGGACAATGGCTGCCATCAGAGAGGAGGCCAGAGCCTGGATTGATCTCTGTTCGTCCACCAAGCCAGTTTGAATGCCGTCCAGAAATGCACTGGTCTGTTGCATTTGTGCTGCCAGCCCCTGTATGGCATTCACAATGGTTGACTGCCCAACAGAGATGGATCGCAGGAGGGTAATAGCCTCCTCACTCAGGGCAGCAGGGCTCACTGGGGCAGGGCCTGAGGTGCCTGGGGCGAAGGGTTTGCCCACCCTCCTGGGTGAGTAGGCATGGGCAACCCGCAGAGGGGCTGCTGGGAGGGCGTTGCTCCATATGGGGGGTGGCGGCTGTACCTGTAGCTAGGGTGGGCACAGGGGTGTCCACCACCACCAGGGAGCTTCCATCGGAGGAAGTACTCGTGTCCGAACTGTCCCCTGCAGTCTCCGCCGTAGGGCTCCCCTTGCCATCCGTCCCACTGGTGCCTTCGCCGTCCGTGGATTCGGCCTCCAGGGTCCTGTGGGATGCAGCTCCCTTTGTCACTGGTGCCTCTGCTCCTCCGCCAGATGATGCTAATGCACACAAGGACAGGGTGACAAAACAAAAAGGGGGGAGAGACAAAGGATACACTTGGTCAATGGCGGCACCAAACCACCGTTGGCGTACACAACACACTACCAGTCACAATGCTTGTCACCAGCCCATGGATAGGGACACCTAATACCAACTGCAGCATACCTGAGACCCACATACCCCTGCCCAGTAGTGGATGCCTACTAGCTTAGTTGGAGGACCTTCAAATCAGAACCCTGCCCAACATGGGACCTACTCAGCAATGTCAGGCCTGGCCTAGGGGCACCCACAAGGCCCACCTCCCCCACCCGGATACCACCCCACCAGGCGTAACTGGTAATGAAGGGCACTGTACTCACCCCCTTGTTGCTGCTCTGATTCCCCCAAGTACCCATCCAGCTCCGGATAGGCCACTGCCAGTATGCGGGCCATCGGGTGGGGTCAGGGTTCGACGGGCACCCCTTCCTCAGGAGGCCATCCCCAGCTGGGCCTCCGCCGTCTTCCGTGCCCAGCGTCTCAGGTCCTCCCCCCGTTTCCAACAGTGGGTGCTCTACCTGCCGCAGAGCTCCAGGGTCCACATGTCCATGGTGATGGCACACCATAGACCCTTCTTTTGATGGGTGCTGACCTGCAGAGAAATACACACAGGAAAAGGTATTAGTCCGACCGTCCTGCCTGTTACACTTATGGCCCACCATGCCCCTTCCCATCCCAATTAGCACAGACATGGCCCAGCATACATGCTGCCCAGGGCCCATCCACCAACCTCCCCCCCCTACACAGGCCTTCACACACAGCACTCCATGCATTCATGGCCCATGCATAGTACTCCCTGTGTACTCACCTGTTGGCCTAGAGGTCCATATAGCAATCGGTACTGGGGTAGGAGCCCATCCACCAGTCTCTCCAACTCCGCCGAGGTGAAGGCAGGGGCCCTTTCCCCAGTCACACGAGCCATGGTTGGTTCCAGACACAGGTCACAGCAGCACATAGAGTGTAGGTCCTCTCCTGTTGAAGGTCAGGTAGTAAGTGAGTGAACAGATAGAAAATGGCGGTCACGTCCACGGCGGTGCGTACCGTCACTGCCGGCATACATCACCATTGGCCACTGTACCCCATAGGGCCCAGTGACAACCGATGAGGAGTTGCATGGCGGTTCTCGACCACCTCCCGCAAAGGAGCACAACGTCAGCGGAATTACCTCACTTTCACCTGTCTCTCCATACTGGACAGGCGGACGCCATTTCAGGGACAGATGCAGGCCATGGATCCTAACTGAGTCACATTACACAAATTCACATTTTAGACCTATCACACCTAAATAATGTAACAATCACAATATGCATAGAACTGTAGTGGTTGCTATGTACAGATAATGACCGGCTGCTCACTCTTTTGCCACATAGATTGCAACCGCTGCAGATGAATAGGAGATGGAGACATACCCCTGTGTACAGACGCCTGGTGGACTTGGCAACAATGGAGGACAGGCACATTATCCTCACCTATAGACTTGACGGGCCACAATAACGGAGCTGTGTGCCCAATTGCAGCCTGACCTAATATCTGCTATCCATCACCCCACCGTGATCCCCCCTCTTGTGCAAGTGCTGTGCTCCATTTCCTGGCAACTGGTTCTTTCCAAGTGACAGTGGGCTTGGCAGCAGGAATGTCACAGCCAATGTTCTCAATAGTGCTGACCAGTGTGTTGGCTGCCCTGATTAAACACATGTGCAGCTACATTGTTTTCCCCCAGGTGGAGGATTTGGCCACAGTGAAAGCTGACTTCTATGCAATGGGGCATATCCCCAACATCATTGGGGCAATTATTGGAACACATATTGCATTTGTTCCCCCCACCCCAGCAGAATGAACCGGTCTTCAGAAATCAACAGAGTTTTCACTCCATGAATGTCCAGATGGTGTGCCTGGCGGACCAGTACATCTCCCATGTCAATGCTAAGTATCCTGGGTCTGTGCATCATGTTTTTATCCTGAGGAATAGCAGCATCCCAAATGTGATGGTCCAACTCCAGAGGTACAGGGTGTGGCTAATAGGTGAGCACTGGTTCCCACCCAGTGGATGTTGGTGTATGGGTATGTTTTGGGCCCTAAGGGTGAGTGTGTGGCTAACACTTGTCCCTCGATATTTGCAGGTGACTCTGGTTACCCCAACCTCTAATGGCAACTGACCCCTGTGAGGAATCCTAGGACAAGGGTAGAGGAACGTTACAATGAGGCACGTGGGCGAACAAGAAGGATAATAGAAAGGACATTCGGCATCCTAAAGGGCAGGTTTTGTTGCCGCCATCTAACAGGTGGATTCCTGTGCTATTCACCCAAGAAGGTCTGCCAGATCATTGTGGCATGCTGTATGTTGCAAACCTTGCCTTGCGCCGCCATGTGCCTTTTCTGTAGGAGGAGGAGGCTGGAGATGGCCGTGCGGCAGCAGTGGACCCTGTGGACAGTAAAGATGAGGAGGCAGAGGATGAGGATGAGGACAAGAGAAGTGCAGTCATTCGTCAATACTTCCAATGACACACAGGTAAGACTGTGTAACTTCACATTTCATTTACAGTTTGATGTGCAACATTGTCACTGGCAGGCTGTGAATTCCTACTTCTATGCCCACACTGTACCCTTTGGCATCTCTGTTTGCAGATGTTGGTGCCCCACTATTGCTCCTGGTGTGTTCAGTGCAGCCAACTACAAGTTTTTCCTACGTAAACATTACTGTACAGTTAAATTGTAATGTTTGAACCTTGTTAAACGAATAGATTTTGGAATTATTTGACATACACAATACTTGTATTTTTTCAAAGTGTGTTTATTGCAGTGCTCTGAAGAAGAGGGGGTAGTGCAATGGGCTGGGTTGATGATGGAGGAAAGTCCAAGGAGGCATAGGAAGGGGAGCAATGGCAGTTCAAGGTGGACAGGGTGACAGAGTGGGACACAAGGGTGACAATCAGGAGAGTCTTATTTCCTGGCGGGGGTCTTGGCAATAGTCTCTGGTTTCTGCGTGGATCGCAGGGAACATTTGCGGGGTGGTTCACCTTCTGCAGGGGGAGGGGTGCTGGTGGTCTGTTGGTCCTGTGGCAGGGCCTCCTGTCCCCTAGCAGCAGCGGAGGTGGAGGGCTGTTCAGTAGTCAGGCTGGTGTCAGGGGCCCAAAGGTGTGCCACTGCCTCCCTCATACTGTTGGCCATGTCTGTCAGCACCCCTTCAATGGAGACCAGGGTGGTGTTATTGGACTTCAAGTCCTCCCTGATCCCCAGGTACTGTCCCTCCTGCAGCCGCATGTTCTCCTGCATCTTGTCCAGAATCTGACCCAGTGTATCCTGGAAATGTTGGTAGGCTCCCAGGATTGCGGTGAGTGCCTCCTGGAGGATCAGTTCCCTGGGCCTATCCTCTCCCTGTCGCACAGCAGTCCTCCCAGCTTCCCTGCTGTCCTGTGCCTCTGTCCCTTGAGCTGTGTGCCCACTGCCACTGACCCCAGATCCCTGATTGTCCTGGGTTTATGGGGTGCCCTAGGGTCCCTGTGGTGGTGGACACACTGCTGATTGACGTGTCCTGGGGACAGAGGTATGGGCCCACTGGGTGGGGGCTGTAGTGGTGTTTCCTTAGGGGAGAGGCTCTGTGGTGTTGTGAGACTGTGGCTGGGTAACCGACTGTCCAGAAGTCCCTAATGGGCCAGGTTGCTCATCCAGATCCAGGCGAGCAGAGCTGCTGTCATCACTGTGTGCCTCTTCTGTGGGGAGACTGGATGTTGCTGGCACCTCTTCTCTGGTGACTTTGGCTGGGATACCTGTGGGGATGTAAATGCAGTGTTATTGTTTCTGAGTGTGACATATTGTGCATGGGTGGGTGCCCTTTATGGTTGTTATTGCCCTGGCAGCTTTGCCTTGTGTGAGTTGTTATTTGGTGGGCTAGCTGATTGTCTCTAGTGTGCATGCTTTAGTGATGGGTGTCCATGCAGGGCTGTGAGGGGTGTCCGTGCATTGGTAGAGCATGCAGGGCTTGGCAGTGGGATGATTGAGCTGTGATGGAGGGGTGTGTGGGAGGTGGTGGAGTGATGGGAGTGAGGGTGGGGGTATGTGATGGCATGCAGGTAGGGGGGGGTGATAGAAATGACTTACCAGAGTCCAGTCCTCAGGAGGCCTGATTGCCACGACTTGCTCCTCCCATGTTGTTGTGGGGGAGGAGATGGGGGTCCACCGCCAGTCCTCTGTACAGCGAGTTGGTGTCTTGCTGCAATGGAACATACCTGCCTCCAAAGGTCGTTCCACCTCTTCCTGATATCATCCCTTGTTCTGGGGTGCTGTCCCACGGCGTTGACACTGTCCACGATTCTCCGCCATAGCTCCATGTTCCTTGCAATGGATATCTGCTGCACCTGTGATCCAAATAGCTGTGGCTCTACCCGGATGATTTCCCCCACCATGACCCTCAGCTCCTCCTCAGAGAATCTGGGGTGTCATTGTGGTGCCATGAGTGTAGTGTGAGTGGTGTGTGTGAGGGTGATGTGCTGGGGTGTGTGTTGTAAGGTGCGTGGGTGGTGTATAGGTGATGGTGGTGTGTGTCTGGTCATGTCAGTAGTCATGATATCAGTCTGTTGGCAATGGTTTGTAGTCGTAAAGTTTATGGGTACTGTGGGTGTGTGTTTTATAGTGGTGTGTGTGGGTGTGGTATGTGTTTGGGTGTCAGGTGTGTGTAGTTTGAATTGTCCAATGTGGTGCTATTTTGTTAGTTTGTGTGTGTATTTTAAGCACAACGGTATGTATTGCCAATGGTTTACCGCCATTGAATGTCTGCTGTGGTGATTCATGGGTCATAATGTTGTGGGTGTTGTTCTGTTGGCGTAACAGTGTGGGTTTTGCTTCCGCCACTTTATCACTGACCTTTGGGCTGATGGATTTGTGTGTGTCTGAATAGTGATGGATTGGTGTGTGCGTCATAATATGGTTAGCGGATAAACGCCGCCGTGGCAGTATGTTGGCGGCAGTCGGCTTGGCGGTAAGTGGGATTTACCACCAATATCATAATGAGGGCCATAGTATTTCTATCATATTAATAATATTTTGCAATTCCAATGTGTACCTTTTCGGTGCTCTTTTTTTGTATTGTCTCTCTGTTTATCGTAAAATTCAATACAATTATTTTGAACAAGAGAAACGGAAAACTAAAAAAGCCAATGCAAAAGGTACTGGCTTTCCCAATAAGTTTTAGCCATGTGGCACACCAGTGTGGTTGCTGTTCAGCATGGCTAAAAGTTAGTGAGGAAAGGAAAGTGGTGTAGAGTGGAGTGGCGTAAAGTGAAGTAGAATAGAGTGTTATGGAGTGGAGTGGCGTACAGCATCAGAGTGGAGTAGAGTGTCTTGGAGTGGCATGGGGTGCTGTGGAGTGGTGTAGAGCAGAGTGGCATTGCATAGTGGGTGTAGTAGAGTGTTGAAAAGCAGAGTAGCTTGTTGAGTGGTGTGGCATACAGTGGAGTAGTGCAGGAGAGTGGAATGGCAAAGAGTGAAGTTGAATGTTGATTTGATTGGCACAGAATAGAGTGGATTGGTGTGGAGTGGCATACAATGGAGTTGAGTGGCAAACAGTGGGGTGGTGTAGAGTAGAGTGTCATAGAGGGGTATTTGCACAGAATAGAGTGTGGTAGAGTGGAGCGGGAAGACTAGATTGGAGAGGCATAGAGTAGAGTATCATAGAATAGTGTGGAGTGAAGTGCCAAGTGGCTTGAAATGGCACAGAGGGAGTCATGTTGTGCAATGTAGGGTAGAGTAGTGTTGTAGAGTCAAGTAGAGCATTGTAGACTGGAGTAGAGTTTAATGGAGTAGAATGCCATAGAGTGGGGTATCGTAGATTGCAGAGTTGTAGAGTGGCCTAGAGTGAAGTTGCGTAAAGTACAGTGGTGCATTGTAGATTGGTGTAGAGTGCAGTGAGACAGAGCACAATGGTGTAGAGTGCAGTGGTGCAGAGTAGAGAGGTGTTGAGTTCAGTGGCAGAGACTGCAGTCTGGCAGAGAAGAGTGTTGTAGAGTGTAATGGTGCAGTCTAGATTGGCACAAAGTAGATTGATGTAAAATATAGTAGTGCAGAATAGAGTGGCTGAGAGTGCAGTCTAGTAGAGTAAAGTGGTGCAGAGTGCAGTGGTGGAGAATGGGGTGCAGTAGCGTAGAGTAGATTGTTTCAGAGGAGAAGTGGCACAGAGTGCAGTGGTTCAGAGTGGAGTGCGGAGGTGTAGAGTACAGTGGCACAGAGTGCAGTGGTACACAATAGATTAGACTGTTGTGGAGTGATGCAGAGTGTAGCTACGTAGAGTGCAGTAGACTGGCATAGAGTAGAGTGGCGCAGAGTAGAGCGGGGCAGAGGCGTAGAGTACAGCGGTGCAGAGTAGAATAGAGTAGTGTATAATGTAGTGACTGAGCGCAATGGTGAAGAGTACAATGGTGCAGGGTTGAGTTGTGTTAAGTTCAGTGGCATAGAGTAGCGTGGTGCAGAGTAGAACAGAGTGGTATAAAGTGCAGTGATATAAACTGCAATGGAGTAGAGTGGTGTAGCTTGCAGTAGTGAAGCGTATAGTGGCATAGAGTGCAGTGGTGCAGAGTAGAGTGCTGTTGAGTTCAGTAACTAGAGGTCTGTCTTGCAGAGTAGAGTGGTGCCGAGTAGAATAGAGTGGCATGACATGCAGTGGAGAAGAGTTCATTGGTTCTGAGTAAAGTGGTATTGAGTGCATTGCTGCAAAGTGCAGTGGCTTAGAGTAGAATGGCATAAAGGGCAGTGGCATGAAGTAGAGTACATTGGTGCAGAGTGTAATTGTGTGGCATAGATTGTTTTTGAGTGGAGTGATGGAGAGTAGAGTGCAGTAGCATAGAGTCGGTGCCTAGAGTCACATAGAGTGGAGTAGAGTGACATAGAGTGCAGTGGCTTAGGGTAGATTGTTTCAGAGTACAGTGAAGTGGCGTAGAGTGAAGTGGTGCAGGTTAGAGCTCAGTGGCATAGACTGCAGTGGTGCTGGGTAGAGAAGCATAGAATGGATTGGCAAAGAGTGGAGTGAATGGTGAAAGACTTGAATGATATAAAGTGCATTGGTGCATGGTAGAATGTACTTGCATAGAATTGAGTGGTGCAGAGTAGAACAGAGAGGCATTAAGTGAAGTGGAGTAGAGTGTTGCACCAGACAGTAGCAGTGCTAAGGCCAGCCCTGGTGGTAGGCTGTTGTTGGTTCACATATTTCATTGTTGACAACACATGCATCTAATAAATAGTATAAAAACTAAATTTTGACATAGGCATGTTTAAGGCTGTAGTGTATATAATGTAGTTGCTTCCTGGCTCCTGTTTGTAGTTTTCTGAAAAGCAGTAATCAAAAACCAATAGTGCTTTGATAGAAGAACTTCAACATGAATTTTGTTGCCACAGAAAGTGTGATCACCTGTTCCCTGCAGGCCTGTTTTAAGGGTTACAGCGTCCTAAACTGGAGCACAGGAGGGGCACGGGCAGGCTCTATGGGGAGAGTAATCTGCATTCCTCTTGCTTTCCCATAGATGCTTTCACTTTGAAGTCACAGAATGAAAAGTAAACATCAAGCTCTCTCAGGAGTCTGACATTTGATCTTTGTGCCTAAATGCACAGCAACTGTGACAAGATAAGATAAGAAAAGGATTTACAGGCTTATTTACAAAAAGTGAGATCTTGGAATAAGCTTTGGGCAAGGGCAGGGACAAACTCAAGCTGGACAGCCTAAAACAAACAGATCCAGCAAATAGAAAGCAAGGAAATGCAAGGTACAAACCACAAAACCAGTAGTAAGCAATGGGCAAAATGCATTCCCGGGAAGCTTTATGAATATCTCCAAGATGTATTAGCTAACCTAGCAAACTTAGTTTCAGCCTAAAAATGTAAATTATACAAATTCAGCCTGGCACTTCACCTCTTAAAACTCAATTTTCTTTATTGTGGAAGTTATTTTCTTCTACAAGTTGTAGGCATGAAAATATTTGCTCTTAAAAAATGTGGAAAAAATCCCAACATTTTGGATACGGAATTTGATGACTTCCTCACCAAAAAATTGAATTAACTCACTTATATGTCTGCTTTCAGCATTAACATGCCTTGTGCTTTTCAGTAATGCTGCAGATTGCAGCTCATCATCCAAACAAAAAATATGCTTAAAATATACAGTAATTGCAGTAACTAATCATGCTTTTTAATGTAATGGTTACTGCATTGCCAGAGGGAGCTTGCACATAGACATACACATGGGCCGTATCGGCCTGGGCTGCCCCCTTCACAGCTTTCACTTTCTGTCCAAGCCACATCCTCGAAAAGAGGAAAGCACTCAAAGCATGGCAGGGATCAATGCACTGGAGTTCTGAGGTGTCCCCTGTAGGCAGGATGCCTATATGGTGGGCACGGGATCCGTGTGTGGCAGGCAGAGCAATAATACATGTTAGTGGCACCCTTGAATGCAACACAGGTCCTAATGCCACACTCCAGCTGATGCTTTGAAGCAGCACAGAGGTTCGATGGAGGCACTGGCATCCCACGTCTTCTTCAGGTTCTCACATGCAGCTCTCTGCAGCACAATCTAGCAGCCCAAAGGGTGGCAATGAGTATTGTAATGCTATTTATGTTATGTTGTTCAGTTACTCTTCAGCTACTTTTAGCCTCATCTGTGTGTTATCCTGCACTGCTGCTAGCTCAAGATGCAGTTAGTGTCTTGACATGTACATTCTAACATACTGAACTCAAACGTCTACCTTCACCACTGAACTAGAATTTTAATAAACATTAAAATTGGACTTTCAATCAAGTTTTGTTTTTTTAATACTCCTTGCTGAAGTTTTAAACGTAGACTTTTACAAGCCTAGCCTGCACTGCCTATGGAATTGCTTTGTCCACACAATAATGCTCTGTGCAAAAGTTTCTTTATGGAGCACAGCAACCCTCTTTTGCCCCAACCAAAGATATTCTTGAAATTTAGGAGCTAGGAAGAGTTAGTATCTCATATTAATAGGCTATATGTAGAAATTAAATTTACACTGAATTTTTTGATAATATGTACCTGTGTTGTAGAACTGTTCTCAAGATAGGGTCTATGGAATAGGTAATACAATACGGGTTTATCAGGAAGTGTGGCAGTTTGTTAATCATCGGTTGCCTGTGGATTTCATTGGTGGCTCATTTCTTTTTCTGCATTACATGAAAATAAAGTTCCTAAAACCACCTCTGGTTAACTGGATTACTACATTTTGCTTGTGGTCGGTTTTAATGGTAAACATGTTTCCCACAAATAGATCTGAAAAATCACCATAGCCCATCAGCATTACAGAATAGTGCAGGTCTGCTTCCCTCATGATCCAAGATGCAAAATCCACTGTGAGCTCACTTTGACCATTCCTCTGATTGATGAAAGATGCAAGACCACAGCTGCTTGCATCTACCATGGTGCAACAGGGCAAAGCAGGATTCTAAGGCTTAAGAGCTTTCACTACAAGTGTATGGGTTTTCACCCACTGAAACGTGCCTTGACATTCCAATATCACTGAAAAGCGACTTTTTTGAAACATATTTGCCAAACAACTCATGCGTGATTTGTAGCTGATATAAGCCATGAATAAAACAAACTCAGAAAATACTTTAGACTGTCCTTGTCTTTGTAGAGGGATCGGCTTTAACAATAGGCCTAACTAATCCAGAAAGAGGTTTATTTCCTCAAACATTCACCCTGTTTTACCACTACTCCATGTTCCTGCAAAATGCTCAAATCTCTAAGATGAAACCATGATATAACATTGTCTTGAAAAACTGCCACACTCTGAACACCTTTGAACATTTGGTGCATTATGAGATGAAGGACAAAGGCTGCTGAAGCTAACCCAAAAGGCATCCGACAATATTGGAAGGTACCCACTGGAGAGAAAAAATCCATAGAATACCTTGATTGTCATTCCAACTGCACTTAGTAAAACACAGATGCAAACTCAAGATGATAAATCATTTAGCCCCACTGCCTTTGCTGGAGAGCACTTCTCTCAAGGGTTTGTGATTGGTGTTGATAGCTTTTGAACCTCGCCCTCTCACCTGCAAATGTTTTGCCTTCACCTCTCCTGTTTCGGAACCTGTTTTTGTTGCCTTTTAGGACTTTGATGCAGTGTATTTAAAAATGTGGACATGTTCTTTTAAGTTTTACATGTCCTGGCAGTGACAAATTCTCAAATTCATCTTTCATTTATTTATTTATGGGACTTTATGAGAGGGGCGGAGCTGTCACCTGTCGCACTCGCACCTTGAAGATGTTGCCTAAGCTTACACACAGGACTTCACACTAATCTCTGGTGCCTGCAGACAGACTGGGACCAGGACAGGGAGGTAGGAAATTCCATGCACTTCTGTAGTGGGATGGCTCAAGAAGTTTCTTCCACTTCAAAGTGGGCACCATGTATAAAAAGGTAACCCTGAGGCCCACTGTTCAGTGCACTCCTGGAGCCGCCAATACTACAGAAGAAGGACTGCCCTGCTACTTAAGGCCTGCTTTGCTGTCTAGCAAGGAAGACTGGACCTGCACCCTTCATCCCCGGCTGAAATGATTCCAATGGTCAGCTGACTGACAGCCTGTTCTGAGCTACGGGGTTACAACACGCTCTAGAGGCATCTCTGCAACTGCCCACCTGAACCTACTGCACTACACCTGCAACTGGACATGCCTGAACCCTGCTGGAGTGGGTAGCTGATCCCAAAGAGGTGTCTCCCAGGTCCTTGACCCTTGGTGTTGAATTAGTTGAGTTGCTCCTTGAAGTAAAGGAGAATGCCTGAAGTTTTGGGCTCTTCATTTCCACTTTAATGCTGCTTGAGTGCTGAGTATGTACTTTACACATTGCCTCTATATTAAGCCTGACTGCTTTTGTGCCAAGCTAGCAGAGGGTTAAGCATAGGTTAATTTAGTGACTTTTGTGGTTCACCATGACAAGCTTTGAGGCTGTTGCTTGAGAAGGGCTCACACACCCCTCAACCAATTAATTTCCCACAATGACAAACCTGATCCAGAAAAACCTCCTTAACTCCCTCACACCACAGAATATACACACAGCTTAATTTTCAATGACTGATTTGTTTATCTCCGGTACTCTCTATCCTCATGATAGAAACATTATAGTTTTATCGCTGTCGCGATCTCTTTGTCTCAAAATGTCACACAGGCCTATAAAGCTAACTTTCAATATCATGTATACCTAGACCAAAGATCAACATTTTGAAGATCTGGTGCATGAACCATACTCGTCTTAATGTTTGCCAGCTTGTCACTGCAACCCTCCGAACACTTAAATTCAACACCTTTTTTCAAAAGCAAGCTCATGCTTTTGTGTGACCAGAAAAGCACAATACTCCATAATGCCAAGACACTTCTCCAATTTGTTCTTATTTCCTGGAACAGACACAATCAGTTTTACTTTTACTAACATCATTTGGCTTGATACCCTCCACTGTGCTAAACATGCACTTGGATCTTTTCAGGGTGAGAAGACTGTCTCTAAGCCTAGCTTGCATCTGTCCAAGTCTACATGTCTATATTCATGTTCGGTATTAGATGTACCAAAACCAATATATCATCTTGATATGTCTTTACTCGGGATGCTTTTCAGTACCATCTCCATTCCTTGCTGGAAAGCTGAAGGAGAGATGATACCAATTTACATATTCAAATACTTATAGACAGTGCAAAATACTAATAATGCTTTTTCTTTGAGTGGATTCATAAATTTTCCCTGATGATAACCTTCCACTATACTCAAGATCACTGTAAAAATATCCCTACAGTTTTATTGGCTCACTCCCTAGGCCATTAATCTGATGGGGCTTAATAACTTAATTTTTTATTTCAATTTACCATGGAAATAGTCTTTAGGAACTAGTGTTAGCTTGGACCCTGAATCAAGGACCATGCATACATCAGCTTCACATACTTTCACAACATCTGTGCGTCCATCCTCCTTCCAATCATCAACCTGCAAAACTATCTCACCCCAGTCTAATTATCTTACTGAAGGTACCTTTTTCTAAAACAGCTTCTTTGACTTTCTTTGGAATCTACAACTTTTTGCATAGTGACTCCTCCTTCCACACATGTTGTACATAACTTTCCGTGCCGGACACTCTTCCTTGATAGCTATGTGGCCCATGCTGCAGCATCTTTAACATGTCCCTGAAAAGCCTTTCTAAGGATTGTCTAGATATCTCTTTAGATGAACTCTTTGTATCATGTCTGCATGTTCATTATCTTTTTTAATCTCTTCAGTGCAAACAGATAAGGGTTCTCTTCTCTGTTATGATCAACACTTCATTGGAATTGGGATCATAACTTTGCCACAGCTCACCTCCTCTGTGCTGCACCTGAACTGATCTTTATTCTTTCTTCCAGAGTCATGTCAAACTTGCATGAGTAAGCGGGCTTATGTAAATCAGCACCTTAACTTTCTATACTCCCACGGGGGCGTGGCCATCTGCCGGGAGATGGCGCACGCTTAATCCCCTCGCTCCGGAGGGGCCGACTCATTTGTTGCCTGTAAGCGTGCCATCCCCCGGCGGTCTGATGTCCAGAACCGAGCGGTGAACAGGGGGCCGGCCCTGGAGGCGGCCGGGCCGCCGTCCTGGCACTGAAGCGAGCGGGGGGCGGATCCGGGTGGCTGACTGCGGACTGGACCTGCGGCCTGCTCCGTTGCGGAGAGCCGGGGCCTCGGGTGAGGCCGAGGGCCGCCGCCGGACGGCCGCGACCGGCTCGCACCGGTCTCGGCCGGTTGACCCCCCGAGGCGGGAGGCCGGACCATCGGACCTCCGGAGAGAGGCGGAGGTGTGATTGGGTAGCGCCCGGTCTCCTGAAGAGCGGAGCGGGCCGGCAGGGCTTGGAGGGAGTGACACGGGGCTGGCCTCTCGCCCGACGGAGGACCGGAGCTCCAAGGACTGACCTTGTGGGGTGCAGAACGAGGCGCAGAGCAGCTGGGGAGCCCAGAGGATCCCCCCAACGAGACAACACCCCCGGGGGGGCAAGAAAAATACAAAAGAAAATTAATATAATAAAAAAAGAAGAAAGGAATAACCAAAAAAGAAGGAAAAAAGAAAAAAAAAAACACGAAAGGGGAAATCAGAAGTAAGGCGGCCCCGGCCGTGCTGGCGCCTGGGCGGAGGAAGACGGGTGGCTCTGGAGCTGTGGCCCCCTGGAGTAGCTGAAACAGCAGCACAAAGCAGTACCTCCACTGAGCAGGAGCAGCCGGGACGTCACGCACTGTGGCAACTATGAAAAGTCCAGAACGAAGGAAAACAGAGACCAACTACTGGCGAATGGTGCGGATTCTCCTGATGCTGTGACGGACAGCTGGGGACGCCTGGTGGGACCGGAGCGGCTCTGCCCGGGGACTGAGACCGGGCTTGTGCGAGGCTACAAGGGAAGGAGGGCCTGTGAATAGACTTGGGCTTGCACCTTGGGGGTGCGGCCCGCCCCGCTCATCCTGGCCGATGCCATCCAAGGCCCGTCACAAGAAGAAAATCATGGACCCCGCGTCGCCACCAGCACGCAAAGAAATGGAACAACAATCCCACCCACAATTCAACGTGCAGGAAACACTGGACAGAATACTATGGGCGATTGAAGACACAAGGACAACACTACAACACAATATCAACCAAGTAGCGGTCAAAGTAGGCCTCCTAAGGGCAGACCATCATAAACTGGCAGACAGGGTCAAGGAAACGGAATCTACATTAGAAATCGTCGGACCGAAGCAGAAAGATCTAGCGGCCGAGGTGACTTCCCTGGCTGCTAGAGTAACACGACTTGAACAAAGGGCTGAGGATGCGGAGGGTAGAAACAGGAGGAACAATGTGCGTGTGGTGGGCCTTCCTGAGGGGGCCGAAGGAGCCAACATGATGGACTTCTTGGAGAAATGGTTTAGTACAACGGTGGCGCCTGGATGCCTAACGCCCTTCTACACGCTGGAGCGGGCGCACCGAATGCCGTCAAGGCCTCTCGCCCCTGGTAGGCCACCCCGAGTAGTGATTGCCAAATTGCTGCATCACAAAGACAGAGACACTCTTATACAGAAGGCCAGAGAGATGGGTCCATTTAAAGTAGCTAACGGTGAGGTGACGCTATTCCCGGACTACACTTTAGATGTTCAGAATAGGTGAACCTCATTCCTAACAGTCAAAAGGGCCCTCAGAGACGAAGGGATTTAATATTCATTGTTGTATCCGGCCAGACTGAGAGTGATACTGGAAGGGAAAACCACTTTCCTCCAAACCCTGGAGGAGGCATGGGAATGGCTCGAGAAGCGGGGGCCCCAGGCGGGGCGATCCGTCGGTGAGAACGCGGCTGCGGGCAGGTTCGCCGGGGCGCGGAGGCCCGGGAATCGACCAAGACTGGCACCAACACAAACGCAAAAGGAAAAAGGCAAGAGGGCGGCTCTGGAGGCGGCGGCCCGAGTTGGTGGTGGAGCGTCCCCCCCGGAGGGCTCGGGAGAGGACTCGGATGACACGGTGGTGTCCTCGGCTGGGGACTCAGGCTGTTCGACACGTGCTCCCAAGGTGACGCCGCAAACAGCTGATGAGCTCGGATAAGCTTGGCACGAAAGGACCTGGCGACACAGCACAACAGGAGAACATGAGGCCCCTCTGGACTTGGCCGCCCCCTCGAACCAGTACCTCACTGGTCTAGCTCGCCTGGCGAGAACTGTAGCTATATGTTTGAACAAGTTGCACTGTTGCGTGATTTTCTGGGCTACCTGCAGGTTAGTGGGCGCCCTGGGGTGGGGGAGTTGGGGTTTACAGTTACCAGTTAACTTGGCTAAATGGGTGGTGATGCACGATGGTAGTAAAGGTTTGAGCATGGGTAGGGATAGACCGGAATTCTGGGGTCGCCAGGGGCGCTATTATCAAATTACTATATTAATTATATGGCAGACTACAATCTCTTAACATGGAATGTCAGGGGGATGAGCACTCCGGCCAAAAGACACAGAATCCTCTCCTACTTGAAGAGAAGAGGGGTGCAGGTGGCAATGCTGCAAGAGACCCACTTAATAGCAGGGGAGGTGGAGAAACTGAGACGTAGATGGAGGGGACAGGTGTTTGCCACAGAGTACTCAGCTTATGCGAGGGGAGCATTGATATGGGTCAGGGCAGGGGTCCCACTGACAATAGATTCATCTGATATAGATCGGGAGGGCAGGTTTGTGGTGTTGGAGGGGAGACTGCATGGTATTTCAATTGTCATGAGTTGCATTTATGCTCCCAATCAAGACCAAGTCCCCTTCCTGACTAAATTATCGAGTCACCTTACCCGCCAATGCACAGGAGAATTGCTAGTGGGGGGGACTTCAATGCAATATTAGACATTAACATGGACAGATCGACCCCGCCGCTGCAGGGCGCAGTGTCCACCAGAATAGCTAAAAAAACTCTGTGAATGGCTGGATACCTGGGGGCTTGTGGATATTTGGCGGGAACAACATCCAAAAGACAGTGACTACTCGTATTACTCAGGCCTCCGCCGGCTGCACACTAGAATTGATAGAATGACATGCACGGCGGGCCTTGCGCGATATGTGACCCACTCAGAGTATCTTGGCCGCACACTGGCAGACCATAATCCCTTGCTGTTGACACTAAATATTTTAGAGGACAGACCCCCAATTCCATCATGGAGACTGTCCCCCACTGCGTTGGAGGATCAGTCGTATAGAGAGGCCCTTCGCTGCCACCTGACAGAACATATAAGGATTAATAGTGAGTCCACCACGTCTAGAGCCACAGAGTGGGAAACACTTAAGGTGGTAGTGAGGGGCTTCTGCCTGGGTCAATCGGTGGGGGTGAAACGCACACTTGAAAGGGAATTGACCTCCTTAGAGAAGCAAATACACGTGGGGGAAACGAGACAGGACTCTGGAGCCCAGGAGAACGAGGAATATAAACGAGCCCGAAGAGAACACTCCCGGATCGAGGCGCAGCTCAGGTGCCACAACACACAAAAATACTTGGCATCAGTACAATCAGAGGAGGGTAGGTCAGGGAGACTACTGGCTTGGCTGGTGCGCCCAGACAGGGGGGGAGAACCCATCAAAAGCGTACAAGACAAAGAGGGACTTTGCAGGCGAAGCCCAGGCCCAATTAATGAAGAGTTTAAGGAATATTACAAGCACCTGTACAGGAAACCCAGCGACCTGGGGGTGGAGACCTTCCGGAATTTCCTTCAGCAAATCACTCTCCCGGCTCTGAACCCAGAAGGGAGGGATAGCCTAGGGGGTCCCGTGTCAGCGGAGGAGATAGGCTAGGCCATATCGCAGTTAGCTCCCGGAAAGACTCCCAGTACCGATGGCCTCCCAATGGACTTTTACAAAAAATATAGGACATTGTTGGTGCCCCAGCTGGCTGAGGTATATGCGGAGGCACTGCGCCGAGGAGAGCTACCAGTCACATTTCGCGAGGCTCTGGTGGTGCCACTACCTAAAACAAAAAACAGGGAAGCACCAGTGACCGACTTCCGTCCTTTGTCAATGCTGAACAGCGTCTTCAAGATCCTCAGTAAGGTCATGGCTAACAGCCTGCTCCCCCAAATGACCACACTGGTGCATGCAAACCAGAATGGTTTTGTCCCTGGCCGCAGCACATCGCTGAATTTAAGGCGGATTTTTGCTATCTTACACATGCCAGTAGTAGAGAAACCTCCTACGGGGGTCTTGTTAGCAGTGGACTTCGAAAAGGCCTTCGACTCGATTAGGTGGGACTACCTTAGAGCTGTGATGCTAAAGATGGGTTTAGGCGAAAACTGGGTGAAATGGGTGGACCTGCTGTATTCCTCCCCGCTAGCTAGGGTGAAGACGGGCAGAACGATCTCTAATACATATCCGGTATATCGAGGAACCAGGCAGGGATGTCCCCTATCCCCGCTTCTATTTGCCCTGGCAGTCGAGCCTCTGGCGGCCCAGTTGTGACAAGAGGGAGTCGGCAAAGGAATTAATTGGGGTCTAAACAAGCATATTATCTCCCTATACGCGGACGATATTTTGGTGTACCTGAAAGATGGAACCAGTGGTCTCCCGTGGGTCCTGAGGATTCTAGAGGGCTTTGGGGAACTTTTGGGACTTCGCCTAAACCGAGGCAAAACATTTGTATTCCCCATGCTACCAAACTACAAGTGCCCCGAAACGTGCCCAGGAGATATGAACTGGGCCCCACGGACCTTTAAATATTTGGGGATCCAAATATTCCATGAGCTGGGTGACCTCCGAGATGGCAACTTGGGTAGGGCGCTCCGTTCTCTGCGCTCCTCGATTGGGTTCTGGCGATCACTGAAACTAACAACAATGGCCAGAGTAGCATTGTGTAAAATGGTGATGCTTCCCCGCCTCCTCTACTTCTTTGCTAACCTACTGTTGTGGATCCCCCCGCGTGGTTCCGTGAATTGAACGCTCTGCTTCAGGAATTGATATGGGACGAGGGTCGTAGGCGCACAGACTACTATGTGCAGACCGACGCATGCGGGTGGACTGGGGGATCCTGACTTTGAGGCATATTACTTAGCATCCCAACTGCAGTGGGTGGCCGGCTGGATGGTGGGCAAAGGACAACTGGACTTGATTACTTCCCATGGTTTGCTGAATATAGACCGAATGATAGCACGTATGATAGGGAAGAGGGTACTCCTCCCCGGAGACAACTTAATGACTAACACTGCGACGTCCTGCTGGAAAAGATGTATGAGTAGGACCGGAGTCAGTCCACCCTACTCTCCGGCGCTACTGCTCTCGATCTTAGTAGTGGACCCAAAGGGAACCAGCTCCGGAGGCCGAGGGCTAGGCCCATGGACGGGTGCAGGAATGACGGCGGTGGGAAAGCTTTTTAAGGAGGGGGTACTGCAGAGCTTCGTCGACTTGGTAGGAAAAGGGGTACCTCAGGGTCAATTTTTGATGTACAGGAGGTTGGTGCATACTCTGAAAGACCATTGGGATACGATTAATGCGGAGCCCAGGGTCCACGGTGTGTTACACCTCCTACTGACATCGGGGGAAGAACCCCACTTGATTAGGAAAATATACCGAGCCCAGATAGAGGCTACATTGGATCCCATGCACTCATTGAGGGAGAGGTGGGAGAAAACGATCGGACATGTATTGTCCGAGACAGATTGGAACAGAGCTCTGGCTTATCCCCGGAAGATCTCACGTAATACCCGCTTACAATACATCCAATATAACTACCTGCATAGAACGTATCTTACTCCTCACCGACTGTTCCGTATATATGGGGGGACCCCTAGGACGTGCCCCAGATGTGGGGAGGGCGAGGCAGACTTTGACCACATGATGTGGAAATGCACAGTGATACAGGCTGGCTGGAGGGCAATGATGGAGCTCATGTCAGAGCTATATGACACGGAGCTGCCGTTTACCCCCGATATATGTCTGCTGGGCCTAATGACGGACACCCTACGAGAGAAGGTTAAAAGTCGATTCCTGGATCTTGCGCTGGCCCTCTACAAGAGATTGATTATGAGGGTTGGAAGGCTCCTAGCCACCCCTCACTCGCAGAATGGAAAAGTGACGTCGCGAGGTGGGCCAGGGCGGAATTACAGGTCTTAAAAGCTGAAGAAGCAAGGGGTGTCCGTCAGACCCCCATAGCTCTGGGGTGGGAAGAATTCATGATGAACTGGGAAAGTAGAGGGAAAGGGCCATTAACTCCCAATACAACACCAATAGTAGCAGAGTCCTGAATGATTACAGAAATGTGATAAGGGATACGCCCAACAATACCACCTGTGGGGGAGAGAAAAACACCAATGAAACAGTCAGACGAGGGCACCGACAGCTCACAATAAGCCACAGGGGCAGCGCGGGGTGGGTCACACTCTCTTGAAAAAGGCAGTAGGAAAATATATAAGGATGAATAGATATCCCCCCAAGTATAGCGACCCTAGGGAATGACCCCTACTACCCAACACCAAAACCACCCACAAAAGGCCACCAAGTGTGTACATAGTTAAATTTCCAGTTAAAGCTGTTATGGGAGCATATAAAATGAATGGGTAACAATAGAACGACAATGAGCAAGACCCTCAGAGAAAGTGACACTAGAGTCCTAATACTAGCAGGGGACAGAATTTAGATAAGGATCAAGAGGTACGTTAAACCATGACACGAGAAATATGTGAACTTATGTAGAATAATGTATCCATTTGGACACTGTGTACGACAAAAATTAGATGTTCCCATAAATATACTTGTGAAATGTAAAACAGTGAAATGTTAATAAAAATATATTTAAAAAAAAAAAACTTTCTATATTCCCATCCCTCTTCTTTACTCTTCTTCCAAAATGGTGTACTTCAAACACCCTAGTGAAGACCTCCTACTCGTTGAGGCACAGAACCTCATCATTGGTCTGTTCAGAAAAATTATTGACCTTCTGAGCCAAGACAGTGAAGAAGAAGTGATGTTTTCTTCTCCATGCTCAATGAGTGAGGTATCACACACCCTCTTATATTGTCCAAAAACCTTCTTCCACTTCACCCTTTTTATTGTGGTGCACAGTGAAAAAGAGCTGTAACATTCTTCATACTGCCTCAACTCAACACTACCTACTAAGTGATGGCAACAAAAGTAGTAGGTAGAGTATTAAAAAAAAACATAGTACCAAGTTAGAAATATTGTACATGCAAGTCAATTAAGGTTGCAAATTGTCTATGGTGAAAGTGCACCAGTAACTCTAATATTCAATAGAGTATCTAAGACCTGTACAAAACTATAACCACTCTCAAACTTCTCAAAACATGCAATAATTTCATAACAAGAAAAACTTAGGATCCAGTGTCCACAGGATGTTCAGTAGTACACTTAGGCTACACTTAGAGTACTAGTGCTGGCATAAGCATCAGCTGTAACACAAGTTCAAGTCATACACCCAATTCAGAGGAATGTTTTAAAATATAAATCTGGTACACTATTTACTCACCACGTCCTCCTAATTACAAGTTTTTTTCTCACTGCTTCTAGCTGATTGAATCATTTTCCTTCCTTAATATTGATCTCCTCTCAGTGTGCTTTCCATATTTAGATTGGTCTTACAAAGCGAGTTATCAGTGTGGAATTGAGCTGCAACAAGGTGACTAAACTGTTCCTTCACAGCGCTTACAGTCTCCACATGCGTCTTGCAAATCAAGGCCTGAGACATGATGTTGCACATCACATCGCAATTATGTGGATTGCAACATCACTCTGGACACAATGGAGTCATGTCTCGCGTTTCATTTTTGTTTCTCATGATCTTGCAGGGAAATGCCTCATTCTCCACATTATGGGATGGTAAAGTAGTAAAAGTAACAAACACAGACTCTATTTAAATACCCAAACAATGTGACTCCCAATTACAAATGCCACACAAAATAGACACAAGGGTCTGTTGAAACAGCAGACTAAATAGTCGTGCTTCCCAGGTCTAGGACTCTGAGAGGTCAGAAACAGATGGAAATAAATATATTTTTAGGACGAAGCCCCTTACCCACCCTTAGGTGGCAACCTTCATCACCGGGTTCCTCCTCACACCAATAACATGTGTTGTAGTGGAGTTGGCTACAACTCTTCCAAATGAACAGAAGAAGATCCTCTATGTATGGCTTTACAGAGGCTTTATGGCTTTATGGTGTTGGTAGGGTGAACAGCGAAAAGCAAAAAGTGTGAAGGAGCGGATAAAATGCCTCTCAGTAGACCTAATCCAAATTTTAATAATTTTCCCAGAGGAGCATATTTAAAACAGGAGGGGGCTGTGTCTTTGCCACATGGTAAAAGTTCCATTAATGGCTTTGTTAGAAAATAGCCTTCAGTAACAATTGCATATTCAACCCCTGAAAGTCACTCCAGCAAGCGGCCATGAGGAATACAGAAGAAGGTTAGGGTGAATTAGTTGTAAAACCACAAACACAGTTACAGCTAGTGGTGGTATTAGAATACTGCCAGAACTCTGTTGAGAGGACTACGGGGCAAGCAGGAGTTACTGGGCCCAACCTTGACAGCTGAGTCCTTTTATTCCTGATGTCCGGGCCTGACTAACTATGGAGCGACTAGGCCAAGTATCCATTCAGCACCTGACTCTCAGTGCTAGCATGGGTTAAACAGTCCAAGGCTTCTTGGGGGAAGATAGAACCAGGGGGGTGAACACAGGCTCACCAAGCAAAATATGTCCAGCAGCAATAAATGATTCTAATACTTGCTTTACTAAAGAAATGAGGATTTATATACAAACACAAGTAAAATATGGATTCACTAACAATACACACAGCCCCCTCAGTTCATGACTCAAGTGTTTTACAGGTGTATTCCTGAGTCCCATTTCCCTCTCGGTAGCAGTTGTGGTTACTCCCCATTCACTACAGTGGTATTTAGGACAAGCCCCACTAGTAATCTGAGTCTCAGGTGTGCCACTCTAACTCTTTAATAAAGTCAAAGGTGTTCCCATGCATTAGCGCTCTATGGCAGGCAGGTTCCCCCAGGGACGGTTGAGTGTCCTTGAGTTCCTCACAAGCATTTGCCTGGTGGTCCTCGATGCTCCTTCAATGCTAGTAAGTTCCTGGGAACCTCATCACAGTTGGGAGAGGCAAGGGGTGCAATGTTGCTGGATCTGGTCCTTTGTTGTTACTTGACTCAGTTCACATTGGCAGCCTCCTCTTCACAATGATGGTCTTGACAAGACCATGCTCCTTGACTTGTCCTGGTGGCCCCCTCTGACATATGAGTTCACCAGTAGCCTTTCACAACTATGAGGATAGCGCTTTTGGTGCCCCTCCTAGTCCAAAAAGACCACAATCCTCAAGATAGGCACATGTCATGGCACATACGCATGGACTATGTATGCCCATGACCACAAAAATCAGCATCAGGGATCCAGATGTCATTACAGTTGAGGCACTCATGGCAGGGGTGCACGCCCATCACCATGCGAAGGACTCTTCCATCCCAACATGTACCTCAAAGGCTATGGCAATATTTAGACAAAATCCAAACACAGTGTGCATCTCACTTTGGTGTGGAGGCCTAAAAGATTTTCCAGATTATTTTAGCTGGTCAATATAATCACAACGTGTTCTTTATGAAACCACACAAGTCCTTCTCCACATTTGTCACCAGTGTAATGATGAAGGCAGTTTTTCTGGATATTTCTCTGGGGAAGCAGGTAATCCAGACTAATCACAAACCTTTTAGAGAAGCGTTCACCAGCAAAAGCTTTGGTCTCATCCTTGTCACTAGTGTAATGATGAAATTAGTTGTCTACTTATTTATAGAAGGTTCACCAAGAAAGTGTTGATGATAAATAGGTTTATTCCTGTTATACCTGATAATGTCAAAAAAATAAATACCATAAAGCGTCAGGCCTCATCATGACATACGCACCGTTTCTGGCCAAATCTGATAGAACCAAAGTCAGATGAGCCTTGCGGGTCATACCAGTCAAAAGGTTCACTTTGGAACCTAGTATTGTTTCTAGAAGTTAAATTCTTTCAGAGGAGTAAGTCAGAAAACAGAAGACAGTGATGGTCTCTTTAAGTCAGATATGCTGAGTCTGTGTTCAAGATTAGACTTCTCAAAATGAATTAAAACCAGATAATGTGGTTTCAAAGATCACTTTGCCGATGGCATTATTTCATCACTGTGCCTTGGTTCCAAGTCCTAAGTCATGTACTCTTTTTTTGAGTTCTCATATTTTTTAGTTTGGGAAGGCAGGAGTTTGTAGTCAACAAGAGTTTTATGGCATTGGTAATTTATTTTCAGCATTCCAGTAGTAGCCTTAAACTTCACTAGAAAAAGTTCCAGACAGGCAAACCTTGTCTATAACTGGTAACATTGCACCTTTCTTGGGGCGAGTCAGTGCCTTGTCCAGTTTTCCAGAGGACAAAAAGGCAAAGACTCTCTTTTGGAAGATGCTGTAAAAGTCACTCTTGGTCTCTTCCACAGCATTCAGACTTTTAGGAAAGTCTTGATACAGTGACTAGACAGAGCGAGATCCAGGGCCAAATTTATCAAAGTATCGCTTTGCACTTGCGTCACCCACTGTGTTGCAAGGGCCAGGCAACGACTGAACTTGCAGAGGACTTAACGTGTGCCAGGCTAGTACAATTTCACCCACCAAATTTAGAAAGGGTACACAAGTTCAGGGTAATTTCTATGGCATTGGCAGGAACCAAACCAAAGGCTTCCCTGGCACTGACAGGAAGTAAAAACTAACCTCTTATTCTACCCATCTAAATAAGGTGGGCAGAATTAGAGGTCTGCCTCCTATGCTCATTTCTCCTTAAGGTCGTTGGAGGAGTTTCACTATGGTAGAGACAGAGTAGTGTCCGCTGTGATTAAAGTACAGCTCGCATATAAATTTGTGGGTGGACCACAGTCAAGGCAGCATAGATACTTTGTCGCTGTTGTGATGGAGTATCTATACAGCCAAGATATAAATTAGGCCCAAGTGTCTTATTTAGAATTTGGCAGGAGGTATGCATTGCTCCACTTCGTAACCCTTTAAGCTACATTATGCCTGCGCCAGGTATAATTAATGCAAATGGGGCATTCCCCTGTTAGGGGGGCGACAAAATGGGGGAAAGAAATCTAAGAGATTTCTTGTGTCATTTTGTTTCAGCACTTTTAACGTCTGCTCAGAGCAGGCCTTAAAAGGAGGCACATAATTGCTTACAATGGGCCTCAATGGGCTTTGCAGGATTAGCGTCAAACTTTTTTACGCTAATCCTGCAAAGCTCTGAACTAGCATCAAAAATGTTGATGCTACTTCCACTAACTACTGCCATGGTGCGCCGTATCTTAGGTACGGCACACACATGGTGGCGCTGGGGGGCGCTAAGGGGTGCAAGAAAAGTGGCGCTGCACTGGGTGCAGCACCACTTTTTTTAAATCAGGCCCTAAGTGATAGGCAACTAAGGAAAAGTTATGATTTTCCTTTTAGAGATGCCTTTTTTCTTTTTTTTTATGTACCTAATTTGTCCTCGTACACTTTCAAAATATACGTTTTAGTATTAAACTGTTATACTATAGTTTCCTCTTCCTACACCGTATAATTCCCAGTTCCCTAACATGTGCAAATAAAAACCTTGAGACAGTGCTGATAGCAGCTCCCCTTCATTTTTCAGAACATATAGGGAACACTGTTCTATTTCAGCCATGAATGACCATTCTTCAACAAAGGGTGTAGCATATACCACACGTACTAGTTATATGCCAAAGTTGTAGGCCCAAAAGAAAGTTGAATCCCTGGTGTAAGGAAATGGCTCCCTGTTACAGTTACCCCCCATGTTTTGCCTGATACTGATGCTGACTTGACTGAGAAGTGTGCTGGGATCCTGCTAACCAGGCCCCAGCACCAGTGTTATTTTACCTAAAATGTACCATTGTTCCCACAATTGGCACACCCCTGGCACACAGATAAGTCCCTTGTAAAAGGTACCAGTGGTACCAAGGGCCCTGTGACCAGGTAAGGTCCCTAAGGGCTGCAGCATATGTTGTGCCACCCTAAGGGACCCCTCGCCTAACACATGCACACTGCCATTGCAGATTGTGTGTGTTTGTGGGGAGAAAAAGGCAAAGTCGACATGGCATCCCCCTCAGGATGCCATGCACAAAAAATGTTGCCTGTGGCATAGGTAAGTCACTCCTCTAGCAGGCCTTACAGCCCTAAGGCAGGGTGCACTATACCACAGGTGAGGGCATAGCTGCATGAGCAATATGCCCCTACAGTGTCTAAGTCTATTCTTAGACATTGTAAGTACAGTGTGGCCATATTAAGTATATGGTCTGGGAGTTTGTCAAAAACGAACTCCACAGCTCCATAATGGCTACACTGAATACTGGGAGGTTTGGTATCACACTTCTCAGAATAATAAACCCACACTGATGCCAGTGTTGGATTTATTGAAAAATGCACACAGAGGGAATCTTAGAGATGCCCCCTGTATTTTACCCAATCCTTCAGTACAGGACTGACTGGTCTGTGCCAGCCTGCTGCTGAGAGACGAGTTTCTGAGGCCAGAAACAAAGCCTGCACTGGGTGGAGATGCTTAACACCTTCCCCCTGCAGGAACTGTAACACCTAGCAGTGAGCCTCAAAGGCTCAAGCTTTGTGTTACAATGCCCCAGGGCACTCCAGCTAGTGGAGATACCCACCCCCTGGACACAACCCCCACTTTTGGCGGCAGGTCCAGGGGAGATAATGAGAAAAACAAGGAGGAGTCACTCACCAGTCAGGTCTGCCCCTAAGGTGTCCTGAGCTGAGGTGACCCCTGCCTTTAGAAATCCTCCATCTTGATTTTGGAGGATTCCCCCAAAAGGATTAGGGATGTGCCCCCCTTCCCACAGGGAGGAGGCACAAAGAGGGTGTGGCCACCCTCAAGGACAGTAGCCATTGGCTACTGCCCTCCCAGACTTAAACACCCCCCTAAATTTAGTATTTAGGGGCACCCAAGAACCCAGGAAATCAGATTCCTGCAACCTGAAGAAAGAAGGACTGCTGACATACAAGCCTGCAGAGAAGGAGGAAGACGACAACTGATTTGGCCCCAGCCCTACTCGCCTGTCTCCAACTTCGAAAACCTGCTCCAGCGACGCATCCGACAGGGACCAGTGACCTCTGAAGCCTCAGAGGACTGCCTGGACTACAGGACCAAGAAACTCCCGTGAACAGCAGCCCTGTTCAAAATCTGCAACTTCTTTGCAACAAAGAAGCAACTTCCAAGGACTTCACGTGTCCCGCCGGAAGCGTAAGACTCTACACTCTGCATCCGATGACCCCGGCTCGACCTGCAGAAAACCAGCACCTCAGGGAGGATTCCCCAGCGACTGCGAGCATGTGAGTAACCAGAGATGACCCCCCTGACCCCCCATAGCGACGTCTGCAGAGAGAATCCAGAGGCTCCCCCGGACCGCGACTGCCTGTAACAAGGGACCCAACGCCTGGAACCAACACTGCACCCGCAGCCCCCAGGACCTGAAGGAGCTGAACTTCAACGCAGGAGTGACCCCCAGGCGACCCTCTGCCTAGCCCAGGTGGTGGCTGTCCCGAGAAGCCCCCGTGCCTGCCTGCACCGCTAGAGTGACCCCCGGGTCCCTCCATTGATTCCTATCTAAAACCCGATGCCTGCTTTGCTCTCTGCACCCGGCCGCGCCTGTGCCGCTGAGGGTGTACTTTGTGTGCCTTCTCGTGTCCCCCGGTGATCTACAAAACCCCGCTGGTCTGCCCCCCGAGGATGCAGGTACTTACCTGCTGGCAGACTGGAACCGGACCACCCCTGTTCTCCATAGGTGCCTATCTGTTTTGGTCACCTCTTTGACCTCTGCACCTGACCGGCCCTGAGCTGCTGGTGTGGTAACTTTAGGGTTGCCTTGAACCCCCAACGATGGGCTGCCTATGCCCCAGGACTGAGACTTGTAAGTGTTTTACTTACCTCCTAATCTAACCTTTACTTACCTCCCCCAGGAACTGTTGATTTTTGCACTGTCCACTTTGAAAATAGCTTATTGCCATTTTTACAAAGACTGTACATGATATTGTTTTCATTCAAAGTTCCTAAAGTATCTAAGTGAAGTACCTTACATTTAAAGTATTAACTGTAAATCTTGAACCTATGGTTCTTAAAATAAACTAAGAAAATACATTTTTCAATATAAAAACCTATTGACCTGGAGTAAGACTTTGAGTATGTGTTCCTCATTTATTGCCTGTGTGTGTACAACAAATGCTTAACACCACCCTCTGGTAAGCTTACTGCTCGACCACACTACCACAAAATAGAGCATTAGAATGATCTACTTTTGCCACTATCTTACCTCTAAGGCGAACCCTTGGACTCTGTGCACACTATTTCTTACTTTGAAATAGTATATACAGAGCCAACTTCCTAAACCTGGTCTTTAACCCCTTCTGTGCCTTGGACGAGATGATCTCGTCCAAGGCTACAGTTCCCCTGTGCCTTGGACGAGATCATCTCGTCCTAGGCACAGGGGAACTTGGGGGCGCGCTAGCGCGCCCCCCCGTGCACCCCCTTTCCCCCCCCAGGCGGGGATGGAAGGGGAAGACCTTCCCCTTCCACCCCCGCCCCCCCCATGGCAATCCGATGACGTCAGCGCGCGCGCAGCGCGCTGACGTCATCTAGTGTTGCCGGCGCGCTGGAAGCCATTTGCTTCCAGCGCGTCTTCGGAGCAGGAGCTCACAGGTGAGTCCTCTCCGTTTTTGGGGGGCGGGGGGGTTGAGAAAACAGACCTGGGGGGAAAGGAAAGGGTTTTTCCTTTCCCCCTGTGTCTGTTTTCTCAAGATTCCTGCTCCACGATCGCGGGCAGGGCCCGCGATCGTGGAGCAGGAATCTCCACTAGCCACCAGGGATTTTCTTTGTGCCTAAATTTGGGGGCGACCCCTTGGGCAATTTTTATTTGGATTTCGCCCCCCCCTGGGGGCAGATCCGCCGATTTTTCGGCGGCTCTGCCCCCAGGGGGGGGCGAAAACCACTAGACACCAGGGATACATTTTTTTATGTTTGTTTTTGGGGGCGACCCCTTGGGCAAGGGTCGCCCCCCCCGGGGGCAATTTTTATTTGTATTTCGCCCCCCCCTGGGGGCAGATCGGCCGTTTTTTCGGCGGATCTGCCCCCAGGGGGGGGCGAAAACCACTAGACACCAGGGATATTTTTTTTATGTGTGTTTTTCGGGGCGACCCCTTGGGCAAGGGTCGCCCCCCCCCCCCCGGGGGCAATTTTTATTTGTATTTCGCCCCCCCCCCCTGGGGGCAGATCCGCCGATTTTTCGGCGGATATGCCCCCAGGGGGGGGCGAAAACCACTAGACACCAGGGATATCTTTGTTTATGTGTGTTTTTGGGGGAGACCCCTTGGGCAAGGGTCGCCCTCCCCCCCGGGGGCAATTTTTATTTGTATTTCGCCCCCTCCTGGGGGCAGATCCGCCGATTTTTCGGCGGATCTGCCCCCAGGGGGGGGCGAAAACCACTAGACACCAGGGATATCTTTGTTTATGTGTGTTTTTGGGGGCGACCCCTTGGGCAAGGGTCGCCCTCCCCCCCGGGGGCAATTTTTATTTGTATTTTGCCCCCCCCCACCCCCGGGGGCAGATCAGCCGATTTTTGGGCTGATCTGCCCCCCGGGGGGGGGGGAAAACCACTAGACACCAGGGATTTTGTTTTTATTGTTTATTTTGGGGGCAACTCCTGTGGCAAGGGTCGCTCCCCTGGGGAGCTTTTTTTTTCTGTTTCCCCCCCCCCCCCCCGATGGCAGACCAGACATTTTTTGGACGATCTGGCCCGGGGGGGGGGGGGTGGAAGCACACTAGGTGCCAGGGATTGTGTTTGGTGTGTGTTTGGGGGCACCCCTTGGGCAACGGTCGCCCCCCTAAGGTGGGGAAAATTTGTATTGCCCATCTCTGCCCGTAATTTTGTAGGGCCATCTGCCCCCAAGGAGGGCAGGGATTTTTTTGTTTTGTGTTGTGCTGGGGGTGCCCCCTTGGGGAAGGGTCGCCACCTGAAAGGGGGCACAGAGGTGTTGCCCATTTCTGTCCCCCTTGGGGTCAGATTGGCCAAATCTTTTACGCCCATCTACCCCGAGGGGGGCAGGATCCACTTAGGTACCAGGGACAACTGCTAAGTTCTTGGTGGTGGGGTGTTTGTCAACTGGCAAAGTATTTGTATTTGTGATTATAACAATTTATTTCTTCTTTTTCTTCTAGTTCAACGCTTTTGCTTCCTTTGCTGTGGATCTTTGCGGTTTTGGCAGTAGTTGTCCTGCGGTTTGCATAGTTGCATGTTTTAGGTAAGTGAACGCAATTTACTCCAAAGGAGTATTGTTGACATGTTTGTAGGTGGTGTACTAAATGCAGTATTGTGTGTTTGACATTGTCCTTAGATTTGAGCACAGTGGTGTTTGTGTTGTCATATGTCTAAATTTATTTTTTCTTTTTTCTTTTTAGTAGGATATCATTGGTGATTGCAGAGTAGTTGCTTGGTGAGTAGCTATTTCAGGCAACTGTGTAGTATTGTTTTTTGTAGTACATAACTCTTTGTGATAAAGCTACACTTTGTTTATTACTTATTTTAGTGCTAGTTGTTGTTGGCAATCCATTTGTTGTTAGGATCATGGCTAGCCGCAAAGTGACCGCTTAGCAGGTTGTTCGCATGCTCTTTGAGTCGTCTTCAGACCATGATTACGACACTGACTCTGCATCTGAGGCAGAGGAGGAAGCAGGAGATTCTGGAAGTGAGTTTTCTGTCCGAGAGTATTCTTCTGATGAGGAAGCTACTCTCAGTGCAGATGAAGGGCCTGTGTTAGAGGAGGACATTGATGTGCCAAGAGTGCAGCAGCCTGGGGCTGCAGGGTTTCCCATTGGAAGACCTGACACCTGGATTGCCCCAAACATGGAGCAGCCACAGTTACCTGCATTTACTGGTCTCCCAGGGTGTAGAGTTAATACGGAAAACTTTCTGCCTGTCCATTTCTTTCACTTGTTTATGGACGATGTATTTTTGGAAGAGATTGTGGAGCAGACAAATGTGTATGCAGAGCAATATTTGCGGGACAACGCTGCCAGACTTAAACCTCAGTCTAGAGCTACTCATTGGGTTCCCACATATCTGGAAGAGATGAAAAGGTTTTTAGGTTTGTCTTTTTTGATGGGGTTGATCAGGAAGCCGTCACTGGCTTCTTATTGGTCTACTAGTCCCTTGATGGCAACTGCTATATTTCCTGCAACTATGACACGTAATCGGTATTTGCTTCTTCTTCGTATGCTGCATTTTGTAGACAATGCTTTAGCCTTGCCACGAGATCACCCTGATTGTGACCGCCTTTTTAAGATTAGGCCTGTCCTTGATCATTTTGTGGATCGGTTTTCAGAGGTCTATGTCCCAGGCAAAGAGATAAGTGTGGACGAGTCTTTGGTCCTTTTCAAGGGGCGTTTAGTTTTTAAGCAGTACATTCCTAGTAAGACGGCACGGTATGGGATTAAATTGTATCTGCTGTCAGAAAGCAGTACAGGATATGTGTATAATTTCCGGGTCTACACTGGTAGGGATTCCAGTATTGACCCTCCTGGTTGTCCGGCCACTTTTGGAGTTAGCGAAAAAATTGTGTGGGAACTTGCTAGACGGCTGTTTAACAAAGGTCACCATTTGTACGTAGATAATTTCTACACTGGAGTGCAGTTGTTCAAGGAGTTGTTTAGGGTGGACACTGTTGCTTGTGGCACAATCCGTTCTAACCGGAAAGGCTATCCAAGGGAGCTTGTCTGTAAAAAACTTGAGAGGGGACAGTGCAGTGCCTTGCGGAATAATGAGCTGCTAGCTCTGAAATTTTCAGACAGGAGGGATGTGTACATTCTATCGACCATCCATGATGAGAGTACTTCCCCTGTGGCTGTTTGGGGTCAGGTTGCGGAAGTGCGCAAACCTGCGTGCATTTTGGACTACAATAGGCACATGGGTGGTGTTGATAGAGTAGATCAGAGGTTAGAACCTTACACTGCTCTTCGTAAGTCATATGTGTGGTATAAAAAGTTGGCCCTACATTTATTTCATTTGGCAACTTTTAATGCCTTTATTGTATACAAGGATTGTTCACCCGAGTCAAGGATGACATTTGTTAAATTTCAGGAGTCGGTGATAGAAAGCCTTATTGTGGTGGAACCGGCAAGAGTTCCTAGAGTAGAAGTGGTGGAGGATGTGGCTAGATTGAAAGATCGGCACTTTCCAGATCACATTCCTCCCACTCCCAAAAAAGACATGCCCACAAAGAAATGTAGAGTATGTGCCCGGAGATCAATCCGGAGGGAGAGCCGGATGTACTGCCCCGAATGCCCTTCAAAGCCTGGGCTGTGTGTGCCCAGCTGTTTTAGAAGTTACCACACAAGGAAAAACTTTTGGGAAATACCGTGAGCGTAAGCTGTCTGTTTTATATTTTCATATGTTTCACGGTTGGCATCTGTTGTGTATTTAGTTAGAGCTTTTGTGTTTGTAGTTTTGTGCTTATTTTATAATTAGTAGTTTCTTAATAAAAAAAAGTGATTGCGGTGTGCGTGGGGTGGCGCTTGGCTGGCGGTGTGCGTGGGGTGGCGCTTGGCTGGCGGTGTGCGTGGGGTGGCGCTTGGCTGGCGGTGCCAGCCGAACGGCAGTCCACACTCCCATCAGCTGGTGTGATTCTTGTATCAGGCATGTGGGCGTATGTAAGTGATGGGCCCTTGAGTGGCGCGGTCTGTCGATGTGAGTGTTGTAATGTGCTGGGCCCGTGGCTGGCGGTGTGAATGGTCTTGTGCGTGTCATGTATGAAAGGTGTGTGAATGGCCTGTAAAGCGGTTGGTGCCTTGTCGCGGCTTTACAGCTCACGAGCTGTGAGTCATTGGTTCACTTTTTTGCCTTTCAGTTATTAGCAGTGCATTTCATTTTTGTGAAATCTCTTGTTAATAAAATTTGATCCACTGAACCATCACTCACCCTCGTGCCAAATCCAACCAGTATGTGTTGTACAAAAAGACAAAACCTGCTCCGCTGTAATCAGGCGTCGCAGCACACCTGTGACACGCTAGGTGCCTCGGGTGGGACCCCGATGATGAAGCATGCCACCAACTTGGTTGGTGGGTGAGGGGTCTTCTTCACATAACCTAAGTGTGTTTCTTTTCACAATTTTAGTGTTTGGCACATCACAGACGTATGTGCACACATCAAATTGATATATTCCAAAAATGCCTGTGTTTGGGGGGGGAGGGCCCACCTATGTTTTTGGTCCAGGGTGCGGCTGTCATGTAGGGAAACCTACAAAACCCAGAAAGTTTTTAAAAATAGGCACCCCAAGGAGTCCAGGGAGGTGTGGCTTGCGTAGCTCCCCCAACTATCCCTTCTATCCCTTCAGGTTTTGGGCCTTATTCTGTTCCAGGCACCTGGCCCACCCACACAAGTGAGGTATCATTTTTATCGGGAGACTTGGGGGAACGCTGGGTGGAAGGAAATTTGTGGCTCCTCTCAGATTCCAGAACTTTCTGTCACCGAAATGTGAGGAAAACTTGTTATTTTAGCCAAATTTTGAGGTTTGCAAAGGATTCTGGGTAACAGAACCTGGTCCGAGCCCCGCAAGTCACCCAATCTTGGATTCCCCTAGGTCTCTAGTTTTCAGAAATGCACAGGTTTGGTAGGTTTCCCTAGGTGCCAGGTGAGCTACAGGCCAAAATCCACAGGTAGGCACTGTTTTCTTTCAAAAAACGGGATGTGTCCACGTTGCGTTTTGGGGTGTTTCCTGACGCCGGCGCTAGGCCTACCCACGCAAGTGAGGTATCATTTTTATCGGGAGACTTGGGGGAACGCTGGGTGGAAGGAAATTTGTGGCTCCTCTCAGATTCCAGAACTTTCTGCCACAGAAATGTGAGGGACATGTGTTTTTTTAGCCAAATTTTGAGGTTTGCAAAGGATTCTGGGTAACAGAACCTGGTCCGAGCCACGCAAGTCACCCCTCCTTGGATTCCCCTAGGTCTCTAGTTTTCAGAAATGCACAGGTTTGGTAGGTTTCCCTAGGTGCCAGCTGAGCTGGAGGCCAAAATCTACAGGTAGGCACTTCACAAAAAACACCTCTGTTTTTTCCCCAAATTTAGGATGTGTCCACGTTGCGCTTTGGGGTGTTTCCTGTCGCCGGCGCTAGGCCTACCCACGCAAGTGAGGTATCATTTTTATCGGGAGACTTGGGGGAACGCTGGGTGGAAGGAAATTTGTGGCTCCTCTCAGATTCCAGAACTTTCTGCCACAGAAATGTGAGGGACATGTGTTTTTTTAGCCAAATTTTGAGGTTTGCAAAGGATTCTGGGTAACAGAACCTGGTCCGAGCCCCGCAAGTCACCCCTCCTTGGATTCCCCTAGGTCTCTAGTTTTCAGAAATGCACAGGTTTGGTAGGTTTCCCTAGGTGCCGGCTGAGCTAGAGGCCAAAATCTACAGGTAGGCACTTCGCAAAAAACACCTCTGTTTTTTCCCAAAATTTAGGATGTGTCCACGTTGCGCTTTAGGGTGTTTCCTGTCGCCGGCGCTAGGCCTACCCACGCAAGTGAGGTATCATTTTTATCGGGAGACTTGGGGGAACGCTGGGTGGAAGGAAATTTGTGGCTCCTCTCAGATTCCAGAACTTTCTGCCACAGAAATGTGAGGGACATGTGTTTTTTTAGCCAAATTTTGAGGTTTGCAAAGGATTCTGGGTAACAGAACCTGGTCCGAGCCCCGCAAGTCACCCCTCCTTGGATTTCCCTAGGTCTCTAGTTTTCAGAAATGCACAGGTTTGGTAGGTTTCCCTAGGTGCCGGCTGAGCTAGAGGCCAAAATCTACAGGTAGGCACTTCGCAAAAAACACCTCTGTTTTTTCCCCAAATTTAGGATGTGTCCACGTTGCGCTTTGGGGTGTTTCCTTTCGCCGGCGCTAGGCCTACCCACGCAAGTGAGGTATCATTTTTATCGGGAGACTTGGGGGAACGCTGGGTGGAAGGAAATTTGTAGCTCCTCTCAGATTCCAGAACTTTTTGCCACAGAAATGTGAGGGACATGTGTTTTTTTAGCCAAATTTTGAGGTTTGCAAAGGATTCTGGGTAACAGAACCTGGTCCGAGCCCCGCAAGTCACCCCTCCTTGGATTCCCCAAGGTCTCTAGTTTTCAGAAATGCACAGGTTTGGTAGGTTTCCCTAGGTGCCGGCTGAGCTAGAGGCCAAAATCTACAGGTAGGCACTTCGCAAAAAACACCTCTGTTTTTTCCAAAAATTTAGGATGTGTCCACGTTGCGCTTTGGGGTGTTTCCTGTCGCCGGCGCTAGGCCTACCCACGCAAGTGAGGTATCATTTTTATCGGGAGACTTGGGGGAACGCTGGGTGGAAGGAAATTTGTGGCTCCTCTCAGATTCCAGAACTTTCTGCCACAGAAATGTGAGGGACATGTGTTTTTTTAGCCAAATTTTGAGGTTTGCAAAGGATTCTGGGTAACAGAACCTGGTCCGAGCCCCGCAAGTCACCCCTCCTTGGATTCCCCTAGGTCTCTAGTTTTCAGAAATGCACAGGTTTGGTAGGTTTCCCTAGGTGCCGGCTGAGCTAGAGGCCAAAATCTACAGGTAGGCACTTCGCAAAAAACACCTCTGTTTTTTCCCAAAATTTAGGATGTGTCCACGTTGCGCTTTGGGGTGTTTCCTGTCGCCGGCGCTAGGCCTACCCAGGCAAGTGAGGTATCATTTTTATCGGGAGACTTGGGGGAACGCTGGGTGGAAGGAAATTTGTGGCTCCTCTCAGATTCCAGAACTTTCTGCCACAGAAATGTGAGGGACATGTGTTTTTTTAGCCAAATTTTGAGGTTTGCAAAGGATTCTGGGTAACAGAACCTGGTCCGAGCCACGCAAGTCACCCCTCCTTGGATTCCCCTAGGTCTCTAGTTTTCAGAAATGCACAGGTTTGGTAGGTTTCCCTAGGTGCCGGCTGAGCTGGAGGCCAAAATCTACAGGTAGGCACTTCGCAAAAAACACCTCTGTTTTTTCCCCAAATTTAGGATGTGTCCACGTTGCGCTTTGGGGTGTTTCCTGTCGCCGGCGCTAGGGCTACCCACTCAAGTGAGGTATCATTTTTATCGGGAGACTTGGGGGAACGCTGGGTGGAAGGAAATTTGTAGCTCCTCTCAGATTCCAGAACTTTCTGCCACAGAAATGTGAGGGACATGTGTTTTTTAGCCAAATTTTGAGGTTTGCAAAGGATTCTGGGTAACAGAACCTGGTCCGAGCCCCGCAAGTCACCCCTCCTTGGATTCCCCAAGGTCTCTAGTTTCAGAAATGCACAGGTTTGGTAGGTTTCCCTAGGTGCCGGCTGAGCTAGAGGCCAAAATCTACAGGTAGGCACTTCGCAAAAAACACCTCTGTTTTTTCCCCAAATTTAGGATGTGTCCACGTTGCGCTTTGGGGTGTTTCCTGTCGCCGGCGCTAGGCCTACCCACGCTAGTGAGGTATCATTTTTATCGGGAGACTTGGGGGAACGCTGGGTGGAAGGAAATTTGTGGCTCCTCTCAGATTCCAGAACTTTCTGCCACAGAAATGTGAGGGACATGTGTTTTTTTAGCCAAATTCTGAGGTTTGCAAAGGATTCTGGGTAACAGAACCTGGTCCGAGCCCCGCAAGTCACCCCTCCTTGGATTCCCCTAGGTCTCTAGTTTTCAGAAATGCACAGGTTTGGTAGGTTTCCCTAGGTGCCGGCTGAGCTAGAGGCCAAAATCTACAGGTAGGCACTTCGCAAAAAACACCTCTGTTTTTTCCCAAAATTTAGGATGTGTCCACGTTGCGCTTTGGGGTGTTTCCTGTCGCCGGCGCTAGGCCTACCCACGCAAGTGAGGTATCATTTTTATCGGGAGACTTGGGGGAACGCTGGGTGGAAGGAAATTTGTGGCTCCTCTCAGATTCCAGAACTTTCTGCCACAGAAATGTGAGGGACATGTGTTTTTTTAGCCAAATTTTGAGGTTTGCAAAGGATTCTGGGTAACAGAACCTGGTCCGAGCCACGCAAGTCACCCCTCCTTGGATTCCCCTAGGTCTCTAGTTTTCAGAAATGCACAGGTTTGGTAGGTTTCCCTAGGTGCCGGCTGAGCTGGAGGCCAAAATCTACAGGTAGGCACTTCGCAAAAAACACCTCTGTTTTTTCCCCAAATTTAGGATGTGTCCACGTTGCGCTTTGGGGTGTTTCCTGTCGCCGGCGCTAGGGCTACCCACTCAAGTGAGGTATCATTTTTATCGGGAGACTTGGGGGAACGCTGGGTGGAAGGAAATTTGTAGCTCCTCTCAGATTCCAGAACTTTCTGCCACAGAAATGTGAGGGACATGTGTTTTTTTAGCCAAATTTTGAGGTTTGCAAAGGATTCTGGGTAACAGAACCTGGTCCGAGCCCCGCAAGTCACCCCTCCTTGGATTCCCCAAGGTCTCTAGTTTTCAGAAATGCACAGGTTTGGTAGGTTTCCCTAGGTGCCGGCTGAGCTAGAGGCCAAAATCTACAGGTAGGCACTTCGCAAAAAACACCTCTGTTTTTTCCCCAAATTTAGGATGTGTCCACGTTGCGCTTTGGGGTGTTTCCTGTCGCCGGCGCTAGGCCTACCCACGCTAGTGAGGTATCATTTTTATCGGGAGACTTGGGGGAACGCTGGGTGGAAGGAAATTTGTGGCTCCTCTCAGATTCCAGAACTTTCTGCCACAGAAATATGAGGGACATGTGTTTTTTTAGCCAAATTTTGAGGTTTGCAAAGGATTCTGGGTAACAGAACCTGGTCCGAGCCCCGCAAGTCACCCCTCCTTGGATTCCCCTAGGTCTCTAGTTTTCAGAAATGCACAGGTTTGGTAGGTTTCCCTAGGTGCCGGCTGAGCTAGAGGCCAAAATCTACAGGTATGCACTTCGCAAAAAACACCTCTGTTTTTTCCCAAAATTTAGGATGTGTCCACGTTGCGCTTTGGGGTGTTTCCTGTCGCCGGCGCTAGGCCTACCCACGCAAGTGAGGTTTCATTTTTATCGGGAGACTTGGGGGAACGCTGGGTGGAAGGAAATTTGTAGCTCCTCTCAGATTCCAGAACTTTCTGCCACAGAAATGGGAGGGACATGTGTTTTTTTAGCCAAATTTTGAGGTTTGCAAAGGATTCTGGGTAACAGAACCTGGTCCGAGCCCCGCAAGTCACCCCTCCTTGGATTCCCCTAGGTCTCTAGTTTTCAGAAATGCACAGGTTTGGTAGGTTTCCCTAGGTGCCGGCTGAGCTAGAGGCCAAAATCTACAGGTAGGCACTTCGCAAAAAACACCTCTGTTTTTCCCCAAAATTTAGGATGTGTCCACGTTGCGCTTTGGGGTGTTTCCTTTCGCCGGCGCTAGGCCTACCCACGCAAGTGAGGTATCATTTTTATCGGGAGACTTGGGGGAACGCTGGGTGGAAGGAAATTTGTGGCTCCTCTCAGATTCCAGAACTTTCTGCCACAGAAATGTGAGGAACATGTGTTTTTTTAGCCAAATTTTGAGGTTTGCAAAGGATTCTGGGTAACAGAACCTGGTCCGAGCCCCGCAAGTCACCCCTCCTTGGATTCCCCTAGGTCTCTAGTTTTCAGAAATGCACAGGTTTGGTAGGTTTCCCTAGGTGCCGGCTGAGCTAGAGGCCAAAATCTACAGGTAGGCACTTCGCAAAAAACACCTCTGTTTTTTCCCCAAATTTAGGATGTGTCCACGTTGCGCTTTGGGGTGTTTCCTTTCGCCGGCGCTAGGCCTACCCACGCAAGTGAGGTATCATTTTTATCGGGAGACTTGGGGGAACGCTGGGTGGAAGGAAATTTGTAGGTCCTCTCAGATTCCAGAACTTTTTGCCACAGAAATGTGAGGGACATGTGTTTTTTTAGCCAAATTTTGAGGTTTGCAAAGGATTCTGGGTAACAGAACCTGGTCCGAGCCCCGCAAGTCACCCCTCCTTGGATTCCCCAAGGTCTCTAGTTTTCAGAAATGCACAGGTTTGGTAGGTTTCCCTAGGTGCCGGCTGAGCTAGAGGCCAAAATCTACAGGTAGGCACTTCGCAAAAAACACCTCTGTTTTTTCCAAAAATTTAGGATGTGTCCACGTTGCGCTTTGGGGTGTTTCCTGTCGCCGGCGCTAGGCCTACCCACGCAAGTGAGGTATCATTTTTATCGGGAGACTTGGGGGAACGCTGGGTGGAAGGAAATTTGTGGCTCCTCTCAGATTCCAGAACTTTCTGCCACAGAAATGTGAGGGACATGTGTTTTTTTAGCCAAATTTTGAGGTTTGCAAAGGATTCTGGGTAACAGAACCTGGTCCGAGCCCCGCAAGTCACCCCTCCTTGGATTCCCCTAGGTCTCTAGTTTTCAGAAATGCACAGGTTTGGTAGGTTTCCCTAGGTGCCGGCTGAGCTAGAGGCCAAAATCTACAGGTAGGCACTTCGCAAAAAACACCTCTGTTTTTTCCCAAAATTTAGGATGTGTCCACGTTGCGCTTTGGGGTGTTTCCTGTCGCCGGCGCTAGGCCTACCCAGGCAAGTGAGGTATCATTTTTATCGGGAGACTTGGGGGAACGCTGGGTGGAAGGAAATTTGTGGCTCCTCTCAGATTCCAGAACTTTCTGCCACAGAAATGTGAGGGACATGTGTTTTTTTAGCCAAATTTTGAGGTTTGCAAAGGATTCTGGGTAACAGAACCTGGTCCGAGCCACGCAAGTCACCCCTCCTTGGATTCCCCTAGGTCTCTAGTTTTCAGAAATGCACAGGTTTGGTAGGTTTCCCTAGGTGCCGGCTGAGCTGGAGGCCAAAATCTACAGGTAGGCACTTCGCAAAAAACACCTCTGTTTTTTCCCCAAATTTAGGATGTGTCCACGTTGCGCTTTGGGGTGTTTCCTGTCGCCGGCGCTAGGGCTACCCACTCAAGTGAGGTATCATTTTTATCGGGAGACTTGGGGGAACGCTGGGTGGAAGGAAATTTGTAGCTCCTCTCAGATTCCAGAACTTTCTGCCACAGAAATGTGAGGGACATGTGTTTTTTAGCCAAATTTTGAGGTTTGCAAAGGATTCTGGGTAACAGAACCTGGTCCGAGCCCCGCAAGTCACCCCTCCTTGGATTCCCCAAGGTCTCTAGTTTCAGAAATGCACAGGTTTGGTAGGTTTCCCTAGGTGCCGGCTGAGCTAGAGGCCAAAATCTACAGGTAGGCACTTCGCAAAAAACACCTCTGTTTTTTCCCCAAATTTAGGATGTGTCCACGTTGCGCTTTGGGGTGTTTCCTGTCGCCGGCGCTAGGCCTACCCACGCTAGTGAGGTATCATTTTTATCGGGAGACTTGGGGGAACGCTGGGTGGAAGGAAATTTGTGGCTCCTCTCAGATTCCAGAACTTTCTGCCACAGAAATGTGAGGGACATGTGTTTTTTTAGCCAAATTCTGAGGTTTGCAAAGGATTCTGGGTAACAGAACCTGGTCCGAGCCCCGCAAGTCACCCCTCCTTGGATTCCCCTAGGTCTCTAGTTTTCAGAAATGCACAGGTTTGGTAGGTTTCCCTAGGTGCCGGCTGAGCTAGAGGCCAAAATCTACAGGTAGGCACTTCGCAAAAAACACCTCTGTTTTTTCCCAAAATTTAGGATGTGTCCACGTTGCGCTTTGGGGTGTTTCCTGTCGCCGGCGCTAGGCCTACCCACGCAAGTGAGGTATCATTTTTATCGGGAGACTTGGGGGAACGCTGGGTGGAAGGAAATTTGTGGCTCCTCTCAGATTCCAGAACTTTCTGCCACAGAAATGTGAGGGACATGTGTTTTTTTAGCCAAATTTTGAGGTTTGCAAAGGATTCTGGGTAACAGAACCTGGTCCGAGCCACGCAAGTCACCCCTCCTTGGATTCCCCTAGGTCTCTAGTTTTCAGAAATGCACAGGTTTGGTAGGTTTCCCTAGGTGCCGGCTGAGCTGGAGGCCAAAATCTACAGGTAGGCACTTCGCAAAAAACACCTCTGTTTTTTCCCCAAATTTAGGATGTGTCCACGTTGCGCTTTGGGGTGTTTCCTGTCGCCGGCGCTAGGGCTACCCACTCAAGTGAGGTATCATTTTTATCGGGAGACTTGGGGGAACGCTGGGTGGAAGGAAATTTGTAGCTCCTCTCAGATTCCAGAACTTTCTGCCACAGAAATGTGAGGGACATGTGTTTTTTTAGCCAAATTTTGAGGTTTGCAAAGGATTCTGGGTAACAGAACCTGGTCCGAGCCCCGCAAGTCACCCCTCCTTGGATTCCCCAAGGTCTCTAGTTTTCAGAAATGCACAGGTTTGGTAGGTTTCCCTAGGTGCCGGCTGAGCTAGAGGCCAAAATCTACAGGTAGGCACTTCGCAAAAAACACCTCTGTTTTTTCCCCAAATTTAGGATGTGTCCACGTTGCGCTTTGGGGTGTTTCCTGTCGCCGGCGCTAGGCCTACCCACGCTAGTGAGGTATCATTTTTATCGGGAGACTTGGGGGAACGCTGGGTGGAAGGAAATTTGTGGCTCCTCTCAGATTCCAGAACTTTCTGCCACAGAAATATGAGGGACATGTGTTTTTTTAGCCAAATTTTGAGGTTTGCAAAGGATTCTGGGTAACAGAACCTGGTCCGAGCCCCGCAAGTCACCCCTCCTTGGATTCCCCTAGGTCTCTAGTTTTCAGAAATGCACAGGTTTGGTAGGTTTCCCTAGGTGCCGGCTGAGCTAGAGGCCAAAATCTACAGGTATGCACTTCGCAAAAAACACCTCTGTTTTTTCCCAAAATTTAGGATGTGTCCACGTTGCGCTTTGGGGTGTTTCCTGTCGCCGGCGCTAGGCCTACCCACGCAAGTGAGGTTTCATTTTTATCGGGAGACTTGGGGGAACGCTGGGTGGAAGGAAATTTGTAGCTCCTCTCAGATTCCAGAACTTTCTGCCACAGAAATGGGAGGGACATGTGTTTTTTTAGCCAAATTTTGAGGTTTGCAAAGGATTCTGGGTAACAGAACCTGGTCCGAGCCCCGCAAGTCACCCCTCCTTGGATTCCCCTAGGTCTCTAGTTTTCAGAAATGCACAGGTTTGGTAGGTTTCCCTAGGTGCCGGCTGAGCTAGAGGCCAAAATCTACAGGTAGGCACTTCGCAAAAAACACCTCTGTTTTTCCCCAAAATTTAGGATGTGTCCACGTTGCGCTTTGGGGTGTTTCCTTTCGCCGGCGCTAGGCCTACCCACGCAAGTGAGGTATCATTTTTATCGGGAGACTTGGGGGAACGCTGGGTGGAAGGAAATTTGTGGCTCCTCTCAGATTCCAGAACTTTCTGCCACAGAAATGTGAGGGACATGTGTTTTTTTAGCCAAATTTTGAGGTTTGCAAAGGATTCTGGGTAACAGAACCTGGTCCGAGCCCCGCAAGTCACCCCTCCTTGGATTCCCCTAGGTCTCTAGTTTTCAGAAATGCACAGGTTTGGTAGGTTTCCCTAGGTGCCGGCTGAGCTAGAGGCCAAAATCTACAGGTAGGCACTTCGCAAAAAAACACCTCTGTTTTCTCCCAAAATTTTGGATGTGTCCACGTTGCGCTTTGAGGCGTTTCCTGTCGCGGGCGCTAGGCCTACCCACACAAGTGAGGTATCATTTTTATCGGGAGACTTGGGGGAACATAGATTAGCAAAACAAGTGCTATTGCCCCTTGTCTTTCTCTACATTTTTTCCTTCCAAATATAGGAGAGTGTGTAAAAAAGACATCTATTTGAGAAATGCCCTGTAATTCACATGCTAGTTTGGTCACCCCGGAATTCAGATATGTGCAAATAACCACTGCTCCTCAACACATTATCTTGTGCCCTTTTTGGAAATACAAAGGTTTTCTTGATAGCAATTTTTTACTCTTTATATTTCAGCAAATGAATTGCTTTATACCCGGTATAGAATGAAAACGCACGTCAGGCTGCAGCTCATTTATTGGCTCTGGGTTCCTTGGGTTCTTGATGAACCTACAAGCCCTATGTATCCCCGCAACCAGAGGAGTCCAGCAGACGTAACGGTATATTGCTTTCGATAATCTGACATTGCAGGGAAAAGTTACAGAGTAAAACGTAGAGAAACATTTATGTTTTTTTCACCTCAATTTCAATATTTTTCTTTTTCAGTTGTTATTTTCTGTAGGAAACCCTTGTAGGATCTACACAAATGACCCCTTGCTGAATTCAGAATTTTGTCTACTTTTCAGAAATGTTTAGGTGTCTGGGATCCAGCATTGGTTTCATGCCCATTTCTGTCACTGACTGGAAGGAGGCTGAAAGCACAAAAAACTGCAAAAATGGGGTATGTCCCAGTAAAATGCCAAAATTGTGTTGAAAAATTGGGTTTTCTGATTCAAGTCTGCCTGTTCCTGAAAGCTGGGAAGCTGCTGAGTTTAGCACCGCAAACCCTTTGTTGATGCCATTTTCAGGGGAAAAACCACAAGCATTTTTCTGCAGCCACTTTTTCCAATTTTTTTGAAAAAACGAAATTTTCACTGTATTTTGGCCAATTTCTTGGCCTCCTTCAAGGGAACCCACAAAGTCTGGGTACCTCTAGAATCCCTAGGATGTTGGAAAAAAAGGACGCAAATTTGGCTTGGTTAGCTTATGTGGACAAAAAGTTATGAGGGCCTAAGCGCGAACTGCCCCAAATAGGCAAAAAAAGGCCTGGCACAGGAGGGGGAAAAGGCCTGGCAGCGAAGGGGTTAACAACTGTTCCCCTCAACCGCAATTTCCTCATAACTATATTCTGCAATCTCCTGGTCCAACTCCCACTCCCTCTCAATCTGAAGGCCCTACTTTTCCAAAGAAACTTGTCCTGCTTACTTAGTCAGCGCCCTTGTTTAAGAAGCCCCTAATGTGCGACTTCGCGCCCCTTTTCAACTGCCTATAAACTTTGCAGAGCAAGGGCCAGTTGTCCTAAGGTTTTTATCAGTCACAAACCCTCCAGTTCCCTAAAAGGGAAGGGATCAGAAAAACATTTTTCCAATGTATTAAACTAATTTAGGGATATCCTGAATCGCTAAATGGGTTTGGAAATGATTACTGATTTGCAATTTATAAGGAGCGGGAATAGGCATCTCTTCCAAATTGTGAATTGATAACCTACGTATCAGTGGTTTGTGACTGTAATTCCAGTTGAAAACCATTGACTAGTTTCCGACTACCAAGTTGAGTTTGTAACTTATTCACAAAGGAAAAAGGGGTACACGTTGGTCCCCTTTCCCTTTAGGGTTGATGGTGGCAGCTTCACGCAGAGTAGGCAGTGGTCCTAGTGATGACTGCCCGCTCTAACAGAAGGTTTTCAAAATGGAAAACATTTTTTTAAAGCAGCCCCATTTCTGTTAAGAAACTCGGGCTGATTTAAAAATAAAATAAAATAAATACTTCCACAGGTACGATGGTCTGCTGTCCCTTGCAGGCCACCATCGATATGAAAGTAGCCAGTCGGAGGGAGCTGCAATTTTCGACCCGCCTAATAAAAAATAATTAGGCATGTTGTCTATAACCCCCTTTAATTCTTTATTTTGTGAACCGGCCTATGAGTACGTAGTTTCATTCGCAAAATAAATTACAGGTCGCACTATGGTGCACAATTTGCAAGTTTTTAGGACCAGTATAATAGTACATCTGGCACCTAGAAACGTTAATGTTGCATCCACCCCAATGGAATGTTGATAGCTGGCCACCCTTTCAGGAAAAAATATCTTAAATTCATTTTAGGTGCCGAGATTTAGTAAATATTTAGGGGCATATTTAAGATAAGGTGCTGCACCCAGTGCAGCGCCACTTTCCTTGCGCACCTTAGCGCCACCCTACCGCCACCATGTGTGCGCCGTATTTAGAACACAGCGCACAATAGCACCGGGTAGGGGGCAGCAGAGTAAAAAAAGATGTACGCACTGTTCAGGGTTAGCGCCATAATTTTGACGCTAACCCTGAACAGTACATAGGGGCCCATTATAAATAATGGTGTGCCCCCTTTTAACACCTGCTCTAAACAGGCGTTAAAAATGCTGAAAAAAATGTCCTGCTGTTTAGGTTATTAAAGGATATACATACCTGCAATGTTTATCAGATAACAGAAACATGAAAATTATAGAACGAACCCATATATCTTATGCTCCTACTTTACATCTGTGTTATAGAAAATACTGCTACGCCTCGCGATGCTCTGTTTTGCTATTTAGTGTTCCTATACTTCATGTATTTACCCTACAGGAATGCTTTAGGCACGTATTTGTCCAACGCCGTCACACCTGTTTTACCACTGCAGAGCCGCACTCTGCCAATGTCACCTTCTTGGTGCCCATTTAGTAATGGATCTGCCGACGTGCATCGGTGCACGCAGCCGCGGCAGCATCTCCGGACGGCAGTGCAATGCTCGAGGGGATTCGCAAACCCTCCGTGTCCAGGTGCCCATGGTTTCCATCTATTTCCAATCTGCAGTCCTCCGCCCTCAGATCTGATTTCTAGTCTCTCCAGAGGCAGCCGGGTTTGCAAATTGAATTTTCTGCTGAGTCATGCCCAGTCGCGTTACGTTTACGTATAACCTGGGCGTCGCGTGGAAAATATTAACACATGAATAAATAAGAACCCGGGCCCACAGTTTTTCTTAGAAGTTCGCTGCTGGAACTAGAACATGTGAAGACAACAACAAGGCTGCTCTAACTTCCTTTCCCTCCACCTTCCTGCAATTCTTCTCTCTATATCTCTCTTGAAGGTACCTTTTCATCCCGCTTTATCCCTTTCCCACTGTTTTCCTATTTTTCGCTTCATCCTCTTTTCTTCCTTTCTCTCTCTTGCTCTAGGTGAATGGCGATGATGAACAGTAGGTCCCAGTACCTAAAAATGTGCCAGTGCCCGCCTCCTGCCGCCACCTGCGCAAATTAAGCACTGCTTGTAGCATGGTGCCCTTTATCTGTGGCCTGGAGAAGAACACCTACATTTTAAGTATTCTTAGACCCTTTAAAACTTGAGTGGGTGGTGCAGTTGTGTAAATTCTTTAGGCATACATTACTAGATGAGAGTTTAAATAAACTTGGAGAAATGGGGCCCAACTGTGTCAGGGTTTCACAAGTGTGTGGCAACACCATGAACAATTCATTCAGCTGTACCTAGGGGTACCCTTAAGCTTACTCTTTGGGACCTGAGGTCACCCTACCCTGGCCCCATGGACCATAAAAGCAGCATCAGAAAGGCAGAGTAACCAGGGCCGTGGATCCAGGCTTACCGCATGATGTCATCCTGTGTAAAATGGCTCGTGTTGGCACTCACTCTATCCCGACACCCGGGCACGACATACACTAGCAAAGCCTTGGCCCATCCAAGTATACCTTACTTTGTTTGATGATGCCCCTTTACCCGGCTAGTCGTGTGCCTGACGCAGCTTCTACTTTATGCTAAAAGAACAAGGAGCATATTTAAGAGCCCCTTGTGCCATATATAGCCACATTAGCGTCATTTTTGTTTTAAGTAAATGTAATCCTAAGTGTTGATTCTCATGTAAAACAACTGATTCAATGAAAAGGCTCTTGTGAAGTGTTAGTTGTTTCTTTATGCTGTTGTTCATGTCCGACGGGTGCTCAGGCAATAAATACAGAATACCAGCTCCATATTGGTGTTGCCAGGTTGCTTTTAGTTGGCATCTTACTGCTCATGTCGCAACTTCCAGTCAGTGGTGCTGTAGCCAGCTGTCGCGTCTTGTCGATTGACTAGAATTCCTGGGTGGACCACGTTTAGCGTATTAGCACCATTTTAACAATCAAGCCATTCGCATTGCTCCACTTCGGAGTCCATTGGGATACGTTAACAGACACTTCTTTAGACTCATATTGAATCTACCTGAAATTGGTATCTCTTCGGATGAACAGCAGTGTTTAGGATTTTTTAATATTTCCATAGCCAGGGTCCTGTAGGAACACATGGGGCGACCTGAAGGGTTCTTGACAAAGTGGACTCATCGCTATGTCACCATGTCCCAGCCTGAGCATGGTGTCTCGCATCCATCACACCCCGCCTGAGACCAGGCCAGCATGTTTGCACTGCATAGAATATTAATAGGCACCAGTAGAGGTGTGCTCTTTGTGACATCTCTTGCAAATGAGGTACCATGCTGGGATAATCTCAGACAGAGCCAGCAGGAGAGTTCATTTTCACACACACATATTTATTTTGCTGTTTATGTTGTATGGCTTAGCGAGCATATAGCAGGCTTCTCTGACAAACAATTTGCAGCAGCTAATAATGCTCGTAGAACTATTTTTAAAATAGTTAAATTAGGTTTAAATTTTATTTACAGGTTATTCCTGCCTCTCAGCTGCTCGTTGATAATCTATTTGTGTTTTTCCACATAAAAGTGGTTAATATCTATTCCAGTTTTCACAGTTCCCAAGCTGAACCTTATATTAAGCAGGTCCGGCTTGAGAATGAGGGATCCTTGTTAGCCTCATTTGTGAGGATTTCACTAGCGGAGTCCAAACTTAATACTCAAAAACATAAGATCAGGCTCTCCCATAGATGTTTGCCCACCATAAATTCTGACCCGGGCAGATGCCTCTCTCAACAATGAGAATAATTCCTTATTTAATCTGTCTCAGGAGCTTGGAACTGTTTAAGCAGCCTGGAAAGGGGGATCGGTGTTCCCACTTCTGAAAAAAATCCAATATGGATCCTTTAATACTAAGCAACTATAGGCCTATTTCATTTGTCCCTGAGTTGGAAAAAAAGGTGGAAACACTAAGGGCCATATTTATACTTTTTGACGCAAAACTGCGCTAACGCATTTTTGCGTCAAAAAAATTAGCGCCGGCTAACGCCATTCTGAAGCACCATGCGGGCGCCGTATTTATTCAATGACGTTAGCCGGCGTTAGCCGCCGCCGCTGCCTGGTGTGCGTGAAAAAAAATGACGTACACCAGGCAGCGCCGGCGTAGGGGAATATGGAGCTTGGGCGCCAAAAAATGGGGCAAGTCAGGCTGAGGCAAATTTTTCGCCTCAACCCGATTTGCGCCATTTTTTTCGACTCCCAACCCCCATTGAAATGACTCCTGTCTTAGCAAAGACAGGAGTCATGCCCCCTTGCCCAATGGCCATGCCCAGGGGACTTCTGTCCCCTGGGCATGGTCATTGGGCATAGTGGCATGTAGGGGGCACAAATCAGGCCCCCCTATGCCACAAAAAAAAAGAAAAATTATTACTTACCTGAACTTACCTTATGTTCCCTGGGATGGGTCCCTCCATCCTTAGGCGTCCTCCTGGGGTGGGCAAGGGTGACAGGGGGGGTCCCTGGGGGCATGGGAGGGCACCTCTGGGCTCCTTCCGAGCCCACAGGTCCCTTAACGCCTGCCCTGACCAGGCGCTAAAAAACGACGCAAAAGCGGCTGGACGTCATTTTTTTTGACCCGCCCACTCCCGGGCATGAGTTTTGCCCGGGAGTGTAAATACGGCGCACATGTCACAGAGTCAATTTTTTAGACGGGAACGCCTACCTTGCATATCATTAACGCAAAGTAGGTGTCCACGCTAAAAAATGACGCAAACTCCATGGACTTTGTCGCTAGACGCGTCTAACGCCAAAGTATAAATATGGAGTTAGATTTGCGTCGGAATTGCGTAAAAAAAAACGACGCTATTCCGGCGCAAACAGATTATAAATATGCCCCTAAATTTTCAGATTACCAGACATTTTCTACAGGGTTACATTCGTAATCTGTTTTGTGAAGGCTACCAATGCTTCCATGGTTTACTCCTGCAAAATCTACCCCACTACACACTATCCCCACAGATCCCTTCTAACCACTTCGGTCCTTTTGTCCATGGGGCACCCTCAAGATACCCTTCTACCTGACAGTGGGGAGTATGTGTTCTTTAGCTGCCAGTGACTGCATGTACTGATTCGAATGCCGTTGTTGATGGGTCACCACATAGCACAAGTTATGTAGAGCTATAATCCTGTTCCTGTCCAGCTGCAGTTGAGTCATATCACCGGAAATCCACCCAAGTCCTTAGCTGTTTTGCCAGTTCCTCATCTAAAAGGGTTTATATGATATTTATTAATACATTCAATGTTTCACTGGTTGGTCGATTAATTGTAAAGTGTGCATTGTTTGTAATGTTTTATTGCACCGCAGAACGGCCCAACACTCAAGAGAACCCCTTAGATAGAAAATATTGCACACTCCCGTGATTAACTTTAGGGCCACAAACTGAAATTGCAGTAGTGAATGTCACATCCTAATTCACTGAATCAGAATTTGGTGACCATTATGATCCTACAGTGCAGTGTGATGATAAAAAAGGTGCCAGCATAGCAATTTTCCAAGCATAAATTAGGGTTTGGGCAGGAAATATTAGGTGTAAATTTCAAAATAAAAAGAGAGAAAACAAAAAAAAACTAGAATAAGTCAGAAAAAAGTTAGTAAAAACCAGGAAATAACAAGAAAAGGCGTAACTGATAGGGATGGGGGTAGTTTAAGGCTAAGGGTTAGATTAAGGGAAAGGGTGTGTACTAGGGTTAGCACTAGAGTTAGGGGTAGGATTAGGGCACAGGGAAAAGTTAGAGATATGGTTACGGTTGTGAAGAGTGTTTACAGTCAAGGTTAGGGTAAGGGTACACTTACGGGTATTTATACTGTTATGGTTAAGGACAGATTAACTGGGTTAGGCTTAGTGACAGGGTTAAAGTTAAGAGATGAGGTAAGGGTAACTGCAAGAGATAAGTTAAGGAATACGGATAATGTTACGAATAGGGTTAGAATTAGGAACAGGGCGACAGGTTGGTTTAGGGTTAGGCATTATGTTAGGGATGAAGTTAATGTTAGCAGACCTGGGTTACATTTAGGGTACATAACAATATGAGGTAAGTAATGGGTATAGCATTAGCACTACTGGTGAGGTATGCAGGTTAGTGTGCCTCATAGCATGAGTTAGATCCTATGAAAAATATGAGAAAAATTAACAACCTTTCGAACTTTTGGCTTTCATACTAATTGGCAAATACACAGACTGCAATAATATTCCAAATATTGGTTTCTCACTTCTATTTTCTAATTTTGAGTCTCCTCATTTTTTTAATTAAAAAAAAAATCTACCTAGATTTGGGTACGTAGATTCCCACCCTAGAAATGTACATAAACATACTTTAGTTCGGACGAATAATAGGGAATGGAACATCTACACAGGAAAAATGTTTTCTCTGTAGAAATAATACATAACTCATGCGCAAAGACACTTTTCTGTGTCAACTGGTTTTTCCTGTAGGAACCCCATTACAGGTAACCTCAAATTTCTGAATGGGCCGGTAATAGCAGTTATCAGCCCCATCAGAATTATACGTTTTTCACTTTCACCTGGAGCTTTTGTCTGCTGAGAGCAACAGAAATGCCTGTGTGAAAGTCAGGGGAAAATGAGGAATTACTGGGGGGAATCAGACCTGGAATTACACATTCCCCTGTGATTCCTCATTTCTTATTGGACCCTCAGAGTCCAACTCAGTAATGTGCCAGATATTTCCCACTCCCAGAGTCACTGGTGCCCGCAGCATCAGTAACTCAGGAGATGAGGAAAACCTGGCCCATTTTCCAGGATACTCGTAATGGGGGAGTATATGGTAAATATGTTGTGAGTACATTTTGCCCAGTAAAAGTTATGGAAACCTGCTACTGTTGTAGCCTTCCAGGAGCCCTCTGGGATTTTTGTGACTCCCCAGAGCTTCAGGATACGCATATTTGGAAACCTATGCTGGTAGATATGATCTTTTTAAAACCCACTTTGTCAATCAGACTCTTAGAGTGTGTAGGCGTTTGTTGCTTTAGATTTCAGAAAACTTTCCCAATACACATGTCTAGAACAGGCTCGGCACGCCCCCTGTGTGTTACTGGTTTGTCTTTCCAAAATCAAAGCACATGCAGCAGGTGGGCAACCTGCAACATACTAAAGTGGTGGGGGCAATAAAATGAAGGGGTACCAGATGCCCCTACAAATATCAACCTTTGTCCAATTCCCGGTGTGGGACCACGCATCAATATACTACTTTGCATAGGGGCTGCCTAATACGTTTATAACAAAACACAGGAAAATGAGTTGGCTGAATAGGTTTGGCAGCAACCCTTTCCAGTGGTTCATTTGGTTGCATCTGATTTTAATTCAATTTTATTCTGTTTATTACATTGAACTGTTTTTCATCTGTGGCTTCAGGACTCTAACCCTTCATTCTAAAATAGCAAACACTAATACTGGATGAAATTGAGTATATGTTTTAAACATAAAAATTTATATTATGAAAAATTGTCTTGGCGATCTCCTGCATGAAAACTGTACGAAATGTATACCCTCACACACAAAAGTCACACAGAGTTTTTACAGCCATGAGATGAATGTGGGTAGCGCAGCCTATGCGGCCATGGTACACATTCAGGCCCTCATTTACGGGGATTTGACGTAGGGCATCTTTCACCAAAGTGAAAGGTCAGGAATGCACTGTATTTGTCCAATAAGATGCATTCCTGACCTTTCCCCACTGCGCTTGCGCCATTTCAGCAGCCTAGCACCATGGCAGGCACCCTTGCACCATGGTGCACGGGAGCCGCAGTTGTCAGCTGGATTTATTTTATTTTTTTGCAGGAAGGGGCACCTTCCTGAACAAAAACAATCCTGAGAGGCGTTTTCCTGTCTCTATATATGTCGCAGAATGAAGCACACATGCAAAGAGGAAAAATTGAGTTAAAGTTATTTCTGCTCATTACGCCTCACCTGTGGAGGCGTAAGGTTTTGGCACATCCCCAAATTTACATGGTTTTGTAAATCAGGGCAAGTGTCAAAATCCATGTGTGTTGCGCAGCGATTTGTGCTGCCTTGACTTACTCCATATCTATGGGGCCATTCAAAGCCACGCAAAGTAGCTTTGCATGGCCTCATAGATATGGTTTTGTAGTTTGCGCTGCCGGAGCATCACAAAAACTGATGCTCCGGCAACTCAAGGGACTCATAAATATGCCCCTCGGTCCCCATCACACATTTTCTGCTCAAACCGGTATCCAAAGAGTGGAAATATCGCAAATATATAGGTGTCTGAAATATTTTGACTGGGCTTACTCACAGTGGCAAGTCAGAATTTAGATTAACAGCATCTCATCTGACCAGCTCAAATCCCTGGACTTGTTGCTTTTCCTATAACGCCCCTTTATGACCTCTATGGAGGTCTTGCAGTATGTATTTTTGCCTCAGTCCTGCTGCGAAACCCATTAACCTGAGTAAACCCACACTGGTAGCAACAGCCTGACATAAATTCCACCTTTTCATCTATGAGCCAGATCACATTAAACTGCCTCAACTATGATGATTTTTTGCATTGGTGCCAATGGCCAACAGACCACATATGAACCTATTTAGCGCACTTGAATAGCACACTGTACAAATTGTTTCGCTTCTAAGCACTCGCTATTAAAGGGTGCTCAGCCTGAGAAGGGTAAAAGGTTGAGAGGGCCATGTAGGATATGAAACCACTTACTCCAGGGTTGCACACAAATGTCTACAATGGATACAGTAGTCCACTGAACTAGCTCACTGTCTTAGGCCCCAGTCAAGAGCGCCACTGTTAGAAATTTAGGGCGAGACGTAGGAAGCCTTTTGCGCCTCGCAAACGGCGATAAACGCAGTTTGCGAGGCGCAAAAGGCCTTCCGCGATGCAGAGTCACATTTTGCGAGTCGGTACCGACTCGCAAAATGTGATTCCGACTCGCAAATAGGAAGGGATGTTTCCTTCCTATTTGCGACCGCATCGCGATGTAGAGTTGCTTTGTGACCGCGAAAGCGGTCGCAAATCAACTCGCAGTTACCATCCACTTGAAGTGGATGGTAACTCATTCGCAAAAGGGAAGGGGTCCCAATGGGACCCCTTCCCCTTTGTGAATGCCCACAAAAATATTTTTTCAGAGTGGGACTATGGACCACTGCCTACTCTGAAAAAACTGAAACCAAATGGTTTCGGATTTTTTTCTTTTTGCAGTTCGTTTTCCTTTAAGGAAAACGGGCTGCAAAGAGAAAAAAAAACTGCTTTATTCAAAAAGCAGTCACGGACATGGTGGTCTGCTGTCTCCAGCAGGCCACCATCCCCGTGAGTGCCTAGACTCGCTAGACTCTGCGACCCACCTCATGAATATTCATGAGGTGGGTCTTTGCGACCCCATAGCGAGTCGCAGAAGGTGTCTGAGACACCTTTCTGCATCTCGTATTGCGAGTTGCAATTTCCGAGTTGCTTTGACTCGCAAATTGCAACTCGCAATTTGATATGTACCTACATCTGGCCTGAAATGTGTGGTAACTCCGAGTACCACGCATATCCAGATTATGAACTTCGCAGCAAAGACTGCACCCCAGCAATTTTCCACAGGTAAATTTCGGCAGCTCTAACTTGCCAAAATTTACTGGGGGAAAATGCATCGTAAATTCCGGAACGTGTGTGGATTTTGATGCAATAAGTATCAAAATCGTCTTGTTAGGCACCGTTTTTCAGCCACAAACCGTAATAAGTGCTATTTATCACACCTGATACATTCTGATATTTGAGCCCTCGGATTTCATTATGTAACAACTATCACACCCATCTCTTAGGTACTCATCACCAGGGCCATAAAGTATTATTATAATGGAGATAATGAAAGGGTGTAGTCTTTTGAGTCATTTCTAATTAGACTTTTCCTATAAGGAGACCTTGCGCTGTAGTTCAACAGGAGCAGCGTGAAGTTAAGTACCTCAAAGAAAAACAGTATATGCCATAATAAATCCAGCTGCTGGGTGTGCCTGCTTTGTGTCACAGTGACCATGCAGAACGGTTCATATCTATATCTAATGGATTAAATGAGCAAGGGAACTGTTGTTTGCCATTGGCTATCTGAAGAACACCATCAGGCAAACAGCTCCCTTCGCACAGCTCCATACGTTTTGAAAAGTTCAAGGAAATACGATCCCGTTCAACAAGAAATTCGATTGGGTTAGAAGTATAAACTGTGTTTACCAGAATAGCCCGTCCCTGTTAGGGTTTCCTTGCCTTCTGTCACAAGAAGTATAAGCAGGGGCAAAACTTCAGGGGGAGCGTGGGGTGTTACACCCCCTAATAAACGTATTTTGTGATAAATAGTTGGGTACAGGTGCTTTCGGTCGGGTATGGTGAGGTGTCTTTCGGATTTCACCTGGGATCTTTACAAATACAGACTGAAAACGGACGCACACTGTCTCCCTCAATCTGTTTGGAAAGACTTAAAAAATGTTGGCTATTTCACAAAATAATGTGCTTTCTCTCACTTAGTGAACCTACCACTCCGCATTCCTCTCCCTTTCCACTGCCTCTTAAGCCCCTCTTGTGCGCCCTGCTTGTCTATAATGTATTTCAACATCATGTGCCAGCGTGATTATGGAAATCTGAAGCTAGCCCCCCCACCCCCAAACCCCCAGTCTTACTGACCAAGCTACGCCCCTGGGTATAAGGGTTCTTCCTTTGTTAACTCTTGCTCAGGAGTCCCACTAAAATGTGGCTCAGATCAAGGACTGCTCCATAGTTACAAAGCCTCATAAAGGCAGCAGCCAGACAAGCACAGGCTTCCTTTAGGAGCAGATGAAGGTTACTGTAAAGCAACACCAGAGAAGTTAAAAATGAACAATAATTTATGGAGCTGCAGTGTAGTCAAATGTGCCACTGACATCAAGATGCCAGAGCCGTCATGAAGGATGCTTTCAATGATGCGTCGCTGTGGCAGAGGGCGAAGCGTGCCCTCTGGTGTCAGGTTGGGCCTGGCCAGCTGGAGGATCCCTGTGATTCCTCGATGCCCCCCGTCTCGAGATGGCCTCCACGTGGACTTCAGTGGCCGCTCACTGCAACGCTGCATCGACCTCATTTTGGAGGGGGGAGTGAAGAAAACCAGTCTGACAACCTCACACTGGTCAAATTCATTTTGGTGAGAATCCCAAAGGAAGAAAACGCTTTGCCTAGAAAAATGTGCAAAAAAGACACACAAGAAACCAGCACAGGAAAACAGGCACATGGAGAAAAAAGGCAGGAGTAACAAAGAAGGGAGAGAAAAATAACCCTAGTGATGGGGAGAAGTACTAGGGTATAGCTTGTGATAAAATTACTAGAGTAATGGCAGGACTAGATGTGTGAGTGTATACACAGGAGTACAAGTAGCAGGTTATTGGGAAAACTCAGAGGTACTAGGGTACAGGCAGATACATTCTAGAGCTTAGACATTGGTAGAGGCACTAAGGTAGAGGTAGAGATGCTAGGATGTGGCATCCGCTGGGGAACAGGCAAAGAAAGAGGTCGTATGGTAAACTCTAGGTCTTAAGATATGTGTAGAGGCACTAGAAGAAACTTTGGTATGGGGGTGTAGCGCTACTAATGCACTATACTGTCTTTGAACTGCCACCCTCAGACGCTGACGCATATGAAGTCCTCGAGGACTAACTTATGAAATACTTTCGACAGTAAGGTCTTGTTTTCTGGGTTCGTAACATAGGCCCCTTCCTCTAGTGCCCATCACTCCTTAGAGTAGCCGCACGCTTTATAAATCACTCATTCATTCGTTCGTTCATTCATTCATGAATTTTGACGGCAGCAAAATTATGATTATAAAAGATACATGTCCATTCCGTGCCTCGGTGCTCTGTTGAATCAATGGATGCGTTTGTGGCGCTCTTGAAAGCGCGTCTGAAATCCGGAACATAGTGGCGTAACAAAGGCCGCCGCAGCCCCCGCAGTGCGGGGGCAGGGCGAGCCCCAGGGACCCCCCTCACACAGTACTCTGGTCTGAAAGCTCCCGAGTGACTCCAGAGAGGGGGGCCCTCCATGTACTGTGCAGGGGCCCCCCTCAAGTTTCGTTCCTACACAGCCGGAACAGAGTACAGCTGAAACTTTGACATCTGAAATAACTGCCGCTGGGGTGTCCTCGCGCTCTGCGAGACCCTAGGGGTCTGGATACAACCTCACTATGGCTCATGCTGCGCGCTCGGCTGATCTTCAAGATGACATGGCGGGCCACTGAAAAGAGAATCAGACTCATTCCTTCTCATATTAAGCTGCATAAAGGTACATACTCTCGCGCTTCCTCTTAAGGAGAGATTGAAACTTGCAGGTCTCATCTCCCACATCCATGTGCCACATAGAAAGTGGTGATCAGTCAGTACGGCCCCAAGGTCACCCTTTGGGAGGGGATGTGGGAAACCTCACCTCATACACCAGATGAGTGTATTCAAAGTCGTTGACTTTTTCCAGAGGCATGTCCGTCAGCCTCAGGCAATGGCATATCTAGAGAGGGCCAGATGGGCCCCACGCAGGGGCGTAGGAGACAATACATTTCTGGGGGGGACAGGGACAGCCTTGGGGACTTTCAATCAACCCTATACAAATCGCTCGTTGTTTACGAACTGCAGGCTCCGATAAATATACACAATCATATATATATATATAAATATATATATATATATATATATATATATATATATATATATTGGAAGAGAAAGGAAGGCATGTTTTCACAGTCTGAAAGTATCTTTAATTGTTATTTACATTCCCAAAGTAATTGGCTAAAATGTGAAAATAACATGTTGATTAACCTTGCATCTTCATGCACCAAGCAAATAAAGGTAGGAGGGTAAAAAGGAAGAACATACCCTTTGCACCCCACACCCACCATGCTCTTCGCCTCATGCCAATTGGAACCGCACTGGAGATATCAAAAGCGATCAGGTACAATAGCTGTAAACTGTGCTCCGAAACCATAGTTCTAATAACACTTCTACTCCTGTGTGTGATCTTGGGCAGCTCAGCTCCACATCAGTCATAACTAGAAGCATTTCAACTGAAGAAGCTCTTGCAGTTACAGGCTATATAAACATGGATTCTCTAATCTCTGTATAAACTGCAGTCACTCATTTCTCTAGAAAAGGCTGTTTGTGATGCACCAAGCCACTGCGTGTAAAGAAAAGGCATTCACTGATTATAAAGAAAAGACATCGGAAAATGACTATGATAGGGTTATTACAGTCGAGTTCTGACATTACAATGCCTTCTGCCAGAGCTAGCAGCCAAGGTAAAAGGCAGACCAGGTCACAGAGCATAATTAATGCAGCTGTTTAAATCAAAAAATGGAATGTTGCTTTTCTTCCTTCTGCTCTACTTTCATAGCTTTGAATGTCAGAAGCTATGCACTAAGGTTTTAAGTGGTTTGTGGGAAAGTTGGTGGTGTGACCATGTATTATATGGGGTAAAATACCCCCCTGCGTACATAAGGATATTGCAAGTCACCTTGAAGTTCATACCTTATAAACAAGCATTGGCAAAGCCAATAGGTCTCACCTATGCAAGTTCTATTGCCTTTGCCAATGTGTTTTAGCCATGCTGTACACTAGTGAGACTACTATTCAGCATGGCTCAAAGTTAATGGCATAAAGGAGAATGATGTGTCATCGACTGGTGTGGTGTAGTGTCATGGAGTAAGTAGAGTGTCCTAAAATGGAGCAGTAAACTAACTTGAAAGGAACAGGGGTCCCTTGAATAAAATGCAACACCACTCCCATAAACAATGATATTAAAGTAGTATGCAAATGGATTGTTTCATACATTTATTCAATCAAAATATAAAAGATCAAATGTAGTGGGAAAACATCAACAGAGGAAATCGAGAAAGACTGGTATTCGGGCATTACACAAGTTATCTGGATGACCCAATGTCACCAATTACAAGAAAAATGTAAAAAGTAACCTATATAGTTCAGTGGTTTAGAGGAGGCTGGCCTGGTTTGTATTGGGTACCTATGGTACTTACACCTTATACCAGGTCCAGTTATCCCTTATTAGTGAAATGTAGGCAGTGTCTAGAAGCCAGGCTCTCTAGGGGTAGCTGTGGATGAGCAGCCAAGGCTTATCTAGGAGACGTGCAAAGCTCATGCAATACCACTGTAGTCACATGGTACTCACACACATGAAAGCAAACACTCAGTGTTACAAAAATAAAGGTACTTTATTTTAGTGACACAAATGCCAAAAATACCATAGAGACTGTACTCCCTTAGGAGGTAAGTAATACACCAATTATATATACTAGTATGCAGAAATAGCAATAAAAACAGTTAGAAAACAGTGCAATTAGTGAAAATCACAATGGTTAGAAATGGGCCTAGGGCAAACACAAACTATGTACTAAGTGGAATGCGAATGTCAGTTTCCCACCTAGGCAAGTGTGGCGTGTAGAGGGGCGCTGGGAGTATTAGAAAACACCAAAGGTAAGTAATAGAACCCACCCCAGAGCCCATGAAAGCATGAGTATATCACAGTAACTTTCCTAGAACACACAAGAACACGAGAAAGAAGATAATGCAAGAACCAGAAGATACTTCAAGACACAATGGGTGGATTCCTGGACCTAAAGACCTGTGGAAGAATGGGACTAGGTCCAAGAAGCACAGAAGAATCCAGGGAGGACAGGAGCCCCTGCTAACCCGAATCAAGGTGCAAAAGAAGAACCACTGGTGAAGAACAACAGTCAGTACTGCACCCAAGAAGATTAATGCAGGTTCCTGGTTGGTGCAGATGATATCCCACACCGGATGGATGATTGCAGTCTGGTTGCGTTGCTGGATTCTGCCAACAAACCTTGGTACACGCAAAGCTCACGGTTAGCGGAAAATGGCACTGCCTGTGACCAGGAGGGACCTGGTGGACTCTATCCTGGAGGAAGAGTCAGATGGGGCTCTCAGCAACTCAGAGAGCCCACAGAAGACCAGCCAGTGCACACAGTAGTCCTCCAGCACAGGGACAAAGGAGTTGTAAAAGGAGGCCCACGCAGCATAAAAACAAAGGATCCCACACCGCCAGAGAACCACTCAGGAAGCTGTGCATTGCCGGAAGGAGTGCTGGGGGCCAGAGTTACATTGTGCACAAAGAATTTCATAGAAGGATGCCAACAAGCCTTGGCAACTGAAAAACACGTGGTGAACAGGATTACTGTCTTGCGTGGGAAGGCAAGCTCTTACCTCCACCAAAGTTTGACAGTAGGACGTCAGGACCATCGGGAACACTTCAGTCCACGACCCGTGATGTAGGATCCATGCAACTCAACAGGAGAGGGGACCCAAGCAGATGGTCGTTGTTGCAGAGAGGTGCCTGCTGAAGCAGGGGAGTGACTCCTTCACTCCAAGAGAGATTAGTTCATTCTTCTGGTGCAGGCTGAAGACAGGCTGTCCTCTGAGGATGCACGACCGGGAAACAGTTGCATATGCTGGCAAGAGCTGAAGATACAATGTTGCAGAAGTCGTCTTTGCTTCGTTGTTGCCGTTTGTGGAGTTCCTGGAGGGTCCAGATGCAGTTTCTTCAGTGAGAAGGTGAAGTAAAGGATGCAGAGGATTCCTGCTGGAGTCTTGCAATCCGAATCTGAAGAACCTCCCAAAGGAGATACCCTAAATAGCCATGAAAGGGGGATTGGTCAGCTAAACAGGTAAGCACCTATCAGGGGACGGCTCAGACACCACCTGCTGGCACTGCCCACTCAGATGCTCTCAGAGTTCACTGCCAACTTGGAATCCAAGATGGCAAAACACAGGGACCCTCTGGAGGTGCTCTGAGCACCACACCTGGGGTGGTGATGGACAGGGGAGTGGTCACTCCCCTTTCCTTTGTCCAGTTTCATGCCAGAGCAGGGACTGGGGGGTACCTGAACCGGTGTAGACTGGATTATGCAAGGAGGGCACCAAATGTGCCCTTCAAAGCATTTCCAGTGGCCTGGGGAAGGAAGCTACCCCTCCCAAGCCTGTAACTCCTATTTCCAAAGGGAGAGGGTGTAACACCCCTCTCCCAAAGGAAATCCTTTGTTCTGCCTTCATGGGCTTGAGCTTCTCAAGCAACAGGAGGGCAGAAACCTGTCCGAGAGGTGGCAGCAGCTAGGCCTGCCTGGAAAACCTCAGAAAGCTGGACTGGCAATACTGGGGGTCCTCTAAGGAGCCCCCAGAGTGCATAAAATCATACAACCAATGCTTGCAAAAGCCTTGAGTTATGATTCCAACATGTTTGATACTAAACATACCTATGTTCTGAGTTACCATTATGTAGATGGGAATAGGTGGTGACCTATTTCAAGTACATGTGTAAAATGGCATCCCGCACTCAGGAAGTCTGGGAAAATGGTCCTGGAGGTCGTGGGGGCACCTCTGCTAGTGCAGGGGTGCCCTCACTCACAGTTACTCTGCACCCTGCCCTCAGGGCTGGAGGGCCTGCTATAGGGGTGACTTATAAGTGACCTGGTGCAGTGAAACTGGCAGTGAAAGGGTGCATGCACCTTTTCACGCAGGCTGCAATGGCAGTCCTGCAGAAGCCTTTGCATGGGCTCCCTATGGGTGGCAAAAGAAATGCTGCAGCCCATAGGGATCTCCTGGAACCCCAATGCCCTGGGTACCTAAGTACCATGTACTAGGGACTTATAAGGGGGCACCAATATGCCAATTTTGGGTGAAATACTGGGTTACCAGTATGCAAAAACCATAATTTAAGGGAGAGAGCATAACTACTGGGGTCCTGATTAGCAGGATCCCAGTAGACACACGCAAACACACTGGCAAACAGGCCAAATGTGGGGGTAACCAAGCTAGAAAGAGGCTACTTTCCTACAAGGTTAACATCCACAACAATGATTCACAAGCTTTTATACACCGACTTTTACATGAATGACTCAAATAGTGAATCAAGAAGTCATTAGCTCATAGTACCTATGCTAATGCCAACTTATGGACAATATCACAAATTCAAGTCAAGGTACTTTGGCCGACAATATTTTGATGCCCTAGACAAGTATCAGGATTATCCTAAGCCTTCGTTAAGCTTGAGTTAAAATGGTTACAGAGTGCTTGTAACCAAAACGGCAAAGATAAATCTGACTCATGTCTCATATGAGTTAGAAGGCAATCAATTGAGATCTGAATCTCTAAACAAGCGCCAATGCCATAAAGTAGTAGTAGAGTGGCGTAGTGTCACAGTGTCATAGAGTGGAGTGGCAGAGTGTCGTAGAGTGGAAAGGCATAAAGAAGAGTGAAATGGAGTAGAGTGAAGTAAAGTAACTTGAACTAGCATAGAAAAAGTTGGGTAGAGTGTTGTTGAGCACAGTACATTGTTGTATATTGGAGTGGCGTAGAGGGTTGTGCAGTGGCATTGAGCAGAGTATCGTAGATTGAAGTGGCATAGAGTGGTGTGGAGTGGCATACAGTGGAGTAAAGTGGAATGGAGTGGCGTATAGGGAGTTGTGTAGGGAGTTACAGAGTGGAGAAAGTGTTCGAGTTTAATGGAATAGAGTGTCAGAGTCTAGTATCATGGAGTGTAATGTCATAGTGAAGTGTCAGAGTGGAGTTGGGTGGTCTAGAGTGAAGTGGCATAGAGTACAGTGGTGCAAACTAGATTGGTGTAGAGTGCATTGGCGAATACTGCACTGGTTTAGCGTACAGTGCAGTAGCGTAGAGTGGTGAAGAGTAGAGGGGAGCACAGAATAGATTGCAGTGGTTCAGAGTACCTTGCACCACTCCACTCTACCATGCACCGCATCACTCTATGACACAGTAGAGTAGACTAGTGTAGAGTGCAGTGGTGGAGTGCAGTGATGCAGAGTAGAGGGGCATAGAGTGTAGTGGCATATAGTACGCTGGTGTAGAGTGCTGTAGAGTGGCATATAGTTGAGCGGTGCAGAGTAGAGTGCTGTGGTGAAGAGTAGAGAGGAGTATAGTTCAGTGGCAGAGTGCAGTGTTGCAGAGTAGAGTGTCATAAAGGGCAGTGATGCAGAGTAGAGAAGAGTGGCTTAGAGTACAGAGGTGCAGAGTAGATTAGAGTTGCATAGAGTGCCGTGGCATAGAGTAGATTGCTGCAGAGTACAGTATAGTGGTGAAGAGTAGATCGTTGCAGAGTGGAGCATAGTGATGTAGAGTGCAGTAGCATAGAGCGGTGCAGAGCAGATTGGAGTGGTGCAGGGTACATTGGTGTGGTGCAAGATAGATTAGACTGGCATAGAGTAGAGTTGCGCAGATTGCAGTGGCATAGAGGAGATGATTTCAAAGTAGAGTGAAGTGCCCTACAGTGGAGTGGTGTAGAGTAGATTACAGTCCAGTGGTGCAGAAAAGAGTGCAGTGGGACAGAGCACAGTGGCATTGAGTGCAGTGGTGCAAAGTAGAGTGGCGTGGAGTTCAGTGGCAGAAAGTGCAATGTTGCAGATTGGAGGGTTGCAGAGTACAGTGGTGTATTGTAGAGTGACGGAGTGCAGTTGCATAGAGTGCTGTGGTGTAGAGTACAGTGGCATTGAAAGCAGTGGAATAGAGTGCTGTGGTGCAGAGTAGATTGGCATAGAGTGCAGTGGGATAGAGTGCATTGGTTTTGAGTAAAGTGGTGAATAGTGCACTGGCAGAGTGCAGGGGTGTAGTGTACAATGGTTTGAGTAGAATAGCATAGATTGCAGTAGTGTAGAGTGGAGTGGTACAGCAGAGATTGCAGTGGCGTAGAGTGGCACTGAGTGGAGAAAAGTGGTGTAGGGTGCAGTGGCAAAGGGTAGATTGTTTCAGAGTAGAGTGAAGAAAAGATAGAGAAAAGATAATATACTTCAATATGCAGAAGTATGTAATGATAACAACAACATAAATAATAACGCTAGGCATAACGGCCCAAAATGAAATATGGCTTCTCCCTGTTAGCCACGCTGTAATCAAGCACTTCATTACCTAGAAAAGAAAACATTAAACATAAATGTTAGAAAAATATACCCTTCTAATAGCTAAATTGTTGTGTAAAAATGTAAAATCTGGCATCAATCTCGACTTCACTGTTTCACCAACTGGTGTGATCTTAGGCAAATACAAATATTGTGTTTCACAGAGTCTCCTTTCTAGCCTGCAGGCATCACGGTGAGTGGGACTCTGTTCTCTCTTTAGATCTTCCTCATTGTTTTGCAGCTTCTCTTGGAGGCATCCTGCAGTGCTCCTCTTCAGGGCAGCAGGTGACAGTAATCATCCAAAACTCTTTTCTCCTCCTGTGCCCTTTGTTCTTATGAGCACCCTTAGAACAGGACAAAAGGGCAGTGGGCGCAGGGGGCCTCCTGACACCTTCATTTGGTTACCATCAGCTTGGAGGATTTGTCTGTACAGGGCTATCGTAAGTAGCGCTTTTGTGCGCTAATGGCCCTCTGAATAACAGATGTGAGAGGGGAAATTATTGTGTCCCCTTGTCCCCCCCACCTTCGTCCCCCGTATCCCCCACCCTCCAAAATCTGGGGGGGATACATCCCCCGCATCCCCCACACTTCCTACGCCCATGGCCCCACGCCTCAGCTGTGTTTGCCCTGGCCCTCCTAGGCCCCACCGACGCAGCTGTTGAACGTGCCAAGATGCAACACAGCAAAGACACACACTGCACCTTGCCATCCACATTTAGTTACCCATCTACCATTCACCTCGAAGCATTGTTTGTTTGGGGAAATGCAGCGCCCACATAGTTGTTTAAATGTTTAAATCTGACTTTCTCAGCCTGTTTGTATATATGTATATACATCTGAAAATATATAGTAGAATTACACCCACGCATGGAAGCGCCGATTTAAACATTTTAAGCATACACATAACATATGTACATATGTATTTGAAACAGCTCCTATTATTTTATGATCAACCAAAATTATATCAGGCTGCACAAAAATCACACACGTGAATGTACTATCATCTGCTACAAACAGCGTTCAAATTTACAGATAACCCACCTGGGGGCTCCGGGCACGGGCCACAGACAGACACACCCCGGGGGTATCGAGCCCTCCAGCTCCACCCTGCCGCCTGAACGGCACAGCTAAGGATCGACCACTGCGAACGACCCCTCCGCCCCCGCCTGCCAAGTCTTCACTTAGAAAAGCTATCATCTCTCGACAGTCGCGCATGTCGTGTAGCAATCTGTCGCGGCCCAGACGTGCGTAAAACCCCCCTCCACGACCAATTATAACTAGTGGTAAGGTGACCAGGTTTTGGGGAGCAAAAAACCGGGACGGGTCAGACATAAAAGAAGGACTAAAGACTTTACTCTCACTTTTATATCTGGCCTGTCCCGTTTTTTGCGTAGCTATGTGAATGTGTGCCTATACATGTGTGTGATATATATATATACACACACATACACATACAAACACAAGACTGCATATATAAAATTAGCTATGGCTTGACCTCCCACCCTGCACCCCAACCCGCCCCCACCCACCTCTCCCTGCTCCCCACGCCATCTCTCTGCTTGGAGCACACAGAGGGCTGTGTTGCCTGACAGTAACAGATAAAATACTTTAATTATTGAATACTTTGTAGGCGTCTTTAACTTATGCTTCCCTAGATGATCTGACCTTTGTCCCAAAAACCGGGACATGTATTTAATAATCTGACCTTTGTCCCAAAAACCGGGACATTTATTTAAAATGAAGAGAAGCGTCGGGACACCGGGACAGTCCTCTAAAAACCGGGACTCTCCGGGGAAATCCGGGACGCCTGGGGGACGCCTGGTCACCCTAACTAGTGAGTCTACAAAGAGGAAACCCTTGGTCACTTATTATGTATTTGCCCAAAACTTCTGCCCCTATGGACATGTTATCTGCAGACTCTTTTTAACTATGCCAATATAAAATCAATTTTGGAGGCAGTTAAATACTTTTTTAATATAAAAAACCTCGATGTTGTAGATTTAACTTATAACACGCTAAGTAATTATAATTAATATGTGTTCACACAGTTTTGTAATTTTGTTAACAAAGTTTATTCTGATGATTGTGGAGTGGCTATCTTTATTGTAAACGATTTGATTAACACAATACATTTTTTACTACTAAACTATTCTCTCGCATCTTCCATGAACTCAAGAAAGAAGCACCATCCAGCTGTAACCGGTGCATGTATGATAAAGTCATATGAAACTGTGGATTCGGAACATGTCACAACTACTGAAGCACAAAACAAAATATTCCACAGCTGCACATTGTCTTGAAAGCCAGGAGAGATAGTGATCTTCACTGAAAAATGACATTTGGAGAGGGACCACGAACACAGTTACAGTTGCAGGATTATACGAAAATGGCTAATGTTTGAAATCCAAATTTACCAGCGAACTGTACACACTGACCACTGTTGGAAAGACACATAGGTGCTATCTCCTAGAATGCCTCTAGATGGCACTCGAGACATTAGACTCAGTTTGCTGTCACAGCCAAAGATGCGCACCTATCATTAATAACTCTTACATGTGTTCCTTTAAACAGAGTACAGATTATGTATTTAAAGCTATATAAGAAACGTTTTATGCTTTCAAATGATAATTTTGAATATCGAACTTGTAAATCTAACAGAATAATTGATGTCTTAATCAGTGGTCCTAGTGGGCGGGATGGCAGAAGCACGAAGTGCCCGTACTTTTATGATTTATGAAATACCGTTCCTCTACTTGTAGTAAAAACACAACCGTCCCGGGAGGGTTAAGACAGTTTAAATGCCTCAGGTGAAGTATCATTCAGTGAGTCTCCAGTGAAACCGAAGGGGAGCAAATAGCTAAACAAGCCTTCTTGCCAGGGTGCCTGATTGCCTGATTGCCTGAAAGGAATACAAATGCGCGCTAGGAGTTCATCTGAAGAAGTAAAGGATGCTTTGGAGCCAGGTGCGGCTCCTCCGTATGGGCGGAGAAGCGTCTCCCCGCCGCCAGCAGCAACTGCTGCTAATCCATTTACATGAAAAGGATAATGAACTCTGTTTCTTATTCTTTCCATGTACAAGGGGCGGGGTATTGGGGGTCACAAGCTGAGGTGAGAGCACTGTGCACTCCCCTCAGAGCGCATGTGTGTTTCACCGGCTGCCTCGGGCTGGCCAAACACACATGCGCACAGGGCTCTCTCCAGCCCAGTAATACGGTTGCTGAGCTGGAAAGACCCTGCCCAGGCTCCCAAGTCTGCTCTGAGCAGTGTTAGGATTGGCGCAGTGCAGGCTGGGAGCCTGTGCCTGCAGCAGCAACGGGAGAGGAGCGGCGCGGAGCCAAGCTGGTAAGTGGGTTTTTTAAAATTATCTTTTAATTATTTCCCGCGCCCTCCGTGCATCCCCCACCCCACCCAGCCCCACCCGTGAGTCACTCCTGTTTGGAGCCCATACTGGCTTTATTTGACCCAATCACTCAAAGCTTTGCGGTGACAAAGATGTATTCTTTTTGAATGGTACTGCAAAGAGTTAACAAATGGGCGGTGAAGTGCTTTTAATTGTAATCGTATTTCTTTATCACGCGTACTACACCTGAAGGTGTTGAAGGGACAGTAATGTAAAAAAATGCAGTGCATACTCTGGATATTACTAAAATATATACTTTGGAAGCACCATTTTATATTAAACATTTTGCACATTTTGTAGCAGTCCATCTTATAATGTTAATAATGCAAGTTTGAAATAACAAAATACATATTCACAGTGCTTTCTGTCACAGGCTGTAACCTCGTAGCACTAATACTACACAAGTCACTTTTCTCCACTGCACCAACCAAGACTTAATTCGGTGGCTGTCTTGTTACACCCAGACCTCTGCAGTGCATTAACTAAGAGAGGTTTCATAAGGTATTATTGTGCATTTCCCAATGAGTAACAACCTTTTCAAATTTATTTTTAAATTAGGCTGCAGATAATTTTCTATTTAGCTACTTGACGGTGAAAAACCAAAAAAACAAAGAATATTTTATTTCTTTTAGCCACACCTTTGACCCTAACCCCACGCTCAATGACCCCGCCCCACTGTATGCAATATCACAGTTCCCATACTTTTTGTTAATGCACTTCGACTGATGGTCTTAATTATCTCTAGTACAGTAGCAATCCACCTGAAAATGTTAATTGTGTAATCTATTAACCCCTTCGCTGCCAGGCCTTTTCCCCCTCCTGTGCCAGGCCTTTTTTTGGCTATTTGGGGCAGTTCGCGCTTAGGCCCTCATAACTTTTTTGTCCACATAGGCTAGCCAAGCCAAATTTGTGTCCTTTTTTTCCAACATCCTAGGGATTCTAGAGGTACCCAGACTTTGTGGGTTCCCCTGAAGGAGGCCAAGAAATTAGCCAAAATACAGTGAAAATTTCGTTTTTTTCAAAAAAATGGGAAAAAGTGGCTGCAGAAGAAGGCTTGTGTTTTTTTCCTTGAAAATGGCATCAACAAAGGGTTTGTGGTGCTAAAATTACCGGCTTCCCAGCTTTCAGGAACAGGCAGACTTGAATCAGAAAACCCAATTTTTCAACACAAATTTGGCATTTTACTGGGACATACCCCATTTTTACAATTTTTTGTGTTTTCAGCCTCCTTCCAGTCAGTGACAAAAATGGGCATGAAACCAATACTGGATCCCAGAAACCTAAACATTTCTGAAATGTAGACAAAATTCTGAATTCAGCAAGGGGTCATTTGTGTAGATCCTACAAGGGTTTCCTACAGAAAATAACAACTGAAAAAGAAAAATATTGAAATTGAGGTGAAAAAAACAGCAATTTTTCTCTACGTTATACTCTGTAACTTTTTCCTGCAATGTCAGATTTTTGAAAGCAATATACCGTTACGTCTGCTGGACTTCTGGTTGCGGGGATATATAGGGCTTGTAGGTTAATCAAGAACCCTAGGTACCCAGAGCCAATAAATTCCCTGCAGTGCGTTTTCATTCTATACCGGGTATACAGCAATTCATTTGCTGAAATATAAAGAATGAAAAATAGCTATCAAGAAAACCTTTGTATTTCCAAAATAGGCACAAGATAAGGTGTTGAGGAGCAGTGGTTATTTGCACATCTCTGAATTCCGGGGTGACCATACTAGCATGTGAATTACAGGGCATTTCTCAAATAGAGGTCTTTTTTACACACTCTCTTATATTTGGAAGGAAAAAATGTAGGGAAAGACAAGGGGCAATAACACTTGTTTTGCTATTCTATGTTCCCTCAAGTCTCCCGATAAAAATGATACCTCACTTGTGTGGGTAGGCCTAGCGCCCGCGACAGGAAATGCCCCAAAACACAACGTGGACACATCACATTTTTTGAAAGAAAACAGAGGTGTTTTTTGCAAAGTGCCTACCTGTAGATTTTGGCCTCTAGCTCAGCCGGCACCTAGGGAAACCTACCAAACCTGTGCATTTTTGAAAACTAGAGACCTAGGGGAATCCAAGATGGGGTGACTTGTGGGGCTCTGACCAGGTTCTGTTACCCAGAATCCTTTGCAAACCTCAAAATGTGGCTAAAAAAACACTTTTTCCTCTCATTTCGGTGACCGAAAGTTCTGGAATCTGAGAGGAGCCACAAATTTCCTTCCACCCAGCGTTCCCCCAAGTCTCCCGATAAAAATGATACCTCACTTGTGTGGGTAGGCCTTTTTTGCAAAGTGCCTACCTGTGGATTTTGGCCTCTACCTCAGCCGGCCCCAGAGGGGGCAGAAATGGCCTAAAATAAATTTGCCCCCCAACCCCTCCCCCGGGAGCGACCCTTGCCTACGGGGTTGCTCCCCTTGTGTGACATTGGCGCAAAAAAAAAATCCCCGGTGCCTAGTGGTTTCTGCCCCCTTGGGGGCAGATTGACCTAAAATCGGCCGATCTGCCCCCAAGGGGGGCAGAAATGGTCTAAATACAATTTGCCCCACAGGGGAGCGACCCTTGCCTAATGGGTCGCTCCCCATCTCTAAAAAAACAAACAAAAAAAAACACACAAAAAAATTTGCCCTGTCGCCTAGAGGTTTCTGCCCCCCCTGGGGACAGATCGGCCTAATTACAATATGCCGATCTTCCCCCAGGGGGGGCAGAAATGGCCTAAAATAAATTTGCCCCCTCACCCCCCAACCTCGCCCCCGGGAGCGACCCTTGCCTACAGGGTTGCTCCCCCTACGTGACATTGGCGCAAAAAAAAAAAATCGCCGGTGCCTAGTGGTTTCTGCCCCCTTGGGGGCAGATTGACCTAAAATCGGCAGATCTGCCCCTGAGGGGGGCAGAAATGGTCTAAATACAATTTGCCCCCCAGGGGAGCGACCCTTGCCTAAGGGGTCGCTCCTCACCTGCAAAAAAACAAAACAAAACAAAACAAAAAAAAATGATCCCTGGTGCCTAAGAGGTTTCTGCCCCCCCTGGGGGCAGATCGGCCTAATAATAGGCCAATCTGTCCCCAGGGGGGACAGAAAAGGCCTTCCAAAAAAATGCCCCCTCTGGGAGGGACCCTTGCCCAAGGGGTTGCTCCCTTGTGCCAATTTCAGGAAAAAACAAAAAAAATCCCTGGTGTCTAGTGGGTTTCAAAAGCCGGCTTTTGAAACGCTCAGAGAGACTTCAAAGGGAAGGAAATTCCTTTCCTTCCCTTTGAAGCCTCTCCAGGCCTCCCCCACGTGATCGAAAGAGAAATGCAAAGCATTTCTCTTTTGATTGCGCTGGAAGCTGAGCTTCCATCGCGATGGGAGGAGGCCCTCTGTGTTTGTCAGCGACGTCACAGGGGGGTTGGGGGGGGGGGTCAGGGGTGGAAGGGGAAGGGCTTCCCCTTCCATCATTGCCTTGGGGGGGTGGGTGGGGTGCACATGGGGGGAGCGCTAGCGCTCCCCCCGGTTCCCGGGTGTAGCACGAGGTGACCTCGTCCAAGGCACCCGAGTGGTTAAATAATCACAATGTACTTCTGTTACAAACTATTTGAAAATGTTCAGAGTTTCAATTAATGTCCAGGAGTGTAGTTGCCCTTGCAGTGGCTCCGGGTCCAGGGTTGAGAATACCCACCCAGGTCTGGTAAGGTCTGTTTGGAGTTCCGAAGAAATAGCTTTGTCACCATGATTCAAGCAGGAGTAGGGGGCAGATGAAATGAGGGTTTGGGCACCACTGCTATGCATGTGGAAGCACTCCCTTGCATGCTAGTGTGAATCCCCATATCTGCACACAGGCCCCTACAGGTCGCGTAGCGTTAGAGGCATAGCTTGGCCAGTAGGATTGGGGGGGGTGGGGGAGGCAGTAAGCTTCAGAATTGCTGACAATCACTCTGGCATGTAATGTTAAAATGCATTATATGACAAGCAGGGCACAAAGGGGGGCCTTAAAAGGCAGTGGAACAGGAGATAAATGTGCATTGGTTGGGGTACTTAGTGAGAAAAACACAATATTTTGGAAAATAATCAACCTTTTTAAATCTTTCAAAACAGATGAGAGAATGTGTGTGTGTGTGAATGTGTTTGTCAGTGTGTGCATGAAAAAATACCAGGTGAAATTAGACAGATACCTTCCCATACCCGACGGAAAGCACCTGTACCCAACTATTCCTAAGTAAAATACATTTATGGAGGGAGTGTAAAACCCCAACCACCCCCCTCCCAAGCTATGCCTCTACCTAGCGGGCCTCTGGATAATACAGTCACCAACTGCTCACCCACTGAGTCTCTGAAGTGAAGTTCATCCACGCGCTTCGCACTGCCACAAGAGCACAACTCACCTTAGCTTTTGCTGCCCATCAACTCCCAAGCCGCGAGTGTCAAATCCTTGGCTCCTCTCTACTCACCCTCACAAGAGGGCCTTGCAATATAGCTGCTGGGAAGCAGCACGTGAAAACTGGTAGACCACCCAGGAGTCAAGTATATGCAGCATTGATAGGGGGCCTTGGAAGTGGGCTAGCCAAGGCACAGCTGAGCCAGAGGTCTGGCCAGAGCTTCTGTTAAGGCATCCAGATATTTAATATGAGCGACATTACTCATAAAACAAGCTAGAACTATTGGCTTTATTAATGGTTGTTAGTTGCATTAAATAGAAAGTAACAACAATGGCTTTATTGTATATAATATTGAAAATGATTTCTGAAACGATGAGAATGTGAAATAACTATAACGATTCTCCTTGAAGTTACATATAAAGCAATGACGGGTGGTACTGCTGCTGGATTTAGGGCCTCGTTATGATTCTGGGGGTCTCAGACTGCCAGACCTGCAGTAGCGGTCAGACTGCTGCACTCCTGTTGGTCCAACTACCAGACTATGACCCTGGCGGTTGGACAGACAGGGGACTGGCGCCACCGCCAGGAACATGCTTCCCGATTGGGTGGATGCGGTCAGAGTTGTGGTCAGCCATGGCGGCACTGAGTTTAGCGCTGCCGTGCTGATCACAAGTCCCCTTTAAGCCAGACTTTTCATGGCGGGGTCCCCGCCATGAAAAGGCTAGAAGAAAGGCAGTGATGGGGGCTTTAGGGGGGCCCCTGCACTGCCCACGACCATGTTGCGGCCAGTGCAGCCCCCCTTCCCAGCACCCTTGGAATGCGCATTGTCTACTATTCCAAGGGTGCTGGGGACCCCCTCTGTGCAACAGCATTGGCCTCAGTTCCATGAGGAGCAGAGGCCAATGCAGCTGCACAGTTTTCACTGGGCTAGCCAATGGAAATCTTCTAGTATTGAGGTTTCTGCAAGTCAGCCCAGTGGAAACATCGTAATAGGGCCAGAGGGGAGACTGCCAGCTTCGCAGTGGTCTCCTCCCCCCAGGGCTGGCGGGCCAGTGGTCGACCCTCCAACCTCGTAATGAGGCCCTAAGTTTTTTTCACCCTGAGGATGAGGGCAAAAATGGAGAGCCTGATAGAGACCTGTCTCAGCACCTGCTTTTTAGAACTTCCGGTGCTCAGCATCGGCAGGACCTGGCCCACTTAAAGCCCTGAGTGGCGTCTTTGGGGTGTTACACCCCCCTAATTAATGTATTTTCTGATAAATAGTTGGGTAGAGGGGCTTTTAATAGGGTACGGTGAGGTGTCTGTCAGATTTCACCAGGAATGTTTACATAAATGAAGATAAAAACGCACACACATACTCCTCTCTGTTTTGGACGTCCTAAAAAATGTTAGTTATTGTCAAAATATTGTTTTCTCTCACTTACTACCCTACCAATCCATGCTCCTATCCCCTTCCACTGCTGCTTAAGCTCCTCTCACACACCCTGCTTGTTGCATAATGTATTTTAATATTAGAAGCCAGCGTGGTTGTTGGAAAATCTGAAGCTCACATCCTCCCCGATCTTACTGACCAAGCTACGCCCCTGATAGTCGCATTCCTCACGTACTATAAATTGTTTTTCACAGCCTCCGAAGTGAGACGTCTGCCTCTCATATATTTCTTTGTGGACATTTCGGCAAAAGTGGCTAAGATCTGCACACACATAGGCATATGTTTTGGTGGTGAATGTGGGAGAAACAAGGCAACGTTTTGGAGAGTGGGGAATACTTACTACTAAATGTGAAGGGTTTATGAAATTTAAGGAGGGATTTAGGGAGAGACATACTAATAGAAAGCGCACACCCATAAGTAAGATAACTGCTATTCATAAACTAGAATTCTAAATGTACTATAGCCTTAAAGGTGTCACAACAAGTGTTAACATACTCCAATAATAATTTAAGCACCACATATGGCTACTCGCAGGTAGGGCAACACACTGCCATAGAAAACAGCAGACAGGGAAATTAATTAACACCTTATAGGAACAACTGTTAAATTAATTAAATAATTCTAACATTTAAAAATTATGAATATAAATTTTTTAAGGATGGGAAATATGTCATTTTTAATTAGTTGTTTTATTATTTCAAAAGTTATTAATAAACTTAACTTAAAAACAGATCCCACTTTAAATTTATTTTTAATAGTTAAAAAGTAATCTAAATTATTTAAATGTATAATTTAAACAACATTTACCACATATTAAAAAGATCACAATGTTAGTAATGGTGGATTTTTTTAAATTATTGTTTAAAAAGTATTATTTATAATATTTATGTAATACACATTTTATTTAATTAATTTGCTGTACCATTTTATTGTATTATTTTTCAATCAAAAATAAATAAATAACATTAATTTACATTCATAGTTTAATTAAAAATCGTTTTTTTAAGAAGAATAACAAATTTGGAGGGGGCTTGGTTTGGCCGCCCCCAATGGCAGCTGTACCACTCCCACATCCGCACTGAACATCCTCCATTATTCTGGCGCTGATGAGTGAATCCTCACACCAAGACACAACCTAGGCTGTGTGGAGCTGCAGAGACAACAGATGAGAAACCATTGAGGAGAAATAGGCGGGCCAGACCTCTGGAGACAAGATCAGACAGATGGCTACGATGGTGGCCAAGCAGGGAGAACAGCCCGGCGGCCACTTCAGAGTCTGACGACAGAGCCGGTGGAAAGTGATTGGGGAGAGGAAAAGGGTCTCCACCCACCCTGAACGGACTCTGCAGGCTGAGAAGCCAAGCTGCAAGTAGTGCAGTCGGAGACACATAACATCCCCTTTCCCTGGTACATCATAAAGTAGGTGCTCACCCACCAGGGGGCTGCCTTTCAGAAAAGATAGCTGGCACAGGCCAGATTGGGCATCGGAGTCTTTTCTCTGAGTTGCCCCAAGTCCTGGGTGCATCAGGCGAAGGTGGGAGCCTTAAGCCTCCCCTTCCACAAGAAGGAACTGCAGGACTGGAGACAACCAGGAATAAAACAACGAAGGAATAAAACAACCTCCCTAGACCATGGAGTGCTAATACAAGTGCAGGATCGCCGCGGTGCAACCTCCCAGTGCTGGGAGGAGGGAGCCCAGCTGACTGATACAATGAGCTGCAAAACTGCCCTGGGTCCCTGCCAGTCTGTGATGCATTGTGTCACACTTGACCTGCTTTCCAAGAGGCGACCTAGAGCAGCAAAGTGGGTAGCCCACCTGAACCCCAAATGTGCTATATCAGGGGGTGATTACTGCTGCTCTGCCACAAGGTGAGTGAGAAAGACTGGCGAGCAAGTGGGCTGTAGGGACACACTCAAAACAAATAGAGAAGACCTGAAGGGCAGCGCCACAGCCAGCAGGGCCCATGATGGGGGCACCATTGGGGACCTCTAGCCAACCAGGTGGAAACATACTAAATCTGGCTGCCCATGCTGCCTACCCCAGACAGTATAGGTAGAGGGCTTGCTGGATCCTGAGTCACAAGCCAGAGTAGAACAGTAAGATAATGAAAGATACAGGCCCCCCAAGCAAGGGGAACTAGAAAAATTCACCAAACTGATGCCACAACCAACAACTACAGTGATACCGCCTCAATTTTGAGAATCTCTGGGTACAAACTGAGAATCTAACAAAGTACTTACAATTAGAGGCAGTCATAGAGCAGTACCAAAATGATTGCCAAAAAGGCATTTGATTCCACTGGTTGGTGATAATTGGAGGTGGACCTGAGGAGATTTAGCTTCTGGCCTAAGTTTTGCGTCTGAGTGGCCTTATTGTATAGAGCACCCATGACAGTGGTGATGGTGAACGGCAAATTGTCAGTGTAGGACATTGGGATATTAGCTGTGTGGCCTGTGCCTGCAATTGTCCTTACTGGCAACCAAGCACTCAATTGTAGTGCTTGATTCTCTCAGGGCAGAGAGGCAGAGCAGCCCAATGTCTACTCAAGGGTCATGGTGAGGTCTAGTAATCGCCATTCACTGGTACACAGTAATAACACTCAATAAATGATTGTCCAGTCATCACGTTTTCTTTAGAGAAAGGAAAAGTACATTTATTACACACACTACTAAATACTGTGCAATAATTTACACATATTTACAAATATGTATATTGGCAGATGGAAAATACCACATATGACAAGGGGTCACACAAACCTGTCAAGTGAGCCTATTGGTTTTGTCAAGGTTTAAAGGCAACAATCCACATGTTAAAATCATCATTGTGTATACTTAAATGCAGTTATCAAAAATAATGCTCCAGCATGAATGCACGTATTATTATTGATAAAACAAATATACTGTGAGCAGAAATCATTGACGTCATTATGGTGAACCAATAAAGCATTTAGAATGAGTACAACCTGTGTCTCTGTACTTTCTATACATCTTTCACCATCAAACTGCACTTATAAAAGCAGCCCCTCGAGAGCAACAGGTTGTAATGACATTACATTGCAACCATACACTTGGCCCCTAGAGAGCATACTCCCAGCTGCAGAGCAAAAGCTACTACCTTGGGAGTACCTGAAAACATGAGAACATTTTGGGGGAGTTATCTTTTTAGAGTCCCAACCAACATAGCATGGAGGATCCCGAAATTCTTTAAGGGAAAAGGGTGCATCCTCCTAAATTCGTTGGTGGTGTCCTCGTCATCCTGAGACCACAACAAAAGACGAAACATAGAAAAAAAGGTAAAAAAACTCACCAGGCTCCACAGGGCGTTATATGGCCCTTCTTTAGGACCAGTGAGTATTGAAGTATCGGCTCTCCTGCTGAACCGATAGAATCATGATGCTTTTTCCTTTGTTCTGTTTTTGTTTTTAATTTGGGGCCCTGCCGCGTGTCTTATTTCAGAGTGCCTGGTCCCACCCAAGGATCCGCATGCAAAGTCCCACATAGGGGGACAGCTTGGGAAGCCCACCCCCAGCTATCCTCACCAGCGCCTGCACTGGCAACACTCCAGTGTGCTGCCATGGGAGCCGGCAGCACTCTTCTGGCCTGCCTGCTCCTTCAGGCTGATGCGAATGGCTTTGGCTGGGCTCCCACTCACCCCAGTCACAGGCATGGAGAGCGGAGCAAGCCAGCCACGTGGGAAGAGTATGGCGGTGCTCCTCCCTATCTCTTTTATGCTCGGGCCCTGGGATGGTGTCTGGGGCCCTTCCCTCCATAGTGGGGTAGCTCAATGGCACTCTCCCACTGTATTTTCCTGGTGGCATTGGGGGTCCAGGGGTGGGGTCCGGACCCCTCCAGAACAGAAAAAACCTGAGGGATGAGGCCACAGGCATGCCCCCCTTCCTTCAAGATCAAGAAAATTCCTTTGTGCCCCACCCCCAGGTCCTGGCTACCCTGGGGGAATTTTACCGACAGGGCAGCACAGCCCCACGCAATCTGAGGCAGAAAAAAGTTCACCAAATTTTAAAAGCCATAAGTTGGGCCCCGTTGGGCCGATTTGGACAATCCTGGGCTAATTTTGCTTCTGCCACCAGTGGCAGTTGCAACCAGTCTCACTTCCAAAGTGGTGCAGCCCTCATAGTACTGATTCTCCAGATTCCCTGCATGAGCTCCCCCCTGAACTTGGCTTCTGGGTGCAGAGAAGTGCAGGACGTTCCCCTAACTGGTCCTCAGGGGGCATAAGAGGGCCAGCCTCAATGGCACTTGAGGAGACCCACTGGTCCTGGCGTCAACTGGGCAAAGACCAAAGTCCTTGGTGGACAATAAGGAGTTCTTCCTTCTAGTTGTCCATAGCGGCCACAGGGTCCTGCTATGAGGTGTAGAGAATTCACTAGGCAACAGATAGCCCCCCCCTTGTGCAAGAGTTTTTAAAAGTCCAGAAGTCAGGCACCTTGGCCAATCTTGGGTGCCATGGCAACTCTCCACCCCTATCCCAACCCATCTGCACAGCATGCTGGGACAACCCAAAATGGCTTCACCCAGGAGTCACTGACGTCATCAGCTCCTGGGGGCTCAGCTGCACCCCTCACTAACATCACATCCATGGACTTACACACCAGAAGTTCATAGAGAGCCCCCCTTCTGTGTTGGTTCCAGCTGTCTGGACACTCTCCTTTGTTCAGGTAGTTGGGCAGATCTATCCTTGGGCAATGTGACAGCTAAGTGATGGATACAGATTATTTTGCCCCACCCTTTTCCTCCTCAGGAGCTAGGAGAAGTGCTGTTAATTGCTCCTTTTGTGTGGGGCAGCCTTTGTTCCTCATGTTGGAGAGAAATGCAATTAACTAGGCACAGTAGGTGGCTGAGGTGCTGGGCTGGGTTCTGGCCACCCTGGCCCGAGGGGAAGGATGGGGGAGAGGGGTAGGGAAGAGGTCAATGTTTGCTAGGAAAAGCTTCTTAGTGACACTTGGGGGGGAAGAGGGAGAGGGTTTGGGAGTGGAGGAAGAGGGAGTATTTGTAGGAGGTGTCTGTCTGCTTAGTTTGGGTGCAGGTGCATGGGCTGGATGCTGTTGTGAGGTGGATGGCTGTTGGGCGGGTGGGTGCTTGCGTTTGTGTACTTTGGGAGGAGGGGTCACAGACACACTGTGAGAGGACACAGGGGAGGTGTGCATGGATGTGGGGATGGTGACTGCCTGTGAGGGGTGTGTTATGATGGGCGTGCTGGTGATGGAAGTAGTGGATGAGGATGTAGTGCATGCAGGTGTGAGTGGAGACACTACTGGGAGGGAGGTGGATGACGAGGAGGAAGGCGACACAGTGGAGGCAGTGGATGTTGGTGTGTCTGCATGGGGATGGTGCTTGTGTGAGTGCCTGTGAGATGAAGTGTGGTGCTTGTGTTTGCCTGAGCCACTTTTGTGTGGTGATTTGGGTGAATGCTGGTCTGAAGGTGTGCTTGGGATAGGCTGAGGGGATTGGGACTGGGTACAGGAAGTTGGAGGAGGGAGGCTTGAGACAGGGACAATGGCTGCCATCAGTGCTGAGGCCAGAGCCTGAAATGCTCTCTGTAGGGCCGCCACACCAGAGTGAATGCCCTCCAGGTATGCATTTGTTTGTTCCAAATGCCTCTCAACACCCTGGATGGCATTCAGTATGGTTGACTGCCCAACAGTGAGGGATCTCAGGAGGTCAATAGCCTCCTCACTGAGGGTAGCAGGGCTGACTGGGGCAAGGCCTGAGGCAAGGCAAGGAGACGCCCAGCCTCCTGAGTGAACGGGCACAGGAAACACGCTGAGGGGCTGCTGGGAGGGCGGTGCTAGTAGGGGGTGGCGGCTGTACCTGTTGTTGGGGTGGGCACAGAGGTGTCCACCACTGCCAGGGAGCTTCCATCGGAGGAGGAGTCACTGTCTGTGGTGTCCCCTCCTGTCCCCGTCGTGGTGCTCCCCTCGCCCTTCGTCCCACTGGTGCCCTCACCGTCGGTGGATTCGGCCTCCAGGACCATGTGGGATGCAGCTCCCTCCATCGCTGGTGCCTCTGCTCCTCCACCAGATGATGCTAATGCACACAAGGTCAGGGAAACAAAACAAAAAGGGGGGGGAGAGACAGAGGATACACTTGGTCAATGCCTGCAACAACACTACCATTGGTGTAGACAACTCACAGGGAGCAGCCCTATGCACTAGGCCATGCACTACCAGTTACTAAGATAGTCACCAGCCCATGGGGTACAATGCCTAATGCCATTAGCTGCACACCTGAAACCCACAGGACCCTGCCCAGTAGTAGATGCCCACTAACACTATTGGGGGTGGAGTGCTTCAGAGCTTTCCCAACAAGGGACCTATCCTGCCATGTTTTCCCTGGCCTAGGGGCACCCACAGCCCACATCCCCCACCCAGGTAAACCTTAACGTGCGCACAGTCATGAATCTGAATTTCTACTCAACCCCTTGTGGCTGCTGTGATGCCTTCAAGCGCCCATCCAACTCCGGATAGGCCACCACCAGGATGCGGAACGTCAGGGGGGTCAGGATACGACAGGTACCCCTTCCTCATTGGGAGGCCAGCTCACAGTCTACTCACCTGTTTGTCTGGAGGACCGTAGAGTAACGTGTACTGGGGTAGGACCCCATCCACCAGTTTCTCCAACTCCTCCGCAGTGAAGGCAGGGACCCTTTCCCCAGACACATGAGCCATTGTCGCTTCCAGACACAGGTCACAGCAGCACTTGCATTATAGGTCCTCTCCTGTTGAAGGTCAGGTAGAAAGTGAGTGAACAGATAGAAAATGCGGTCATATCCACGCCGGTGCGTACCGTCAACGCCAGCGTGCATCGCCATTGGCTCCTGGAACCCATAGGGCCCAATGATAACCAATGCAAAGTTGTGCTGCGGTCGTTTACCGCCTACAGCAACTGCGCACAACGCCATCGGAATTACCTCATTTCCACTTGTCCATCTTCACAGGTCAGGCAGTCGCCATTTCAGGGGGGCACAGGCAATGGCACCTAACTGCGTCACACCAGACATTGGCACAGCAACTGACACTCAGATTCACATACAGGTTCTGTAAAGTAAAAGCTGCATTATTATTTCAATTGATGTGTGAATAAGACCCTCTGCTCACCGTTTTCCTACATAAGCTTCTTCCGCTGAGGATGAATATGAGATGGCGACAGACCCCTGATGGACCTTGCAACTATGGAGGACAGACACATTATTCCCAACCTACAGACTTGATCGGGCCACAATCCAAGAACTGTGTGCCCAATTGGAGCCAGATCTGATGTTAGCTATCCGCCAGCCCACAGGTATCCCCCCTCTAGTGCAGGTCCTGTCAGTGCTCCATTTCCTGCAAGTGGTTCCTTCCAAACAACAGTGGCCATGGCATCAGGGATGTCTCAGACAATGTTCTCAAACGTGTTGACCAGAGTGTTGCCAGCCCTGCTGAAACACATGCGCAGCTACATTGTATTACCCCAGCTGGAGGATTTAGCCTCAGTGAAAGCTGACTTTTATGCCCTGGGACATATCCCCAACATCATTGGTGCCATAGATGGTACACATGTAGCATTTGTCCCACCCCGGAGAAATGAACAAGTGTTCAGGAATAGAAAAAGCTATAACTCTATGAATGTGCAGTACATCTCTGGCAGACCAGTACATCTCCCTTGTGAATGCCAAGTTTCCTGGCTCTGTGCATGATGCCTTTATCTTGAGAAATAGCAGCATCCCATATGTTATGGGCCAACTCCAGAGGCACCGGGTGTGTCTAATAGGTGAGCCCAAGGTCACCACCCAGTATAAGTCTGTGTCTGGGTATGTGGTTGTCCCTAAGGGTTAGTGTGTGTCTAACAGATATCCCTCGATATTTGAAGGTGACTCTGGTTACCCCAACCTCTCATGGCTACTGACCCCAGTGAGGAATGCCAGGACAAGAGCAGAGGAACTTTACAATGAGGCACATGGGCGAACAAGGAGGATCATTGAACGAACCTTTGGCCTCCTGAAGGCCAGGTTCTGGTGCCTCCATCTGACAGGTGGATCCCTGTTCTACTCACCAAAGAAGGTGTGCCACATCATCGTTGCATGTTGCACAACCTGACCTTGAGACGCCAGGTGCCTTTTCTGCAGGAGGATGAGCCTGGAGATGGTCTTGATGTATTAAACCCAGATCTGTGACTGGGGGTGAATGTTTGATTTGTTCTGCATTCCGTCCATCATCTGTTATTTTTGCATTTGTCGCCCCAAGTGGGAAGGGTATGCCCAGACGTGGGTCCTGTGCTTGCTATGGCACCAGATTCAAGCTAGCCTGGCTGATGAAGGGTGAGACCCTGAAACTGGTCCCAGGATGCTTGTTTCTGGTCCAGGGAAGACCTGGCCTGGCAGTTCGGGCTGGACTGTTTCCATAGGGAACAGGTTCAAGACTGATTTGCATATGGCTGGGTCTAAACTGGAATGGCATGACAAGCAAAAAAACGTATGGATTAAACCCAGATCTGTGACTGGGGGTGAATGTTTGATTTGTTCTACATTCCGTCCATCATCTGTTGTTTTTGCATTTGTTGCCCCAAGTGCCAGGAGTATGCCCAGTCGTGGGTCCTGTGCTTGCTATGCTACCAGATTCCAACTAGCCTGGCTGATGAAGGGTGATACCCTGAAACCGGTCCCAGTATGCTTTTTTCTGGTCTAGGGAAGTCCTGGCCTGGCAGTTCGGGCTGGACTGGGGGTAAACACATACTCTACATTTGCCAGGTGATTACTGTGGGCGAGACACTGTTAGTGAGACTCACCCACAGTACAAAAGTCCAAAACCAGGTGATCAAAAAAGCAAACAATCTGGGTGTACTGAACAGGCAGAACCCAATGCAACAGTCAGTAACATTTAAGCTGGGGAAAGGAACTTGACAGGGGTACTCATTGTCACTCCTGCTATTTGTGATGTGCCTGAAATCATTGGCATGCTGGATGCAATGCAGCCGGCATGGCTGTGAGCAAGGGCCTGCATTGTTGTCAAGGATCCTGTCTAGGAGGGCTTGCATTGCAGAAGCCTGCTTTAAGGATGTGTCGGTTCTGAGGAGCAGAGGGGCTGTGATGCAGAATCTGTTGTCATGGTTGAGGCTGCCGTTGATGAGGAATGTGGCAAGGATGCATCGTGCAGCGGTGTTTCCAATTAGGCTGTGGGTTGCGAGGGCGAGGCAGGTCTTTGCGATGGATAAGAACCATGCACAGAGGTGATGTGTCTGTTCTGCTTGGGGTTTGTGCTGCACAGCAGAGGGGATGCATCAGTACTGATAGATCCACAGAGGCTAGTTGAGCACCTTAGGTCCACTTCCTATTTTCCACGACTGGGGTGGCACCACTAGGCAGGGTAGACTCAAAGAGATCAAAGGCCAAGTGCTGAGGGCGAACGTTTTTGGGCCCCGCTGCACCTGAGGATCAAGTCAGGAGGCCAGCCACCTAGCCTTTAGAGTCACTTTGGGGTCCTGGGTTCCACAGATGTAGGTCCAGTCCTTCTAACTCAGGCAAGAGGACAGCAGGCCAGCACAGGAGTTCAGCAGTCCTTCAGAGCAGGAGTCCAGCAGAAGGGCAGGCCTTTGAGCAGGACTGCACTGAAGTTTGTGTCTGAGGTCCAATATTTACAACCAGTTGTGCTTTTGAAGTGGGGAGAAGTTTCTAGATGCTTGCCTGTGAAGTGCACAGGTGCCCTGTCTTCATGGCCCTGGCTCCAGACTAACTACAGGAGGTATTCAGTCCTTTTTGTGGAAAAAGTGTAATAGGGCTGTGCCCAGCTCCTCCCTCTCATCCTGCCACTGATGGTCCATCCCTTTGTGTGTGTCTAGGAGCAATATACAAAGCCCAACTGTCAACTACACCCAGTCATGAAATCCAGGACAGGCTGCAGGCACCAAATGGCTAAGGCAGGAAAATGCCAGCATTCTAATTCTGACTCGCATAGGTTGAGCAAATGTGGATAGAGACAGATGCTAGCGGTCTCATATTTAGAAGGTTGAAGTCCCCTTGTGTGTTGCTAGAGTCTATTTTTGCAACCTGTTGTATAATTTTACTTCCAGGTTTGCGGCCGCCGGGTAAGTCTCGGCGCGAGGACTACAGTTTGCAACTTGCTATGGTAGCCCCTCGGCTCGCATTATCCCAAGGGGCCCATTCCCTAATATAGGAGGGTCTATACCTATTCATGTTTTTTAACCTTGACCTAGATCCCTCGCTAAGAATAAACACACTGATGGTAGGGTCTAGAGCCAATTTTAGTGTACCCTCTGCAGCTTTTCACGTCTCCTTGTAGGTCTGAATCTACTCCTGCAGCTAACCACAGCACACATTTAAAAGATCTCTGGCAAAGAGCCCCCCACAGGGGCCCGTCGGGCATTGCAGCGCCAGCTCGATGAGGAGCAGGCCATATGATGAAGCATGACACCCATTGGGTGTGTGAGGGCACTGACTTTTACTTTTAGTAGTGCCTTTTCAACCTGTGTTCACCCCTTTGGAACAGTGCACCTTATTTATTTGTATTATTTTACAACACTGAGCCCTGAGGATGGTCTGATGGACCTCTGACTGCCACAACAGACCGAAACGACGACATTGCCTTCTCATTTGGCAAGCTGAATTGAAAGACCATGAATATTGCTTGAACTGGGACTGAAGGCCAGGCAATAATTGTGCAGGACTGTGTCAAGAGAAGGGTTATAACTCCGTCTTGGATCTTCTGTTGGGATACAATTTTGTGGTCTAGGGAGCTTATATACTGTGCTGTTCTCCATGGGACGGACATTTGTTGTATTTGTTGCACTTTTTTTTAACTTCCTGAAACCTATTGATTAATATTTTGGATTTGAACAGTATGGAGTTGTCTTATTCATTAATTGAAGACTGGATCTTATGTACACAAATTATATCTAAACAATTCCTCTAGGAGCATTTTTAAGTGACACATTTTAAAAGTGGCATTTTCAAATTTTTAATTTAAAATCTGACTTCACCATAAGTTGGGATTTTTTTTCATCACAATTCCAAATACACCAAACATCAACTAGTTAACTTCTCCCATTTGGAAATTACAGCTTATTAAATGTAACAGGGTAACTCCAATGCTATCCTATTGGAGCAGTAGGCCCTGCAGTAGTGAAAAATGAATTAAATAGGTTTTCCTCTACCATGACATGTAAAACCTAAAAGCGCATGTCTTACGTTTGAAATACATTGCACCCTGCTCTCTGAATTGTGCAGGGCCTACTCTACGGGTGACATATATGTATTAAAAAGGACTGTTTGATCTGGCTAAAGGTTTATTTTGCCAGGTCGAAATGTCAGTTTAAACCTCACACACAGCCTGCAATGGCAGGACTGAGACACTTAAGTGGGTGGTACAACCAGGGCTGCAGGCCTACTTTACTAGGGACTTAAAAGTTACCCAACTGGATGTAAGCCAATTTTACCATGTTGTAAGGAAAGAGCACAAGCACTTTGGCACTGATTAGCAGTGGTAAAGTGTGCAGAATCCTACAGCCAGCAAAACTAAGTCAGCAAAGGAAGGTTGAAGGCAAAATGTTTGGGGGAAAACCACACCAAGAATGCCAGGTCTAGGAAGGGAAATAATTATTTATTCATATATCATAGAGAGAAATTTGTGATGTGTTAATTTGTTAATTATGGGAACGTACATAGGTTGATGGCAAGTTATTGCTTTGTAATTGTCCCTGCGTGGTATGTATCTGGCGAAATCACATCAGTTAGGATTTAAATGTACCACCCATAAGCTAAATGTTACATTATGTTAGAATTAGTAGATAGTCAGATATGCTGAAAACTATTATCCTTCAATCATTGTTTAAATTTTGCCCCAAAATAAAATCTTCTTTGATATATGTTTATCTAAGGTGTGTTGGAATGTCTATAACTGCAAGTCTTCTAGAGCCAGGCATAATCATCTCTTTCTGCTCTTCCTGTTCAGAGTATTGTCCTATTAAAATGAGGCATAGCAGCCATCTGTCCTATGACGTGTACAGGGATATTTGGCATGTAGTCTTTATTTAGTGTTTCTGTTGGTGCAAAGACATTTGTTGATTCGTCTTTACGTTTTGAACAATATTTATAATCTCTGTTTCAGCCATATTTGGCAGATGGGTTGCTCTCTTCTATTTTCTACATCGTCGTTTACTGTTTTAGCTCAACCATAATGTCCACTTGAATAATATTTTATACATTTCCAATGGGTACCTTAATTGGTTGAACTTGTGAATGACATAAATGTAGAAAAGATTATTTTATTTTTAGTTTATTTGTTACAAATACTGTGAGAAAGCAGACTACTTTAATGTTTTAACAGACATGTTATAATGCTTGCATGTTCCTTTACTTTTTATGATGTGTTCACTTTTGAATGTGTTAGGATCTTTTATTTTATTTGAAAAACATAAAATTCGTTTTAAAAACATTTATGCACATAGGGGCATATTTACAAGCACATTTTGCTGGTGGTGCATCACTTTTTGTGACACACGGGTGGCCCATAGTGCAGACCCATATCTACAAGGCCAGGCAAAGCCACTTTGCTTTTCATGGACTCATAAATACGGTGTAAGGCAATGTATCGCAAGTCGCTGCGTTGGCTTACACTACGTCAGATAGGTGTTCCATGGGTGTTGTGGTGGGTGTTCCCATGCAACATCCATGGGTTTTGATGCGTTCCCAAATTTACAAGGATCTCTAAACCTGAGAATGCGACAAAACTGTACACCTTCCCAGGGGAGGTGCAATGAGGAGAAATATCTTTAGTTCTCCTTGTTTTTTCCTCTTTCTATGTGTGCTGCATTCTGCATGGTGCAAGGATGCCTGCATTGGCGCTAGGCAGCAATTTGTGCGCTTGGCCAGAAATGCACCATATCATGTAAGTATGGTGCATTATTGCCCTTTTGAATTGGTGTAGGGCAGCTAAAATATTTGCGGCAATACCCAACACCAATTCCTTGTAAATATGCCCCTTTTTTTTTGGGTAGAAGAAGGTGGTTTTCTTGGGCAGAGTGAGGTTTCCTGGAGCTGGAGGATATGTTCTCTTCTTTCTTCTTAGGCAACTGAGCTGCGTTTGACTGTTTGCCATTTCCTATATTCATACCTATAGTTGATTGTCATTTTCAATTTCTAAATTTTCTACTTTTGAATGTTATTGGTCAGTGTTTCAGTTTTAAACCTTTTTGTTTGACTGTACGTCTTGAAGTAGGCATTAATTGTACTGCCGTATCTGCTCCTAAGATTGTTTTCAACTTTTCATAATAATATATTTATTTTGCTATGTTGTAATATGCGTAATTATGTGTTTCTGTATGAAATAATAACAATATTTAGGTTATTGTTATTTTTGTTCACAATATATTGACTATTTAAATTCATTTCCACATTTTGATAGTTCTGATCCTTTATTGTTTTACTTAATGTTGTTGTTTGAAATATACTGTATAAAGTGATATTTTATGGGTCAATATTTTTGTTGTTTGTATAGGATATTTAAAAAAGTCAATATTTGTTCAATGAGAGTTTTTGTAATGATATGTTTGCACCATAATATTTTTGTGGGCTCATATTATAGTTACTGGTTGAATGCTGTGGGAATGTCAATATCCTGACTGATAAGCTGCAATAAGTATTCCTTGTCCATGCGCTCACTAGGTTAAATAGCAACACATTGTGTAATTGCTTTACCCAACTCTTCTAGATTGGACACTGGGTGGTAGGGTTTTGTAAGGTAGGTGTTGTTTGTCCTATTTTAAAAGATATGCCAAAATGCCTTGTGATAGGGACAGGTTGATCATCCTGGACCAGATGGGCTCAAAGATGTGAAGGTTCTCTGTCCAAATGGAGGAATATATGTTGTCATGCTAATTTCTGGGTTTCAGCTTTTAACTGATTGCTGGGAGGTCTTCAGATTAAACTGGCTTGAAAATATTTAGTTTTGGTGGAGGTGAGCGCACTTTCAACTGGGAGGCTTAATTTTGTTCCTTATGATAGTTATTTTATTGGAGTAAATGTAAGAATGTCCTCATATTTTCCTGACAGTGGCATTAATACTGAGGTCACCCGTGAAGAAGAGTTTGTTATCCTTTGCCAGAACAGAGCGTGTATTCTTCAGAGTATAGCTGGTTAGTTCTTTCATGAAGTTGTTTTTGACTTCATATTGGCATATTTGCAGCCCATAGTTTCTTTATTGAGGAGAGTAAAGTTGGGAAAGGGAGGTTTGGATTTTCTCAAATAGTTTTTGATATTCTGGATTTTGCTGCTATTGTGGTGGAAAGCTGGTTAGATCTCTTTTATGGAGGCATTCATTAGCTACGGATAAAATTATACTATTATAATTATTACCCTGAGCTGTAAAATCTCATGCTAGAAACAATATTCAGACCTGTATGGAAATTATACAACAAAATACGTATATATTAATACCAACTTGTTTTCATAATGTTTATTTTTTGTTCTTGTAAATTGTTAAGCATTCTACATCGTCCTGACTTTGTATGCACTATATAAGGCAAAAGTAAATAAACAGCAAGATCATGAAATTGTCCCAAAAATATGACAGCTATAGTGCCAAAGCATATGCAGATTGGTATACTCTAGAGTGTACCATTCATAATGATGTAAAATATGCACAATTGTCTGCTAAATGTACAGAACACAGTGCTGCAGAGTATGACATTTTGTGCCACAGTATATGATTGTATAATGCTGCTGAATACACCAGGTGTTATGCTACAGAACAGGTCCATTGTACTGCAGAAGAATATGCTCAATGTTGTGCCATGGAATATTTCAATCGAAGTTCTAAGGAGCATGCTTACGTATCAAAGAATTTGCCAACGACAGTGTCACGAAATAAGTCTATATGTGTGCAATTAACTATGGTAGTGCTGCAGAACATGCCTATCCTGCTGCAAATAATTTTATCATCAATCTGTTGCGTAATGTAGCCAGCATTATGCCGCATCTATGGACATAGTTGTGCCACGTTATATGCTACAGACTACAGATCAGTGCCTATTTATGAGCCCTTGTGATCCCATGATGATGCCATGGATACACTGTATTTACAATACAGAACCCCATGGCGCACGTTTTCACAGAGGCATCAGAAATTCAGATGCGTCGGTTGGCACTAATCTCATGCTTAGCTGGACTAGCGTAAAAAATTACGCTACTCCAGCAATGCGAGGAGGCCTCCATGGGCCTCTGAATGTGCCCATATTTAAGGGTATCGTCGGCAAAGAGCAGGGACTCATTTTGCACAGTCAGCCCTTACATAAATGCTGACTTTCTTACATTCTGACTTCCAGTCTTATCAACAAAGGGGAAATGATTGTCATTAAAACATGGATCCGTTTGTTTAAACTCAGTTACCTCAAAATGCTGCCAGCACCAACTCAATGAACCATGGATGGTGTTCTGTGAAAGAGATCACTGACACAGTGTTATCTTAATGACAGTGCAATCACTGGTATATGCAAGAGCACTCATCGTGCAAAGGGCGGGCGCCCTCTTGCAAAAGTCTTAGTCTGCAGAAGGAAGCGTTCATAAAGCTCTCTTTAAAAATTCTGGGTATTGTTTGTATAAAGGTAGTTAGGGACAGGGCCTCTTTATGGTAGATTCGTTTCAAACGCACAATACAACCCTATTAATCTTAAATGCTATATGAGTGAAACATTGTGCAAGAGAGAAAACTTTGCACCATTTCACATTTTCCATTATACAGACATTTGACGGAATGGAGCAAACAAATTTTGCCTCTATTCATTTGATAAAAGGTGTCTTTCACCAGTACAAAATGGACAAAATGGACTCTGTAAACATTGCTGAATGTATATATGACACTTCTTTCTTTTAAACTATTTTATGTTTATAGGGGAGATTTTCTTTACAAAGAAATCCTAGTCCATAAGTACATTTTGTTTAAATTAATTGTAGTATTGGAGAAAAATTCAACAGATATTTTTTCAAACTCATTCCAATCTTTCACAATTGAAAAATAAGCGGACATACTATTTTTCTCAATTCCTTAATATATAAGCTCAGCAAATTAACATTAAATATGTTTGACCATGTTTTTCCGTGCTCCAAATGCCAATATTGGTGCAAATTAATTTTCCCAGATTTTTACACCATTGCAAAATATCCTTAATATGTCCACCGAAGTGCAGCCGTTCTCTGATATGTAAGTGCGAAATTATGAAAAGATGATCCTCCTAGTGTATTTCAACTTTTATTACTATTTTTTTTTTTTTTTTTTACTAAATGTTCGCTTGATTTTTTCAAATGGTCATTGCCAATGCTTCTGTGAAAGCTGCATCTGGTATTGACCTATTTTATAACTCCTGTGAAAAATGACATTGCCATCTATTACCATATTTTAGTTACATGAGATGGGTGTTATGTATTTGGTTGGTTTTATTGTGTCAGTGCATTGTGTTTTATTTATTTCCCATTTATTTATCTTTTTCATTTTCAGTGAAACACAGGACTTATTGTTTTTATATATTTACATGTTCATTCACATTCATTTATATTTATATCTCAACTTATCAGTGTTTATCCGTATGTATTTTTCTGTGGGTGAAAAAATTAAGTTGTAGATTGTGCACTTATTTAACTCATGAAAATACACTGGACACAAAGCAGCCATATGCAAAATAAGATTTATTGAAAACTTTAGTCTTTTAGTATTAGCACATGTGGACATCTGCAGCTATTTAAGGTTTGTCAGGAAATCGCATCATTTTTTAAAACCCTCTATACTTGTTTAAGGTATTCACTTGACACACAACTGACAGATTATAGAGACACTCTCATAGAATTATTAGAAGCGGAAAACTGGCTGTTTTCTGTATGTTTTTACACATAAAGATCAGCAAATCAAGAAACTTGAAGCATTATTTACAATTCAGCGGTTGGGAAAATATGGGTAGTACACAAGAGAGTCTTATAAAGGACCCAGTTCACAAAAGTAAGCCTACGGACAGAAAACTGTGCGACAAAGATGTAAACCTACACCGGAGAATGTGTGTGTATAGATGCTATTCAGAAACACTGGCCAGACTTACATGAGGAAGTGGGGACAGGTAAACTCAAAATACACCCGTAAAGTTACTACTAGTCATTTTATAGAACTATTTTAGTCATTAATCTGACAAATGTAATCTATGTATCTTAGGGAGATCTTCAACTACACTATATAAAACTATGAATTGAAAATAATAGGGAAACAGGAATAACCTGTGGAAAATACTGCACACCTTACAAATGCTACTAATTGAAGTACATAAATGGAGCCCACACCATGATCTCTGCCCTCTTCCCCCTTCTTGCAAGACATTGTGGATGCTACACATCTGCTACCGTTGTGCTGAGTGATATGTGTGTGCCTTTTTGGGCTGTGCAGTGTGTTATGATGTGTCTTTGAGCAGGAGTAGAGTGGTGTGAGATGTGAGATGAGTTGCATCTTCTTTATAATTTATTATCAATTTATATCTTTGTAATTTGGTATGTTTATCTGTTATATGGAAGTATGTTTGGAATGTCTAAATTTATCTGACTGTATTTTTTGTTATTTTTTTATATTGTTTACCATTTATAAAGTGTTCTTTATATAAGTGTCTGCTGTGCCTAAAGCCATATTTTTTCATTTCATTTATTTTATTTTATTTAAGTGTACATTTTTGTGCTACACTTGCCTCTATTGCTTTAGTGTACCTATAGAGATGAAGTCTGGTTTGACATGGACTCCAATTACGTAATTCGAATAGCTCCATAATTTCAGGAGCATTTGTATCCTATGGATCGATGTAGCCCATCACTTGAGTGATAATCAGTAGGTGGGGCCAGGAACGCTTTTCTACCATAGTGGTCAAAGTAATTAACTTACAAGTAAAGCAATACATTTATATTAGCAATATTTACATCATAGTACAGAAATATAGATTCATAGATGAATAAATGAGAGACAAAAGTGTTAAAGATCGCAATGTCATTTGAGTATACAGAGTGAACAAGAACAAAGGTTAGTCTTTGTCGTCGATTAACTATGATATCAAAGTTTTAGAGCACTGAGCTGTGATGATCTGTATATAATTTGAGACAATTTACCAGTGCATATTTCACGCTGATTTGGAACATGTCAATGTTTTGCAAATAAGTTTAATGTCAGCATTTATACAGGACAAAAGTTCCCATAATGTTTCATTTTGGATGGAGGATATAAACTGCTGAATTGAGAGTAATGACTTACCTGCCAAAAACCAAAGTGAACAAGACTGAACCTGTCAAAATGCGTGGGTAGTGGTGTTTGTTTTTATTTGGATAACAACTGCCATTAAATGTTTGGAAATGTTTGTTCCTGGGAGTGCAGTGTTTCTTTTGGAGTTTTAATATTTATGGGGTTGGTCAACCCCCATGCGTCTGCACCAACAGCAGAGTGCGCCGTGATTTGTTGACCATTTATTGTGGACATATATTACTGTATCAGTCAAATGTAAAATAATTTACAATATGTGTTATTAGCCTGGAAATAATACAATAAAATTGTACAGCTCTCTAAATCCTCAAACTAAATGTAAATTAAATGATAAAATAATTTGAATATAATAATTTACTTTATACATATTATTTTTAAACAATAATTTTAAAAGAAAATAATCCCCCTCACAAACATTCTTTTTTTCATGTATTATTTGGTAAATATGGTTAAAAGTTACATATTTAATTAACGTTTTACATTTTATATTGTATTTTTTTAATTAAGTTTGTTATTACATTCACATAATATTTTAATCACTGTGTGTGTGTATTCATGCCATGGCAGTGATAGTAGATGGGTCCCAATAACATATGTTATTTTGAACGACTGTGCTAATAAACACACATTCACACATTTATTGCTACAGCAAAAAGTCAAATTCCAGTTTATTACCACAATACAGTAAAACTGACTTGAGAAAAACACTGTTAACTGCCTTACAGATTGCATGTAACGATTACTGCACATGGGAAACAACTCTCCTGATAGTCGTGAAGCCTCTTCAATGTGGTTTTACCTTAGTGCACATATCCCTTGTATCCTGATTTTGTTTTGATACTTTTAGTTAAAATAAATATGCATGACAAATAGCATTTCAAAGAGCATGTATGCAGAAGCTAATTTGCATCTAGCATTGGTAGCAAGCTGTTCGAGGGGAGTCAGCAATGCAGTGACTTAATTAGTTATGCAATGTGCCAGTAACCAAGCAGGATGTGACAATGGAGGGGGGCACAACATTTTCCAGTAGCAGTGATTGTCAAAACAATGTTGATAGCCTTCAAGGTATTCAGTCAGGATTGGACTGGGAAGTCACAAGGCTTTGAGGAGGTTAAAAATGATTTCAGTTTTTTGAGAGCTGTTTTCATGATTGTAATCAGTCATCCAGATTTGAATTCCTTTTAAGGCCAATGACGCTTTAAAACTCCATAATTGTACCATTAACTGTTACTGTTTTTCTTCAATATAATAATAGTAGGTAATACTTAGGTTGGGTGCTGTGATGCCTTTTTTTGGGGACCGTGGCAGCAGCAAGAATTTACTGGGGAGCATACAGTGTGTATGTATGTATGTATATATATATATATATATATATATATATATATACATATATATATATATATATATATATATATATATATATATATATATATATATACATATATATATATATATATATATATATATATATATGTATATATATATATATATATATATATATGAATGCCCAAGTGGACAAGTTAGCAAGACAAAACTTCTTCACAATGAAAACTCTGCGACACATCTTCCCCCCCAGGATTTCCACACAAGGTCCAGGCTACTATCTCTCTTGTACTATTGAAACTGGATTACGCCAATGGCTTCTACCACAGATCATCTCTATCAACTAGGAAAAGACAACAGCAGATTCAGAACTCTGCTGCCAAACTACTCCTACATGTAAAGGCACAAGCCCTCATCTCCCCTGCCTTGAGGGCCCTACATTGGTTACTGGTTGCCAGAAGATCCACCTTCAAGCTGCTTTGTATCGCCCACAAAGCAATACGTTAAATCGGACCACTTTTCATCAGGAATAAAATCACCAAATACATTCAACAAAGGAATCTCCGCTCAAGGTTGGCACCTTGCCTCAAAACCCCACCATACAAGAAAAATAGAAAAGGAGGTACATCTTTCTCTGCTCAAACAGCCAAACTATGGAATTCATCACCCCCAAATATAAGATCCATGGATACCTATCTTAGGTAGTGAGTAGACTACTCAAGAGTTGGCTCTTTCCAACATAACCACCATACTCAAACAATAAATGTATAGCATATCCTTGAGTATGTAAACTTTTTTATATTTTAATTATATGTATATATTTAGATATGTGTATTTCTTTGTACAACTATGTATAATAACTATGGTTTAAAATATATAGATACTGTTTAGGCCTGCTTAACAAGTGTACTTATGGTGGTTAAACATATAAATATATATATATATATATATATATATATATATATATATATATATATATGCATACATACATGTATATAATTATATGCTTAACACATTCATAGGTCATTGTATAGTTTTATTTTATAAGTTGATTGATTAGATGCTTATGGGTCTCTGTTTTATCTATCTATCACAATAGGTAAATATTATCATAACTATTTATCTACAAGCACTTCAGTATTGAAATATTGAGGAAGAGATAACATTTAAAAAAATAAAAAAAGATTGTTATAAAATACACAAATAAATGACCTTCAAATACTGCAACACTTGAAAGTAAGCATTTATACAACACAACGTTCAATCTCCATAGATTATCTTCCTTATACATATATTCCCTTTCTATGTAATTGTGTATCTATATGTTTATTACCTTAGTCCTACTGTACAAGAGAAAAAACACTCTCCAATGCACTACTCTGTCTCTCCCTAGAGCTCTCTCAATCTATCCTCTATCTCCACTCTCTGACTTATCCCAAACCTCATTCTACTACTATGATCTCTGAAATAACCCTTCATAGATCTTTCCCTCCTCTATCCCTCCTGGCTCACCCCAAACCACAATTTACTACTATGATCTCCTAAACAACCCTACTAAATTCTTCCCTCATGTGTTTCTCTGTTGACCCATCCCAAAACTCATTTTACTACTATGATCTCCCTAATCCTTTTCTACAGACTCTTCCACCTCTCATTTTATTCATCCCAAAACTCATCTTACTACTATGATCTCCCAACTAACACACTCTCGATTCTTCCCTCTTTTATCCCTCAATTATTCTATTTAATCCAACTAACTGACACACATGTCAACTGCTCAAATTAACTTATATTTCCCTATACTACTCCACTACTAATCCTTTGTGTTCCAGAGTAGCATGTTACTCACTGAAAGTGCTTTGATGCCTGATCGGAGTAACAACTGCTTTATAAATACAATTACAATACCAGCTGTCTCAAACCAGTTGATCACCAGCTACTAGTATTTTCCAGACCCCTTCAGAGTAGCTCACAGCCTGGAGTTCATGTTTAGATATGCACAAGTTCACATTTTTCTTTTAAAGTTGAGGGAAGGCTGTGTTTATTTTACATTATGATCATCAGGCTGCAGATAGCAGGGCCTGATAAAGAGCAGTGCTGGAGTCAGATTTATGACCCATGGTGAGGTGCAGAGGACAAGAAGTGAATCACTAAGGTATTTAACTGTTAAAAAGTCCTTGTCAACTCAGTATTGGAGATGAGAACAAAATGAAGTTTCTAAGTGCTTTGAAATCAAATAAAATTAAAATTAAAAGTTACCTTCTTATAAAGTTACCTTTTCATTGTAATTTTCTCAATTTTTTTCAAAGTGTTTACAAACAGCAGGCGTCTTGCTCCCAGTGTCCAGTAGACCACTGTGACATATTCTAACTGAAAAAATAGACATTTTTAAATGGAAGAAATTTAAAGTACAGAAAAATGTTCCACATTACGAAATTTCTGCACTTTAAATTTCTCCCATTTAAAAAATGATTGTATATTTGTGTACACATGTAATGCTGCCACATATGTCGAAAGGTATGTCCTGTGCCACAAGTACATACAACTTAGGCTCTCAGTTACTCATACACATATATCCTATTCAGTTGCTCACAAGTTCAAACATCCTCAAAGACCACACTCTCACTGACACACGTCAACCCTGCCATAGTGCCCCTAGTCAAAGTATTTTGTTCAAACCATAGTATCAGGCTCCATAGACATTAGGCTTGGAGTCAAGGAAGCTGGGCGTGGGGGTGTCTAGTAATAATGCACAAACTGTTTAGCTTTTGGTAGCTCACAATGATTTTCACTGATCAGAAGTAGCTCTTGCTACAAAAAAGGTTGGATACCCCTAGTCTATACTGTAGTTTACCACTGATGTCCTAAAAGAGAACTTCACAGTTTCTTCTATGCAGTAACATCCTGTGAGAAAGTAGCCTCTTTCTAGCCTTGTTACCCCCACTTTAGGCTTGTTTGTGAGTGTATGTCAGAGTGTTTTCACTGTCTCACTGGGATCCTGCCAGCCAGGGCCCAGTGCTCATAGTGAAAACCCTATGTTTTCAGTATGTTTGTTATGTGTCACTGGGACCCTGCTAGTCAGGACCCCAGTGCTCATAAGTTTGTGACCTATAGGTATGTGTTCCCTGTGTGATGCCCAACTGTCTCACTGAGGCTCTGCTAACCAGAACCTCAGTGGTTATGCTCTCTCATTTCTTTCCAAATTGTCACTAACAGGCTAGTGACCAATGTTACCAATTTACATTGGCTTACTGGAACACCCTTATAAATCCCTAGTATATGGTACTGAGGTACCCAGGGTATTGAGGTTCCAGGAGATCCCTATGGGCTGCAGCATTTCTTTTGCCACCCATAGGGAGCTCTGACAATTCTTACACAGGCCTGCCACTGCAGCCTGAGTGAAATAACGTCCATGTTATTTCACAGCCATTTTACACTGAATTTAAGTAACTTATAAGTCACCTATATGTCTAACCTTTACCTGGTAAAGGTTAGGTGCAAAGTTACTTAGTGTGAGGGCACCCTGGCACTAGCCAAGGTGCCCCCACATTGTTCAGGGCCAATTCCCCGGACTTTGTGAGTGCGGGGACACCATTACATGCGTGCACTACATATAGGTCACTACCTATATGTAGCTTCACAATGGTAACTCCGAATATGGCCATGTAACATGTCTATGATCATGGAATTGCCCCCTCTATGCCATCCTGGCATAGTTGCCACAATCCCATGATCCCAGTGGTCTGTAGCACAGACCCTGGTACTGCCAAACTGCCTTTCCTGGGGTTTCACTGCAGCTGTTGCTGCTGCCAACCCCTCAGACAGGTATCTGCCCTCCTGGGGTCAAGCCAGGCTTGTCCCAGGATGGCAGAACAAAGGACTTCCTCTGAGAGAGGGTGTTACACCCTCTCCCTTTGGAAAATGGTGTGAAGGCAGGGGAGGAGTAGCCTCCCCGAGCCTCTGGAAATGCTTTCTTGAGAACAGATGTGCCCAATTCTGCATAAGCCAGTCTACACCGGTTCAGGGGACCACTTAGCCCTGCTCTGGCGCGAAACTGGACAAAGGAAAGGGGAGTGACCACTCCCCTGACCTGCACCTCCCCTGGGAGGTGTCCAGAGCTCCTCCAGTGTGCTCCAGACCTCTGCCATCTTGGAAACAGAGGTGTTGCTGGCACACTGGACTGCTCTGAGTGGCCAGTGCCACCAAGTGACGTCAGAGACTCCTTCTGATAGGCTCCTTCAGGTGTTGCTAGCCTATCCTCTCTCTTAGGTAGCCAAACCCTCTTTTCTGGCTATTTAGGGTCTCTGGGGAAACTTTAGATAACGAATGCAAGAGCTCATCAGAGTTCCTCTGCATCTCTCTCTTCACCTCTGCCAAGGAATCGACTGCTGACCGCGCTGGAAGCCTGCAAAACTGCAACATAGTAGCTAAGATGACTACTGCAACTCTGTAACGCTGATCCTGCCGCCTTCTCGACTGTTTTCCTGGTGGTGCATGCTGTGGGGGTAGTCTGCCTCCTCTCTGCACTAGAAGCTCCGAAGAAATCTACCGTGGGTCGACGGAATCTTCCCCCTGCAACCGCAGGCACCAAAAAGCTGCATTACCGGTCCCTTGGGTCTCCTCTCAGCACGACGAGCGAGGTCCCTCGAATCCAGCAACTCTGTCCAAGTGACTCCCACAGTCCAGTGACTCTTCAGTCCAAGTTTGGTGGAGGTAAGTCCTTGCCTCACCTCGCTAGACTGCATTGTTGGGAACCGCGACTTTTGTAGCTACTCCGGCCCCTGTGCACTTCCGGCGGAAATCCTTTGTGCACAGCCAAGCCTGGGTCCACGGCACTCTAACCTGCATTGCACGACTTTCTAAGTTGGTCTCCGGCGATGTGGGACTCCTTTGTGTAACTTCGGGTGAGCACCGTTTCACGCATCCTCGTAGTGCCTGTTTCTGGCACTTCTCCAGGTGCTACCTGCTGCTGAGAGGGCTCTTTGTCTTGCTCGACGTCCCCTCTACCTCCTGACGCAATTTGCGATATCCTGGTCCTTCCTGGGCCACAGCAGCGTCCAAAAACACTAACCGCACGATTTGCAGCTAGCAAGGCTTGTTGGCGTTCTTTCGGCGGGAAAACACTTCTGCACGACTCTCCACGGCGAGAGGGATCCGTCCACCAAAGGGAAAGTCTCTAGCCCTTTTCGTTCCTGCAGAAACCTCAGCTTCTTCTGTCCAGTAGAAGCTTCTTTGCATCCACAGCTGGCATTTCCTGGGCATATGCCCATCTCCGACTTGCTTGTGACTTTTGGACTTGGTCCCCTTGTTCCACAGGTACCCTAGATTGGAAATCCATCGTTGTTGCATTGTTGGTTTGTGTCTTTCCTGCATTATTCCTCTATCACGACTTCTTTGTCCTTGGGGGAACTTTAGTGCACTTTGCACTCACTTTTCAGGGTCTTGGGGAGGGTTATTTTTCTAACTCTCACTATTTTCTAATAGTCCCAGCGACCCTCTACAAGGTCACATAGGTTTGGGGTCCATTCGTGGTTCGCATTCCACTTTTGGAGTACATGGTTTGTGTTGCCCCTATCCCTATGTGTCCCCATTGCATCCTATTGTAACTATACATTGTTTGCACTGTTTTCTAAGACTATACTGCATATTTTTGGTATTGTGTACATATATCTTGTGTATATTTCCTATCCTCTCACTGAGGGTACACTCTAAGATACTTTGGCATATTGTCATAAAAATAAAGTACCTTTATTTTTAGTATAACTGTGTATTGTGTTTTCTTATGATATTGTGCAAGTGACACTTGTGGTACTGTAGTAGCTTCACACGTCTCCTAGTTCAGCCTAAGCTGCTCTGCTAAGCTACCATTATCTATCAGCCTAAGCTGCTAGACACCCTATACACTAATAAGGGATAACCGGGCCTGGTGCAAGGTGCAAGTACCCCTTGGTACTCACTACAAGCCAGACCAGCCTCCTACACATCCACAAATCAAGACAGAGTGGGTGTGTCTTGTTCCCCAGTTATATTAAAAGGTCTGTAGTATTTTCACACTCACAGGCAACCACAGGTAATCCACCAACACCTGAATTTCAGCTATGTGTTTCTTTTGGGGTTGCCCCCTCATTTGACTTGCCTTTTTTTGCCCATTTCATTTAGTATTGCAGATAGACAAATTTCACTGTTCCATCCAAGATGTGCCAAGTTTGAGTATTTCACTTAATAGAATAGTTTCCATGTTGCACATGAGCAAATTGCATATTTTTACCCTATTGGAAATAAATATGTTAATCTACCCTCCATATGACATTCATTTGATAGGAAAAGACTTCTCTATAACAAACATGCAGTTGAGTGTTCATCTATCAACAACAGCCACCATCTGGCCGACACTGACAGTGGTGCTTGTGTAGGCAGGTTGCCCAGAAGCTCTCTTAGTCACTAGCCTGTAGGCTTTTGAGCAGTAGGGTCTGTGGTGGTTTCTTGAGTATCTGATTAACGGACTATGGGGGTCATTCTGACCTTGGCGGTCTTTTCGCAAGACCGCCGAGTTACCGCCGCGGTGAAGACCGCCGACCGCGGCGGTATGCCGCTGTGCGCATTCTGACCGCTGGGAGCGTTCCGCCGGAAAACCGCCAGCAGCCACACTGGCGGTCGGCGGGAAAGTGGAGACTGGTCAACCTCCACCGCCACGCCAGCAGAACACCGCCCACAGAATTACGACCCACATTTCTGTGTGGCGGTCTTCTGTTGGCGGTCTTCTGTTGGCGGTCACCTCCCCATGGCTCCTGTCACCTCCCGGAGGACCAACGCACAAGGTAAGTTGATCGTCCGTGAGGGGAGGGGGTGGGGGGGTGTTGTGTGATGTGTGCGTGCATGGGGGTGTGCGTGTGAGTGTGTAGAGGGGGTGTGTGAGTGCGTGCATGCGGGCGGGGAGTGCTGCTGTGCCTATGGGCAATGTGTGTAGTTCGGCGGGTGCGCATGTCGGCATGTATGTGTGCGGGTATGTGTCCCCGTTGTGTATGTGTGTGTGTAGGGGGTGTGTATATGTGCATGTTGGGGGTGTGTGCATGTCGGGGTGCGTGTATGTGCATGTCGGGGTGGGGGTGGGGAGGGGGTTCGTACCACCTCTGGGGGGTGGCAGGGGGGTGGAGGGTGTGGGGGGAGGACTCGGGGGGGCAGTGGGGGGTGGGGGAGACCCCTATCAGTGCCAGGGAAGGAATTCCCTGGCCCCGATAGTGCCTACCGCCATGGTTCGCATGGCGGTTCCCGAACGCCAGAAACCGCGGCGGTAAGCAGGGTCATGATACCGTTGGCGGTCTTGGGTCGACCGCCGGACCGGAGTGCGCAGACTGCAGCCCGTCGGTCATGACCGCCGTGGCTGTCGGAGTGGGGAAGTGGCGGTCGGTCGCGGCGGTGACCGCCGCGGTCAGAATGCCATTTTTAATACCGCCGGTCTGTTCGCGGTCCGACCGCCGCCTCTCCGCCGACCGCCAAGGTCAGAATGAGGGCCTATATTCCTTCCCAAGACTGCTTCTCTGGACACCAACAGCTCTGTGACGTCTCCAAACTTCAGTGACTTCCATCTGACAGGGTCCAACCTTTATACTGCTTTGCTTTATACACACATGCCATTAGCAATCAGTCCAGCAACATCTGTGATCACATGAGGGTGCCCTGACCCCAGGTCACATGGGCCTTTGGCAGTCCATGTAGTATCTAGAATGTGAGGTGAATCAAATTGTTAGGGAATTCAGCAAGTGAGGAGCTCTATGCAAAGGAATGTTCTTCTCCTGATGAAATTCATGTGATTTTGTATTTCCTGGCATTGGGATTCAGCTGTGTAGTAACGTGGCCCATGCTTCTCAAAAGTGGTACAGTTCACTTAACAATGAGTTCATAGCCAAAGTCCCTCAATCTCCTCTGACGTGCTGTCAGAGCGGCTGGGCCTGAAGCACTGGACACAGGGGACACCACCTGCACACTCTTCTCCTCCTTCTCCTCTTTCTTCTTCTGGTTCTATTTTTTTCCTCCTTTGGTAGGTCTTGGTGTGTAGGCCGCAGCAGTGAAAGGGCTTTCATCTCACTAGCTGAAACTACACATTACGAAGATGGAAGAATGGAGTCGCAATGTTTACTGGGATGAACATTCTCATCAGGGAGGCGAAGATTAATTCACCTTTTTGTGTGTGTCTCAAAGCACATTATGTCTGTACTATGGAACCTACTGTACCCTGAATCAGTACATACCCAAAGCAGATTGTGTGTTTCCTGTGGTAGATTCTACTGTGCAGCTGACTCTCTGTGTGAAATGCTTCATTTTTCTTACACTAAACTTCTCTGTTACTTGGTTCCTCTTTCCATGAAAGGATGGACCAATGGTCTCCTACTAATTGTTCACCTGGACCATCCAAGATCTGCCCATGTGTTTTTTCTCAAATACCTACCCATTTGGCGGTGATCACTCAGTTGACCACCAACCATACCTGTTGCTTACCGGCCTCCATGACCAGTTTTTTTTTACTCCATGATTGTTGCTCACAAGCCTCACTTTACACGACAGTTACTCACTAAGCTTCATGACTGTTGCTCACCAACTGCAAGGGGTACAAGATTGTTGCTCACCATCCTCGCTTGAATCTGCTTCTCCATTCAGAACACTTCTTGATACTCGTATAGTTCTTCATGTGCAAATGTACCATAAAGAGTAAGTGACACCTTTGTTGTACATGATCAGGTTGTGTCAAGCCACTGAGGAGTTCCTTAACTTTATAGTAACTAATTTTACCTGATTTAATTTGTACATCACAGAAGCCTGAAAGTAAGTATGGTGCGATCAGGAGTTCTTTCGTACACAAAGGGCTACATGTACAAAGCATTTTCCTAGTTGCAAAGGAGCTGATTCTCTGAATCAGCCCGTTTGTGACTATAAAAATGCTTTTTGGGATGTACAAAGCCCAAATTGCAAATCGGTAACTTGTTACTGAATCACAGTTTGGGTTTTGCAATTCGGTATTAGTAAGGAGTGTGTTCAGGGCGTCCTTTGCTAATACCAAATCTGAATGGTATGTATGATTGTTTTGTGACCATGAACGTGGTCACAAAACAATCGCAGTTAACACCAATTTCAAATTGGTGTTAACCCATTCGCAAACGGGAAGGGGACGCAAACATTTTTTCAGAGCTGGCAGTAGTCCAACGGACCATTGCCTGCTCTGAAAAATGAAACAGAAACATTTCATTTTAATTCTTGAAATGCATCCCGTTTTCCTTTAAGGAAAACGGGCTGCATTAAAAAAAAAAAAAAAAACCACTTTCTTTAAAAAGCAGTCACAGACATGGTTGTTTGCTGTCCCGAGCAGGCCACCATCCCTGTGAGTGCGGCCATTCCCAATGGGGTCGCGAATTGCAACCTACATCATGAATATTGATGAGGTAGGTCATTTGCAACCCCATTGGGCATCATAGTGTACTTAACACTGTTGTACATTTTGTTTTGCGACTCACAATTTGAGACTCCCAAACAGATCGCAAATTGCGAGTTGCGAAACAAAAGGTTGTACATCTGGCCCATAGTCTCTTTGCAGAGAACCATGATATTATTTTCAAGATTTCTTTCTCATACCCCATGTCTTGTTAATGTCAGCATCTTTGTGCAAGGAGCTCTACTTCACTGAGCATCAAAGGAATGTTTGTGTTTCAAATGCCCTCTCTGCAGATTTAGAATATTTGTATGCTGGAGTCTTGGTATCCAAATGTGCCACTGGGCTTGCTCCTTCCTCTTCATAGGTAAGCAGGAGAGACCCGATGACATCCGTACACTGAGGATTCACAGTCTCAACTCTTTGACTCCTATTGAGATTCCTCAGGGCGGATAAATAGTCATGGTGTAAATAAGAATAGTCAACAATATGAGAGCAAAACAACCTAGTAGAGTTCAGCAATATTCTGTAATTACAAACACTATGGCGAAAATACTCCACTAATTACTCCACTAATGAGGTAAAAAATAAAGTGAAATGTCCGGCAACAGGTGAACCCAAAATCACCAGCTACCTCTCTGGTGTAACATATATAAATAACAGAAAGTATGAGGCAGATTTAAATACACCAGTTACAATACTCCTATATAAAAAATACATTTATATCTCTCATACTAGTAGAAATGTTACATTATTATATTAATATTTAAAAGCAGGGTCCCACCTATCACAAAAAACGTATTTTGACTGAAGGTTTAAATCTACACAAATAGGCCTGAAGTCACGTTTTCAAGACCCACCCTGTGGATGGCAGAAATAATGCTGCAGTCCACAAGTGACATTTAACTGCCCAGCCCTCAGTGCATCTGCTAAACCATATACTAGTGACCTGTAGCCATGTTAAGTAACAAGGGTTGTCCCAGTTTACAATGAGTATATGCTCACATTTGTGCCTTCTGTGGCAGTCCTAATAACAGACTCTTTTATAGGTCTTGCAAGAGACAGAGCATGCACTGTCCACTGTGAGACATTTTGTTAGCTTTCAATGGGCTCAGAGCCCACCCATGGCATATCATTGGTTGCCCTCATCATTACCATTACTCACATTTGCGTACTTAATTTTGGTCAGCTCTTGAGGGCTTCACATACTTTTCTTCTGTTGGACCCTTCCCTGGAGCATGGTCCAAGTACTTGTGTCATCCTACTGCTCACTGCCTACTTTTTTTCTTTTGCTGAAGCACTCAGTGCATGTGTGTAAGTTTGTGAGCTGTTTCCCTCATGTGCCCCCTCCCCAACTCTGTGTTGCTCTCTCTCACCTGCATGCTTCTGTCCCACTTTGCTATCTGCCTCCATCCGCTGTCCACACTGCTTGCCCCCTCTTTGTTGTTATTTGCCTACTCTAGGTTGTTGCTTGCCCATCCCACCCTCCTTGTTGCCTCCTTCCAGTTCCACCATCCCTATGTTATCTGTTTGCCCACCCACCATAACAATAGAAAATAAACATTGTCAAAGCCAGTAAGTCTCACCTTTGCAGGAGCAATTGGTTTTGTCGATTTGTTTTAGCCATGTTGTGTAGCATGCATAAAGTAAAAATAAAAAGCATTCTGACACTGCCAGTGCTGACAACCAAACTAAATAGCTGTTGGCTAGTCAACACCTATTGAATTTGCCAATACTTGTTTTCAAAGCACATAGGTGAACACTTCAACAATTTCAGAGTGGAAATACAACATGTTCTTCTTGGAAGCTTTTTGCAATTTTGTTTTGAACTGATTGGTGAGCCCAGTTAACAAGCACGCACATCGCTGCAAAATGCATGATACACTAACAAAAACTGCAATCTACATACACATATTTTCAGGGGCGTCTTGATCCCCCCCGCTTTGGCAGCTACACAGGCGGTGGGGGTTTTCATGGGCCTCTTCTGTCTGCCACTCTGCAGACAAAAGTTTATAATCGTTGATATAAAGGAATACAGCGTCAAAATGAAGATGAGCAGGAAAGAACAAATTATGAGTAAACAGAACAGGAAAAGATGGGAGGCAGCGATGTTGTGAACCCCTGTTTTAGTAGTTACTGCAGTTGAAGGTTCTGGTGTGCTTGCTATGCAGAAGCGTACGAGGTGGTGGTCAGTCCATGTTATCTCCATTGTGTGGGAAAATCACATCCTGTCGCTGGCTGTAAAAATGGGGTCCAGGGTATCTCCTGCATTGTGAGTGGGGCTGGTGACTAGTTGTTTCAGTCCGATGTTGGCTAAGTTGCCCAGAAGGTTGGTAGACTTGCTGTCACTGGGGTCGTTGAGGTGGAAATTGAACTCCTCCCAGGAAGACGTAGTGCCTGGAGTCGACAGCCAGGAGGAGATTCACTTTGCAATAGCTTTGTAGAAAGCAGGGAGGGGGCCAATAAGCAAGGGAACCTCAGATGGTGGTTTTGGCATCATTATGAATGACGGTGGTGCATAGGAGGTTGTCCTTGTGGATGATGTCAATGTCTCCTCCGTGCTTGTTGTGGGAGTCTCTATGGATCAGTCTGCAGCCCTGAGGGATTGTGCAGTTGATGTCCGGTGCTAATGCGGAGGTGAGCCAGGCCTTGGTGATGAACAACAGGTCCAGTTTGAGGGTGGTTATAGTGTCCCATATCCCTTTGCCGTGTTTGCAGAGGGATATGGCATTGAGCAGTAAGCAAAGGAGTTGTTTCTCAGGATGGGTGGACAGCTGTGTGCGGCTGGCTGTGGCTTCAGTGTTGTAGGTGAAATGGCATTGGTGGCAGGTGAACAGTCCTACTGTGGTCCAGGGGATGCGCTACAGATGTTGTTGTCTCGATTCCTGGGAGCCTGTTCCCGGAGTTCGGAGGCTGTGTATCTGCGGATGGTGGAAGAGCCAGGGTTCCTGGTGCTGCAGCCTCCGTTAAGTGGGTCCTCGGAAGGGAGGGTTGCTGGGTAGCAGTGGGCAGGCTGGTGGTGGGGCTGGAAAAATGGCGAGAAAACAGCAGGCGATGCGGGGGCTGATGAGGACACGGCCTCAAGGAAACAGGACCCTCGAGAAAGAAGAAACCAATAAATACAGGAGTGGGGAGACAGAAGGACAACAGGCAACAGACACAGGCAGCAGAACAGGCCATAGACAGAAGGACACAAGAGAAAAACAGGGGAAACAGCAAAATGGACAGTATTACTAGCATGACAAGCAACTGCCTGGGAGGGCTGCAGCTATCCACTACAGTAGTCAGCAGGAATACTGCGGTGCTATGCCAGAGCTCAGGGGCACTGCAGGGAGGCAGCCAGACGGCGAGGGGCTGGTCACGAGAACCTCAACCGCGGCACTTGCACCATCGCCCCCCCCCCGGAGGTGGGAAAAAATCATCGACACCCAATAGCCTACTGCTCTAAACTCTAACAGACCCAACCCCTTCAGCAGCCTCAAGCAAGATGCCCGCAACTTCTGCAAATTGATTGTCGACTGCACCGACTAGGTCGCTCCCGCAAGGAACCCCCTCCCCAGAAGCTCTGGTAAGCCCTCCTGCTGGTTCACACCCAAACTCCACTCACTAAAGAGAGAATGCAAATGACTAGAAAGATGATGGCGCACAAGCAAAAATCTAGCAGACCACACCACTCTCAAAGCAGCCCTCAACAAACAACATCACAACCTCAGGATAGCAAAAAAGACCCTCTGCTCGGCCACATTAAGTAACGTTCCAACTGCTACAAGGAGCTCCTCAGCATTGTCAGAGAGTTCTCCCACCTGGCAGCCACTGAGAACACAATACAACCCTCCCAGATCCTGGGGCACATTGGCAAACTACTTCCATGACAAAATTACAGCCATCTGCAACAACTTCGACCTTCAACCCACCTGCATCGACCAACTTCTGACCCCAATAGATGCCACCCTCCTCCACGTGATCAACGACTGGAAGCTGCTATTAACTCGGGAAACAGCAGCGTTCATGAGCTCGACCATCTCCAGATCACCCAGCGACTTATGCCCCCACTACATCTTCAACCTGTGACAGAGGGAAATCATCAGCGCCCTTACTCCCATCCTTAACGCCTCCATCACTTCTGCCACCATCCCAAATGCTTTGAAACACGCAGAAGTAAAACTGCTCCTGAAGAAACCATCCACCAACCACAGCAAACTCAAAAACTACTGCCCGATCTCACTGCTACCTTTCCCCACCAAAGTTCTTGAAAGAGCTACTAACCTACAGCTCTCCAAACACCTGGAAAAACACAATCTACTGGAGACCCCCCCAACTGGTTTTCCCACCAACCACAGCACTGAGACCACCCTAAACACCACAACGGACGACATCAGAACCCTCCTTGACCGTGGAGTAAAAGTAGCCCTAATCCTCATTGACCTTTTATTGGCATTCAACACCATCTCCCATCACACCCTCATCACCGACTCCACCACATCAGTATCAGGAACCACCCCTCAAGTGCAATGATGACTTCCTAACAGGACACACCCAGAGAATCCGCTTACCTCCTTTTACCTCAAAGCCAAAGAACATCACCTGCAACATCCACTAGAGGCCCTCACTCAGCCCCACCCTCTTCAGCACCTACATGACACCATTAGTCGAGATCGTCCGCACCCACGGACTCAACATCTTCTCATATGCCGATGACACGCAACTCATCCTCTCCCTCTATGAGGACCTCACCACCTCCCAAAGCAAGTTTTAGCAATGCCATGACCAATGTTGCCAAGTGGATGAGATCCAACTGCCTGAAACTGAACACAGACAAGACAGAAGTGATCATTTTCGGAAAAGTCTCCCTCTGGGATGACACCTGGTGACCCACTGTGCTGGGTTGTTGGATAGATCGATGACGGAGTTGATGGATCAATCAATCAACCAATGGCAGAGTGGGTGGATGGATGGCAGAGTGGATTGATGGAAAGATAGATGGCAGAATGATGGATGAAAGAATGAATAGATAACAGACAAGACATAAGTGATCATTTCCGGAAACGTCTCTCTCTGGGACAACACCCGGTGACCCACTGTGCTGGATTGTTGGATGGATGGATGAAAGAGTGGATTGATCAAACAATCGATCAACGGTAGAGTGGGTGGATGGATGGCAGAGTGGATGGAAAGATAGATGGTAGAATGATGGATGAAAGAATGAATTGATGACAGAATGTAAAAGTGAAATAGTGGATGGAAGGGTAAAAGGAAGCAGCATGTGGATGAAAGGGTGAAAGGATGAATGGATAGAATGCTTGGATGGAAGAGACAAGGGAGCTCCTGAAGGGAGGGTAGGGCTCACTTGCTTTGTTTCTGCGGTGCAATCAGAGTTTTAATTCAAAGAGGGTGTATTTTAGTTTTCTGGCTACTTCCTTGCATAAGTTGCATAGTAAGGATCCACAGGCTGCCATTCGGAGAGCAACAGGTAAAGAGAATAGTAGCTGGGAAAACTAAACATACAAGGTCTGTCGTAACTGTGAAAGCACACACTTAATGCAACAGTGGTTCTAACAGCGTAAATAAACTGAACATAGAAACAGCCCTTTGCCACTAGTTCATGAAGGTTTACAGTTAACAGGTTTTTGGTAAATAATCATGATTCGGAATATGAAGGGGATTTGGGGCCAGATGTATGAAACTTTTTTGCACTCGCAAACGGTGCGAATCGCAAAAATTGGCCGTTTGCGAGTGCAAAAAAGTGGTCTGCGATTCTTGAAAGTCATTCGCAGACCAAAAATAAGAAATCGCAAAATTTGTGATTTTTTGCATTGCAACCTGGTTTTGCGACTCGCAATTTGCGATTCGGTATTTCCAGTAGGAAATTGCAAGGCGCAAATTGCGAGTCGCAAAATCCAAGTCGCAAAGAGATGCATCAAACAATCACAAATTGCGATTATTCGCAGAATGGCATTTTGCACATGCAAAATACCATGAACTGAAACCAGGTGGTAACCAGGTGCAACCTATATAAAGAGGCCCAGAATGCCTCAAACTCTTTTCAACAATGGCTGCACTCTACGTCATGGCGAGGAGGATGAGTATCTTATCAGGTTTGAGGAGAGGGAGGAGGAGTCAGGAGCGCATTTTCAGAGTGCGCATTACACTTTTTAACCTGACAGAGGAGGAAATATATGAGAGGTATAGGTTGAACTCAGCTATGATACTTGATCTGATAGCTGAGCTACAACCCATACTGCAGCGCAGAACACTAAGGACTCACAACATACCCACCCATGTGCAGGTATTATGCTCCCTCCACCTACTCGCCTCAGGGAGCTATCAAGGGGTCATAGCAGCAGCAGCTAGATTTTTCAATGCATTCATCAACGCCATGCTGAGCAAACTACAACAGTACATCAGATTCCCCCACACCCCACAGGAATTACAGCAGACAAAAATAGAGTTTTACCAGATAGCACAGTCCCCCACGTCCTAGGTGCCATAGATGGCACACATGTGGCAATCTGTCCACCATCAGCCACAGAGTATGTGTACCGCAACAGGAAATACCAACATTCCATGAATATACAGGTGATATGCAATGCCTCCTACATCATTACTGATCTTGTGGCCAGGTACCCAGAGAGCACACATGATTCTTACATCTTTCGCCAAAGAGGGATTCACACACGACTGCTAGCTGGGGAGTTTGGTGAAGGATATCTACTAGGTATTGTCCCTCTGTACACTGGCGCATTGATGGCGTGCCGATGTCAGATGACTCAGTTACTCATCATACCCTCTGTCCCTTCCAGGAGACAGTGCTTACGCAGTGCGCACCTACATGATGACGCCCTACCTCAATCCTGCAACACCTGCTGAACGGAGATACAATGCAGCACACAGGGCAACCCGCAATGTGGTGGAGCGCACATTTGGACTGCTGAAGAGTCGCTTCCAGTGCCTCCACAAAAGTGGAGAGGCACTACAGTACAGCCCAGAGACGACATGTAGAATAGTGGCTACTTGTGCAATCTTGCACAATATAGCTACCACCAGGGGCATACCTGTAGAAATATGTGAATCTGAATCAGATGAGGATGAGGATCCCATACCACCCCTACAGCCAGCAGACAGGACCAGTGCAGCAGAGGGAAGGCAAAGGCGTGCCGACATCACACACAACCATTTCAGACGTGAGTATAAATGACACAAATCCTCTGACAACTGTACCTGTAGTGAAATACATTTATTACCTTAAGTCAGGTAATGTATGTGTGAGTAATAACAAAAAACAGGTAATGTGATAAACGCAAAACAATGAAGGACCAGAGTAATGCACTATTACTTCATAGTGTCAACAGCAGTCCACTGGCAGCTAGAGTCATTTTTTGCGCCCACGCACACCACTCGGGTGCCCAGTTACATCACTGGCACCTCTACTGTCACCCTCAGTGGCAGTGCTGTGCCTGGCACTGCACCGTCTGGTGTCCGCTGCTGGTACAGCAACACTGCGAGGCTGGAACTGTCCTCAGTGTCCCCCAGTGCTAGCTCACTCGGAGTGGCTGACCTTGGTCCCATAATGTTTCGTTCACATTGATGATCTGCACAAGTCCATTTACAATGTCCCTGCTGCTGTGTGCTGCCTCCATTTGCGCAGCCACTGCACGACGGGCAATCAGTGCTGTTGAATTTGCCACCCTGTTAGAGGAACGACAGAAGCTGCCAAACATGTTACGAAATCTGCACTGGCTCACCCTCTCATGGCGCAGCTCCTGGCAGAGTTCACGGACAGCACTTGTGAGGTCCCTGGTGTCCTGTGATGCCTGCACCTGTCCCTCACGCAGTGATTATTGAGGGAGTCAAGTTGGCGATACAGGCCCATCATGTTGCGGTTACGTTTGCGCAAGTTCTTATCTAATGCGAGGATCAGCTTATTTTGTAGACGCTGCTGCTGCAACATAGCAGCTTCCAGGCCACCAAATAAGGAGGGACCCTCACCTGCCTTATGCTGCTGTGCCCAGGAATCTATCGCCATCCTGCGTGGTCTGATGACACCTGACCTCCTGTATCTGGCTATGCCTGCCTGTTGCTGATGGGGTACTTGGCCCTTCCTGCTGCTCATCGGAGTCGTTGCTGAGCTCTGGCAGTGGCAGTGCCCTGGGCCTGCGTCGTACAGTCGCAATGTTGAGGGACCCACTGGTGTTTCAATCGGAGGCCAGATGGGTGTCTGTCTCGCCTACCCGTGCTGATGCTGTGGCTGCTGGGCCTGGCCCACCTGCAACAACAATATGCAGCAGGTCAGTTATGTATGTCACATTTACGGTCAGACAATGGTAATAAAGGTACAGGTACTTCTCTACATGGTGTTGTGTGTGTTGTGTTCCTCTGGATGTCACTCTACTTAAATACATTGTTTGTGCTACTTTCAGTTCTGGGTTGTGGACTGACACTCCCATAATGCATTGTTTTGCTGCATCTAAGATGTGGACTGGACTACTTCTCACACTGTATAACATTACTTGCTAATTCCTAAGGGTCTTTTGTGCATACACATATGGGGTTATAAATCAATATTGCACTTACCTTGGCTGGTACTTGGTGTGCCGGAGGTGTTGATCTGTGTGACCCCAGTCACAGCTTCAGGGAGGAGTGTGGACTCGACTAGGTCCTCCAGTGGTGTTGATGGTGCCTCTGTGGGTGGACCGCCTCCTGTGCCCCTGGCCTTGCCACCCTCTCCTTTGCACAGGACCGCAGGTCATACCACCTTTTCTTGATTTCTTCGATGGAGCGCTGTGCCACTCCAATTGCGCAGATTTTTGACTGTATGTCCATCCATAGTCTACTCTTCTTACTCTCAGGCACCTGGAGTGAGCTTTTTCCAAAAAGGCGGTCATGGCTCCTGACCACCTCCTCAGTCAGCACCTCAAGCTCCTGGTCGCTGAATTTCAGCTTGCGCTTTCTTTCACCCTTCTCCTGTGCTTGGCCTGGGGTATCCATCCTTGCTCAGGTGTGCTGGCTCCTTCTGAGTGCTGCTCTGTGTGGCTGGGCTGCTCTCTCTAAGGATGCTGGTTTTGGTGTGGCACCTGAAACTGCCTGGGATGACTCATTTCCTGTTGGTGATGTCATCAGGCTCCTCCAGGTGTGCTTTCTCGAACTTTCTCGAAATGTGCGATTTTTTACCGAATCGCAAAAAAATCGCTATTTGCGAAAATGCAAATTGCGATTCTGTAAATGGGCCTCGCAAATCACAAATAGCGATTTTTAAGAAATCGCTATTTCCGAATCGCAATATTGTTACATGGCCAATTGCGACCACTGTTTTTATACATATGGCCCTTGGTCTCAAGGACTGGGAAATGGGGAATGCCAGCAGGGGAGTAAGTGTTGTGGGAGGTTTACTCACTCTTTCATCCCTCACACAAGTCTTCCCTCATGAGCTTCAAAATATTAAGGGGCATATTTATACTCCGTTTGCGCCGAAATTGCGTCGTTTTTTTTTACGCAATTTCGACGCAAAACTAACGCAAACTAACGCCATATTTATACTATGGCGTTAGAGGCGAATAGCGCCAAAGTTCCCGGAATGTGCGTCATTTTTTAGCGTGAACCCCTTCCTTGCGTTAATGATATGCAAGGGAGGCGTTCCCGTCTAAAAAATGACTCCCAGGCCTTTACGTGGTATTTATACTCCCGGGCAAAAGAGACGCCCGGGAGTGGGCGTGGCTAAAAACGGCGCATTTGCGCCGCTTTTTAACGCCTGGGTCAGGCATGGCATTAAGGGACAAGTGGGCTCAAAATGAGCCCACAGTGCCCTCCCCTGCCCCCAGGGACCCCCCCTGCCACCCTTGCCCACCCCAGGAGGACACCCAAGGCTGGAGGGACCCACCCCAGGTAAGTTCAGGTAAGTATTTTTTTTTTTTTTTTTAATAATTTTTTGTGGCATAGGGGGGCCTGATTTGTGCCCCCCTACATGCCACTATGCCCAATGACCATGCCCAGGGGACAGAAGTCCCCTGGGCATGGCCATTGGGCAAGGGGGCATGACTCCTATCTTTACAATGATAGGAGTCATGTTGATGGGGGATGGGCGTCGAAAATAAATGGCGCAAGTCGGGTTAAGACGATTTTTTCGACGTAACCTGACTTGCCCCATTTTAAGACGCCCATACGCCATTTTCCCCCTACGCCGGCGCTGTCTGGTCTACGTGGTTTTTTCCCACGCAAACCAGGCAGCGCCGGTCTCATTGCGCCGTCTAACGCCATTCCATAAATACGGCGCCCGCATGGCGCTTCAGAATGGCGTTAGACGGCGCAAAACTTTTTGACGCTAAACTGCGTTAGCGCAGTTTAGCGTCAAAAAGTATAAATATGGGCCTTAGCGTTTAGGTTTCCATCCGGTAAAAATTGATGCAGAGATCCATCCCAAGCACAGGACGCACGTCTTTGCTGGTGCAAATGGGAACTGGAGAACACAGAACTAGCCAAAAGAAATATAAGAACAAGTTAAAGTCCATAACAGTTAGATAGTTTGGCTGTGCTCCTGCACTGTGGATGCTTCAGCCTCACAGATCGAGACTCGCAGTGCATTCACATGAGGGAGAGGATGTTACAGCTGGAGCTGCTAACTTTGGAACTGAGGAACCAGGTTTGAGTCTTGGTGTTGGCTCAAAATCCTGTGATTTTAGGCAAATCAATCTCTCTATGCTCAACACAAAAAAATTAATGCAGCATTTTGTAAAGTAACTGCTCCAGTACCTTCGGGTCGAGTTTGCTATTTAGAGCAGCAAAAATAAATATATGCAATCGGATTGGACTGAGTGCCGTAAAGCCCCAAGCTCGACTGGACTGCACTAAACAAACAGGACGAGGAACACAAAAGTCCTCACCACTCCCAAAAAATGTGGATTGTTTTTGGCAGAAATGCACAGAAGCAGCCAATCAGAGAAATGGCAAAAGGCTATGCTCTATAGGTGGGTTAACACAAACCAGATGGGTTAAAAGAAACAAAGGCTGGAAAATAAAAAGTAAACAAAAGTGAATAAAAAAACAAAAAGCCAATGGTAAGCAATGGATGGTATACATTCCTAGTTCAGCTTTCAGAATGCCCCCAAGAAATCTTTTGCAACCTAAAAACGCTAGACACTGTTGGCCGCTTCAAAGCGTCTGCTGCCCCCCAGCAATAGCAAAACTAGACTGCACAGTTACAAAACGTCTCCATGAGCAATTTGCAATTCATTAAGCCAGAGCAGACCGCCTCTAATTGCAAATTAGGGGGCAATAAACTTTGACAAGCAGAGCACAGGTAGAGTTTAACTTCATCAATAACACAATCAATCAAGCATCTAAAGGAATCTAAGTGTGTTTATGGCCATACAACATTTTTATAGGGTACAAACTCGGTCCAAGGGCACTGGAGCACTTTAAATGACCACAAGTTACATTACAGAAGGTCACATATTTTTTTATAGCACAGACAGGGTACGTGATTTGCCCAATATCACAGAATGTTGAGCTGACGCCGTTCCAAAGTTGGCAGCTCTGACCGTAGCATTACATCCTCTCCCGGGGTTCTTACCAGAGCTGTGCCTCCCCTCACCAGAGGGTCGCAGAGGAGGACTTCTGGAAATCTTCAATATTCAGAACTATTTTTCAAAAGCAGATAATGATATTAATTAAACAACGACTTTAACAGCAATGAAAAACTCAATTCATGATGCGAATACTCAATTTGAAAGATGAATTTTAATGTGCCCATCCCGCTAGTAGAGAATTGCAGGAAATATCTGTAACAGAACAGCATGTACAACGAAACACAGTGGAAGATGGAGGCTTCAAACACAACTTCATATACTGTAATATGACTGGTAGGTGTAACAAGCATTGGCAAAGCCAATAGATCCGGCCTAAGGGAGGTATTGGCTTTGTCAATGTTTTAGCCATGTTATACTGCTTTGCTGCTGCTATGCAGCCTGGCTGTTTTTTTTTTTTTTTAATGCTATGACACAGACAACACTGGTTGTATCATAGCTCTTTTTAGGGTCGAGCGCACAAGCGCTCTGGCCCCTGTTGTAATCTCTCTGTGGGCTTTTATCCACGCTCATGTCAAGCCAATCAGGTTGGCTGGTTTCTGGGATTGGCTTTTAAAATTTGCTTGATTTCATTAGTGAAAGGCATGCATACGTCATGCCTTTTCCAGTGTATAGCCCTCCTCGAGAACACCGGTAAACTACTTAAAACATAGGAGGCGCCATGTTTTCCCCATGGCTTCTTGACTACTTTTTATTTTTAGTTCCTACACAGCGCAATCTCGCTGGGCAGTAGTCGAGCGATTTGCATGACATCGACCCTGTTGAATGGATAATTGCACTTTTGCAGGTTACATGGATAATTGCACTTTTACTGATACTTTTGACTGCAAGCAAACTTCTGTTTCCTTTTGTGTGTCTCCTTCACACTCATGGTGGCCGTTGGCTCGCTTATGTGAAACTGTTTTACTTTTCATTTTCAGTTTATGTAGCAAGAAAAGTCCGGTTAGGAGTTTACAAAACTAATAGCTCTAACTTGAGCAAATGCGAAACCCATTGCAATGCAAATGCTTGTTTTCTATTGCTGTCAGGAGGGAGAGCAGGAGGTAACACAGAAGCGGGTAACCAGACAGGAGGGGGGGGGGCGGATAACACAACATAGCACTTTCGTTTTCCACTTACAGCCAGGGAGCACAGCAACCACATTACTGTACAAAATGCCTAAAACATTTTCAAAGAGAATAATTTGCATAGGCCGTGCCTACTGGTTTTGCCAATGTTTGTCTTTTCTCCTTAGGGTTAAAGTAGCTGGCAAAGAGAGCTTATCACTCTTCTTCGTCTTTACAATGCTACCAGAGGTATTGGTGAAATTGGTTCTAATTTGACAGCGACAAGGAGATATCGAGTCCACCAGATCAGTTGGGTACTGCACATACCTCTTAGCCTCCTGGGTTTTGAAGCACACAGGACAAATACTCTCTGCAAGGCTTCACATGTTTCTCCCATCAGTAATGCCTCTCTTGTCCATTTTTCTTTCCTGCATGGAGCTCCACAATGGTCACTATGCCCCCTAAAATCCAGTGTCATCACACTTTCAGCGATCTCTCCCAAGGCCAGATTTAGTGAACCTGCCCCTTCAAAATCTCTAGCTCCTCCACTCAGGGTGATTCGATACAATGAGGTTAGATGTGTTTAAGCTTTCCTGGTTTTATTTGTTACCTAATGTTGATTGAACTCTGGGGCATATTTACAAGCCCCTGGCGCCACCGGAGCGTCACTTTTTTTACACTCCAGTGGTGCAGTGTACCAGCCCATATTTACAAGGCCACGCAAAGCCACCTTGCGTGGCTTTTGATGGCCTTGTAAATATGGCCCCCTTTCACACATTACTCTACATGAAAGGGGTGTTCCATGGGTGTTCCCACACAACTCCCAAGCAATCTGACGCATTCCCAGATTTATATGGCTAGGAATGCATCAGATTCCTGCGCCACCCCAGGGGTGGCATAAAAGTGGCGCAATGAGGAGAAATATCTGTATTTCTCCTTGTTTTTTTGTCTTTCTATGTGTGCTGCATACTGCAGCACACAGAAGGAGGAAAATGTCACTAATGATTGTTTATGTGCAGGACGGTGTCCCTTCCTGCATATAAACAATCATCTCAGCAACGCAGGCCCCTTTGCACCATGGTGCAAGGCTGCCTGCGTTGGCACTAGGCTGTCAATTTTGGGCTAGCGCTGAGGAAAGTACAGGGATACATTGTAATGCTGCAAATATGATAAATCTCTGCAGTTTCCTAATGTCACAGCTCGGTGCTTCAAGATGGCTTGCGACGCCGGGCTGCATCATTATTTTGTAAATATGCCCCTCTGTTTTAAGACAGGAGGCCACAGTGCACCTCGGCTTGGCTTGTTATTGTGGCCTTTCTTTCCAGGTTGTTGCTACCAGCAGCAACCCCTGATCTGTCTATTAAACCTGCCATGGGGTCTTACATCGAACTGAGTCCCAGGGTCTACCGTAGGTGCACCTGTAGCATGCTTGGTACCAGTAGTATTTGGTCAAAACATATGGAGACTGGCCACCAAACATTTTGTGCATCAAAAGGAACATCAGGTTCACATTTTTTTTCAATGTACAGAGATAGCCGCTGGGCTGAAGGTCTTCTGTAAATTTGACAGACAATAGTATGTCAGGATGACAGAGGTAATGTACTCTGTACTTCATCCATCAAACTCACCATCTAGTCTTTACTGTGCAAGGTAGATATAGTATGTGATTCAATCTGATTTATTAACCATATTGGTTTCATTTAACTTACTGAACAGAGTTTACTCATTATGCTCTTGAAACACAACTCTACACAAAGCATTGCTTTTTACAGTAAACGTAAAGACAGGAGGGGGTGACTCTTCTGCAGACAGCAAGACTTGAAATCCTGGGCTGAAACCAAAGCTTCCAGACTAGATCAAATAATTTGATCCAGCGTGAGTATAATTAAATATGCTTCTGTGAGAAACTGGGTTGTTGGTTGAATGGGGTGTTAACCCTGCTCGAGCAACAGCCACAATCCCTGTCAGGATGAACCACAAGTCGCTAAATTAACCTGCGCTTACCCCTCTGGTAGCGTGGCATAAAAGCAGTTACGTTGAACTTAGAGGCAATGTGTAAAGTAAATATGCAGCATGCAAACAGTAATAAAGTGGAAACACAACACAAGAAAAATCCCATACCAATTTAGAAAAAAGAGGACATTTAAATACATTATTTGACACCATGTTAGAAGTGGGGTCCCTGGTTGACTAGGGTATGTACCTCAGTCAAGCAGAATCCACCCACTCTAATCAGGGTAACTCAGATACACAACTAACTTGGCCTGTGCTCAAAGCAGACAGGCTTAACTTAGTAGGTAATGTGTAAAGTAGTTGTGCAATTCTGCCCCCCACAGTGACACAATGTAAGCACCACAAATAGGACCCCACACAGTGTTATAAAAAATATTTTGAATCTTTATGTGCTTAGAATATTCAAAACAATAATAATCCAGTTGGTAGTACTTTAGTGTAGGAAGTTGGCTCTGTATGTGCTATTTCAAAGTAAGGAATAGCATGCACAGAGTCCAAGGGTTCCCCTTAGAGGTAAAATAGTGGTAAAAATAGATAATACTAATGCTCTATTTTGTGGTAGTGTGGTCGAGCAGTAGGCTTATCCAAGGAGTAGTGTTAAGCATTTGTTGTACATACACATAGACAATAAATGAGGTACACACACTCAGAGACAAATCCAGCCAATAGGTTTTGTTATAGAAAAATATATTTTCTTAGTTTATTTTAAGAACCACAGGTTCAAATTTAACATGTAATATCTTGTTTGAAAGGTATTGCAGGTAAGTACATTAGGAACTTTGAATCATTTCAATTGCATGTATACTTTTCAAGTTATTCACAAATAGCTGTTTCAAAAGTGGACACAGTGCAATTTTCACAGTTCCTGGGGGAGGTAAGTTTTTGTTAGTTTTACCAGGTAAGTAAGACACTTACAGGGTTCAGTTCTTGGTCCAAGGTAGCCCACCGTTGGGGGTTCAGAGCAACCCCAAAGTCACCACACCAGCAGCTCAGGGCCGGTCAGGTGCAGAGTTCAAAGTGGTGCCCAAAACGCATAGGCTAGAATGGAGAGAAGGGGGTGCCCCGGTTCCGGTCTGCTTGCAGGTAAGTACCCGCGTCTTCGGAGGGCAGACCAGGGGGGTTTTGTAGGGCACCGGGGGGGACACAAGCCCACACAGAAATTTCACCCTCAGCAGCGCGGGGGCGGCCGGGTGCAGTGTAGAAACAAGCGTCGGGTTTGCAATGTTAGTCTATGAGAGATCAAGGGATCTCTTCAGCGCTGCAGGCAGGCAAGGGGGGGGTTCCTCGGGGAATCCTCCACTTGGGCAAGGGAGAGGGACTCCTGGGGGTCACTCCTACAGTGAAAGTCTGGTCCTTCAGGTCCTGGGGGCTGCGGGTGCAGGGTCTTTTCCAGGCGTCGGGACTTAGGTTTCAGAGAGTCGCGGTCAGGGGAAGCCTAGGGATTCCCTCTGCAGGCGGCGCTGTGGGGGCTCAGGGGGGACAGGTTTTGGTACTCACAGTCGTAGAGTAGTCCGGGGGTCCTCCCTGAGGTGTTGGTTCTCCACCAGCCGAGTCGGGGTCGCCGGGTGCAGTGTTGCAAGTCTCACGCTTCTTGCGGGGAGATTGCAGGGTCTTTAAAGCTGCTCCTTGAAACAAAGTTGCAGTCTTTTTGGAGCAGGTCCGCTGTCCTCGGGAGTTTCTTGTCTTTTTCGAAGCAGGGCAGTCCTCAGAGGATTCAGAGGTCGCTGGTCCCTTGGAAGGCGTCGCTGGAGCAGAGTTCTTTGGAAGGCAGGAGACAGGCCGGTGAGTTTCTGGAGCCAAGGCAGTTGTCGTCTTCTGGTCTTCCCCTGCAGGGGTTTCAGCTAGGCAGTCCTTCTTCTTGTAGTTTGCAGGAATCTAATTTTCTAGGGTTCAGGGTAGCCCTTAAATACTAAATTTAAGGGCGTGTTTTAGGTCTGGGGGGTTAGTAGCCAATGGCTACTAGCCCTGAGGGTGGGTACACCCTCTTTGTGCCTCCTCCCAAGGGGAGGGGGTCACAATCCTAACCCTATTGGGGGAATCCTCCATCTGCAAGATGGAGGATTTCTAAAAGTTAGAGTCACTTCAGCTCAGGACACCTTAGGGGCTGTCCTGACTGGCCAGTGACTCCTCCTTGTTGCTTTCTTTGTTCCCTCCAGCCTTGCCGCCAAAAGTGGGGGCCGTGGCCGGAGGGGGCGGGCAACTCCACTAAGCTGGAGTGCCCTGCTGGGCTGTGACAAAGGGGTGAGCCTTTGAGGCTCACCGCCAGGTGTTACAGCTCCTGCCTGGGGGAGGTGTTAGCATCTCCACCCAGTGCAGGCTTTGTTATTGGCCTCAGAGTGACAAAGGCACTCTCCCCATGGGGCCAGCAACATGTCTCTAGTGTGGCAGGCTGCTGGACACAGCCTACACAGACAGTCGGTTAAGTTTCAGGGGGCACCTCTAAGGTGCCCTCTGGGGTGTATTTTGCAATAAAATGTACACTGGCATCAGTGTGCATTTATTGTGCTGAGAAGTTTGATACCAAACTTCCCAGTTTTCAGTGTAGCCATTATGGTGCTGTGGAGTTCGTGTTTGACAGACTCCCAGACCATATACTCTTATGGCTACCCTGCACTTACAATGTCTAAGGTTTTGTTTAGACACTGTAGGGGTACCATGCTCATGCACTGGTACCCTCACCTATGGTATAGTGCACCCTGCCTTAGGGCTGTAAGGCCTGCTAGAGGGGTGACTGACCTATACTTGCATAGGCAGTGAGAGGCTGGCATGGCACCCTGAGGGGAGTGCCATGACGACTTACTCGTTTTGTTCTCACTAGCACACACAAGCTGGCAAGCAGTGTGTCTGTGCTGAGTGAGAGGTCTCCAGGGTGGCATAAGACATGCTGCAGCCCTTAGAGACCTTCCTTGGCATCAGGGCCCTTGGTACTAGAAGTACCAGTTACAAGGGACTTATCTGGATGCCAGGGTCTGCCAATTGTGGATACAAAAGTACAGGTTAGGGAAAGAACACTGGTGCTGGGGCCTGGTTAGCAGGCCTCAGCACACTTTCAATTGTAAACATAGCATCAGCAAAGGCAAAAAGTCAGGGGGCAACCATGCCAAGGAGGCATTTCCTTACACAACCCCCCCCCAAACGAAAGAGGATGAGACTAACCTTTCCCAAGAGAGTCTTCATTTTCTAAGTGGAAGAACCTGGAAAGGCCATCTGCATTGGCATGGGCAGTCCCAGGTCTGTGTTCCACTATAAAGTCCATTCCCTGTAGGGAGATGGACCACCTCAACAGTTTAGGATTTTCACCTTTCATTTGCATCAGCCATTTGAGAGGTCTGTGGTCAGTTTGAACTAGGAAGTGAGTCCCAAAGAGGTATGGTCTCAGCTTCTTCAGGGACCAAACCACAGCAAAGGCCTCCCTCTCAATGGCACTCCAACGCTGCTCCCTGGGGAGTAACCTCCTGCTAATGAAAGCAACAGGCTGGTCAAGGCCATCATCATTTGTTTGGGACAAAACTGCCCCTATCCCATGTTCAGAGGCATCTGTCTGCACAATGAACTGCTTAGAATAATCTGGAGCTTTTAGAACTGGTGCTGAGCACATTGCTTGTTTCAGGGTGTCAAAGGCCTGTTGGCATTCCACAGTCCAGTTCACTTTCTTGGGCATTTTCTTGGAGGTGAGTTCAGTGAGGGCTGTCACAATGGATCCATATCCCTTCACAAACCTCCTGTAATACCCAGTCAAGCCAAGGAATGCCCTGACTTGAGTCTGGGTTTTTGGAGCTACCCAGTCCAGAATAGTCTGGATCTTGGGTTGGAGTGGCTGAACTTGGCCTCCACCTACAAGGTGGCCCAAGTAAACCACAGTTCCCTGCCCTATCTGGCATTTGGATGCCTTGATAGAGAGGCCTGCAGATTGCAGAGCCTTCAAAACCTTCTTCAGGTGGACCAGGTGATCCTGCCAGGTGGAGCTAAAGACAGCAATATCATCAAGATAAGCTGTGCTAAAGGACTCCAAGCCAGCAAGGACTTGATTCACCAACCTTTGGAAGGTGGCAGGGGCATTCTTTAAACCAAAGGGCATAACAGTAAACTGGTAATGCCCATCAGGTGTGGAGAATGCTGTTTTCTCTTTTGCTCCAGGTGCCATTTTTATTTGCCAGTACCCTGCTGTCAAGTCAAAGGTACTTAAGAATTTGGCAGCACCTAATTTATCTATGAGCTCATCAGCTCTAGGAATTGGATGAGCATCTGTCTTGGTGACAGAATTGAGCCCTCTGTAGTCCACACAAAACCTCATCTCTTTCTTTCCATCTTTGGTGTGAGGTTTGGGGACTAAGACCACTGGGCTAGCCCAGGGGCTGTCAGAGCGCTCAATTACTCCCAATTCCAGCATCTTGTGGACTTCCACCTTAATGCTTTCCTTAACATGGTCAGACTGTCTAAAGATTTTGTTTTTGACAGGCATGCTGTCTCCTGTGTCCACATCATGGGTACACAGGTGTGTTTGACCAGGGGTTAAGGAGAAGAGTTCAGGAAACTGTTGTAGGACTCTCCTACAATCAGCTTGCTGTTGGCCAGAGAGGGTGTCTGAGTAGATCACTCCATCTACTGAACCATCTTTTGGGTCTGATGACAGAAGATCAGGGAGAGGTTCACTCTCTGCCTCCTGATCCTCATCTGTTACCATCAACAGATTCACATCAGCCCTGTCATGGAAGAGCTTAAGGCGGTTCACATGGATCACCCTCTTGGGGCTCCTGCTTGTGCCCAGGTCCACCAGGTAGGTGACCTGACTCTTCCTTTCTAGCACTGGGTAAGGGCCACTCCATTTGTCCTGGAGTGCCCTGGGAGCCACAGGCTCCAGAACCCAGACTTTCTGCCCTGGTTGGAATTCAACCAGTGCAGCCTTTTGGTCATACCAAAACTTCTGGAGCTGTTGGCTGGCCTCAAGGTTTTTGGTTGCCTTTTCCATGTACTCTGCCATTCTAGAGCGAAGGCCAAGTACATAGTCCACTATGTCTTGTTTAGGCTCATGAAGAGGTCTCTCCCAGCCTTCTTTAACAAGAGCAAGTGGTCCCCTTACAGGGTGGCCAAACAGAAGTTCAAAGGGTGAGAATCCTACTCCCTTCTGTGGCACCTCTCTGTAAGCAAAAAGCAGACATGGCAAGAGGACATCCCATCTCCTTTTGAGTTTTTCTGGGAGCCCCATGATCATGCCTTTTAATGTCTTGTTGAATCTCTCAACTAAGCCATTAGTTTGTGGATGGTATGGTGTAGTGAATTTGTAAGTCACTCCACACTCATTCCACATGTGTTTGAGGTATGCTGACATGAAGTTGGTACCTCTGTCAGACACCACCTCCTTAGGGAAACCCACTCTGGTAAAGATACCAATGAGGGCCTTGGCTACTGCAGGGGCAGTAGTCGACCTAAGGGGAATAGCTTCAGGATACCTAGTAGCATGATCCACTACTACTAGGATGTACATATTTCCTGAGGCTGTGGGAGATTCCAGTGGACCAACTATGTCCACACCCACTCTTTCAAAGGGGACCCCCACCACTGGAAGTGGAATGAGGGGGGCCTTTGGGTGCCCACCTGTCTTACCACTGGATTGACAGGTGGGGCAGGAGAGGCAAAACTCCTTAACCTTCTGGGACATATTGGGCCAGTAGAAGTGGTTGACTAACCTCTCCCACGTCTTGGTTTGTCCCAAATGCCCAGCAAGGGGAATGTCATGGGCCAATGTTAGGATGAACTTCCTGAACAGCTGAGGCACTACCACTCTCCTAGTGGCACCAGGTTTGGGGTCTCTGGCCTCAGTGTACAGGAGTCCATCTTCCCAATAGACCCTATGCGTTCCATTTTTCTTGCCTTTGGACTCTTCAGCAGCTTGCTGCCTAAGGCCTTCAAGAGAGGGACAGGTTTCTTGTCCCTTACACAGCTCCTCCCTTGAGGGTCCCCCTGGGCCTAAGAGCTCAACCTGATAAGGTTCAAGCTCCAAAGGCTCAGTTCCCTCAGAGGGCAGAACTTCTTCCTGAGAAGAGAGGTTCCCTTTCTTTTGCTGTGTTGTAGTTGGTTTCCCAACTGACTTTCCTGTTCTCTTGGTAGGCTGGGCCATTCTTCCAGACTCCAGCTCTACTTGTTCACCCTGTGCCTTGCATTGTGCTCTTGTTTTCACACACACCAGTTCAGGGATGCCCAGCATTGCTGCATGGGTTTTTAGTTCTACCTCAGCCCATGCTGAGGACTCCAGGTCATTTCCAAGCAGACAGTCCACTGGGATATTTGAGGAGACCACCACCTGTTTCAGGCCATTGACCCCTCCCCATTCTAAAGTAACCATTGCCATGGGATGTACTTTTCTCTGATAGTCAGCGTTGGTGACTGTGTAAGTTTTTCCAGTCAGGTATTGGCCAGGGGAAACCAGTTTCTCTGTCACCATGGTGACACTGGCACCTGTATCCCTCAGGCCCTCTATTCTAGTCCCATTAATTAAGAGTTGCTGTCTGTATTTTTGCATGTTAGGCGGCCAGACAGCTAGTGTGGCTAAATCCACCCCACCCTCAGAAACTAGAGTAGCTTCAGTGTGGACCCTGATTTGCTCTGGGCACACTGTTGATCCCACTTGGAGACTAGCCATACCAGTGTTACCTGGATGGGAGTTTGGAGTGGAACCTTTCTTGGGACAGGCCTTGTCTCCAGTTTGGTGTCCATGCTGTTTACAGCTATGACACCAGGCCTTTTTGGGATCAAAGTTTTTACCCTTGTACCCATTGTTTTGTGAAGAGGCTCTGGGCCCACCCTCCTGTGTAGGTTTTTGGTGGCCTGTAGAAGACTCTTTACTATTTTTAGTTTTGGTTGTCTCATCACCCTTCCCCTGGGGAGTCTTTGTGACCCCTTTCTTTTGGTCACCCCCTGTTGAAGTCTTGGACACCCTTGTCTTGACCCAATGGTCCGCCTTCTTTCCCAATTCTTGGGGAGAAATTGGTCCTAGGTCTACCAGATGCTGATGCAGTTTATCATTGAAACAATTACTTAACAGGTGTTCTTTCACAAATAAATTGTACAGCCCATCATAATTACTTACACCACTGCCTTGAATCCAACCATCTAGTGTTTTCACTGAGTAGTCAACAAAGTCAACCCAGGTCTGGCTCGAGGATTTTTGAGCCCCCCTGAACCTAATCCTGTACTCCTCAGTGGAGAATCCAAAGCCCTCAATCAGGGTACCCTTCATGAGGTCATAAGATTCTGCATCTTTTCCAGAGAGTGTGAGGAGTCTATCCCTACACTTTCCAGTGAACATTTCCCAAAGGAGAGCACCCCAGTGAGATCTGTTCACTTTTCTGGTTACACAAGCCCTCTCAAAAGCTGTGAACCACTTGGTGATGTCATCACCATCTTCAAATTTTGTCACAATCCCTTTGGGGATTTTTAACATGTCAGGAGAATTTCTGACCCTATTTATATTGCTGCCACCATTGATGGGTCCTAGGCCCATCTCTTGTCTTTCCCTTTCTATGGCTAGGAGCTGTCTCTCTAAAGCCAATCTTTTGGCCATCCTGGCTAACAGGAGGTCATCTTCACTGAGAGCATCCTCAGTGATTTCAGAAATGTGGGACCCTCCTGTGAGGGACTCACTATTTCTGACTAACACAGTTGGAGACAGGACTTGAGGGGTCCTGTTCTCCCTATTTAGGACTGCAGGAGGGACATTGGCCTCCAAGTCACTAATTTCTTCCTCTGTGAGGTCATCATCAGAGGGGTTGGCTTTTTCAAACTCTGCCAACAGCTCCTGGAGCTGAATTTTGGTAGGTCTGGAGCCAATGGTTATTTTTTTGATATTACAGAGAGACCTTAGCTCCCTCATCTTAAGATGGAGGTAAGGTGTGGTGTCGAGTTCCACCACATTCATCTCTGTATCAGACATTATTTTGCTAAGAGTTGGAAGACTTTTTAAAGAATCTAAAACTGTTTCTAGAATCTAATTTCAAACTTTTAACAAACTTTTAAACTCTAAAAGACAATGCTAAACAGGGACTTAACACACAAGGCCCTAGCAGGACTTTTAAGAATTTAGAAAAATTTCAAATTGCAAAAATGAATTTCTAATGACAATTTTGGAATTTGTCGTGTGATCAGGTATTGGCTGAGTAGTCCAGCAAATGCAAAGTCTTGTACCCCACCGCTGATCCACCAATGTAGGAAGTTGGCTCTGTATGTGCTATTTCAAAGTAAGGAATAGCATGCACAGAGTCCAAGGGTTCCCCTTAGAGGTAAGATAGTGGCAAAAAGAGATAATACTAATGCTCTATTTTGTGGTAGTGTGGTCGAGCAGTAGGCTTTTCCAAGGAGTAGTGTTAAGCATTTGTTGTACATACACATAGACAATAAATGAGGTACACACACTCAGAGACAAATCCAGCCAATAGGTTTTTATATAGAAAAATATCTTTTCTTAGTTTATTTTAAGAACCACAGGTTCAAATTCTACATGTAATATCTCATTCGAAAGGTATTGCAGGTAAGTACTTTAGGAACTTCAAATCATCAAAATTGCATGTATACTTTTCAAGTTATTGACAAATAGCTGTTTTAAAAGTGGACACAGTGCAATTTTCACAGTTCCTAGGGGAGGTAATTATTTGTTAGATTAACCAGGTAAGTAAGACACTTACAGGGCTTAGTTCTTGGTCCAAGGTAGCCCACCGTTGGGGGTTCAGAGCAACCCCAAAGTCACCACACCAGCAGCTCAGGGCCGGTCAGGTGCAGAGTTCAAAGTGGTGCCCAAAACACATAGGCTAGAATGGAGAGAAGGGGGGTGCCCCGGTTCCGGTCTGCTTGCAGGTAAGTACCCGCGTCTTCGGAGGGCAGACCAGGGGGGTTTTGTAGGGCACCGGGGGGGACACAAGCCCACACAGAAATTTCACCCTCAGCGGCGCGGGGGCGGCCGGGTGCAGTGTAGAAACAAGCGTCGGGTTCGCAATGTTAGTCTATGAGAGATCTCTGGATCTCTTCAGCGCTGCAGGCAGGCAAGGGGGGGGTTCCTCGGGGAAACCTCCACTTGATCAAGGGAGAGGGACTCCTGGGGGTCACTCCTCGAGTGAAAGTCCGGTCCTTCAGGTCCTGGGGGCTGCGGGTGCAGGGTCTCTCCCAGGTGTCGGGACTTAGGATTCAAAGAGTCGCGGTCAGGGGAAGCCTCGGGATTCCCTCTGCAGGCGGCGCTGTGGGGGCTCAGGGGGGACAGGTTTTTGTACTCACAGTCTTAGAGTAGTCCTGGGGTCCCTCCTGAGGTGTTGGATCGCCACCAGCCGAGTCGGGGTCGCCGTGTGCAGTGTTGCAAGTCTCACGCTTCTTGCGGGGAGCTTGCAGGGATCTTTAAAGCTGCTGGAAACAAAGTTGCAGCTTTTCTTGGAGCAGGTCCGCTGTCCTCGGGAGTTTCTTGTCTTTTCAAAGCAGGGGCAGTCCTCAGAGGATGTCGAGGTCGCTGGTCCCTTTGGAAGGCGTCGCTGGAGCAGGATCTTTGGAAGGCAGGAGACAGGCCGGTGAGTTTCTGGAGCCAAGGCAGTTGTCGTCTTCTGGTCTTCCGCTGCAGGGGTTTTCAGCTAGGCAGTCCTTCTTCTTGTAGTTGCAGGAATCTAATTTTCTAGGGTTCAGGGTAGCCCTTAAATACTAAATTTAAGGGTGTGTTTAGGTCTGGGGGGTTAGTAGCCAATGGCTACTAGCCCTGAGGGTGGGTACACCCTCTTTGTGCCTCCTCCCAAGGGGAGGGGGTCACAATCCTAACCCTATTGGGGGAATCCTCCATCTGCAAGATGGAGGATTTCTAAAAGTTAGAGTCACTTCAGCTCAGGACACCTTAGGGGCTGTCCTGACTGGCCAGTGACTCCTCCTTGTTTTTCTCATTATTTTCTCCGGCCTTGCCGCCAAAAGTGGGGCCTGGCCGGAGGGGGCAGGCAACTCCACTAGCTGGAGTGTCCTGCTGGGTTGGCACAAAGGAGGTGAGCCTTTGAGGCTCACCGCCAGGTGTGACAATTCCTGCCTGGGGGAGGTGTTAGCATCTCCACCCAGTGCAGGCTTTGTTACTGGCCTCAGAGTGACAAAGGCACTCTCCCCATGGGGCCAGCAACATGTCTCGGTTTGTGGCAGGCTGCTAAAACTAGTCAGCCTACACAGATAGTCGGTTAAGTTTCAGGGGGCACCTCTAAGGTGCCCTCTGTGGTGTATTTTACAATAAAATGTACACTGGCATCAGTGTGCATTTATTGTGCTGAGAAGTTTGATACCAAACTTCCCAGTTTTCAGTGTAGCCATTATGGTGCTGTGGAGTTCGTGCTTGACGGACTCCCAGACCATATACTCTTATGGCTACCCTGCACTTACAATGTCTAAGGTTTTGTTTAGACACTGTAGGGGTACCATGCTCATGCACTGGTACCCTCACCTATGGTATAGTGCACCCTGCCTTAGGGCTGTAAGGCCTGCTAGAGGGGTGTCTTACCTATACTGCATAGGCAGTGAGAGGCTGGCATGGCACCCTGAGGGGAGTGCCATGTCGACTTACTCGTTTTGTCCTCACTAGCACACACAAGCTGGCAAGCAGTGTGTCTGTGCTGAGTGAGAGGTCTCCAGGGTGGCATAAGACATGCTGCAGCCCTTAGAGACCTTCCTTGGCATCAGGGCCCTTGGTACTAGAAGTACCAGTTACAAGGGACTTATCTGGATGCCAGGGTCTGCCAATTGTGGATACAAAAGTACAGGTTAGGGAAAGAACACTGGTGCTGGGGCCTGGTTAGCAGGCCTCAGCACACTTTCAATTGTAAACATAGCATCAGCAAAGGCAAAAAGTCAGGGGGCAACCATGCCAAGGAGGCATTTCCTTACATTTAGAATATGTAATTGGATCACAATTCAATTGAGCAGTACTTTAGGAGGTGCAACACGATAATAATTTAATTAGCAGAGTGACAGACACATTCATGGGGTTGTAGAAATAATTGCTGAAGCACTTTACTTTGGAGTAATATGGTAATTCCTCCTGGCCGTGCTCTCTTTTCTGGAGTGGCTGGCAAGTGTATACCCATCCGAGCCTGGCTCCTTCAAGGGGTTGGTGAGTTTTGGAGGTGCTTCGCCTCAGGTGACTGTAGGCGATCCCAGTCGTGCTCATCTGACTTGAGCGGCTGGGGAAGGGTGCACAACCGAAGTCCGGTTCCAGGCTGGCAGAAAGGTGGAGGTGCTTCGCCTCAAGTAAATAAGAGCTCTATCCACACAGGTACATATAGGTGGAGTTAGGTATAGAAAATCTAGACATACCGACCTGTCAATATTTGTTTTATACTTTGTCCTCAATATTTTGTCCCACTGATAATCTGGGGTCGATATTCAGGGTGCACAACCTGAGAAGAGTGACAGGGAAAAGGTAATTTCTCCTTCATCTCTCACCTTCGACAGAGGAATTGTGGTAGCTTCCTGGACCCCAACTGGACTCAGGCAGGAGATAACTCTCTTTAATTCTGTCTAAGCCTTACACAGTATGAAACCGTACCAATGGACTAGAAGGCTAATTTCAGCTTTAGAAACATGTTGGAAGGTTTTCTAATTCTTGCACAAGAATTGCAAACAGACCAATAGGTGTTTATGAATGGCTCAATGTCCTAAATTTAAGGGTCGTGGGATCTTTCCTTCAAACACTCGATTCTAGTGTGATGTTCTCTATCTGAGGAAATTCAATATTCAAATGTGGTATCTCCCTACAAAAGGGCCTTCCACCCACAGCTGACATCCAGAGACAATTTGGTGGATAGGGGACCATCCTTTGAAGATAAGTCTTGCCTTCCTGGGCTTGTACAGAAGGGCAGTGCTACTCTTTGCTTGTGAGACTGAAACAGCCATCTCTAGACATAGGCCACGTAGACCTTATCCTATTGCTCTCTTGGAGATGCCACATAGGAGCAGGATCATCATATGGAAGGGTTAGCTAAGGTGATTGACCTAGCCCCTCCCCTCTCCAGCGTGGTATGCATCTCCTGAGCATCAGATAAGCATCTCACATAAAAAGATAACAAGGCCTGGCCTTCACCTTGCCATGGAGAAGTGTTCAGGCAGCCAGCCAAGATTAATGTGTACCTGCACGCTATGTGTGCACCCTAGTACTGTGAGAGCTGAGGGCAAGGATGGAGGCATATTTGAAGAGGTATATGTTCTCAGTACTTGAAAATCAGGGGTGCAGCAGTTAAGGGTGGAGGTGCGCTGATTGAGAGGTGCATGGTGTCTCCATTGGAAAGTGCCACAGGATCCTTGTGGTCAATACTCAAGTGCATTGCCAAGGACGTGACTGAGTCCTGCAACACAACAATGAGACACAATGAGAGGGTATAGTTTGTCAGTGCTAAGGTGCAGTGGAAGTGCTGTGTGTGGATCACAGTATTGGAATGGGATGAGTACCAGTGGCCTGGATTGAGCTGCTCCTCTAGGGCGTATCCAGTACTAGCACACTAGTAGTTGCTGTATGTCAGGTTTGGAATGCATTGATAGAGGTCAGTGTGGTGCCAGTCCTGCCATTGCATAGGTGCAGCATGTCAGAATTCCATTTAAAATTACGAAAGAAGAGTAGTGTGCTCTTTCTGATCTTAAATGTAATCAGTCCCTCATTATCAAACCTGCTGACAAAGGTGGCAGCATGGTTATTCAGGATTTAGAGCAACACAAGCATGAGATCTTAAGTTAACCTTTGAATAGTACACACTATCTTAAACTTAATACCGACCCTACCAGATAATTACAGGATCCTATTCTTAAGATCACTAAAAAAAAGGTAAAAATGAAGGCTTTTTGAGTCCCAATGAAGTTGCATTTCTCAACACTAACACACCTCGTACTCAAGTCATTTATACACTTCCCAAAAAAACACAAGAACCAAGAACATCCCCATGGGAGACCAACTGTATCTGGCTGTGGGTCTATTTTTGAACCTTTAGGAAGGCATTTTGATTTTTTGTTAAGGACATTGTTCCCCTTACATCGTGTTATGTAAGGGATAGAATGGACTTAATAAATCAGGTTGAACATTTTCCCTTTGACTCAAGTGATTGTTTTTAATACACTATGGACATTAAGTCCCTCTATACCAATGTTCCCCAGCAAGATAGTACTTTATTTATACGGAAAATTCTTAAAGCGAGCGCCCTCATGTGATACCTGTATCATTTGTTATAGAATTGCCGACTCTAGCACTAACCCGTAACTTCTTTGAGTTTAATGGTGATTATCAGCAAATCAAAGGTACATCTATAGTTTTTGTTCCCAATTTGGCAATACTGTTTATGGATGATCTTGAGAATGCAGCTATTCCTTCTAACATCAATCCATTCCACAACATTATTGTTATACGAAAACGGTTTATTGATGACATATTTTTTATTTGGTATGGGTCTATTGACAACCTGCTGGAATTCCAAGGGTGCCTTAACGTCAGTTTTAAGGGCCTTAGGTTCACTCTCACATATAGCAAATTAGAGATCCCTTTCCTCGATCTTATGATCAGAATCAAGGATGCAGAAATGTACATCATTATACAGGAAGCCCACAGAAAGAAACAAATTATTGGCTTACATGAATCATCATCTTAGAGCACTAAGAGATTCACTTCCTTAGTCTCAGTTTTTAAGGGTTAGGAGGATTTGTTTCTTTAAAGAAGATTTTTTTAGTGAGGCAGCCTCGTTAATGAACAGACTTATTGTCAGAGGGTATCCACGTACATTATTAAAAAGATCAGTGAAGAGAGCCTGGTATTGCCCCAAAGAGGTCCTTTTGACACTAAAAGAAAAAACTAATAGTGACAGATTAGTTTTGTCACTACTTTCTCTCTCATCTCTAATTTGGTCAAAAAAGTATCCTGAAACACTGGGGTGCTTTAAATGCATGAGAGGTCACTCTTGGATGACCACTTTTTGCATTTCGTAAAAGTCGTAGCCTCAAGGTTTACTTAGCCAGGGCTGGTATTTCTCCAATTAGGCCCCAAAAAAACCTATTTGAGCACCCGCCCCTTTGACTGGTCATTTTAAATACGGAAATTGCAGTGTTTGTGATTTGACTTTTGATACCAAAGAATTTGTTTACTATGATGTAAAGATGACCTTACAACAGTTTTCAAATTGTAACACCAGCAAACTGATCATGCTATTTTTTTGACCTCGCAACTGTGTGTATATTTGCCAAACCACACAAAAAGTCTGCATCTGGATTTGTCAACACAGAAGCCGACTGCGATGTAAGGTTACCAATGCCCCTCTTCATGAACACTTCTCTGAATTTGGACACAATGAGAATGATCTTTGCTACCAAGTTATCTCTGTTGTGAAACCAACAGCAAGAAGAGGTGACATTTCGAAAATTCTTAAATAAGAAGAACTAAAATTGATTATTCGCACAAAAAGCTTACACATGGGTCTGAACAGAAAAGAGGACTGGACTTCTTTATTATGGCCATTGGTTATGTTGTGCTGCCTCCAGTATGTGTATATATGGTTTGGCAAGTTTTTAGCAATAGGTCTTCCTGTTATGTTCTCAGGGTTGCTGGAAACTATTTTCTCATAAAATATATGTGTGATTTGAAATAGTTTTCCAAATTATTTTTTCACATCCTTTAGAGGGAATTCTTTTGCTTTAAGGTATATTCTTTTTCATTTTCATTATATAATGTGGTATTGGTTGGCTGTCCAACTGCTCTTGATATTGCAGAGTATTACTGGTTGGGGGCCTCCCCCTCCCCCTCTTCCCTCTCCCTTTCTTGCTTCATTTTCTTCTTCCTCCTTTTCTGTTCAATCAGCATAGATTATGTAATTTAACTCCATTCAAATATGGCCACCATAGTAATTCTTTTTGCCCCCTCTCTTTTTTTTAGTAGTCCTTTTTTGATTTCCATAATCTATGTATGGAGCACACTTGCAGTCGGCATTTTCTCTGATCACCTAGCCTGTTAACAACAGCATTGACCAATGCCCGATTCTGGTAAGTATACTTCCTTATTCCAATCAATATTTTTGATTTCTTATTGTTGTAAGGCTGCTCACCAGTTCTTTTGGCCCTTTATTCCCCTAGCTCATGGTTTGACATGACGGCGTTAATTTCACCACAGTCCTTCTATTAAGTTTATTGGTCATGTCCTCTATTATGGTGCATGTGGGACTACATTTGGTTGGAGTACCTCCAATTTTTTATAGCAATAAGTTGTACCCTATTATTCTTTTTCTCTTGGGTTTTATGTAACAAGTAGCAGTGCTTTTTGAACTTTTTACTACTCATTATCAGCCCATATATATGTAGTTTCGCTTCAATGTTCAGGTATATACTCTCTTTTTCATTATATTTTAAACCACAATTTCACACATGTTGGTGCTCACAATTTAGGCATTGTGTTTTTTATGTTTTTTTCCTATTTGTTTTTGGTACTACTTTTTGCACTTTTATTTTAGTGATTTGTTGTCCATTTAATTTAACTGATTTAAGTTATTTTCTTTTTCTCTCTTTCTTTTTCTCTTCTTCTTTGTCCCTCCTTTTACCTCTCCTTTTTATCCTCTACTTTTTCCCTCCTCTTTTCTCCCTCCTTTTTTCCCACCCTTTATTTCATTTTTATGTTTAGTGCCCTCAGGCTTATTTTTATTTTAGTCCTGATGATAATCCTAGTTTTTCTAGAAGGATGGAAACGTTGTTGACTTTGACACCAACATAGCCCTTGCTCATTTCATGTATAAGGGCTAAGTTGTTTCTTTGTAGAATTGCGACTTATCAGATGTATTTACTTTTGTCACAAATTTGCCTGAGTCTGTTCAATCAATCAATCAATAAAACTTTATTTTAGCTAGACAGGCCATAAAAAGTCATTAACTGCACAATACCTTTATTAACAATATCACAGAATTAAAAAGTCAATCACAAGATAAACAATGATCCATAAAAAAGAAACAGTTCAATAAAAAGACACATCATTCAAAACACACAATTCACGTAATAAATATCATACCTCTAAAAATAGGTGCCAGTGTGTAAGAGATACAAATAGGGCACTCAGCTCAACATATTAGATAATCCTTTGCCAGAAAGGTTTATGGCTTTTACAGCTGATAAGATAAAATAATACATAGCAACACATACTATGTCCATTAATTACAACCGCAAATATAACATTGTTTTCTTACAGGACCTAATAGAAGTCTGTTATTATTGAACATGTTTTCCCACTTACCTTTCTTTGTGTAATGTAACTAATAAAATTTATATTGTGTTGACTGGACTGTGCATATGATTGTTCTTCCGTATGCGTATGTATTTATTTTTTATCTCTTAATCAGGGACCATAGTTTCTTTAATAATTGCGTGTCATAAACATTTGAGGATAGAAGGACCGGCATAGATGTGGCGGGTGGAGTTAGAGAGCATTGCCCATGCTTCTGGATGTAGGTCTGAGTACAAGAAGGGCAGGGTGTGCTCTGCAGGTTACGATTGAAGTAATCTGCAAGAGCTGTCTGCTGATGCCAGTAACTGTAGGGTAGGAGTGCTGCATGTGATGTTTGAAGTACATAGACAGAGCACCAACAGAACTGACAGAGGTGGGCTCACTTGTCTGTACTAGAATATCATAAGTGGTGCCCACCATATCTGAAGTGTGTTTGTATTTCTGTGTGGGGTTTCAACAATGGAATAGTAGTGATGCTGCCCAGCAGCATCACAGAGCATTTGGCACGCGGTGTTTGGGATCTCACAGGTCAAGATGGAGGAAAACTGGGAGAGATGTTCACAGAGATGCAAACAAGCAAGGGATCCTTCCACACCAGTACTAGGGTGCACTGGTTACCTTGTGATTAGGTCACTGGTCTAGAACAGCACAACAAGTCAGATGTGCACGCCAAGGGCATTGTGTAGGCATCAATACTGGAACAGCAAGGGGCCACTGACAGTGTGTGGGATCCAAGCACAGAAATTATTGGGGCACTAAATCTGATGGGTAAAATGCTCTTTCTGAGCTTCATGCAGACAAAAGTGTGGAATTAAAAATGCGGGAAGTGTCTGATCCTGTTATGGTTGGTCATGGGGGATGGCCGCACATTAGTAAACATGGTGTGAGAGGGAAAGTGCTTGCTCTATGTATCACCGATAAACTCTTTGGCAAATTCGTAGGTATAGTATTGAATGTTGGGCCCTATGCGGTCCCATTAGGCTTCTCTGTTTATGGTAAAACTTAATAATACATATTGTTAAAAGAATAGCACAAGAGGGAGGGATTGTGAATAGAAAATGTGGTGTGTTACTGTAACTTCACAAGCCATACATTGCACATCATTACATAATGGGAGTTACATCAGGAGTCATTAAATTGTAGCTACGTTTTTGAACATTTACTTTACCAGTCAGAAGTTTAATTTTTAAAGCTTTAAATAACTTAACTATAACATTGTATAGTATATGTATGTGTTTTGGTGTAGTCTACCCTGACCCCTTATATCCTATTTATTCCCCTCCCCCCTGGGTACCGTGTCCCGATTCACAAAATTGCAGCCGCACCTTTTCTTTCAGGTTGCAGCCAGCCAATCACATCATTGCTGTTGCCGCTTGGATCCACGTCAACAGTAGCAACAGCACCCTAAGATTTCTAGGATGGATTTGTTAAGGTTCATCGACAGGACATCTTTAGGGGTGGTAATGTGTTTTCAGGTTTTATGGTTAGGTCATTTTTAGGAGAGGTAAGGTGATATTAATGTTCAGGGATAGTAAGGTTTGTGGGGTGGAAAAGAGTTTTTAGAGTTCGATGATGGCTAGTTTTCGGGGGTGCTAAGGAGTTTTCATGGTTCAGGGATGGGTCAAATATTTTAAATTAATTGTACACATAACTTAACAAAATGTAGTACATTTTAGACCATTGGAATGCTGAGAGCTCCACTGAAAACAATGAAGCAGCAGTGACCTAAGTAAACTAAGTTATGCCCGCTGCACTCAACAATTCAATGTCCTAATAAACAGCCTCTGCCTTTCTCTTTCCCTTGCCCTTCCAAAATACAGGGCGTGCAGAATTATTAGGCAAATGAGTGTTTTGACCACATCATCCTCTTTATGCATGTTGTCTTACTCCAAGCTGTATAGGCTCGAAAGCCTACTACCAATTAAGCATATTAGGTGATGTGCATCTCTGTAATGAGAAGGGGTGTGGTCTAATGACATCAACACCCTATATCAGGTGTGCATAATTATTAGGCAACTTCCTTTCCTTTGGCAAAATGGGTCAAAAGAAGGACTTGACAGGCTCAGAAAAGTCAAAAATAGTGAGATATCTTGCAGAGGGATGCAGCACTCTTAAAATTGCAAAGCTTCTGAAGCGTGATCATCGAACAATCAAGCGTTTCATTCAAAATAGTCAACAGGGTCGCAAGAAGCGTGTGGAAAAACCAAGGCGCAAATTAACTGCCCATGAACTGAGAAAAGTCAAGCGTGCAGCTGCCACGATGCCACTTGCCACCAGTTTGGCCATATTTCAGAGCTGCAACATCACTGGAGTGCCCAAAAGCACAAGGTGTGCAATACTCAGAGACATGGCCAAGGTAAGAAAGGCTGAAAGACGACCACCACTGAACAAGACACACAAGCTGAAACGTCAAGACTGGGCCAAGAAATATCTCAAGACTGATTTTTCTAAGGTTTTATGGACTGATGAAATGAGAGTGAGTCTTGATGGGCCAGATGGATGGGCCCGTGGCTGGATTGGTAAAGGGCAGAGAGCTCCAGTCCGACTCAGACGCCAGCAAGGTGGAGGTGGAGTACTGGTTTGGGCTGGTATCATCAAAGATGAGCTTGTGGGGCCTTTTCGGGTTGAGGATGGAGTCAAGCTCAACTCCCAGTCCTACTGCCAGTTCCTGGAAGACACCTTTTTCAAGCAGTGGTACAGGAAGAAGTCTGCATCCTTCAAGAAAAACATGATTTTCATGCAGGACAATGCTCCATCACACGCGTCCAAGTACTCCACAGCGTGGCTGGCAAGAAAGGGTATAAAAGAAGGAAATCTAATGACATGGCCTCCTTGTTCACCTGATCTGAACCCCATTGAGAACCTGTGGTCCATCATCAAATGTGAGATTTACAAGGAGGGAAAACAGTACACTTCTCTGAACAGTGTCTGGGAGGCTGTGGTTGCTGCTGCACGCAATGTTGATGGTGAACAGATCAAAACACTGACAGAATCCATGGATGGCAGGCTTTTGAGTGTCCTTGCAAAGAAAGGTGGCTATATTGGTCACTGATTTGTTTTTGTTTTGTTTTTGAATGTCAGAAATGTATATTTGTGAATGTTGAGATGTTATATTGGTTTCACTGGTAATAATAAATAATTGAAATGGGTATATATATTTTTTTGTTAAGTTGCCTAATAATTATGCACAGTAATAGTCACCTGCACACACAGATATCCCCCTAACATAGCTAAAACTAAAAACAAACTAAAAACTACTTCCAAAAATTTCAGCTTTGATATTAATGAGTTTTTTGGGTTCATTGAGAACATGGTTGTTGTTCAATAATAAAATTAATCCTCAAAAATACAACTTGCCTAATAATTCTGCACTCCCTGTACATGGAGTGGGCAGGGGAAAGCGAAAGGCAGAGGCTGTAATGCAGGGCACACAAGAGCCTTTCCCCTCTCTCCTCCATAGTTCAGTCATTGGAGCTTCGGAGGGAGGGGTGTGCTTCTCAGCTTCTGGGTTTCCCTGGCTCAGCTGTATGAAAAAAAGTAGTTTATCCAAGCTGGAGAGAAACAGGGGCTGACGTCAGCCCCCTTTCACAGCTCCTTCTGTGAATGTTCAATAGCTAGCAGCCTGTGCCTGGCTGTTTGCTATAGAACATTCACAGCAACAGTTGTGAATCAAAGGCTTCGGAGCCCGCGGGGAGCTTCAACCCCCTCGGGCTCTGAGATGCCTTTGTACTTTTTAATTAGACCATTCTGCCCTCAATGGGTGGAATGTTCTTAAAGGCTTAAAGCCTGCCCTAGAAGGTCTACACCAGCCATTTAATGCCAGCTCCATTGTTAAACGTTGGAGCGAGTAATTAATGGCTGGTATAACCCGCTACGGTGGGCTATAAGGCTACATTAAACAATAATGTTACTTTGGGTGGGAATTTTTAATTATTCTATAAAATATTATTGATCAATTAAATAAGTATATTTTAATTAATTTTTTAAAACACGTTAATGAAAGAAGTTAATAAAGCCTTATAGCTTGCTGCCGAGGGCTGTACCGGTGGTTAAAAGCCCTGAATCAGAGTTGTATATAACACAGAAGAGGGCCTTTAACAACTGGTGTAGCCTAAGGCAGAAGGGCTAAAAGGCCATTACAACATTCCACCCACTGAAGATAGCATGTTCTAAATTAAAAGGGAGGAACATAAAGAGATTGGAATGTTGGAGCTCGGGCCCCAGCCATTATGTGCCCGGAGCTAGTCCACTGTCTTTAATAGAGCGCTCAACATTCCAATGTTCTAATATTCTGTAACATTGTATTTTATTTATTTTTTATTTTATTTATTTAGTTTTGAACATGTTATAAACAGTTAGACAAACAAAATCAGCCAGTATTTCACAAGCGGCAGTATACATTAGCAATTCTTCATTTCAGCATCACAGTACTTTCAGGATTCGTATCATTTATGGAATCACATTAGGGCTAACAAAGAAGTTCAGTGCAATGTCAGATCCCATCTAACAGTCAGTGACCCCTGCACAGCCGACCCCCACCATCAGGGCAGGGCACCCCACACTCTCACGGTGTCGGCTGTCCACTAAGAGACCTCACCATTCCCCTGCTCCCACCCCAACCAGGTAAGTCTGAAATGGACCCCAAATACCCCTGAAACAGCTACAGCTGGAGAGAAGTTAACAATATGTGGCGGATTGTACATTGCAGTATGTCATATCTCTGACCCATTCTTTAAGCATCGGAAAGGGGACCCTCCCCCTGCGCATAGCCACCCCTCGTTTCGCTATCAGTAGACCTATCGCTGTCATGCAGCAAACCGTTGTCCGTACCTTCCTGTCATAACCAAGTAATGCCAACTGGGGGTCAGGATCTAGTGATTCATCTACAATGGTACTCAGCTCCTTGAACACCGCCTGCAAAAAACTGTGCATGCCCGGGCAGCACAAAGCCAGAGGTAAGAAGCCTGCCCCTTCCTCTGAGCATCACAGGCATGTTGCACTATCCCGGAGCCCGCAATTGTACAAACGGGCTGGGGTGTAATACGCCGGATAAGATATCTGAAATGAATGTCTGTGTCTGCTATTGACGGAAATTGTCTTTGTCACTAGACAACAGTACGTCCATTTTTTATCTTCTATAATTATATCTAGGACGCCATGCGAGAGGGGCCTGCAACACTCCCAGCCAACGTGCGTCCTGCACAAATGCATAGTGTCTTGCTATGATACAGCAAGGTGTAAGTGTTTGCAAAAGTGAAGTCACGGCAGGGACAGCAGGAGCCTCAAGCAACTCCTCCCCCAGAAGAGCGCGCCGCCCAGCCCACAGCCTGTGATAATAGAATTGCATCAATGGGGAAGCACCAGTGCTTAATTTGTAAATAAAAACGTGCCGGTGCTCAAAGCCCTCCTGTTAACCACGCGGCTGCTGCAATTGAGTGTGGGAACACCGAAACTGAGGCAGCGTAATCCCTAAGCCATCTCGGGCCTCTTCAATCCATATAAAGCTACTCCCTGCCCCTTCAGTTCACTTTGCAGCTTTCTGCTTTCTACCTTTGTGACGCTTTTTCGTTTTTCTCTTCCTCCGTCTTTACCATATGTGTCTTTTGCTCGCAGCAAATGCTTGACGCAGAAGTATAAGCGCCGGCCCTCAAAAATAAGTGCCGGTGCTCAGCACCGGAAACAACAAGTACAAATTAAGCACTGGGAAGCACGCAGTACATGCTCTTGTACTTCCTCTCAACCATACATGCGATTCCCCAAGAGGTCCCCAGTACATGAATTCCCAAAGTTTGTAGTACCACTATAGCACCCTCTTCTTGCATCAGCAGAAGCCACTTGCACCAGGTTAGAGGCACCGCTGGGCAGTAAAGTAGTGAACCTTCCTGCTAGTCCAGGAGCCTGTGCCAGGCAAATAACGTCAGATTTGGGGAGTCAAACACCCTGTTGCGCTGAACCAGGAGTTCGAAGAGAAGCCATGGCAGCCTGCGTGGTGCTGCCATCCCACCCTCCACCTGCACGTGCAATAGTTCCAGCAGGCCGTGCACCCAGTAATGCGCAAACAGATTGTGCGACCAGGTTGTATAACTTCAGATCGGTGGCACCAAAGCCCTCCATATCATATGCGAGAGACAGGGTTTGCCAGTCCACTCTTGGCAGTCTGGCCACCCACACTAGGCAACACATGAGGGCACGCAATCTATGAAAAGCTGCCCGGGTAAGTATTATCGGGATGTTCAGAAATAGGAATAACAAGCTGGGTAACACCACCATCTTCATAATAGCCAACCGTCTCGCAAGTGAGAGGGGCAGCTGGATCCAGTGCTCCAGGTACGCCTTGTATCATTTTCCCATAATTGTCTTGCAACACTATTTCTGGATTCGTATTGATTAGTACCAAAGACCAGGTCCTCAGTCCACTGCAGGTGGTACTCTATTTGAATCGGTTTAGTAACAGGAGTGAGAGGGAGCATCATAGATTTGGCCCAGTTGACCAAGAGCCCAGTATAACTCCCAAACAGCACCACCTCCTACAGGAGCGGAGCCAAGTTACGCTCAGGATCCTAAACATAAAGCAGCATATCGTCTGCAGAGGCTGACACAATGAGAGTGTATAATGGGAATCTTAGCCCACGATGAGAGTGGTATTCTCGCAGCATGCGGTCCAGAGGCCCAGCAACCAGGGGATATAGAAGGGGGCAAGGGGGCATCCCTGCCTAGTCCCTCTCTCATTGGGAATAGGGGAGTTAACCAAGCAATTCAGTCGGAGGCATGCCACGGCCTGTATATAGTACCTTGACCAATTAGAGAAACATGTCTCCGACGTCAACACGATACAGGACCGCCTGCATAAAACCCCATTCACAGAGTCAAAGGTCTTCTCTATGTCGAGAAAGCACGCAACCGCCTGAATCTCTGGATCCATGTGCTGTATTGCACCAAAGAGGGTTCAGAGATTAAAGGACACATTTTGCCCTGGAACGAATCCTGTTTGCTCCATTCCCATCAGCCCAGGCAATAGGGGAGCCAGCCTGTTTGCCTGTATTTTCGCTAATAGTTTTGTGTCTAAGTTCATTAGAGACAGTGGTCTATACAATTAACACTGGTCTGCCAGTTTGCCCAGTTTCAATAGGATGGTCAACATCGCCTCACGCATGGTGGGCGGCATACCCCCTTTAGCTGCCATGTCCTTGAACAAGGCAGTGAGGTGAGGGATCAGTACCTCCTGATAGGCTTTGTAAAAGGCCACAGCCAATCCATCAGTGCCTGGCGCCTTGCCGGACGGCATGTCTTTTAGTGTGTCTTTAATTTCAGATGGATCTAGCAGGGGCATTAATCGTTCACTATGTTCACTGGTGAGCTAGGACACAGAGATATGAGTGAGTTAATCAGTGACTGTGGCTTCTTCAAACTGCAGGCGTGATTTATAAAGATCCGCATGGCCACAGAAGTGCTCCACCACTGCCTCAGCACCATTTAAAACCCGGCCAGCGTCATCCTGTACTTGTAAAATCACATAATGTTCCTTATTTGGGGTGCAACAATGTTGCCAGCGTAGCTCCTGGCCCCTCCATAAACCCGCGCCACTGCGTATTTCCCGATATGCATCACTTCACTTTGGGCTGTCTCCTGGAAATCTACCAACTTTCTCTTAAGAGAGCTCAAACCGGTCTTCTCCCTTCCTGCCTCTAGACTGGACTCCCAGTCTGCAATTTTGACTTCTAATTGACGAAGATGGGTTCGCAGGGACCGCAGCACTCCGGCATGCTTCACCATCTTCACGGCTCGAATATATACTTTAAGGACTTCCCAGACCGTGGCGAACTTTGCCACTGTACCTGTATTTAATGTAAATCATTTCTCGATGTCCTGGCCCAGCTCAGCTCTGAAAGCCTTATCTAACACTGAGTTTGGAGAAAACCACCACAAAAAGGCGGGTGGGGGAGGAGTGCAAAGATCCAGACCCAGGAGGATAGGAGAGTGATCCTGTGGGGCCTGTGGGGTACCTGTGGGGCCAGACATCTATCATTCCCTCGCATGGTATGATCTCAATAATGGCTCGGGCAGCCACAGGGGGCCCTTTGATCTATGCCATTCAGGATTGATGTCCCCTCCCCATATCTGCGGCAGGTTACCACTTTGTTGGAGCTTAGCGTTAAGTGTATGGTAGAAATTTGGCTCACCGTAGTTAGGACCGTATTTGCCCACTAACAGTATCGTGAGGCTATCCATGAAATATATAGGGACCATCCGTGTCGACTAACATCTCCTACAAATGGAACCCCACTCCCTTTCTAACCCAAACAAGTACCTTCCTTGTGTGTGAGGTATTTCCAGCCGCACAAATCTGTCCCTGCACTCTGCGTAGCAACTACTCATGTCAGTCCGGAGTGAGGTGCGTGTCCTGGAGTATGGCAACATCCACCTTGTGCCTGCGCAAATAGGCCACCACCCTCCGAAGTTTCAGATTGTCATTAAGCCCCCAAACATCCCAAGTGAGTAGTCTTTTTAACCTAGTTCCTCTGTGACAACCCATGAGCTCCTACCCCCAAGCTAACTAGCAGTTCATGGAATCAGCGCCATATGTCAATTAATAGACAGTGTGTGCTGAACAAATAATGCTGCCAAACATGTTGCTGAACCCCAATAACCCAAACAACTTCCCCCCACCCACACTGCATTACCCCCCAACTTGTGCAGATTGGAAAGCACCTCCCTCAACCCTCCCTAAAAACTCTACAATAACTATATATGCCAAACAGGTGGGTCACACTGGGGGACCGATATGCCAAGCATGTGCTGTGATTCATAGATGCTACAATGGCCAAAATAACACCAAATTATTTATTTTGCTTCGTAAGTAATATCAAGTTTAGTTTGTTTGTAGTGAATGGCTCCTGGGCCAATAAACCCCTCCCACAGTGCAACCAGAGAGAGCGCTATTCAGTAGCGATAAGTCTCCTTATGTTGCTGCACAATGTAAGTACGACTGGTCCCACTGAACATAATGGCCTAAGTGCAGACGAGCCAGGACCAGGAGGTCCGCGGTCCCAGCAGTAACTCAGAACAGACGAAAGGCACCAATCACCATCACCCCCCCATAAGTCAGGGGAAGCATACAGAGTGCCCCCTCCCATGTTCATCGACAGTATTACTCCAAAACCCCCATGACAGCGTCTGACCCTCCTCCACCAGGTGATGGCAGATGCTGCTGCTGCTCTTGTGCCTCTTTCCTCACAATGAACTGTTGCAGCTTCTTAGCGTCAGTGAAAATCAGGGCTTTGCCGTCTGCCATCACTCTAAGATGTGCCGGGTAGTGCATGTTATATTCAATCTGTAGCTCCTGGAGTCGCGGCTTGCCCTGCAGAAATTGCCTCACCTCATGTACCTGCTGAGTGAAATCCGGGATTAGCAAGATCTACATGCCCTCATGCCTCCGAGTCCCCAACTTGTGAGCCGTCCAGATGGCCGCATCACAGTCTCGGTAGTTGAGTAATCTTGCAATTATGGGATGCAAAAGGGCCCGGGGGACTGGGCACAGCGTCAAGGAGCGGTGCTCTTGTTCCACCAAAAATGTTGCCTAAAAACTCTCTGTCCAGAAAGTCAATCAGCAATTGTTCCACGTATCGTTCCATATTGTCAATGTGGGTGGATTCCGCTACCCCCACAATCCGTACAATATTCCTACGGGAGCACGCTTCCAGGTCCCCTGTTTTAGACTGCAGCGCAAGAAGTAGCCTGTCTACCTTTTTCTGTGCCATTGCTGGTGCACTCTGCTCACCCTCGGCCTCAGACACCCTCCACTCCACTAGGTTGAGCCACTACACCTGCTTGTCAAGCCTCTTGGACATACAATCCATCCTATATATTAGAGCATCAATCCACCCGTCAATCTTCAAGATGCTGTGCTGCATTGAGACCAGGATCTGCTTTAAATCTACATCTGATTCCACAGTGGCCCCCTCCTGTATCTCCTCAGATGTCTGCATACATTCACCACAAGTCTTTGGGGTCTTCTGCTGGTCGAACCGCAGCTTAGTTTGGACTCTGTCAGCTTTCCCCATAACTGCACACTCTTAGCGTGCGCACTATCTCAAGGCACTCCACGGCCTTGTGCTGTGCTGGGGTCTTTACAATCAGCTCCCAGACATGTGCCAAGACCTTCTTGTGTGATTCACAGCAGCAGGGTGGGTACAGAAATTATTCAGCATCAGGTTCTGTATGCTTGATAACCCCTGCACTTCTGGAGCAGGTGATGTGATTCAGCAATGGGGACTCCCTCTAGTTCATTACTCAAAGCGCTGTGTGGCAGCAAGGTAGGTGCACCGGTCCCTCAGCACAACTGTGCTAGACAGCCACATATCGCTGCTGTGCGTATGGCATGCCTCGCACTCCCTTAGACGGCAGCACTCCCATGGACACTGGGCCATACGCGCATACCACCGCACGTGGTACCTACTGTCCAAGTGGGCCTAGCCCAGTCCTCCAGTCCTTATTGCCAGCATGTGCTGGGGTCCCTGCTGCAGCCAGTCAGGTGTTGTGCCGCTCTGGAAAGCACCACCCCGGGGTGCCAGCCACGGAACAAGAACAGCAGTGATGATGGGAAGCAGTCCTCACTCAGGGCCTGCACTGCCTCTCCCAGCGTGCATCTCCCCCCCTCACCTCTGCATGCTTGGCCTCCCGCACCAGTCACCACCATTCCACAATCCACCCCTGTAGGCCTGCACATCATCAAACAGTATCAGAGGGCCCCCGGAGCACGCCGCCCCCTACAGCCTCCACCTTAGCTCTTTGCAGGAGGCCAATCCACAGGGCCACGATTGGTCCCGCTGACACCCTGTCAGCCCTTCCCTCAGCACTGTGGTCTCGCTGCCAACCAGGCCCCGTCGACTGCCCTCAGTTCCGAAGCGGCAACTGGGGGGGCTAACAGTCCACTTTGGGGGTCTAACGGTCCTAGTAAGGATTTCAGGAGCCTTTGAGTGCTTTCACACATCTAGGATGCCAGGATCTTGCAGGATTTACTCCTCGGCCAGTACAGCACTCAGTTTATGAAACCATTTTCTTCGCCCGGCAAACTGCACCCCCACCCCATTCTGTAACATTTTATTTTAGTAGTTCTATGTTCTTCTTCAGTTTATATTTATGTTAAAGAATAATACTTTAAAATTTCCCCAAAATGTTTAAATTGGGAAATTGCTGCCACAGTGACAGAGAGCTCCACTTATGTGTGAAAACTTACTAGCAGCAACTTTTCACTCATACATCCTATTGTAGGAGGCTCTACCAGGGGATGGAGACAAGTAAGTCTAAACTAGGTGTAAATATACACTCAGAAATGGTGAATAGCCAACAAGTATAGATGTACCCGTAGGTGCAGTAGTAGGGTTACACAAGTACATCTACAGGGGTACATTTACCTTTGTGAATAAGGCCCTAAGTCCCTGTATCACAACAGACTTGCAACCCACATCTAGGCAAATCCACTAAACTTACGGCGTTCACTGACATACTTAATATTTTTCGTCAAAATCAAATACTCTCATCAAAACAATGTGAACAAAAAGCATGGTTTTAAAGATTAGGTGAATTTATTGGCAAGTTACAGGTTATAGGTGAATTTATTGAACTTTGCTAGAAAAAGCAATTCATTTTGATGTTTAAATTATTGGTGTATTACCTTCCGGCAACCTTTTTAATTCTATTACAGTGTTTTGTTTTTATTAGATCTGTCTGACAGTGCTAGAAAAATGGATAGCAACAGTACCGTAAGATTTCTGTAATTATAAAAGGCCAAGGGTGCCTTTTTGAGGTCGCAAAACGCTGAAATGACTTGCAATACCCATAAAATATCAGAGGCGGCTCCTCCATTAGAGCGGAGGAGTGTCGCCTCCCCAGCCAGCAGCGGCAGCTGCAAACACTTTCAAACAAAAAGATAATAAACTATATTTATTATCCTTTTCTTTGAAAGGGGCGGGACCACGAGGGTGACGTGCACTGAGGGGGAGTGCACAGCACTCCCTCTCACTGCGCATGTATGTTTGGCCGGCGCTATCAGGCTGGCCAAACACAAGTGTGCATGGCTCTCTCAGAGCCTGCACAGGTTCCCAGTCTGTCTGGAAGTACCCTGGCTGGGTGCTCCCAGACAATCCTGACGCTGCTTTAAGCAGCGTCACGATTGACCACAGGGCAGGCTCGGAGACTGTGCTTGCAGCACCAGCGAGACGGGAGGAGGCAGAGGAGCGGCGCAGCATGACGGAGGAGGTACTTTTTTTTTTCTTAATTTTTTAAATTTCATTTTTATTCCCCACCCCCACCCTCCATGCACCGCCCCACCCCTTCTACACCGCAAACCACCACTGCAAAATATACAATAATATTTATTGTATTCTTTATAATATATAACTTTAGTTGTATGACAGACCAACACATTCCATTACAATGCATGCCTTTACCACACATGCGTTACAACACGAATGCTATCACCCAACATAACCTGACCCAGCATATCTAACCATAAATATGCATTTACCACGCATGCTTTTACAACACATTTCGTTGTATGGTAAATGCATATACGTGGTTAAGGTTTTCCCTGCCCTAAACACTAAAAACAGTCCTCTGTGCACCCCCTGCTCCAACACTAAACTTATACCTCCCCGCCCCAAGCCCTGAAATATGAGCTGTGAAAGGTGTGTGCAGCATCACTACTTTCTTTGTCTGTAATAAGACGTCTTCTTCCTATTACAAGCATGTCCTACCATCACAAGGTACCTATAAAAGTAAAATAAGTCACATCACTTTAAAAAAGGATTACACCCTCCAATATTCTATAATGTGATAATGTACTACTGGGTTGATCACAGTTTACAAAAGACATTCAGAAAATTAATGATCATCATCTGACGTAACATAGTAACTACCTTGTTTTTTTACCCAATGCATTCTCTGCTATGATGCTGGAACTTAGAAAAGATTCCAACTCCAATTTAACATTTAATGCACAAAACAAAACTCAAAGGCCCAGATTTAAGAGGGCCTTGAGCTATTCAAACACCAAATTAGTGCCATTTTTTTACGCTAATGTGGCGCTAGGAGGCTAAAAACACAGAGCCATAGTTACAAAGTGGCGCAATGCATGCACATAATGTATGCAAAGGTGGGATTCCCCCATTAGGGAGGGCCCAAAAAATGGCGCAAAAAAATCTGACAGATTTCTTTGTGCCATTTTTTTCTGGCACTTGTAACACTTGCTCAGAACAGGCGTTAAAAGGATGTGTCTGTTGGTTATAATGGGCGTCTGGGTGCTTTGCAGGATTATCATCAACATTTTTTACGCTAATCCTACAAATCACCGGACTAGCGTCAAACATTCTGACACTAGTCCCCTAACTACTGCCATGTTGCACCATATCTTAAATACAGCGCACACATGGTGGCGTTAGGGGAGCGCTAAGGGGCGCCAGAAAAGTGGTGTGCAGTGCCACTTTTTTCAAATATGCCCAATAGGGGCATATTTTAGAGCCCCTAGTGCCATTCGAACACCGCATTAGTGTAAGTTTTTTTTAAGCTAATGTGGTGTTAGAAGGCCAAAAATGCTGCGCCATATTTACAAAGTGGCACAATGCATGCATTGTGCCACTTTGTAACCTTTTGCGCTACATTATGCCTGCGCCAGGCATAATGTATGCAAAGGGGGCATCCCCCGCTAGGGGGAGGCAAAAAAATGGCGCAAAGAAATCTGACAGATTTCTTTGCGTAATTTTTTTCCAGCACTTTTAATGCCTGCTCACTGCAGGCATTAAAAAGAGGCTTCCATTGGTTACAGTGGGCCTCTGGGTGTTTTGCAGGATTAGCATCAACATTTTTGATGCTTATCCTGCAAAGTGCCGGACTAGCATAAAAAATTCTGACGCTAGTCCCCTAGCTAACCGCCATGGTGCACCATATTTTAAATATGATGCACACATGGTGGTGTTAGGGGAGGGTGCTAAAGGGCGCAAGAAAAGTGGCGCAGCACTGTGTGCAGCGCCACTTTTTTCAAATATGCCCCATAGGGCAGTGCTTAATTTGTAAATAAAGAGATGCCGGTGCCCAAAGCGCTCCTCTTAAACATGCAGCTGCTGCAATTAAATGTGTGAACACGGAATACAGAGGCAGTGTAATCCTGAAGCCATCTCGGGCCTCTTCAATCCATTTACAGGAACTCCCTGCCTCTTCAGCTCACTCTTGCAGATTTCAGCTTTTTCCCATTGTGACGCTTTTTCGTTTTTCTCTTCCTCCATCTTTCCCAAATGTGTCTTTTTCTCGTAGTAAATGCTTGAGGCAGAAAAATACGCGCTGACCCTCAAAAATAAGTTCTGGTGCTCCACGCTGGAAACAACAAGCACAAATTAAGCACTGCCATAGGGGTATATTTAAGAGCCCAGTGGTGCCATTCTAACACCACATTAGTATTATTGTTTTACACTAATGGGGTGTTAGAAGGCCAAAATCGCTGCCCAATATATACAAAGAGGCGCAATGCATGCATTGCTCCACTTTGTAACCATTTGCGCCACATTATGCCTGCGCCAGGCATAATGTATGCAAAGGGGGCATTCCCCGTGAGCGGGGCCAAACAAATGACGCAATGAAATCTGTTAGATTTCTTTGCGTCATTATTTTCCGGCACTTTTAAAACCTGCTCAGAGCAGGCATTAAAAGGAGGCTCCCAGTGGTTACAATGGGCCTCTGGGTGCTTTGCAAGATTAGCGTCAACATTTTTTATGCTAATCCTGTAAAGCTCCGGACTTGTGTAAAAAAGTCAGATGCTGGTCCCCTAACTACCGCCATGGTGCACTGTATTTGAAAATGACGCACACATGGTGGCGTTAGGGGGGTGCTAAGGGGTGCAAGAAAAGTGGCGCAGCGCTGTGTACAGAGCGACTTTTCTTAAATATGCCCATAGTTCTGTTTTTTTGCAGCAGGCATATTAATCCTGTATGCTACTTTATGTTGAGTTAAAGCTGCCACTAGGCACAACTCCCATCTCTCTCCCTAGCAGGAGCATTAATGACAAGAGGCATCTTGACATTTTAATTGTTTCTTGAAGGCTAAACGCACAATGAACTTTTCAGCAGGTGCTTTTAAATCACAAGTTTCGGAAGTTACTGATAAACACAGCGCCCCCCTGAGGTCAGCGCCAGGTGCGGTCGCACCGCCCAAAAGCCGGCCCTGATCTGTAATGTTTATGGTCATATAGGAAGATACTTCTGCTCTGGAGCCTCCCCTTAATCCCTCCCCCCTCCCCTTGTGTCCACTGCCGCTTTAAGTCTTCCATGTGTTCCTGGGTCTGGTCTCATACTCTTTTCAGTGTTCTTGGAGGCCTCCTTTTGATGGAGACTGCAGTGTGGACATGTGTAATGGGGCATGACTCGCTCGCCTCTGTATGATAGAAAGGATTCATCCTTAAATAATGGATATAGAGGTGAGAAAGGGAGAAATTTACCTCTCCTTCACATTTTTGGATATTTCACACGTGTGAGAGACAATATAAATTCGTGTGGCAGCATTGAAAAAAGAAACTTTAATTTTGAAAAATCATGCACCGAAATAAGGAATATAAATTAAGAAACTTGGATGAGGTGACGCTATTAGGCACTATTAAAAGACTGTGCCACTGTTTTGAAGATCGTGATGATATTAAGGTATTGTAGGAACTAAAGTATTATGTAATAATGGCACGTGATCAAAATGGATTTAAAGCACCTGTCTAATACTCAATCCCTCACCTGTGACCAACTCACCTGTGAACAAGGCAGTAATGCCGAAATGCGCCAGGATTATTATCTCTGCAGCCAGTTTACTTAGAAATAAATGTGTGGTTTGACCAGAAATCGGGGCTCCAGTACATCGTTTGTTTCAAGGCTACGCAGTCTTAATTCCACCCCATCCCTCTTTCATCCACTCAGACACACCCTAGCTCTTCATCCCACTCCTCTTTTTTTAACCGTCTCTATTTCTTTGTCATTGTGTGTTTCTTTGTTCTCTTCCTCTTTCTTTCCCTCTTTTGTGTTTTCTCTCTCTATCTCTAAGTCAAGGTCTGATGTGGAAAAATAAGGGGCATATTACTCTGTTTGTGCCGGAATTGCGTCGTTTTTTTTTACGCAATTCCGACGCAAAACTAACTCCATATTTATACTTTGGCGTTAGACGCGTCTAGCGCCAAAGTCCATGGAGTTTGCGTCATTTTTTAGCGTGGACACCTACTTTGGGTTAATGATATGCAAGGTAGGCGTTCCCGTCTAAAAAACTGACTCCGAGGCATGTGCGCCGTATTTACACTCCCGGGCAAAATTCACGCCCGGGAGTGGGCAGGTCAAAAAAAATGACGTCCAGCCGCTTTTGCGCTGTTTTTTAGCGCCTGGACAAGGCAGGCGTTAAGGGACCTGTGGGCTCGGAAGGAGCCCAGAGGTGCCCTCCCATGCCCCCAGGGACACCCCCTGCCACCCTTGCCCACCCCAGGAGGACACCCAAGGATGGAGGGACCCATCCCAGGGACATTAAGGTAAGTTCAGGTAAGTCTTTTTTTTTAATTTTATTGTGGCATAGGGGGGCCTGATTTGTGCCCCCCTACATGCCACTATGCCCAATGACCATGCCCAGGGGACAGAAGTCCCCTGGGCATGGCCACTGGGCAAGGGGGCATGACTCCTGTCTTTGCTAAGACAGGAGTCATTTCAATGGGGGTTGGGAGTCGAAAAAAATGGCGCAAATCGGGTTGAGGCGAAAAATTTGCCTCAGCCTGACTTGCCCCATTTTTTGGCGCCCAAGCTCCATATTCCCCTACGCCGGCGGTGCCTGGTGTACGTAATTTTTTTTCACACACACCAGGCAGCGCCGGCGGCTAACGCCATTGAATAAATACGGCGCCCGCATGGCGCTTCAGAATGGCGTTAGCCGGCGCTAATTTTTTTGACGCAAAACTACATTAGCGCAGTTTTGCGTCAAAAAGTATAAATATGGACCCAAGTCCCTTTAAATGACTGTGGTGGGCCCCACCTTGAAATACCAGCCCAAATTAGGCAGGGGCCTAAATGAAGTATTTTGAAGGTCTGTCTAAGAGGGCCGAGTGGAAAATACATAGTATGTCTGTCCTCACTTTTTAAAATTATGGTTTAATAATATGTGTTAGAAATGGGGTCTTTGGTTGACAGTCCGGTTACCCCCTGTTCAAGCAAGGACCCTCACTCTAGTTAGGATAAAAGAGAATCACCCTCAGCTAACCCCTGCTTACCCCCTTGGTAGCTTGGCAGAGCAGTAGGCTTAACCTCAGAGTGCTAGGTGTAAAGTATTTGTACCAACACACACAGTAACTCAATGAAAACACTACAAAATGACACAACACCAGTTTAGAAAAATAGGAAATATTTATCTAGACAAAACAAGACCAAAACGACAAAAATCCAACATACACAAGTCAAGTTATGATTTTTTAAAGGTTTAAAATAAAAAGAGTCTTTAGGTAGTTGTAACACCACACTAGCGCTGTTAGCGTGAAAATGTACCTGGTTTGCGTCAAAAATAACCCCGCACGGGCGGTGTGCGTCGAAAGTAACCCTGCACGGCTGTGTGCGTCGAAAACAACTCGGCACGGCGGTGCGTGTTGAAAAAGCCAGCCACACGACGATCCGAAAGTCCCGCGGCGCAGGGTGCGATCTCTCAGCCTCCGTCAGCGATGCTGCGCGTCGTTTCTCCTGCTCCGGGCGTCGGTTTTTCGGTCGCGTTTCCTGCGGCGTCGTTTCTCAGCTGCGGAACCGGCGTCGCGTCGTTTTCTCAGCCGCGATCGGATTCGCGTCGATCTTTTCTCCGCACGGCGCTCGGTGCGTGTATTTTTGTCCTTAGGCTGCCAGCCTCTCCTTTCAGGGTCCCAGGAACTGGAAGGGCACCACAGAGCAGAGTAGGGGTCTCTCCAGAGACTCCAGGTGCTGGCAGGAAGAAGTCTTTGCTATCCCTGAGACTTCAACAACAGGAGGCAAGCTCTACATCAAGCCCTTGGAGATTTCTTCTTCAAGATGGAAGGCACACAAAGTCCAGTCTTTGCCCTCTTACTCTGGCAGAAGCAGCACTGCAGGAAAGCTCCACAAAGCACAGTCACAGGCAGGGCAGCACTTTTTCCTCAGCTATCAGCTCTTCTCCAGGCAGAGGTTCCTCTTGGTTCCAGAAGTGTTTCTAAAGTTTGTAAGTTTGGGTGCCCTTCTTATACCCATTTTAGTCTTTGAAGTCACCTTTCTTCAAAGGGGACTCACACCTTCTTGTGAAATCCTGCCTTGCCCAGGCAAGGCCTCAGACACACACCAGGGGGCTGGAGACAGCATTGTCAGAGGCAGGCACAGTCCTTTCAGATGAGAGTGACCACTCCACCCCTCCCTCCTAGCAGAGATAGCTAATCAGGAAATGCAGATCACACCCCAGCTCCCTTTGTGTCACTGTCTGGTGTGAGGTGAAAAACAACCCAACTGTCAAACTGACCCAGACAGGGAATCCACAAACAAGGCAGAGTCACAGAATGGTTTAAGCAAGAAAATGCTCACTTTCTAAAAGTGGCATTTCCACACGCACAATCTTAAAATCAACTTTACTAAAAGATGTATTTTTAAATTGTGAGTTCAGGGATCCCAAACTCCACATGTCCATCTACTCTCTAGGGGAATCTACACTTTAATCATATTTAAAGGTAGCCCCCATATTATCCTATGAGAGAGAGACAGACCTTGCAACAGTGAAAACGAAATTGGCAGTATTTTCACTGTCAGGACATATAAACCACATTACTATATGTCCTACCTTATCCATACACTGCACCCTGCCCTTGGGGCTACCTAGGGCCTACCTTAGGGGTGCCTTACATGTAAGGAAAGGGAAGGTTTAGGCCTGGCAAGTGGGTACACTTGCCAAGTCGAATTTACAGTGTAAAAATACACATACAGACACTGCAGTGGCAGGTCTGAGACATGATTACAGAGCTACTTATGTGGGTGGCACAACCAGTGCTGCAGGCCCACTAGTAGCATTTGATTTACAGGCCCTGGCACCTCTAGTGCACCTTACTAGGGACTTACTAGTAAATCAAATATGCCAATCATGGATAAACCACTTACATACAATTTAAACAGGAGAGCATATGCACTTTAGCACTGGTTAGCAGTGGTAAAGTGCTCAGAGTTGAAAAGCCAACAGCAACATGTCAGAAAAAAATAGGAGGCAGGAGGCAAAAAAGACTGGGGATGACCCTGCATAAGCAAAAGTCCAACAATATGCATTTAAGTGAATCATTCATTGTGTAAGATCTTTTACGATTTAAAAGCTGCAGCTTTTCATGCCCTTCCGCATCCACGGTGCCCTGTGCTTGTCAGGTGTGGGAGTCATCTTTGAGAGAGGAAGCAAGGAGGTGTCCAGTTTTGTGCCTGATTATGATTGGACTTCTTGTGATTATACACGTCAGATGTGCAGAGCCTGTGCAATTGGCAAAAGATGTTTTCATTGTTAAAAAGATGCAGTATGTATTAATGGCGATGACAGCAACGGTATAAACACGAGGCCAAATTTAAACAGTGTAGGGCAGATTAATGAAAAGCTGCACTGCACCTAGGGCAGCGCCACTTTTCTTGCGTCCCTTAGCACCCTCCTAATGCCTCCATGTATGCGCCGTATTTAAAATACGGCGCAACATGGTGGTAGTTAGGGGTACTAGCATCATATTTTTTCACGCTAGTTCTGCGCTTTGCAAAAAATTGAAAATATTGCATGGCGTTTCTGGCCTTCTAACGCCACATTAGCGTAAAAAAATGAAGCTAGTGTGGCGTTAGAATGCCGCTAGGGACTCTTAAATATGCCCCTATGTTTTATGTGGCTAGCTGAGTGGATTAGTAAAGCCAGCCTTTACAAGTGCTTTAAAACACATGAATGTATGTGAAAGGGGAGCGATGGAGAGATGAGGGGCACATTTGCAGGGTGGTAGTGAGTGAAACCGAGCAGGAGGTCAAGGGTTGGGGGGGCGCCACAATAAGCTGTCGCACAGGGCGCCACCAGTCCTAAAGCGGGCCCTGCAAGATACTACCACATTTGAGTTGTAGATGCCAAATGGGGCTGAAAGCATGTGCTCTCATTTACCCACAGGGTCCTTCTAGACTTACAAGCACTTCCAGACACCAAAGGAAGGAAGGAAAAAAATCTCCAATCACTGGTTGGTGCATAAAATAAACCTGGAACCACATCACCAGCTCCTCTGAACATTTCGTAAGGAGAAGGTCCTGTTGCAAAAGATGTTGGAAGGGCCTAGCGACATTTTAGTGACACATTAGCATCATTTTTTAAGCTAATGTGTTGATAGATGGTCAAAATTGCAGCAACATATTTACAAAGTGGCGCTTTGCGCTACATTATGCCTGCGCCTAGCTTAATGTATGCAAAGGGGGTGTTCCCCTGTTAGGGGGGGCGAAAATATGGTGCAGAGACATCTAAGAGATTTATTTCCGTCATTTTTTTCGGCATTTTTACCGCCTGCTCTGATCAGGCGTTAAAAGGAGGATCTCATTGGTTACAATGGGCCTCTGTGTTTTGCAGGATTAGTGTCAAATTTTTTCCTGGTAATCCTGCAAAGCACAAAACTAGTAAAATTCTGACGCTAGTTCCCTAATTACCGCCATGGTGTGCTGTATATTAAATACGCCACGCGGATGGTGGTGTTAGGGGTTGCTAAGGGGCGCAAGAAAAGAGGCGCTGCACTAGGTGCAGCGCCACGTTTCATAAATATGCCCCTTAGTATCTAGGAACTTGCCCTCAGGATCTAGAGGATGCAGGAGTGGCCAGAAAAAATGTCCACATCAGTTAGAGAAAAGTGGGCCTTTGTAATACCTTCCACCGGCAGACGACTCTGACAGGGACTGTGATTGTGATGCTTGCCCAGGGATGGCACATGCAAGGCAAGCAACAAAAACAGGTTTGTCCAGCTCAGATCTTTTTGCCACACTGAAAACAGTATCAGTGGAACTTCACAGTAAGGGCATAAAGCTTCAGGCAGCCCAGCTACAGCTTCCAGGCTTGCCACGCGGAAGTATATTGAGATCCAAAATAGGAACTTAAGTCCAAAGGTAAAACCTTGGACTGGGACAAGGTGACAATCCACCCAAGCAAAGAAGCAACCATCGGCTACGGAATCCAACTTTGCCACAAACATAGCTTTTGGCATCAAAACCAATGTATTCAGTGGGAGTTCGGCAGTAATGTATTTGACTTCAAGGAACCCTCCTGAGCTTCATCCTTTGATCTGCCCCACTGGAAGTACCAGATTTCCAGAAAAAAAAAGTTTCATTCTGAAGAAACAAACGCTGACCGGGATAACCTACTTGGTGTATTCGACCTCCACTTGATAAGCCTGAAGTCATGTCTATGTCCTGGTCAACTGGGAAATTATATTTTTCAGACGTGCTTTTTCCATAGGCTCTTTTTGGCTTAAAATTGTTACAAATAATAACTTCAGTTCCCCTCATCAGTTTTTAATCAATTTGATGTCTTTCTGCTTATTACCGGTTCTCTATTTTTTCTAAATTGTCGTGGGAATTTAATTTCATTTTCTTCTCTTTAAAGCAGCAGCAGCTCCTCCGCTATGGCGTCACCCCCCACCAGCAGCTGCAAAACTTGTAAAATAAAATGATAGTAAACTGTATTTATTATCATTGTATTTTTCAAGAGGGTGGGGCCTTGGGGATGACAGGCAGGGAGGGAGAGGGGTGGTTCCAGCAGCATGAGAGCAGCATTAAGATTGGCCGCAGGACAGGCTGGGAGCCTGTGCCTGACGGGCGGCGATGCAGCGATTTTCTGTTTCCGTTTTGTACCCGACTTACACTTTGCCCGTACACGAACTTAGTATGCACTCCTCTGGAGATTGCCTATACCTTGTGCCATAGCCACCCGAGGTCAAGCAGAGAGTATCTTAAGAACTGTGTTATGGTCGAACCAGATTGTGTTTATTAGTTTGGAAAGGTATCCCCTTCTCAAATTAATAAACTATTTTTCTTAAATTAACAGCCTAAAAGGAACAAGCTTTTGAAAAGTCAATAGGTTTGGTATTAGCTGATGAGCTATTAGCTGTGCCAGTATTTGTTAACTCTGAATGGCTTTTTCAGAAAGTATACGATAAAACATTCAAAGATGGCCACCCGTGAGTGAACATGCATGTGGACACAGAGGCTCGACATGTAATAAATTGTTTTGTTATACTGTACTAAAAAACTTTCAAATATGGCAACCTGTGTGTGTGGTCATCTCTATACAGCACATTTAAAGATGCCCACCAATACACTGCTGACCTTCTTCCTTGAATGGCTTTTAATAAAAGTGTAAGAAAAACAAATCAAAGATGACTGCTCGTGCATCCATAGCATGCACACTCATGGGTGGCCATGTTTGAATGTATTTTTTGTATGTTTAAAACATTTCCAAGATGGTGGCCACTAATAGTGCCAATAAAGGATGTGGCACACTGTAAGCTGCAACAAGTGCGAAGTTAAAGGTTTGGGGAAACTATTGGGCACTCACAAAAGAAAATGAAAGAAAAGGTATGAAAAAGAAAAAATAATTATTTATTTATAAATATTACATATTGGCCCACTAGTTGTACTGATGACAACGATATTCTGTCTGAATGACGACATTGTGCCTGGGCAGCATGAAGTCAAACACACAGGATATATTTTGTATCCTAGACTTGGCCCTAGCCTTGGTGGGGTACAGTTGTGTGGGGGTTTCCAAGTTCTGGTGAGGGTCTTGTTCCGTGCTAAACTAACAGTGTCCTTTGAGTCCAGTAATGTGGGTTTTATTTGTTCTGGTAACACACCATCTATGTGTGGAGCTACAGAGCTACCTTTGATTCCAAGGCAAATAGAACAAATGGGTGTACAAAGGCCAGTGCGCATCCAGTTTTGGAATACACTGGTCGGACACAACGGGCAATTTAAAGTTGCACAACATTAAAACAACATACCTTTTGTCAATCTAGTGCGGGGTTCATGTTGCTAGTCATTGTCATTTCTATGAAGAAAGGGATTGAGCGGGCATCAAGTGGTCAAAGGGCTTTATACTCCAGAAGGCACCGATTTGAAAAGTTGAATAGGTAAGTCAATTCAGGTTGCTCTTTTGGTACCTGAGAGAGATCTGGCGTGAATTTGAATAGCACCTATAAACTAGACAATGGCAAACCTACAACAGGCTCACTGAGGTAGTCTCAGAGGATATTGCAAGGGTAGGGATATCAGAATGGCCCTACAGCTATGTAGGGAACCACCATTATGTGCTGGTTGCCTTTGTTGGACCCATTCAAAATGATCAGAAACTTCATTCTCCTTACACAGACACAATCACAATACACTACCATGTGGAAACAAAGAGCCAAGGCTACATGTGACCTCACAGATTTTCTGAAAGAAATATTATAAAACTCTCCCTGGGGTGCCAGCAAAAATCTAGTGCATTTCCTACCAAGAGCAGCCGCCAAGCAATAGTTTCCTTAGGCTCAGACGGGAGGAGATTATTGAACCTCTGCTATGGTGTGGTTACACTTCGTTGTGCCCCCAGTCCAGCAAAGTCGATCCCTCAGCTACAAAAGAAACAAAATCACTGTGAGGCATTCACCAGTGGGTCCGACGTTTGAGGTCACTGGGCAAAAAAAAGCAGTGCAGGTCAGAACACACAAGGTGGAGGCTCTTTATCACAGTCACCTGTCCAGGAGGCATTTTTGTCCCAAGACAGACGACTGATATTAACTCAGAACTTGCAGCATGAACTCTTAAAACAGCTGCTATCAATGGATAGACAAACGTTTATATACGTTTCATAGGCATTGAAACGTAGGGTAATCTGGTTAAAGAGCAATTATCATAAACCAAATTAATTTAAAGGTTAATTGTGCAATAACTTATCTTAAATAAAACAATGTAAGCTGTCAATCAAGCTTCATAAAGTTTCATAATGTTTTCCCAGGCCTAGCATTTAATGCTGATGAGGTTGAGAAGGTAAACAGTTGTCACAATAAACATAGTTTTTAAGGTTTATTTCCTTATTAGAATGCCCTTCATGGTCCATTGGATAGGCCTTGCATAATGTATGCAATTCATAGTGTAATGGCATGCAAAGACATCAGTGACATAAATCTATCCAAAACAGTACTTAAAAAAGGGACTGGAATTTGGGATTCATGCGGGCCAAGAAAAGTGGTATATAAGAAGAGGAACTTTAACTGGATGATTTATAGCTGCATCTACTAGCCATTGACGGAATGAAAACAAGTTTTATTTTAAAAATCACATGGGTAAACAAGTATTGACACAGACAGTATGGCTGGCTTTTTGTTAGTGGAAGTGTTTGGTAATGGCAGGGTGACTGTATATGTTGTTAATTTCCTTCCCCCGCAGACCTATTGTCTCAGATAAAAATTCTGATTTGGAGCCATTGTCACAATTTTGTGACTGGTTCCTCAGATCTCGTCACTAAAATTCCTTTGTACTTCTGGATACACAGGATGTTCATAGCTTCCTGAAAGGCCTCTTTGTTAACCCTGAAGTGGATCTCCTTATCACATTGGACACAGAGGCGTAATACACATGTACCCCCTCCACCCCCAAGAATGAACCCTGCAGTTATTGAAACAATATTAAGGAACACCAAGAGGGATTCCATCACCCTAGTGCATTTTGTAATGGATTGTGTTAGGAGGGCACTCAATGAAAAATAGTCTGAGCACAATGAGAAACTCTACTATCAAATCCAGGCACTTGCATGGGGAGCACTTGCGCCTCATGTCCGGCCTGCTTTAAAGTCCACCAGTTTGAATGCGACAACATGTACTCTGGCACCTTCTCATATAAAGACCAGACCTTATTGTGGCGCAGAGATACAGACGCCATCTTAACTGTAGGAGTACCAACGTCTGGAGCAAGGAGCAAATTACGTTCCTTGATTAAGAGCTGGAGATCAAAAATTATAAAAGTATGAGGGAAACTAACAGACAAAAATGTCATCCTCCGTTATGACAGTTCTCATCCGCGATCCCTCCAGGAGAACCTGCCCCTGGATCAATCCGTGTATACACAGAGCTTGTTCTGACACTACTACATTTGTCGAACAAAGAACAATCTGAAGTCCTGACATATAAACTAATATCACGTTTATATCCTAGGAAGATTACGAAAAAGAGTATGAAAAGGAGACTTAATAACAACAGGAAATGTCTCCTTGAGAACCACCCTAGACCTGTCTCTGGCAGACATAACCTGTGCTCTACCTGCTCCACGGTGTCTAATACAGTGAAGAAAATTATCTTGAGACATTGCCATATTTTACAAAATAAAGACAGCATTTGATTGCCTTCTCTGTCCTCCTTTACAAAACTGATCTATCTGCACAAATACCCACTAATACCTTGTTGACTTTGCCAGCAGTCACAGGGCATTACCCATGCAGGAGATGCTATGTATGCCTGTTGACAACCACTACCAGAGAGATAGACATCTGAGCAAACTGACCATGGATCATTAAATGTCATACCAACTTCAACTGCGAAAATGTATCTATATGACCACATACCTGTGTGAGCACAGATACATAGGAATGATGTCACAAAAAGTGTGCTTTAGGATTAATGAGCATAGCACTACAATACGATGCAAGAACACCACCAAAATGACAAATCACTACGTAGAAATTAACCGCTCAGAAAACATCCTCAAATGGATAGTACTTGAAAAGATCATGCCTGATCCACAAACCAGCACACTATAGACGGTACTAAAAGAAGACCAAAGATGGGTATACCGTCTACATACCATACTGAATGACTCAATTATGACATACCTTGGCTCCAAGTAATTAATGATGCTATCCTCTGCTCACTATGACATATTTTCTGTAAAAACAGCACATTAATGAGATGTATGGTAATTATGAGGGACCCTATTAACCTAATTAGGACAGCAGACCACCCACATTACCCGCTCAGTAGACCGCTTGACATTGTGATGGTTGTGGTACTCTAATCAATTATGAGGATAGTGAGTGATTAACAACACTCATGGCACTACAGTTCTAGCACTACTTAATTCATCGTGAGCTTGAACAGCTCATGCAGTCAGGAACTTCACTTCCTAACAGACAAGAGGTAATGCACGCCCCATGCTTACTAGGCTCTCACTTAGGTACGGCCATGAGCCTGTGGCCCATATCTCCATGGAACAGATCTGCAGTTAACTACATTTGCCAGCAGGGGCAAGTGACACATGGCATACCAGGCACAATGACAGCGCAGATGACTGTAAGTTAACAAACAGGCCAGCAAGGCCCTGAGAGTTCGCAGATACTTACAGGTTTCTAACTAGGGAGAACCTTTGATGAAGTAAGTATGGGGGAATTGGGAGGTTTAGCCGAACAGAAACATACTCTCCTGTTTTAGTGTACTGAAGGATTTCTCTAATTATAGTACCTTTTTCCTCAGTGTGTGACCACAAGCTCCCTCCTGTGAGCCTACTCATGGGCCCGCTTCATTTAGTTTAGGGTAAGCGAAGGGTATTGTATGTGGCATGCATATTTTGTACACATTTTGAATCAAACTCACTATGACATTTGCAGTGTTTCCCTACACATGTGGTGAGTGCAGTGGCACAACTCCACTATATGCATGTTTATATAGGTCCTGTCATGCCTTTGCAACTACATATTTTGATTTTCAACTGGCTTTGTGTACGTGCTCCAGGACGACTACCAACTATTCCCAGCTGACAAACACAAGTGGGTACTGTAAGTCTGTGTGCTGGATGAATGTGGTTTGAAACTAAATTAGTACAAGAGGGATCCTGGTCCTGAAGAAAGCCAGGGACACCATTATGTGGAAGAGAAAGGACTGAAACAAGACGACCTGGCAGATGCTGGGATAGCCCAAGCATTACCAAGATTATTTAAACCATCTCTTGTGCCTTTCAATAAATGTAATTAAGTGGGAAGGGGCCAGTGATTTTTATACACCTACATGCTGGATTCCACATTCCACTATTGCAACAAAGTACTCCATGGTACCTGCAGGGAGATCATTTGCCACTGGTGCGTTCACTGGAGAGTGTGGCTGGCCCATGATGAAGCATGACACCCAGGTGGGAATGTAAAGCCATGCCATACAGTTCGGTGTGAATCCCTAGTCATTTAATGTAGAGAAACACACAGGGCTGCAGGTCTGGCCACAAGTAGTTAGAAAAAACTCCAGAGGGAATAACCACTGACATTTTGGTCTCATCTGTTCTTATATTAGTATATACTGTGGTTCGGGAGGACGCATATTAAGCCAGTCCAAACTCAACCTCTCATTTCCCCGACCCCTACCAAGGAGGTCGTAATGTTTTTGTGCATATGTTGACCCAGCACTCATAGAAGATTTTCGGAAATGTGAAAGTTCAGACGAAGTCAGTAGATACAGCTTGCATGTTAAATTGTAAATGTATAGGGTAAACACAGAAAATTATTACTTAGTAGATGCTTTTGTCAAAGGGCAAATAGTTATGCTGTACCCCTAATTAAGCCTATGTACATACTTTGTAAATCCAACAACATGTTATAATGACAGCAAAGTAAAAAAAAAACACACATGAGTGATTGGTGAATAGTACTGCATCTTAACGAGGGAAGAAGGCATCCAAGAAGAAACACTTACTAAACATAAAAACTATAAATGAACAATTAAAGTATCATTGTGTCAGTATTAAGTTACATTTCATGCCTCACCTCTAGTTTTTTTTCTTTTTTAGAATCTGTTTTTATTAATCATTACAATACTTTTACAAAAAGTAAACACACCACAACCAGCAGATTTGACAATCTCCAATTTCCATGCCATTGTTAATACATATATAATAGGTGCAACCCCTCTCCTGAGCCCACAGGCCTCCACTACATCCCCTTTGTCCCTTAGGTATTGGCCTGCCTTTTTTTAATACACTTTCATATTACTTTTTATTGGTTGATTTAAAAAACAAAATAACATTACAATTCATTAACTTGCCCCATCCACCCTCCCCCTATCCGCTAAACAAGGAGAGAGTTGTGGGTAACACAGTGTGCATATAAATATAAATCCATTCATAACATTGGATCCCTTAAGCCGCATAATTGGTACTACTGCATCAAATTACAGCAGATCAGCATTACGGACGTACCCAAAGAGTATTAATCAACTCTCCCCTTCCAAATAAGGATCTCGTATTTCCTGTTGTATCCAGACTTCTACTAGGTCCCATTCCCTTCTTCCTCACTGTCCTACTCCATTGTAAACCAACCTGTGACGTACCCCACATTCAGCTCGTACCCCCCTCGCGAATTCCCTTAACCATTGCTTTCGTGTGGACAGTCGTTTGGACATCCATCTTATTGCTATTCACTTCTTTGCTACAGTGAGGCCTACATCGAGTATCTTCTCCGTGTATTTAGTGTGTTTATTGCGGGTGAATAGCCCAAGTAAGCACACCTGTATCATTGGCTGAATTTGCAATTTGCTTAGCATTCTTAAAGTTTTAATTACTTCGCCCCAATAAACACTTACACCAGGGAATGTCCACCACATGTAATATTGGTTCTCTTTGTTATTCTGCATTTGGGGCACTGTTCTGAGCTTGAGGGATCTAGTCTGTACAGCCACTGTGGTGTGATGTAATTCTTATGTACGCATTTATAATGTTTACGTTTCAATCTTGAATTCCATGTGACTCTCCTGCAGTTACCCAGTAGAGATGTTCAGTCCCCTTCCCTTAACTCAATTGTAGTTCTACGTTTAGTTGTCTGTGGTATCAACAATGAGTAAATTCAAGTGATGAGTTTGCCCTCACCTCCCATGTCTGAGAGAGTTTGGCTTAGCACGTGTTTCTGGTTCTTGTGGAAACCCTGCCCAGGCCTTGGAGAAAGTGCATCTGTTGCAGTGATGCCCTCCATACATAACTTATTGATTGTACACATGCTGCATATTTTGTGAGCTCTGGTTTCATTGGCATGGGTCTCCTGATGAGGATTGGATGGGCCTCAAAGAGCTGAAATCTGTGCTTCTTAATTCTAAGCCTAATAATGTAGAGGTTTTCTTTAATTACAATGATGCTCATCCACTGCATCCCTACGGTCGGGGCAAGCTTACCTGTTGGGCATGCCTTCGTGAATCAGAGATAGTTACGCATTTAAACCAATGTCTTCTCAATTTAGTGAGATTGGAGAAAAACAAGAAAAACTAAAGGAAAAGTTTACATACATGCTTTGCATGCAAGTTTACATAAATATTTTTCCCCGTTCTACCACTCTGATGCAGCTGAGAGTCAGGATTCAAATTCAAGCTAGATACACAGAAAGACAGATAAAATATCTTGCTGTCACCTTCAAAAACTCCAGTACAGTACCCTGTATCACCAATATGCTGATGACATTCAGATACACCCAAAGGTTTTCTTCTCGTTTTCTCTAGTCTGGATTACACCAACTCTATGCTCACAGTTATATCCAGAGTCCGCTTTGCCCCTCTCACAGAAGTATTGAATGCTGCAGCTCCATTTGTCTCCAGAATCAAGATGTTCGGTCATATAACTCCCGTATTTTTAGCCCTACAAGGACAATCAGTTGAAACCAGAGCTCATTTCATGTTAGCATGCATGACCTACAAAGCCCTACAAAGCCCTACAAGCAGCGACCTGGAACTATCTGACTGAAAAGCTGACATTCTCAGGTGGTCAACGTACCCTATGCAGCTCTAATTCAGTGCTAGCCTGACCACTATTCAAACAAAAAAAAATGATGGGCCTTATAGGTTATATTGCACTTATATTGCAACGGAGGGGAAATCCACCATGTTCATGATGGCATATCTGTGCCTTAATCTTTCTCTGGAAGAATATCAAGACTGTGGAACTTGTGTCCCCTAGACATGCACACTATTATTAATCTACATTCAGAAAAGAACAGGAAGTTGTCTTCTTTTAGTGCCATAAAATCTCTGTCCCACCAATGTCAGGATCTGATCACACTGCTCTTGTCTGACTATATTTGTACTTGTTTTTACTTTGCTGATAGCCCCGCAATTCTTCAGTTGTAATCTAAACTACATTTTGCTTATCTTCCCACTATATTGTCACACACTGGTACTGTTTTAATATATTAGATTTTAACTAAGTGTATGGTCTCTCACTTGTGATTATGTTCTTTGTATATGATCTTGGGCCATGTTTGCTCTCTCATGGAAGAGAGGAAGCCAGGAAATGAGGGAGGATGGGTGGGTGGATGCCACTAACTAAATGTGATGATGAATGAAGCCACCAACCCAAATCACATTGACCACCTATCAGGCTGCAAGCTAATAATGACCTAACAGTATCCATTATAATTTATAAACCACTTCAATGTCTGCTTAATTTGCAACAATCAAAGACACTACAGCATTTAGTATGTGAAGCACAACTCAACTTAATTTGATATATATACACATGAACAATAATAGGCAAAATTACATGGTTGGCAAAAAAACAATAGTCAACAGGCCAATCGGGTCACTATAATATAGTGTTTTCACACAAATGTTTGTAGTGACCACAAACGCAGCATGATGCACAAAGGCCTCTCTGCCTACCTTCGAGATTTTGACTGAGTGTGAGTAACACACACCAGAAGACGAAAGGAACGCCAGCCTTTTCCTATTTAATGCAATTACTTAATAAAACTCGAACCTAAGTTAAAAGCCGGGGGCATGGCCAGGAAAGATGGCTGGCTAGATGTGCCTTTTACAGCTCCCATTCCACAGTAAACATCCTGCCAACATCCTTCGGTTTTATCTGCCATCTACACCTCAGCGGTGTCCCCCTGTACCGTACCAATAGAGGGTGGCCTATTTCCACTGATGGGGACCTGCAGACAGCGATAAATTGTGAGTGGACCAGCAAGGCTTGGTGCAGCTGTGAGTGGCATCTGGCGGAGCTCTTGGTGCTGACAAACATGAGACAACACTTGCACTGCCAGACTCAGCTGAGCCCTGACAGGAGGGGGTCCTTTACCTGCTGGGCCTGAGGATTCCTGTGAGCCCAAAGGGGGGGCTGAGGAGGCGGAACGGCGAGCGGTGGTGGATCGGCCGGTGCTGCTAGTCCCTGGGCGCAGTCGCTCCCTGCCCAGGGATCTTAGTGCGGGGAGCGAAGCTGCAGCTATGGCCAAGGACTGAGGTGGGATCCGGTGGCGAGGCCCAGCCCTTGGGAGCGGGGCTTTTCCTGGCCGCCTGGATCTGGTAAATACTTCTGGAGTTGGGGCTGATGAACTCCTAGTGCTACCAAGTGACTTGCAGGAGTGATGCCTTGTGGAGGGCCCCTGACTCATACTCCAATATAATCTGTGGCAAATGAAGGGGGACCTGTCTGGTGCTCACTGCATATGAGGAGGGATAGGAGCGAGACCACCCTGACAGTTGGAAGGCTTTCCATCTTTGCGCTTGGTTGTCCCTGTTGCTGCTGTTACTCAGTTTCAGATGTGTCTCTTTATGGGATGACCCACAGCTGATGACCCTGTTCTACCAGTTCTAGTTACCCGGGCACTCAGAGTGAAGACCGCCGCTTTGTTACTGTCAGAGCTTGTAAAATAGTGATGTCAAGGGAACAATACAACTTTGGGCATTATGGTTAACGACGAATTTGAAGGCAGCTAAGACAAACAAGATAATCAACCACACTCACCCCCCACCCACCCAGAGAATGGGGAAGACCGGCGAGGGGGGCGTGGCACCTGCCATCCCATTGTTGGTGGATTTAATGATGGAAATCCAAGACTCTAAAACTGAACTTGTCAATAAAATAGAGGCAGTGGCAATAGACGTTACCTCAGTGCAGACTGATCTATGCAAAGTGTCAAAAAGGGTGATAAATGCAGAGGAAAATGTTGCAGTAGGGCAGCAGGAGGTTCACACACTCTGGGCCACTGTCTTGGACTTACAAAAACTGACAGGCCATTTGAATGACTGCCTTGAAGACTCCCAGGCCAATCTAGAAAAAACAACCTCAGTTTTGTGGGCTTTCAGGAGAAGGCGGAAGGGCCCTCTGTTGAACTTTTCTTGAAGGAGTGTATTACAACATCCCTTAAACCAAAATGGCTCTCGAACCTCTTTACCATTGAAAGGGCCCATACAGCACTGGCACCCATGCCGTGGCCTGGGCGCCACTGAAGGCCATAGAAGCCCACTTTCTAAATTTCCAAGACCGAGATGCTATATTGTAATGCACCAGGGCACAGGACACTCCATCGTATAAGGGTAAGCGTATTTCAATTTTTCCTGATTATACCCATCCGAAAAAAGAACAGAGGAAAACAGTTATGGCAGTTAAAAAGAGGCTACAAAACTACAACTTTCAAAAAAGCCTCCTTTTCCCTGCTAAACTCTGGGTCCAGCATGGGGGAACGGCCTGGTTCTTTTACACTCAAGCCGAGGCAAATGAGTGAATGGACACCTTACCTCAGAACACTGGTGAACTCCCTACTCGACAATCCCACCAGAAACGGGGACCGACTCTCCAATCTGGTTGACAGGGGAAGAAGGGGAAAGATGGTGGGGAAGCAGTCTCACAGGTGGACAAGATTACAGTAGGCCCAGATGGAACGCTGCAGGCAGCAGATGCAACTTTAGGCGATGGAGATCAGCTCCGGGACAGTGGCTCCAGACCTGGGACAGCTAGCGGCGACTCAGAGATGGAATAAAGGAAGGTATCACTTGGTAGTCCTCGAATATGATGCCCTGCCTTCCCTGAGTATCTTTAGAATGCTGTTTGACTTTGCTGGGTTGTGGATAGTGGTCGCCCCACTCTCTTGGAGGAACTTTTGATGTAGAACACACAAGCTACATTATCCAATATTTCTTAACATTTATTAGATGGCTCCAATATATACATATGGTTTCACTGTTAATACTAAGTCTCAATTGACCAAAGGGGGCTATAGGACAGAGTAGTGTGGGAGTGACAGGAAGATTGAGGGGCACTACCTCGTTCCCTATATCTTGCACATGGCTCTAACACATTTAAGTATTGTTTAAATTGTATATGTTTTTCCCTGTTTAAAGTTTGCTTTTAGGTATATTGGGAAATGGGGCTGCTGCTGCCATCCCCCAACAGCAAGCACACTGGGTGGGAGGATATAGCACAACTGCCCAAGGGGTGGGGGGGAGTTGGAAACAAATGTTGGTTTTACTGAATTTGACACTGTTCAAAGGTTATAGTCTTCTCTTCTGTATTGTGACATTGAATCTTATCCAAGAGAATGCCTTACTTGACAGAAGTGGGCACGTACTACTTAAATCCCTAGTGTTAGGGAGACAGACCTACATAATGACTGACTTTATAGTTAAATTAATGACGTGGAATGTCCACAGTGTTGCCCAGTTAGAGAAACGGAGGAGGGCTCATGCCTATCTAAGATGTTATAAAATATCTATTGCATTTTTCCAGGAGACTCATATTTAGGGTGGCTGCATTCTTTCTCTCAGGAGACACTGGAGGGGCCAGCTTTATGCTACGTCCTTTTCTGGTTATGCTCAAGGAGTTCTGATTTGGGTGCCACTCGGAGTACCCTTACAGCATAGACATTGCGTACTGGACCCTGAGGGCCGTTATGTGATGTTATATGGTGCACTGGATGGGAGGGAGGTCTGCCTTGTCAATGATTATTCCCCTAACAATGACTGCCTGACGTTTTTTTACAGAGGTTGTACCGGCTGCCTCCCCATATTTGGCTGCAAATGTGATAATGGCAGGGGACTACAACTGTGTTTTGGAAGGGTACAGGGTATCATCTCCCACAACGTCTCCACACCAAACCACACACGACTACGGCATTAAGAGATCTTATGAGAGAACTCCACCTAAGAGACATATGGCAAATTAGATATCCCGATGTGCAACAATTCTCCTGTTACACCCCTGCCATGGGAAGTCATAGGGCCCATTTCCACCTTGGCGGTCTTTTGACAAGATTGCCGAGGTATCGCCGTGCTGAAGACCGTCAGTGCAGGCGGTTTTCTGCACAGTGTATTATGACTGCTGGCAGCCCTCTGCCCTTTTTCGGACAGAGAGCTGCCAGCAGCCATGCTGGCGGTGGAGGTGGAGCAGCCTCCACTTCACTGCCACGTCATCAGAACACTGCCCACCGAATCACGTCCCATGATTCGGTGTGGCCGTGTTCTGGTGACGGGGAGCTGGCGGCGGAGCAGTCCCCATGGATCCCATTTCCTCCCGGCGGATCACCAGACAAGGTAAGGTGATCGTCCGTTAGGGGAGGGGGGTAGGAGGGTGGGGAGGTGTTGTGTGAGTGCATGGGTGTGTGCGTGTGAGTGTGTAGAGAGGGTGTGTGAGTGCCTGTATGCATGCGGGGTGTTGTGTGTATGGAAAATGTCTGTGTGTATGTCTGTGTGTATGTGTGCGTGTATGTTGAGGTGTCGTGTGAGCGTGCGTGTGGGGGGGGTGTCAATGTGGGGGGGTAGGGAGGGGGGTCGTGGGTTTGGGGGGAGGACTCTGGGGAGGGGGAGGGGTGGGGGGAACCCCTATTAGTGCCAGGGAACGTATTCCCTGGCACTGATAGTGTCTACCGCCATGGATTGCGTGGCAGTAAAGAACCCCACCAAATCCATGGTGGTATGCGGGGTTGTGATACTGCCGGCGGTGTAGTGACGGCCGTTGGGCTGGAGACCGAAGTCTCCAGCCCAGCGGTCTTTACCACCCTGGCGGTCAGAGTGGAGAAGTGGCGGTTTTGCATGGTGTGAGAGAGAGGAGGGGGCGGGGCTCCAGGGGCAGCAGCGGCGGGTAAGAGAGAGAGGGGGGTGTGAGCAGGGAGAGAGAGAGCGGAGTGAGGGGAGAAGGCGAGGGAGAGAAAAAGTGTGAAAAGCAAAGGACACAAAAGGAACACCAAAGGAAACAGAACAGAGGAAAAAAGAGGAAAAAACGAGAAAAAGAGGCAGAGGGCAGCCTAGCAAAAGAGCAGAGCTCTCCCACTAGGCACCAGGGATAAGGCACAGGCAGAAGCCTGTGGGTGGAGGAGGGCCTCGAACTCCTGACAGAGTTCAGAGGAACGAAGGGCTCCACTTGCCAGTGGAGCTACGAGGAGGCAGATCAGTTCATTGACTAGGTCAGTGATGTTGCTCATCCTACTGCGCAGTTCAGAATTTTACATTTCATAGAACTACAAATTGTTTACAGAGAGATCCATGTATACCTCTATTGAAATCAAAATGCATGGAAAACCCCTTAATATGTATGTTTTACCAAAAACAAAACAATGACCCAACAAAAAGTCAGTTTGCAGTTTGTTTGCCTGAAAAATCTACATTTGCAACTTTGTTTTTCCACCCATTGTTTAAAAAAATCAGACTTCATATACTGTGTTATTTTAGCAAGAATGTTGTGAGGCGTACTCATTTTTCTGTAATTTGAGACATCTCTAGTTGCAGACCTTAGGGCCACTCTGTTGCTATTTCCACCACCACTATAGAGAACAGCCATGATTCATTCAACTCTACCCACATTTTTTGCAAAGTTTCTGAGCGAAAACAATTACCATAAGAGAGCTTAAAGCATTACTTCTCTTTTCTGTCCCGCACTTTAGAGGCACCTGGCATGGCCTTCGCAGTTCTGACCCTACTGTGTTGGACTCATCTGCATTGGCTCTCTGCTTCTTGGCAGATATTTCTCTTTGGTCCAAGGTTTTTAAGCATCATCCTTTTTTGTTAGTTAAAGTCAGATTTGTATTTTTTTGTTGAATTTACTCTTTTTATATTTCTACAGTTTATAATTCTAACACCAAAATGCCACACAAAACTGTTCTAATAAATAATATTCTCATAGCCTTTTCAGTGGTACTGTTACATTATACAGAGATCTGAGCAGAACCCTCATTGGTGAGCTTGACATACACGTATGTCTACACCACAGAGGAAGCATTTTTTTAGACTATCTTCAAAATACACTACATTGGGGTTGTAGCAAAGAAATCACACACTCCACGGTGGAACTGGTATAATTTCCAATAATATTGTTTTCTTCTTGGTGTTAATGTTTTACTAACAGGACAGGGCAAACATGCTGCTTCTGACCCGGTCTCGACCCCAAGCACTGCTGGTTAATATTTCACATTCTTGACAATGTGCTTTTCAAGAAGACTCACAGAAAGAGTAAAGGTTTCTACCGGAGTTTCCCTTCAAAGCACCCCCAGGCCGCCACAGGAACTATTCATCTACTAAAGCAAACAATAATATTTGCAAATTCAAAATATGACTTATCGGTACCATAGCTAAGTCACTTAAAAAAATAAAACAAAAAAGACTTCACATTATGATGTATGAAAATCCTTTAAAAAATAGTAAAATATTGAAGTAACTTAGGAGGAACTGAAATCTCAATTGCAAACTATAGCGGGTGACTCAAGAAAAAAGTAAAAACCTTAAAAGTAGGCCAACGGGCAACTTCAGGCCTGGAAGAAATATTACTTACCAAAAAAGATGAAATCAGAAGAATTCAGGCCTACACGAGAAGAGCTTGACTTACCTCCAATTACCTCTTCTTCCAGGCTAGTCGCATCACAGTAACAACAGTCTAGAAATATCACGTAGTTGACGAAGTTCAGAAGTAGGCCTATGAGACCGACAATGAGAACGAGCAGAGCCTCTTCCGTCTTCTGTGGTCCTACGAACCTCTTGATGGCCTCCACTAGGATGCTGAACATCAGAGCCGTGGCGAAGACCGAATTCCCAAAGGCCCCGACTACATCTGCTCTTGGGAAGCCAAATGTGTTTCGCTTGTGCCACTCAACCCGGCTGTAGCGGACTCCCACTAGACCAATGACCATGGAGATGAGGTGGGACAACACAGCAAAGGCATCCGAAGCCAAGGACAGGGAGTTGCCGATGTACCCCACTGCCATCTCGACCACAAACAATATGGCGCTCACAAAACACATGAGGACCAGGCGACCGCTCCTGCCGGTGTACCGACCCATTGTGTCTCTTTTCTCAGACTTTTTGTCTCTTTTCTCAGACTTGCCTGAGCCCTATCACAAGCAGCTGAGGATTGACATGCCACCTCTGCAACTGTCTTCTTATACTGAGACAGCCGGTGTGCATTCCATTTCAAAATATTTTTTTATGACGCAGTAAAATAATAAAGTTGTTGGTAGGGTAATTAAAGCAAGCGCAATCCACCGTTATTTTACAATATATCGTGTGTGTTTTGACAGCGTACATGTTTATTTATTGACAAAGCACCCTCTGTTTGTGGCCCAGTGTCTTCTCTGAACGCGTAGCCTTCTTGATACCTTCAAATTACTCGCACTCACTGAATAGCGCCATGGCCTGCCACCAGGTTCTGCCACCCACTGACGGAGATATCACCTACAGAAAATAACAAAGTAAAAACCTTCAAGGACTTAAAATCCTCTTCAACCACTTATATGGCATACGTTTTTTTCAAATACACATACAGACATCCGCAAATAGATATAAACTGGGAATAGAATAATAGTGTATTAACCGAAGGAGAAAATGACAATGATTTGAATAAAAACACACTGTAATGTAGTAAGCCTATCACAACTCTCGTCTCTCCCGCTCATCTCCCTGTATGGCCACAGGACAACTTTTCAAGATTCTCTAATAAATAATGTAATAAATACGAGATAATCATTGCCCCCTGATGCATTTTGAATATTTGCATGGTTTAGGCAAATGGGCTCTTATTACAAATAGTGTGCACAATCCCTGTTTGCGTCACTGCGCACTTTTACACAGGTGTGCCTGTTAAAAACAGGGAACGTGAGCCCTGTTATGTTCCCTAGGGAAAGCCGCAAAAGTACGGAAATTCAAGGGAAATTCGGAGTGGCTAAAGCTGCGCCATGTTTTTCTGGGCATCCCGCCTGCACTTTGAGGAGACATCACAGATCCTCTTGCAGGCGGGTGCAGTGAGTGACTGCACCCGCCTGTAGGGGGATGTCTGGAGGGTTGCCCGCAGGAGGATGTGAGGGGGCACAATGACTACGCACCACTTTTTGTGGCAAACTCTCACTGCTCCTCCTAGAGGCGTATTTGCCTCTGCACCTGCATTGCTAATACAGCGCCGGCGCAGAAGCAAAGTGATTCCCTCATTTGCTTGGGGGGAACAACCGCTCACGAAAGCACTGGTGCTACATGGGCACCAGCGCTATAAGTATTACAAAAGGGGCCAAACAAGCGTTTGCAATCCCCTCTATAATACCAAAGTGCCTGAGGGTTCACACACCCATTTTTCCCCTGTCATTTATTGTCAGGTGTGCAGAGGGAGTGACTGAAAGATGCAGAAGGTACGATTGTCTATGTTATGTATGGCTCTCACGAAGAGCAACTAGCGTCAACATCAGATTCTAAATCTGGTTATTCGCTGCTATGATCTAGCAACAGTGGGTTACAAAAGTTGTTATCAACTGTGGCTACGAAATAAAGGCATTACAGTTTACTCTAACAGGCCTGTCCAAGAGCCTGACAGCCAGATTGGCTTTCTGCTGTGACGGAGGGCACAGCTCCGGAGGGGGAGGGTGTGGGGTGGCACAGAGGGTGGTGAGATGGGTGGCTTAAGGTCAGTTTTTTTTTTCTTTTCTTGTTTTTTTTTTACATTTGGGACTGGGGGGAGAACCCATGTTATGTATAACCTCATGTTACTCTTCTGCCCCTGTGTAGTAGTTGAAAGCAAAGGAACATTACTTTGAGGGCAATACTTCTTGCTCTCGTTGTCTATCTGATGTCACTCTGAACCCCTTGGTGAAAACCATTCACATTATTCGCCATCTATACTTCTATATTTGTTTATGTTGAAAAGGAATGAACTAAAAGGCAGAATGAGGAGGGAGCTTGAGAGGATGGATGTCAGTTAGAGGACCCCTTGAAGATCTATTTTTTTTAACTACACATCCATTGTTTGGTACCTAAGTGACATACCCAACTCTGCTTTCAATTTCATATACAGTTCGGGCCTATTAATGCCTGCTACCTTAGTTGTGTCATTTCAATCTTTGCTGAAAGTTATGCTATTCTTTCTTTAGGAGAAAAAAACAGATTGGTTTGCTTCACAGAGCTTATTGCAGGTTCGGAGACATCCAGAGAGAGGCATGTGGATCCCTACATAAACAACATGATTGTGTTGACATGCATGGACAGTGATAAAATGGTATGAAGGGGAAACCTTATGAATTCTCCTTCAATCACCTTTTGCTGTACTCCCATCAACATGTCCCACCCTTCTCCTTCTCCATCCTGTTCAAGATTACTTCGGTTCCACTGTGCTCCATATTTCCCTATATCCCACCCATTTGCTGCTTCTGTCTTTTCATTCTTACATCCTCATAAGATCCCAAGGGGTTCTGGACTCTTTTGTCCTGCTTCCTCCCCACTTAGTCCATCAGTTAGTCCTTCCTGTTTTGTCTATTTCCTGTTACTATCTGCTCTCTCCTACTTTCCATCACTGTCCAAACCCCTATGGGTCGTTTTACAGTAACCAGCGTCAAGAACTTTGTTTGAGAACAACCTATTTCCTTTATCAGTGGCATAGGGCACCTGAGCCCTAGTCCAATGGACGTTTTGTAGTAAGGGGCATCTTCGTGGATTGCACATTTGCTTGTGTAGGGCCTATTAATAGTAAACACACACCCTTCCACATCACACGGTTGGGATATAGGGATGCACAGTCTGGCCAGCGCGTAGTTTGATTTAGCTGGAGTGCTAGGGCCCAAAGCTCTGACCGAAGCCTGCAGCCAGAGCAATTAAACATCAGTGCGCTGAACAGCAAGACTGGTCCACTATCAAATACTCTCCAATTTTCTCGCTCTTGCGGGGTCCTGCTTTGTCTCTTTCTGATTGTTTTGCTGTTTTTCTCTTCCTTCTTCATTGCAATCTGTGTGCTTTCCCTCTCTTGCACTCAGTAAATATCGGATGTGTGAAAAAGGTGCTGGTTCCCCCCACCATCTCAAATTCAGCACCAACCCTGACACCTGCTTCCCTAAACCAGTACTTCCCAGTTTGTTAGTAGTTACAAATTGGTTCTACTGGAGGCACAAGGATTGGTTATTATCATCAAACAGAAAGTTCACGCATTGTTGACAGTACATTATTCGAGGAGACCCTCTTTCTCAAGGCGTATATCAAAATCTATTTTTAGTGCCTTTTGGTCATGAGATGCATTAGTATTACATCTTAAGTTCGGATGTCCCCACTGTGATACCTGAATCCGTTTTCCCCAGTCAATGTATTCATATAATGGGTTTTAAATTGCCCCGAATAAGGTCTGAGGAAAAAATGAACCCCACAATGGGTGTTCGATGTGAGTTCCAATGTGGCTAAAGGCATTGGGGACCCCAAAGGGCATCAGAATATACCTGTGGGGTATTTCCTGAACCATAACACAATGTCTAAATTCTGTAGAGGGCATTTGTTCACTAGCTGAATACGAACACAGTTTCATGTAGCAGTGTCAAATAAACTGCTTTTCTACTGTCCAATTTTCGAGTTTGATTTTCATATTTTAAAGAATTTTAAGTCTTTCATCTTACGAGATGATTATTAACTCACTGGCTAGAAACACACCTGTGTTACTTCAGGAACAATCCAATGAAGGAGACTTGAGACCCGCTGGGCTGAAATAATCCTTCCTCCTTATCCAGAGTAAACGATGGATGTATGGGGGTTGGGCTGTTCAGACATTTGAGACTCTCTTTATGCCCTACTGTACTTTTACGGAAGGCTGCTCATGTGAGCCAAAATAAAATGCACATTACACAAGATGGTTAAAAAAGAAAGCACTTTTATCCATAATTCTACCAGTCTTAAATTCTTATTCAGATACTACATATATCAAGCATTGATTTGACAGAGATGTTGTCCACTTTAATGATGACGCAGTATGATGCATATTTCACTGTCGATAAGTTGCAAGACAATTTCTATGATTGTCAAACAGGACATATTTCTTTGGTATTCATCAATGATTGTGACAACATTTCCATAGTTTCCTAATATGTTCTGTCTTGAAAAAGACCTGTGAAGGGTCGAAATGTGTGGACGGCAGAAATGCTTTAATTTTAATTGAAGATAAAAGGCTTTTAACCCAGACAGGCCAGGCTGAGTGCTGGTAATGACAGGAGACTTCGGTGCTGTATTTATTGAGGGAAGCCTGTCCCGTGAAGCCAACACTAGCTCAGTGAGGGCTGAGTATGTTGCTCACAGATGTGGTTTAATGGAATATATGCAGACACATTTTACACTACAAAAGAGTTTATTTGACTGGACAATAACTTGTGCCTCTGTGGATGAATTAAAAAACAACACATAATGGACGGAATGCAGAGCAAATCAAACATTTACCCCAGTCACAGACCTGCGTTTAATCCATCAGTTTTTTTGCTTGCCATGCCATTCCAGTTTGGACCAAGCCATATGCAAATAAGTCTTGACCCTGTTCCCCATGAGAACAGTTCAGCCCGAACCGCCAGGCCAGATCCTCCCTGGACCAGAAAAAAAGCATCCTGGGACCGGTTTGAGTATCACCCTTCAACAGCCAGGCTAGTTTGAATCTGGTGAAAAAAAGAGGGGGGAGTATCCTATAACCCTTACCTGCTTAGGATACCAACTTAACAATACTCACACAAAATTTCCTGCTAATTTTGTGTGAGTATAGTTTGAATCTGGTGGCATGCCCTTCCCACTGGGGGCAACAAATGCAAAAACAACTGATGATGGACAGAATGGGGAACAAATCAGCAGGAGGAGGTGCGGTGTCAGCTCCGTCCGGAAGCAGGGGGAGATGATGATGCGTCATCAGCGATGCATCGATCCCTGGTGACCCTGTGGGGTCGCTGGTTCCGGTCCGTCAGGATGTGATGTGTCAACTTCGCAGTGTCGCAATGACCCTGAGTGACGTCACCGGAGTTGCGGCAATGTCGTACTTGCATTGCAGACAGAAGTCGGTGCGAGCAGAGAGGTCCAGAGAGCGGGAGCAGGCTGCGGTGTCTCTGGCGTTGCTGAAGTAATTCCGAAGTTGCTGAAGTTGGTTTACTAGCAAAAAGCTGAGACCTCAGAACAAGAGGCAAGCTCAATCCAAGCCCTTGGAGAGCACTTTGGAGGTAAGGCAGAATCTTTCCAGCACAGTCAGGGGCCAGCAGGGCAGCAGCCCTTTGCAGCAAAGCAGTCCAGAGAGTCCTTTTGGCAGCCAGGCAGGTCTACTGACAAAGTTCATGTGCAGGTCCAGAAGTGTCTGAGCTGGTGGGGTCAGAGACTCAGTTTATATACCAAAAATGCCTTTGAAGTGGAGGAGACCTCAAAGAGTGGTTTTGAAGTGCACAAGTTCCCCTTTCAGTGCAGTCCTGTCTGCTAGGGTCCCAATAGGGGGTTTGGCAGTCCATTATGTGAGGGCAGGCCACTAGCCTTTGAAATGTAAGCGTCAGGCCCTCAACCCTTCCAGCTCAGGAAGACCCATTCAATATGCAGATGAGTGCAGGGGTGACTGAGTGTCCTGTGTTTGTGGTTGTCTGGGTGAAATGCACAAGGGAGCTGTCAACCAGCCCAGCCCAGACGTTGATTGGAGACAGGCTGTAAGGCAGACAGTTTTTAAGTACAAAGAGATGCTCACTTTCTAAAACTGGCATTTCTAAAATAGTAATATAAACTCCAACCTCACCAATAGGCAGGATTGTTTTTATTACCGTTCTGGCCATACTAAACATGACCTGGTTACCCCTTTCAGATCAGAATCTACCACTCAAAAAGTATATGAGAGCAGTTCTAATGCTAGTCTAGGAAAGGAGCAGGTTTCACAGTAGTGGAAAACAAATTTAGTAGTTTTTCACTACCAGGACATATAAAACACATAGCACCCTGCCCTATCGGTTACCTAGGGCCTACCTTAGGGGTGACTTATATGTAGAAAAAGGGGAGTTTAGGGCTTGGCAAGTACTTTTAAATGCCAATTCGAAGTGGCAGTGAAACTTCACACACTGGCCTTGCAATAGCAGGCCTGAGACATGGTTAAGGGGCTACTTATGGGGAGGGCACAATCAGTGCTGCAGGCCCACTAGTACCATTTAATTTACAGACCCTGATCACTGGTAGTGCACTTTACTAGGGACTGTTAAGTAAATCAAATATGCCAATTGGGTATGAACCAATGTTACCATGTTTATGGGAGAGAGCATATGCACTTTAGCACTGGTTAGCAGTGGTAACATGCTCAGAGTTCTAAAACCAGCAATAACAGTGTCAGAGAAGTGGAGGGAGGCAGGTGCTAGCACAGGTGTTTTAATAAAAATGATTAATGACTGTATGTATTTTGAGTAATGAGTTTATGTAGAAAATGAAATACCGTAGAAAAAATAATGCACGCATTTGAAAATGTGATTTTGAAGAATGGCCACCAATGTTAACGAAGTGTACTAATCAATGATTAAATGGTATGAAATGTTGATTATACGTTAGACTAATGCAGCAATAAGTCATATTAAGGGTTATGAATTAAGCTTTAGCTTTATTAATTATAAGCCTTAAGCCTACTTGCAAGGCCTCATGTAAAAGCTGTATTTCTTAGCGTTTAATGAAATAGCTGACCAAGAAAGTTAAACAGTGAATTTCTATTGTATTGTTTAAATGTGCTCATAACAGATGCTTCTCGTATGAACCGACTGCTAGGAGATGTTCTTGCTAATGCAACATTTTATATGTAATGTGTGTGAGACTGGCTTTCCCAGGATAAGAACAATGAAGATACTGATTAGAGTAGAAGTTGCAACAATATTGTTATCTGACTTACCGGATGATGAGGACATCGCTAGATGAACCAATCAACGATATGTGAACAGAGAAATATTAGAGGGAAGAGAGTCATTCTGAGAGAAGACAGCTCACTGCACAATTTTCCTGACCGAGAGGTTATTACTTTCCTATGCATCTTGGCAAGAGACGTGCTTAACTTTAATGCTTAAAGACTTTGCCCTTCCTGAACTCTGATGCTGAAGCCTGATGCCTTGCTGATCGACTGATGTCCTGAGGATGAAGACTGACTCTGCTTTGCTGATCCACTCGGAGAATAGGTATATCCAAAACTGTAATTATCATGCATAGTTGCTTTTTGTTTGCTAGGTACCAACTGCGCTGTTTGATAGAGAAATAGTTAGATGTTTTCCAATTTCTTGTTACTAAATTGTTTTGCATGAAGCCCAACATGCTGATGCTAATTTGATGTTAGTTAAGGATACTCACTAATTGAATTATGATAACAGCGACTAATGCCAGACCAATTTTCTCTGCTAAACTTCATGCACTTCATTTCATTGACGCAGTTAAGTTTGCTACTGATTTGCTCCATAACTTTAGAATGTTATTGTTCAAGCTTTGATTAGATTACGTTTCTTCCGCCACTTTGGTCAACCAGTATTGGCTCTGTATGTGTTTCATTTGATTTTGAGATTAATTAACATGACCTTAGCATTGTTGATATAGGGAAATAAACATTCTAAATTTTACTAAAGGTGTGGTTATTCATGACTGAAAGGTCATGGTGTGTGACAATTACTGACTCCATTTATCATTGATGTTATTAATTACTGACTATTGTGTATTGGTTATTGATTATGTACTGGAGCTATGGTAAGAACATCTTAATTGCGAATCAAAAGGTTCATCGACCTATTCTCGTCCCCTTGTAAGTTTACTTATTAAGGTCAGACGCGCTAACACAGGCAAAAAGTTGGGGGATGACCACCCTAAGGCTGTCAGGTCTTAAGGCTTCCCCCGCAGTGGCAGGTAGCCCGTAAGGGATTTTTATTAAAACTGTTTTCTTAAAAGAAAAACACACAAATAAATATACAGGGAGTGCATGGGAGCCCTTGAGGTCTCCCTCGCGATCCCAGGTAGCCCATAAGGGGTTTACAAAACCCCCCAAAAAACCCATAGCTCAGTGTGAAGGTCACAGACCTTCACACTAAGCTTTGGGGGTTCGAGTCCAGCTGGACTAATTTCCCATCTTTTTTTTTTTAAATAAAAAAAAATATTGTTTTTTATAATAAATCTTTTTTTATTTTAAATCTAGCACAAATATCTCATTTCAAGTATATGAGATATTAAAGTGTAAAAAACCTCTATCTCTTTCCCTCTCACTTTCTTTTTCTGTCTCTCTTTCAATCAATTTCTCCTACTCACACACCCACTCAGAAACTTACGCACCCACTCACAGACCCACTCAGACACTCATGCACACACTTACAGACGCTCTCATGCACCCACTCACAGACTCGCACACACACTGACGCACCCACTAAAACACCCAGACAGACAATCTGACAGCCATGCTCACCCCCTGATACACCTTCTCACACCTATTCTCACACCCAGAGAAGCCGCGGCCAACTACGGCCGTGCACGGCCTAAGTGCTGTGCACATCATGCTTTTGGGTGGTTAGGGGCTGTTAGCCGCAGGGACTGGCTGCAGGCTACGTCTTGCGGGCAACCTCCACTGCGCACGGATGAAGGCTGTGCACGATGCAAGGTTGGGTGCTTGTAGGGAGTTGGTCTCAGGGCTTGGCCGCACGGCAGGCCCTGTGGCCAACCGCCGTGCGCGGCAGTGGTTGGATCAACGTATAGCAATTAAAATTACAATATGTTAAAAAACATTGAAACTCCTTGAAAAAAACAAAGGTTACAGGGACGTTATATTTAGGCAACAGAATTTTTAAAAAAACATAGAAATTTATTTAAAAACCAAAGGTTACAAGGACATTATAGTTAGGCTCAGATTTTAACCACACCAAACCATAGAGATTCACCCATTATAGTAAGCCCTACCTCAAGTAACTATATCTCATGCCCTAAGGTAACTGTAACTCGTGCCCTTGCCACGCACTTCCAATTACCCCACAAATTACGGCAATTATGCCATCTTTCATAATATCATTGATAATATAAAGATAATATTTGCTGTAAAATTTTTGCCAAAAAAACTGTGCATGGCTGGGGCACGAGTTATAGTTACCTTAGGCACAAGTTACAGTTATTTGATGTAACTCTAACTGTAATTGGTGAATTTCTACGGTTTGATACGATTAAAATATGAGCCTAACTATAAATTCCATGTAACCTTTGGTTGTTTAAGTGAATATATATATATATATATATATATCTTTATATTATGTATTTTGCATTGTATCAGTAGTGTACGTTATGTTATGGAATGCATACCATATCTGGCGAACTTCGGCTCTGGATTCAGTGAACTATAGCCTTTTACTGTTTTTTTTTTGGTTTTTTTGGTTTTTTACAGAAGACAGATAGATAGATAGGACATCAGGCTCTGGGTGTGTGGCCTTTGTATCCTCAGAGCCAATGAGCACATGCTTGGCTTGTGTGCAGTGGGTTCTGGGAGCTCCTATAGGTACTGTGCAAGCTGCACATGGCCAAAGGTCATGCACGTTGTTCTATAGCATGAGGGTCCAGCAATCGTATCTGCTGTGAGAAAACACCACGTTTTAACTCAAACATTCACATTGTTCCTCATTTGCAAATTTGGTGTTTCAGTCACAGTTAATTATAATAGATTTAGTAGGGATTTATTATTTAGCGCTATCACTGAAAAATATAAATGCGATCTTTCATTCCAATGTTACTGAAAAATAGTTTCCTATGTGTAAATATAACATGAGAAAATTCCCATAGAGAAGAGTTTAAGAGAAAGTTTGAGCAAGGTTGTTACGCAAGTAAAAAAACACATTATTGCATAATTTTACAGCAAATGAAGATAGTGCAATCTTATTACGTCTGCACACTAGATCAGACGAGGCTGCTTTCTCAGGAGAAAGTCCATTTGTGACGATTATTAAGACAAACAAAATAAAAAGTGACGCTGAGGAGCACAGCAAAATGAAAACAATGAAAATCAGAATTCACTAAATTCTGGAAAATATTTAGAGAAACAAATAAAAAAATTGAAGCAGAAATGATTTTACCGTAAAGAACACCAAGCCTATTTAACTTTTTCCGCAAAAAAAAGAGGAGCGGCTTATCGACAAAACAGTTAACTGATAAACTGATAGATGCTCTTTCTCTGAGGAGAATGTTTTCATTCCCATTCCAATCTGGATGAAGTCACTGAACAAGTTGGTCAAAACTGAGTAAAAAGCATAGATAAATGCACATTATTTCTAGCACACCTCCAACATTAATGAGAAAACCAAAATACAGGATATGATTTTGTATTTGCGGGGGCAATGATGGGTAACGTTATCAGGTAGAAATAAGTCACCATACACGAAAGGAAAAGCCAGTTTGAAAACATGCAGCGCATATTCCGATTAATTTTGCACTGAGATTGTTCTGCATTAGTTTATAATTGTAGCGTAGTCACCCTTAGTGGACTAGAGTCGATAGAAAGCTAGGGTTACTTTTGAATATGTACTCAGAGGCATGAGCACAGCAAAATGTTTACAAAAATTAGTTGGCCAGTCATCGAGGTAGGGGAAAACTGGTATCCCTAACATCTTTAAATGGGTGGAGACCACAATCTCCCTTTAGTGAACACCCGAGGGGCATTAGTGAGGAAGAAGAGGAGCACAGCAAACTGAAAATGCTCCTGGCCAACCTTGAACTGCAAGTAACATCTTTGTGACAGCAGGACCTGTTTATGGAAATACATTTGCTGCAGGTCAAAGGCCACCATACAGGGCAAAGACCTAAAATGGGCCAAAAGCCTCTATCCTTCTCGATCACGAGGAAATAGCGAGAGTAGCAATCCATCCCTATTTCTGAGACTGGAACCCTCTCAATGGCACCTTTAGAAAGTAAAGCTTGGCACTCTTGCTTTATAATGGACAGCTGCAACTTTGAGAGCCTATGTAGTGTGGCAGGGAAGGGTGGTGGGTCAGAAAGAAACAGTAGTGCAGAACCAATTGGAACGATCTGGAGGACCCGTGTGTCAAAGGTGATGGATAACCACCCTGGGTTAAAGTACTGCATTATGCATCTAAGACGATGGTTGTGGCTGCAAACAGAAAATTAAAGCAGCTCACAGGCTGTTGCTGCAGTGGAGAAGGACTCGAAGGTCTCATGAATTAATTAATGAATGACCTGCGCAGTACTTGCTGGATGCATGTCCTCGTCCATGAAAGGACTGAAGTGACTGCAGAGGGAGCTGGGGAGACAGGTGTGGCTATACACTGACTCCTTGGAGTAGCCTCAGAATTTACTGAACTGCTGAGGAAACCATCTGGCAGGTGTCAAAAGACCCAGAGATCTCTGTGTTTCTAGGCCCGTATCAGCTCTGTCGCTGAACAGACACGAGCCATCAAAAATCATATTCATAAGAAAGTTCTGTGCATCAGCTGAGAAAGTTGTGAGCTGCATGGACACATGGCGACGGACAGGCAGTAATATTGAGGATAGCATGAATTATATATTTGGTCGTATTCAGACCATCTTGAATGGTTTGAGCTAAGGAGGCCCTAAGTTCTTCCGGTACGGCCTGCCAGATTTCACTGCTCCCATAAGGTGTGCACTCATCACCTCAAAGCGTTGACGGACCTCACTGTTGGCTGGTTGAGGAGAACTTTAGTTTCCTGAAAACCTGAATTCTCTTTAACACTGTGCAGGGCGAAAAGGAGTGAATTGGGGTTTCTCTTGCTGGTGGAAGCCTGAACCACCAGACTGTCTGGAGCACCAGAGGCTGGCCTATGGCATCTGGCCACCTGCCTATTCACTGACAGGCACAAAAGGGTTTCAACTAGGATATCAGTAAGGGCTTCATTGAATAGTAGCAAGGGCTCAGATGAGGCTAGCCCAGGTTGTAGCACTTCAGTAAGGACATTTTTCTTATTTATCTTAACTTTTACTGAAGGACGTTGTTGATCCAGGACCACTGATTCTTATCTAATTACCAAAGCAAAGTAAGCAGTCCCTCCCATTAGGGCCCAACAGTCAAATTCAGCTCTGTATCGGGAGAACTATCAAGCTCACTGGTCTGCTGTAACTCCATCTAAAGGCTGTCATCATCATAGTGGGGGGTTAATTCATCCCCATCGTTGTCATATTTGAGAGGTGGTAAACTCTGGCCAGAATCATAGCCTCTGCAGTAGTGGTAGTATAGGATCAGATCCAGGCTATACTGGGACTGGGTGCACAGTAGTGAGTTTGAAGCGTGACCTCAGTCAGAACTGAGCTGATGCCCAGCCTGTACCTACTTCTACACCAGCAATGGTGGTGTCGGCACTTATGAAGAAGGGATAGACCTGTGTATCAGACCCAGAGTGCAAGTCTGCACCAGAGTCGGTGTTGAGCCCAGAGAGCGAGCCAACGGGTTAAGGCTTCATTGAAGATGGCTCATCCGGCAGTAATATGACTAAAAGCCCCTGTGGATCCTTGGGGCCCGAAGATGCGCTCGGAGGGAGCCAGAAAAGTGTGAAACATACACAGCTTGGCCTCCTTGAAGGCCTCGACCTGCTGCAGCATCGCTGATGACCCATGGAACTTGGGGCACACTGGGATCAACTGCAGAATTGGCTCTCAGTCAGAGTTCAGGAGCGAGATCAATTGTCACCTTTATACCTTAGAGACGTCTCATGTGAAAGAGTGGTGGGATAGGGTTGTCCTGCTGCACTTTCTTGTGCTTCTCCTTGGACTTTGATTTACATAAAGACTTAAATGTGAAGACAACTTCTTGCCAGAGTGGTCTCAGAAGTGAAAGACCGTGATTTCTTCCCTTGTTTGTCAACATACAGCTTTGCAATCCCGGTTCGTCCTTGGGTGCATAAGGGTGCACTCATTGCATGACTTTTAGTTGTGTCCCAAACCCCAGAGGCACTCCTCATGCGGGTCAATGACCAACATCTGTTTTCTGAATTCATGGCATGGTTTGAATCCTTTAGATTTAGGTGGAAGAATCGTTTCCTTGCACACTGGATTTGATTTTGGAGCTCATCAAAAATCGATGAAAGTGGAAACAGAGCTCCCATTTGTTGGTGCAGCAAGAAAGCAGGTGATGGCACGCGTGAATCATGCTTTTATGTGGCCCGCTCGGTCTCTTCCAGGACAGAACAAATCCTATGCAGAGTCACACAGGGCCTCCTATGGGCATGCAGGAGCATTGCTATAAAAAGTTTAATTAATTCAATCAATTAATTAATTCAATGTGCAGCCTAGGGAATATTCTAAAGGTGAGGAATTTGTGGTTAGATGTATGCATCGGAAGCATGGTGTAATCGGGTGCTGTCATTTAGAGATAGCACATTTTCCACAAAATTGAACCGTTATACAGTTCCTATAAATTAAGTATTATTGTGTATTGGGTCAAAATAGACTTCAGGATATAGGGAATCAGCCAGTCTATACCATCAGGAATGTTGACACATTACCTAGCTAGCTCACAGTGCCCTATCTGAATGCCTAAACTTATCAGGGTACCAGATGGTACCTGCAACCTCGAACATGACTACTTGGAATCCCAAGGAAATCGTGAAATACATCTACCTTTATTGTTGTCACTTTGCATGCCCAAGGTAAGATACATGAAATATATGAAAATGTTTTTTCAAACAGTTATTGCAACAATTGTATTCTTGCATCGAAAGCATGAGCTGTGATTATTTGGCAGATGAAACAAAGTGTGGCAACCAGCATTATAATAACGGTGAAAAAGATATACTGTTCACCCATGTTACTGTGTTGTTACACTCCTATCTGCTACTACCTACACTATCAAGGGCATAGGGAGAGTACCCTCTGTCAGACTGATTGGGATAGCCTAACCCTCCCTATGCTTGGGTATGATGTTCCAGAAAGCTAGGGACCCAGTCTGGTGTACTGCATGCATGCATGATAATTCCAGCAGAAGTGCTCTTCTGCTGAATGCAGCACAGAGGCAGATGTTCTAATGAAAGCAATGTTCATATTGCACTGTCTCAGAGGTGCACAGCTGATGCTATGATATGTCCAATGGACAAAAATGATACCAGGGCATTGCCTTCTGTGTGCCTAGCCTTGGATGCAGTATACAGACTGAATGGCAGCAGCGCTGACGAGAAATAGGCTGCATGTACAGTGTTTTCTCAGTACATTATTACATGGGTGTAAAACCATGTAAAAAGTCACCATCAGAAAAAGATACCAAGCCAAAATGTGCAATCTAAAATGATGACTCTGTGCAGGCTCCATCGTGCTTTACCACAGGACCTGTATCCAACTAAATTAATTTCCACAACTTATGATGGTTTGTTTTAAGACACAACTGGCTAGGTAAACTGATTCTAAACCTTCACTAGTGACAGAGCCTGTAAACATGTGAAATGTATAAGGGTCTCTCAACTTGACTACTGATTGACAATGTCTATCTTGATATTCTTTCACCACAGAATTAAAACCTTCTCATCAGTTTGGCACATCCAGAAAACAAATTTATTGCGGTGTGGATGAAAATGCAGGGAATACAGGGGTTAATTAAACATTTTTCTCTCTGCCTCAATCTGTTAATCTTTTACCTTTTCCCAGCCTACAATTCAAAGAAGATCCGTCAAAAAGGAAGAAGGTTCATTTGCCATTGTCACCTGGATTGAGGTAAATTGTTTGCATAATTTTATTGGTGATGGGGGATACTTTTCTGCCCTATCAGTACTCGCACAAAAACTTGAAAATGAATGCAAGTTTGATAAAGGTTTCAAGAAACCATTTATTACTTCACAATTTCAAGCAGTGCATCAGAATCATTAGCACAATACAACATTAGAACTGCTTAAAATTCCCCTAATGTCTGTTGTTCTGAAACATTGATGGACAGCCAGAGTAATGGTATCAAGCATACTGGGTGAATTGCAAAATAAACAAGCACTAGCATTGGCAGTCTGGCTTTTCTTGGTAATCTTCAATGGTCACTGCCTGGACTTTGCCAGTGCTGAATGCTTTTAATAAACCACTGCATTGGGAAAATCAATGGCAGGGACTGGCCATCTTAAAATTGCAAAAATGAATTGCGTTCTATAATTAAGAGTCAAGAAAACGAAGTTCATATACCATCATGATTGCTAAGATTACATGACGGATCACAATACAATGTGGAGGCCATCATGAAAGTGTAAAAAACAATGACTGAATGAAGCATGTTTTCTATACTTCCAAGATGGCTGTGTGGAATCACGTTCTCCTGGATCCATTTTGGACCTAGTAGGCACTGTGATATACCATGAAAATACAGGCCTGTTTCTGTTGAACACCTTACCGCATCATCCCTTTGCATCATGCAACCTGGTGGCTATCTTAAAAGCACAAAAACAATGTTTTCTATACTTTCAGGATAGCTGGTTGACATTCCTGGTTTTGCCAATGCTTTTTCATTTTAAAAGCATGCCACAAAGGCAATAGCCGAGTTTGCTGTGGAGTGGGTGAGGGGTCGTGGAGGAGGGAAAGAAGATTAAGAAATATGAGCATCAAGAGTCAAGTAAAATGCTGTGGGACAACATCCAGAGGCTCACCATGTCTTAAGGCCTTCTTGGGCCAACGTTGGTTCTCCATTTTAGTTTAGTTTTACATTTTACACATTTTAGGCTGACCTCTTTTTACCAACGACATTTTACACATTTTATGCTTGCACAATATTATTCCGAGAATACATTGTACATGCTGCTTGTTTTTAGTTAGCCTTTCTCACCATGTAATCTGTACGCTTTGTTCAAAACTAGCAACACAGTACAAGATATCCTAATGCTTGCATTGCCCGTTCAAAGACAGCTTCTAACATCTATAAAATATAATTGCATCAGAGTTGTGCCTCTAACACAGGGTAGTTTTGATTATATAAACAATGCACTGCCCCAAAGGGGTCAGAGGAGCACTCCGGCCACTACTGTCCTGGAACAAATGCTGTGTTCGACATGCAGCTCTGCTGAACTTCCATCTGGCAGCGAAGGATTGCCAACTCCATTCTAGACCAACACCCTGGCTCAGCTTTCCATGTATGTGGGTCTCAGGGCATCCTCCTAGATTAGGCAGAGGGTACACCCGCTATGCTCTCATATTGTAGATAACGCTAGGTAGGAGTATATAGATCCAAGATCATCATGGTTGGATTGTTTATTCTCTTTATCATGTTAGTAATGCTGGTTACAATGCTTTGTTTCATCTGTCTAATTATCGCAGCTCATTCTCTCTATGCAAGAATACGGTTGTTTCAATAAATATTTGAAAACCTTTATTTGTATAATTCTTATGGTTACCCTGAGCATGAATGAGTAAAAAATGAAAGATCTTTTCCTAAGACTTCCTTGGGAGTTTGTGTCAGGTTCGAGGTTGCTGTAATCATCTGTCACCCTGGGAAGGTTGGGGACCAGGTAAAGCACTGTGAGCTAGCTAGGAATTGGGTCAGCAGTTACTGGTGGTGTAGAAGGACTCAATACCCTCGTTCTGAAGTTCTGCTGCACAAATATGCAGCCCTGCCTTTTAGTGGGAACCGTATAACAACCAAGACAGTCATTCTGTGCCTGTGCACTGTAGAATAGTACTGGAAGGGAAGATGAGATAAGAGACAGGGATGGGCGAGTTTTGGGACTAAGGAACAACTCACAGGGTATTGTCAAGACCCCCAGCCAGCACATGGAAAGACCTGGAGGAGCACTGCAAGACCACATGTGGTAAGGAAGAGGCAGGGTGATACAGGTGCAGAGAGCAAGGGAAGGTGCGCTAGCTTGTTCTCACTGTAGAAACAAGAGAAGAAGGAGCAGGCCATGCACTTCCATGGAGTGCTAAATAAGAAATTAACTAAAGAAGAAAAAAATTAGTTCCATTATATTAGCATTGGAAGGATACACCTTATCCAGTCCAAAGCCAGGGCAACGAAGAAATGCTCCAGGAGCGAAAACAAACACAAGAAACCATTACATAAAGAGCAAGAAATTGAAATAAACTAGAAAGTCATCAGTTTATGAGGAAGGGGCTAACACACATCCCACTCTGTGTAGTATTGTGCACAGTGCTGTCTGTGTAGTAGAAATAATGTCCCATAGTAATGCTTTGCCAGGGAATAAAAGCCCCAAAACCAAAGTAACACAGAAATGTTCTTCTTATAATGAGTCAGGGACATGCTAAAAAGTTACTTGCCTTTGGTAACATTAATGCCGATGGATAGATAAGCTTCCTGCAGATATCTCACCTTATGAATCCTTCCAGGCTTCATAACCGGTCAGAGACACCTTTCCCCACCAATGACTCTCCAGCACAGCTAGGTGGCGTTCTACAGCTCTAGTTGCTATATTACCTTGTGACATATATTAGGCACGAACTGGCAGACTGATGTTAGAAACATATTATTTATTCTCCCTACTGAGGTGTGCAGCGAGGAACCAGCAGATCCTGGACTATGACAAATACAGCCATTAACATGCATCGCTTTGGATCTTACTACTCAGCACATGCTCCAAAGGGCTGTGGGGAATCTTCACAAAAACTGACTATCCACAAAAAATGTCACTACCCAATATTACATTCCTCACCTTATGAATGAGCTCCAGAGTAGTACTTTTGTGGAAGGTATAAACGATTAGTGCCAATTAGCCAAAGAAACCATACAATACAGCTTGGGTCAAGTGTCCACCACTACGAGTCTTCAACATTAGGCAGTGGTGCTTTGCAAAAGTGAACAAGGATGACCAAGTACCTAACTGGCAGATGTCAGCAACCAACTTGCCTCTGGAAAGGGCTTTGGAAGCAGCTATGCTGTAGGTGGAATGGGCATGAATGCAGTGCAGATGAACTTTCATGGCTAGGGCATATTAGATCTTGATATAAAGGATGACCCGAAGCAAGAATCAAGAATCTTAGGCCAGCCCACGAGCAAACACAGGCAGACAAGGGCATATCGCAAATCACTGGGGGAATAGGAACGACAAGTGCAATCACATGCCTGGGGGGGCTACCCTAGAGGAGGACAATGCTTCGCCCGTGTCTGCCAGCACTGTGAATCAGATCAGTCTTGTACAGGGGTCTCCGCAACCAAAGAACAATGATTTAAAGAATGAAACAATGTCATCACAAACAGGTTATCTCACCTGTCTAGAAAAAAAACAAGAAAAGACAGGAAATTAAACAAAAATAAGAATAACAGAAGGTCAACTCTCCTTCAATGGTTAGGAGCAGAACCCGCAGAGGCGCGAAAGAGCAAAGTTAAAGGTAAACCCCCACAGGATTGGGGCGGTGCAGACACAGGGGTCCCGGCCCCAGAGAAACCACAAGAGTCTGCAAAACCACCAACTGCACCTGTAATTTTAAGAAAAGATGGAGCAATAACAAATCTACCAAAGCAAGTGCTTGAATCTCAATTATGGCAACCGAATCAAGCAACGCAGCCGAAGATAACGAGCTCGGCTCCCCCCAAAGACTCTCAATAGGGTCCCAAACAATGCAGTTAATGCCAACTGCTGAAGGCCAGGGATGCCCAGGAAGCATAGGTGAGCCAACGATTTTCCAGCTGCCACAACACACCCTTCAGCAAGTGGGAGGGACTTAACAGTCAGTGACAAGAACCAGGGAGGGATGGCACACCCACTGCGAGAGGGCTTCGGCCTCAGAGTGATCAGATGGGCAGGGGAACCCAATGAGAGCTTGTCTAGGAATCCTCATATCCCAGAAGCAGAAAAAATTAAGGCTCATATTTATACTTTTTTTGCGCCACTTTGTGATGCAATAGCGGCAAAAACGTATAAAATGCAATTCTATTTTGTAACTTTGCGCCACTTCTGCGTCAAAAAATGACGCAAATTGGGCGCTAAAAAAGTATAAATATGGCCCTAAAACTGGAAGAGAACAATCAATAATCCTCTACCAAGAATATGCCTCAAGGGGTATATGGGTTACCATCAATAGGGGAAACGTCCTGAAACTATGTGCAAACGTAGCAGGCCTGGAACAAATCTGCTCTTCTGATATCGAAGGTGTAGCCTTCATCTCCCGAGGATGGGGCAAGAATAATGAGCGCACTGAAATCACGTTCAAAAGCCCAAGTTTCGTTAAGGCACAGCGGAATGCAAAATGCAGTTTGAACAATGGGGCATAAAACGAATCTAGTCCGTGGCAAACAAGTACCGTATGCTTCTTGGACCCAGACGCCCGCTTGAATAAAGCAGCAGGTCATAGGGATAACTTAAACACCAGGAATGTGTTGGCCACAGGCTCTGTATTTCGAGGCACTACAAGGGGACGCTGGATGAGGGAACACGCAGATAAGAAACTAACAATCTCGACAAGGTGCTCGGAGGAAGAGCTGCTATGCATATTTCAGCAGCAGGCCCCAAAGGAGTGGGCGTGGCCACCAGGCGCATTACATTCCAACACTTAGCACCGGGCCCCAAAAGAATAAAAGACTCCAAGGTGCGCATGGCCTGAAAATAAGCTGATGGAACATAGGAGGGCTAACTAATTATACAGTCAAGGGAAAAATGACTGAAGAATTGCGGTAATACAATATTATTGCTCTTCAAGAAACATGGGCAATAAACACCTCTCCCTGGACTGACTTCATCGTACATGAACCCCCTGCAAGGGCCTCACAAGTAGGGGGCCATGCCTCTGGGAGATATCAATCTTTGTAAAAAGTTAGCTACTGGCAACAACGAAGGTACTAAAAGCACGGCATGGGCACTACATTAATGTTGAAATAAGCCTTACTTGTAGCAGGCGCTTGAGTCCAAGTAAAACCCTTATTGTGGGCAGTATATATCTACAGCCCTCCAGGCCAAGAAGAGACGCATCTTTAATGCTATTGCTCTCAATTGTGCGGGATCTTCGCAGCTCCTACTCAGAGAAGTTGTGGATAATTATGAGAGACTTCAACTACAACTTAATGCCAGAAGAGCCGAACAGGAGCCCGATATAATTCATTGATGAGCTCTGGGACATTCAGCCACCGATTAATATCAAAGGAGCGACTAACAAGGCAAAGAGCTGGCAGTGCAATTAAATCAACTGGGCCTTTGCATCATGAATGGCAAAGTAGCACCAGACATCCCAGCGGCCTACACTCACTCCTCGGTCTTTAGAATGGCTACCCTTGACTAAATCTGGGTGTCGGTGCCCCATTTTCACCTTATATGCAAATTTGAAGTATGTATGACTTTGGCCAGCGATCACGCTATCCGCACCTATGAAATTTCAATCATCTGACCTTGCCGCCCAAATGTGGCCCTTACTGGAAAACAAGATGACCTGGAACCGATTAACAGGGGGAAGGGGAATATGGAAAATCAAGAAGTGTATGGATTGCGTGTGGATAAGTTCCTTGAGATGTTTCTGAAAGAGGATGAGGTACACTCCCACCTAAATATTTGGAAGCACCTGGCCACTTTTTTAAAGGAATAGGATGGTCCACCTGCAGGAAAAATTGGCAGCAAGGAATCATCTTAGTAGGATGTTGAGCAGGGATGAAATATGAAAGAGCAACAATCTGTTCAATAAGGAATGCAGAAAACACCTTTAGTAAGAAGGATGGCCAGGCACAAAGAACCAACTCATTCAAGTGAAAAACTGTGAAAGAAGTACGAACTGATAGGGCCCGAAGTATTCCTACCCTGCAAACAGAAATAATCACCACCAATAAAACTGTTTTCAGAGTAAAGATACGAACTGGTCCACTATAGTTTGGCTCAAAACTCTTTTTCAAGAATGTCGAAACAACATTCATATGTCTATGAAGAAGATATTTGAAAGCAAACAAGTCTACCAGATACCTTTTAACAGTATCCAATGGCAGGGCATGCTGAGAAAATGGACAATACTAACAGGAAGTCTTCAGGTAGGTAGTATTGAATAAACTTACTTCTGCTGCTTGCATAGATGGATTTAGTAGAAGGCTTACTGCATACCAAGAAAACCTAAGCTTCACTAGGATAATGAAAGGCACCCCTAAATCTCCAATGCATTTAGCGGCATTGTTTGGGAACGGAGGTGGAGGACCTGACCATCCTGCTACCACAGCAGGCACCCTCCGCAAGGGAGAGGACGTGGCGACCAAATGCTGAATGGCTACAGGTCCTAGTACCAGATTTTCTTCACCCAGTATGGGGCAATCATAATCCACAATGCACCTGATTATCTAGCACCTTCCGCAGTCTTATGACTGGAGTTGGATATGAAGAACTACATACACCAGGCATTAAAACCAAGTGCAGAAGTGAGGCCACTTCCTGTTCCGGAATGTGGCTAAGATATTCATGAGTGGAAACCTCAATCTGGAAAAAAAGACTTCATTCACTTCAGGGAGCAACTTCTACTCATGTTCTTCCAGTGGATTTCACTGAGTGTTAGACCTCATGCTGAGCACACTTTCATGTGTGAATTGCTGCATAGGACACAAATTCCACATCACCCTGACTGTTGCCATAATGGATGATAGAAGGATTGTGTGAGAGAATATGATTATTGCTCCCAGAGATTGAAGGGAGAAGGGCCTTCAAGGTAATGTGGACAGCCTACAGCTCAAGCATATGTATGAGCAAACACTGCTCCGTCACAGACCAAAGGGCATGTGCCATCATGCTGCCTAGATGACCACCCCAGCCCAGCCGGGACGTATCTAGGAACACAATAGCCAGAGGCGGAGGGGTAACAAGGCAACTCATTAGAAGCTTGGGGATGTTCATCAACCAGTGCAGATCCTGGTGGACTCACAGGAAAATATGCTCCTGAGCCAAGAGACATCCTTGGTGTTGCAGCCAATGGCTCCCCAAACACCAGTGGAGTGCTCTATTCGACCATCTTGCATGTGCTGACTCAGATATGCTAATTAGAAATTAATGAATGTCTATGCGTTTTGATTAACAAGAAGTCGATTCAAAAATTAAATGTAGAGAAATTAACGTGCATGATTGAAAATGTGCCCATGGAGAGTGACAGCCAGATTAAACAAACTTGTATTAAAATGATTAAAAATGTGAAAAAGGGTATTAATAATGTAGTAATATGTCATATTAAGATCTATAACCTATGTTTTGCATTATATTGTAGAGTTAACTAAGCCAAAGTTGTGGCCTAGTTACCAGGTCTCATGCAGAAGCTGAATTACTAGTGCACTGTAGAGAAGCTGGTGCATTGAACTGACCATGAACCGGGCATGGTGACAAAATCTGCTTAGCTAGAATTTACGGACAGGAGATGATGGAACTAGACATGTAACAATTTTGGTGTAAGACAGACTCAATGTACTTTCCCAGAACTTGAACAATAGAAACACTGACTGGAGAAGAAGATGCAACATTTTCGATACCTGGTGAGACCGGATGATGAGGACATCGTACAGTGAACCAATCAACGAACTAAAAACGGCGTAATATTAGAATTCACAGATTTGTGAAATTAATATTATTGGGTAGAGTAATAACTGGTGATTGACTAACCAATTAGGAACTAAGGGGATGGACTGGAAAACCTTAATAAAAAGTCATGACAAAGGGTAAAAACTTCAGATGATGCGAGGGGATAGGTGATGCAGATATTAGATGTCAGAAGATGCAATTCGAGATTCTGTCACTGGGCTCGTGCTCTTGAGAGCCTGATGCGTTGCTGATCGATTGATGATCTGAGGATGAAGATTGACTTTCTTGCTGATCCATTCTGTGGATAGGTAGCTATGACACTGTGACTTAACTTTTTGTGCCTTTCTTTCTAGGTACCAACTGCGCTGTTTAAATAGTTTTTCTTTTAGCTAGATGTTTTCTATATTCGTGTTCTAAATTGTTTTCACATGAAGTCCCACATGCTAATCTGGGTTAGGTAGGGTTCCTTTAGGTGACGTTGACAGTGACAAATGATTGACGAACTGATTGCTGAACTAGGCTATTAATGTCAATATATTCATCTTTGTTAGCTTGCGCTGAAGCATTAGAGCATATGTTTTCCCAAGTTCTGATTAGATTATGTTATTGGTGGTCACTAATGGATAAACTCTGATATAATTGAATAAAGTTTTGAATTAATCCAATGGTTTATAATTGTAACTAATAAGGAAATAAAAATTGTTAAAACGTTTAATGAGTTGTGGTTATTCATGAATTGTTGATTTATCGTCTAATGTTTAATGATTCTTTTAGTGGTCATTGATTATTGATGACACTGGTCACCACATGGCTAGGATACTCCATGCAATCCGAAAGGTTCATTGGCCTATACGCGTCCCCTTGTAAGTTTACATACTAAGGACCAGGCGCGCTGGCACATGAGAGACACAGATGATATACGAGGCCTAATAGGTGAAAGACCTGCAGGGAGAAGATCCAACTTGAATCAGAAGGTGGAAAGGGTGGTGTTGAGCACAGCCTCAATAAACGTCAACATCTGAGCATGAGTGAGGTGAGACTTCTCAATATGGATGGTGTGAGAGAACAGGGCTGATTGCAGAGGCCCCCTAACTTTTTGCCGCCATTTTCCACTTTTTGCTGCTGTTTTCCTGGCTCTGATGGTGCCCTGGGTACTGCTAACCAGTCCCCGGGCCTGTTCTCTGTGTAAAATCAGTATGCAGATTAGGCTAATTATAATTGGCTAAGTCAACCTACCTATAACTTCTTAGTATATGGTAGGGCATGGAGATTTAGGGACCCCAGCATAGGTAGTGCCCCCATAGGTGCACTGCTGAGGTGCCCACTGTCATTTTAAAGGCAGGCCTGCATTGCTGGCTGCTTTTAAATTAAAGTTATATGCAAATTCGAGTTTGGAATTAAAAGTAGTTCCAAAGTCTTAAACTACCTTATTTGTACATATAAGTCACCCCTAAGGTGTGCCCTATGTGCCCCTAGGGATGGGTGCCATGTAACTATAAGCAGGGACCTTATAAAAATAGTTTTATAAGCCCTGGTGAGGTAAAACAGCCAAATTCGTTTTTCCCTCATTGTAGTGAATGGCCTCCATAGGCTAGACTGGGGAGATTTTATTTTAAAGTCCCCTTAAGTAACAGATGGCAGAAGTTTGGTATCAAATTAATTGTTATAATAAATCCCACAACTTCCAGTTGTTTGATTTAATATAACTTGTTCAGGTAAAGAGTTTTAAACTTTACCTGAAAAGTTGCCAACTTCAGCCCTGCAGTGTTTTTGCTGCTGTGACCTGATTGGCCAGGCTCTGGAAGCCTGGCCAGGCTGCCTTGATGAGGTGTGAAGTGGCCTGGCTCCACTCAAAGAGATGTGCATGTGGGAGGAGATCTCGCCTCAGCAGATGGTGAAGCAGGAAGGGGGAGGGCTGCCAAATTGGTCTTCAAAGGCAGAGAAGGACATTTGGAGCAACCCAGCAACACCCTCACATCCTGCAAACCCAGATAATTAGGTGCCCCCTTGATTAGATTAGGAGAGGGCAGGAGAGGGGTGTGTTTAGGATTTTTAGCCACACCAGTGGGTGGGCTCATTCAGATGTAACCTCCAAAAATCACTTTTAGCCATGATGGATTTTTGAGGAATGTTGCTCCCTGGGATTGATTTTTGCCACCCTTCTCAGGAAGTGGTCATCACAGGGGGGATGACTCTGCACCTGATTGGAGAACCAGACCCCCCTGTTTTTCACCCAGGAGCAGGGATAAAACTGGCAGACCTACACCCACACCTCAGATCCCCATCAGATTCCAACAAGGAAGAACTACAGGAGAAGAAGGACTGCCCTGCTGGACCCCTGGCCTGCACCTTAACACTGCACTCTGAAGGACTGCACTAGCTGCATACTTGGGCTTCACCACAAGAAGGACTTTGCCTGGCTTCAACTGGTTCAAGGAGGGACTCCCTGTTTGCTACAGGTGAAAAATTGCTAACCAGAGTCCCCTGCACCAACTCCTGAAGAAACCAACCAGCTGACCACTGTCCAGTGGCAAAAAAGAAGTTTGCACCAGGTGCATTCTGGGAGTTGTAGTCCACACCCACCAAGGAGCATCTCAGAGCTTCTGGAACCTTGGGGTGAGCTGTGGACCCGAAAAGAACCTTAAAGGAACATCTGGAAGAAGATCCAGAAGTTTGGAGAACTTTTGGAAAAAATCTCCATAGAGCGACCGACCCGCCGTGGCAACTCTAGCCGGCTTGCCTCAACCCCGACCCAGCCTGACTTGCAGGTTTGTCCTGGTGAAGAAAATCTCCAAAAAAGAGACTAAGTCCGAATGTAGGAAGTTGACCGGAACCTCCCAGCCAGCGTATCCGAGGAGGGCTCTAAGGACGTCAGATCAAGATCCAGGTTTGCCCCGGTCGAAGGATTTTCACCTCGAAAAAATGATTAAGTCCAAAGGTAAAATTCTCCACAGAGGGCTCCCGCGACACGTATCCAAGGAAGAGTTCCAGGAGGTCAGATTGGACTGGCAGGTTCATCCCGCTGAAGAAAATCTTTTAAAAAATGACTAAGTCCTAAGGTAAACTTTTGACCGAGGCCTCCCGCAGGCTGTAGCCGAGCCGGGATCCATTGCGTTCACCTTAAACTTTGACTTTGCCCCGGTCGAGGTGCGACCAGATTGGCGCTTTTTGTTTCTATGCGCTAGAAAACAATAATTCTTTAAAAATTCATATCTCCGGTTCCCCTTATCCGATTTTATTAAATTGTGTGTAATTTTAAAGATAAAAATATAATCTATTTTTATAAATTGATTTTGGATTTTTAAACTGTTTCCTGTGTTTTGTTTAATTACTGTTTTGTGATATTTGAATGCTTTACACTCTGTCTCCTAAGTTAAGCCTTGTCGCTCGTTGCCAAGCTACCAAGGGTTGAGCTGGGTTTAATTTATTGAGACGTAACTGGACCTAAGTGGAGGTTGGTGGCCTATTGCTAAGTGTAGGTATTTACCTGCCCTTACCAATAACCTATTTGCCAACAATTTTGGTATGCAGTGGTGGGATCCTGTACTTGTGTTCAGTATCACATTACAGTTTTAAGTAAAGCAAATTAAAAATCCTTTGCAAAAATAGTTTTTAATTTTTAATTTCGATCAATTTTAATTATTGAATTTTTGTGATTTTTCTAAATTCTTGTTTCTAATTTTTGAAAAAAGTTTTTTGTTGACACAAAGCTAGGGAACCATGGAGCTTGATCTGGCTAGCCTACCCACACTGACAGTAGTCCAGCTTACGGGGTTGTGGACTGCAAGGGGGTTGCCTGCAACCACTGACCTCAGGAAGTATCCCTGATTAAATCCCTGACAGCATGGGCTGAGCTCCAAGAAGTAGGCTCAGAAAAAGCTCCAGAGGAGGAAGAAGCAGGGGAGGGTGCTAGCTCCAACCATTCTGGGGAGGGATTGCATCTGGGCCTAAGTGAGGAGGAGGAAGACCCGTCCTCACTGCACACAGTCAATAGGGTCATACCCAAAGTTAGTTGGGGGAAGGGGGCCCCTTCAGGAGGAGAGAACCTGTCCCTCAGGGAAAGAGAGCTGGAGGCCCAGCTAGCATTTATAGCTTTGGAGGCAGAGAAGCTGGCCCTAGAAAAGAAAAAGTGGGCAAGGGAAGAGAAAAGAGATGGTGGCAGTGACAGAGAAGCTGAGAAGTCCATGGGTGGGGGGTTTTGCCCCAGATTACCCAAGGGGGTGGTTCCTGCCTATGTAGAGGGGGATGACATAGATAAGTGGCTGAGGGCCTTTGAGAGGGCCCTCCAGATGAGGAAAGTTAAGCCTCAGTACTGGGGTTCACTTATTTGGGAGTTGGTCCCCAACTCTGGGAGGGATAGGCTCCTAACCTTGGAGGGGGGGGCAGATTCATACCTCAGTATGAAGAGATGCTTCACTAAAAAGTTTGGTCTGACCCCAGAGCAGTATAGGATGAAGTTCAGGGACACCCAGAAGGTCAATACCCAGTCTTGGGTTGACTTTGTAGACACAGACACCTCACGTAAGGCACTAGAGGGCTGGATTCATGGTAACAAAGTAAATACATATGAGGGGTTATACAATCTGATCATGAGAGAGCAAATCTTGACCAATTGTATCCAAGAAAGGTTACGCCAGCATCTAGTGGACTCTAAGCTGACCAACCCTAGAGAGCTGGGGGAGGCAGCTGATGAGTGGTTGAGAACCAGGGTGGCTGTCAAGTCCCAGGGGGGAGACTCCATGAAGGGGGGGGGGGGGGGAGGTCAGGTCCCCAGAAACATAATGAGGAAAGTGGTAAGCCCACCACAGATACTCCCTCTGTACCCCAGAACCCTAAGAAGGAGGAGAGTAAATCCCACTCTGACAAGCAGGGACAAGGAGACCCAGGGTTAAAAAAACTCTTGGACAGTAAGGCTTGCTTTGACTGTCAGCAGACAGGCCACTTCAGAGGAGATGCAGCCTGTCCAAAGAAGGTGGTTAGCACTGGGTTGTCCAGTGTAGCCAAGGAGGAGGACTCCTCAGATGATGAAGTCCTCCTAGCATTGGGCTGGGAGACATTACCAGATGGTGAGCTGGTGATCCCTGAGGGTGGGAGTAGGCACTTCCACCCCATTCAGGTGAATGGGATCCCTACCACTGGCCTGTGAGACACCTGTGCCAATCACACTATAGTGAGTGACCGGTTAGTGATCCCAGACATGTATGTCCCAGGAGAGACCAGGAAAGTCAGGTTAGCCTTAGGGAGGGGAGTTCACCTCCAAACCTGTAGCCACAGTGCCCCTAGAGAGGGAGGGGGGGTATCCTTGGCTGGTTTAGGGTGGTAGTCAGTGCTGACCTCCCTCTAGATTGTATCCTGGGCAGTGACCTCCCAGAGGGGAGTCTGGTCCCAGGTGGGGCGGTCGCCCAGGGCACCCCCCCAACCCAAAGTCCTGGGTAGTCAGTCCCTACAGTTAGGAGACAGGGGTCCCCAAGAAAAGGAAAAAAGAAAAGGAAGGGTGGGCCACACTTAAAGAGAGTTCCAGGGAGCCAAAGGCCTTCTGCCCCAGTGGGGGGGGGCAGATTTGGCACTGGTGAGGCTTCACCTGACCACAAGGAAGTCCTGAGTAGTCAGGCAGCTGTCCAGATGCGGGATGTTGCCCCTGCACTGACAAAGGGGCAAGTGGAAGGAGGGTGGTTGCCACAGGAGATAGTAGCCCCCCACTCTAGATAGCAAGAGGGGTGTCAGGACCCCAGTTGCCCCTAAAGCAGCTCAGCCACCTGTCAGTGGATAGCTTAGGGTGTAGTTCTGGGTACTGACAGCTGTCCGACTGGCCTAGCTGATCTAGCTGATCATAGCAGGTGGCCTAGCTGATCTAGCTGATCATAGCAGGTGACGTGCAACTAAGCCAACATTGTGGAGAACAGCCTAATGCTAAATTCCCTGAGCTACTTTTAGAGAGGGAATGACTTTGTGATCCCCATGTTTGTTCTGATAAAACAGGATTTTTGTACTGTGTCTCGATCTGCACCACTTTGCCCTAATGCCAGATGCAGTCTTTAATTACACATAATTGCCCGCACACTTGAAGCTCATCCAGGTACACACCCCTACCATGAATGTGAGATTTCTGAAGTTATGATCATTGTTGGGACTCCCTGCTTGTATAACCTCCCCATCTCCATGTTGTCCTGAGTACTTTCTAAGGATTTTGACTTATGAGCGGGAACCACTAGGTCCCTCCAGTTCCCTGAAGGCAGTTTCCTTTGCCTTGCAAACCATCTCTGCACGGATTGCATGTCAGTGGCGCATGTGGCATTAGATGGTTGCAGGATGACATCCCTTCCAACAATTTGCTCATTGTTCTCACTGTCGGAGATTGTTCTATGTAGTAATAGTAAACCTGATCGTGAAATTCCTACATTCTCTGAATGGATGGTATGTATGTCCCTACAGATCTCTGTCCTCCGAAAACTCTTCTCTTGAGCAGTAATAGGGGAGGACATGTTCAAACCACGGATGCGATCCTCAATTTGAAACAGCTGGATCACCGTGTTCAAATTCTCTTAGCTTAGTTTGAACAAGTTCCCCTTTAACAGGCCTTTGTTCAAATACGGATATACATGCATGGCCTCCACCCCCCAACCCCCCTCCCTCCGTCCCCCATACACAGCCACCACCCCTAAACATTTCCAAACACACTTGTGGCTGGATTTATTCCTAAAGCTGACGCCTTCGACTCCTCATTTTTCCCGATTGCACATCTGAGTCATTAAAAATGCTTGTGAGGCATAAGGAGGAAGACGTCTTAGAAGTGTATCACTTCCAAGAAATTCCTTAATTTTAAAAGCGGTATCACATCTTGCAACGCGCATCTTGAATGTTTGTGTTTTCACATATTCAATCGTTGTTAAGTCCAATAGAAAGTCCACCCGTAGGATGAAGAGGCGCCCTGAATACAGTGGAACCTCATCTGCCATTCTTTCAAGCACCGAGGGCTGCGCTTTCCCCAGCAGTATGTGAAGATTCCTCCTCTTGGCAGCCTGTGGTAATGTATTTGGTGTTTGTTCATAAATCAGCCTTGTGCTTTTTTTTTTTTGCAACAATCATTTCACGGAGGTTATTGCCTCCTGTTCCTGGGATAACCCCCCCAGCCTTGTCATCCATCGGGATTAAGTGGTGTAGGAGAAAACTCCACTGTGCAGTTACATGGAACCTGAAAAGTCTTTATTGCAAAAAGACTGAGTTATAGACCAAATCTACCAGGAACCCCCACTGATACCTGCAATGGAGACACGCTCCCGACTAAGCACAAACATATCCCATAGCCAGAGGCTTCTAGAATTGATCAGGTCTAAACTCACACTAGGAAGCAAGCAGTTGCATGAATGAGGTCATGAGTGCGTGACAGTTATTTGGGAAGTAAAAGGTGGTGCGATTTTGGACGAGCAAGCAATTTTGTGGAAGTCAACACCACTTCTTGTCGCAGAGATAGGCACATCCGATGAACAGAGTTAAGAAACGCAGGAAAAAAGCTATCTGTAGCACTACTGAAGCATCTTATAAGCTATATATAATGTAGTAATGTCTTAATTTCATTATTATTCCCTCTTAAACTATTGTATGGTGCAAACAAGCAGGGTCTTACAAGAGAATGCTCATGAAATAAAACACTTTCCTGTCCCTCTTCATCTTCTGCCTTACTTGGCACACATCACATTCCTCGTTATCATAATAAGCCATAAGGGGGTACCATGATGAAGTTTATTTACCTCTGACTCAATTAAGAATATCGATCATTAAAAGTGATACTGATGGAAAGAAGGCCTACATATCTCAACCTAGATTAAAATCAGAAAGGGTATTGTGTTAGTATGGTGCCTCATAGTGACATGGCACTTGTTGCATCCCATGAATATGCTGCAGTTATCTTCTTTACAAATCAGTCCCTTGGCAGCAATCGCCAGATGAACAGGAAGCAGCAAGTTTTCTTGGACATGCACAGGCATGGCCTGCAACAGTAGCAAGAGTCATGTGTAATTGTCACAAACAGAAGTGAAGTGCCCATTCAGGTCAGCACACTGTTTTTCCTAGTCAAAGGAGATCGATATCATGGAAACACCCCCGTTAGACAGTGTAGGAGGCTGGCCTGGCTTATAGTGGGTACCTTGTGGTACTTACACCTTGTTCCAGGTCCAGTTATCCCTTACTAGTAGATTAGTAGTGTTCTAGCAGCTTAGGCTGACAGAGGTAGCTATAGCAGAGCAGCTTAGGCTGAACTAGGAGACATGGAAAGCTCCTACTATACCACTTATATCACTTAGTACTATATCATAAGAAAACCCAATACTCTGAGTTAGTAAAAATAAAAGTACTTTATTTTGGTGACAATATGCCAAAAGTATCTCACAATACACAAAATATACACACACACACAAACCAAAATCAGGTAAGTAACAGTTAGAAAAGTAGTCCAAACACGGCAGAACACAATAGAATGCAATAGGGAAAGATAGGCCTAGGGGCAACACAAACCGTATACTCCAAAAGTGGAATGCGAACCACGAATGGACCCCAGGCCTAGTGTAGTGTGTAGAGGGTCGCTGGGAGTGTAAGAAAACACTAAGGGTGTCCAAGATACCCCACCCCAAGATGCTGAAAAGTAGGAGTAAAGTTACCCTACTACCCCCAGAAAGACAGTAAAGTCGAGATAGGGGATTCTGCAAGGACAACAACTGACTGCAAAGCACTGAAGACTGATTCCTGGACCTGAAGACCTGCAAAGGAAGGGGACCAAGTCCAAGAGTCATCCTTGAGGTCCATGAGGCCCTCTCTAATCACAATACAAAACCAATTCAAGCTTCTACAGACATAAGTTAGAGATCTCAAAGTGCAATCGGAAGACGGTGAATGCCACTAAAGGTGCAATAATGTTAATTTCCTTGGATTTTCTGAAAGAGCGGAGGGCCCCAACATAGAACTCTTTCCTCAAGGAATGGCTTTCTTAAACGGTCTTGGCCAACTATGTCCCCAAGTTCTTCTCAGTGGAGAGGGCGCATTGCATATCTGGCCAGACGCCTGTTCTTTTGAGGCACCTCCCCGTCCGGTGATTGTGTGCCTGCTTAACCTTTGGAGCTGTGAAAGCGCAGTTGCAAAGTCTGGGCCCGCCCTATGCCCTGCTTTTTCCTGTGAAGCTCAGAGGGGTGGATGCAGACACTACTCATTTCTTCACTTCCCCTTAGGAAGCCTGAACCTGGCTGCATTCCCAGGTTGTCCCAGACCGGGCAGAAATGGAGGAGAGCGCTGACCTACGGGGATGGTCTTACAGGAAGCCATCCAGGTCCCGGGCATGGTCTACCAGTGAACAAGTTGTAAAATAATGGGCACAGGTGGTGGCTAAGGTAGTGCTCCAGGGTGCTAAGAGGGTCTGGGGACTGGTGCTTGACAAGGATCAGGAGTCTGTACTGGGTGCTCTGGGGTCGGTGACTTCAGGTGGGGACTCCAGCATTGCCTTGGTGCAGTCCCCTGAGAGAGAACTTCCTGATTCGAGAAACCTGCCATCTTGGTGAGTGAACTAACTGTGGACCCTGCTGGGGGAGAGGGGCAGATGGAGTGTGCGTCATCAGGGGAGTTACTGGAAGACATGTTAGCCTCTGATGGAACCTTAGGACTTGTCAGCGCCTTTCTTCAGGGCCCGCGATGTTTAGGCCACCCAAGACTTTACTTTAGACGCCTGTTGGCCTGGCCCGCAAAGACAGCAGTAAGGACTGCCCTGTGTAACAATGACATCTTAATTACTGACTTTCTAGTTGGGAATATTGTGGCACGATGCCCGTTGGCGTCCAAGCCAAGGGAATGGGTGTTGTTCTTTTGTTCACTGTTTGCTTTATAGCGGGTGTTAGTAAAGGCAGAGCGGGAGGGGATCAGAGGTGTTCCTGGTCTTTTCTGATGGTGTTGCTGGGCTCTGCTGCGGTGGGGGGGGAAGAGTAGGGTGCTCTATGGCTAAGACATTTCATTCATGGACATAGAATATCTGGGGGATGGCAACCAATCAGGGTGCATGCTTATCTCAGGCAGAAACATATTCATTTGGCATGCTTGCAGAAGACACTGCCACTGAACTAGAAAAGGTGTCCCACCGTTGTAGCGGGTAGATCTTTGGTAATGGGTACTTTGCATTTGCAAAGGGAGTTCTTATTTGGATTGCCCCAGGTGTCCCTTTTGTTTAAAGCAGGACAGTAGTGGACCTAGAGGGCTGGTTTGTGTTCCTAGAGTGTATACTGGATACACACTTTGTCCCTAGCTTTGCTCCTCAAGTCCATGTCCCCTAGTCTATATTTGGGGGGGGGGGGGGGGGGGGGGGGAACAGGGGAGGAGTGACTTTAATTGTGTCCACAGCACCTCCTTAGGTAGATCGGTGCACCTATTGCTTGGGATTTTGGGATTCAGGGACTACAAGCAACACTTCAGGGAATGGACGTCCACAACACAACTGACATTTGGCGCCTGGGTCATCCTGATTACATTGATTTCTCCTATTATGCCCCTGGGTATCAGGTCTACAACAGATTGGACTATTTATTCTGGTATGCTCTGGCCATGAGTCCGGAACTCAGAGTACCTGGGCCAGACATTATCTGACCACAGCCCCCTAAAGGTGACCTTACAGTGGGGGGTAGACAGGGCACGCCATCAACTTGGCACATGGAATGGAGGCCGTGCTTGACACTGTATCGAGACACCATTAGCACCCATCTGGTCCATTATTTTGAGGAAAATGAAGGCACCGCGGGTTCCCTGCGAGTGGCGTGTGATGCCATGAAGGTGGTTATGAGAGGACACTGTACTAAGAGATCCTGCGGGGGAGCAGGCATCCCTCCTCTGCAGTGTGTTAACACTAGAGGAACGGATGCGTCCTGCTGGGCGGAAGGCAGTGATGGCTGTCGAGGCTCAGACGTGGTTGCATGAATTGAGGAATCAACAGAGGAGTTGCAACGGCTAAACAACATTGACTACAGAGCGAACCCGGCTCGCCAGCACACAAACGGAGCTAAGCCGGGTCGCACGCTGGTATGGACCTTGTGATCAGCGGTCCCTAGGACCATTATAGGGGTGATTTGCACGTCTGCAGGTACCATTGTGTTCTCCCAGGGTTAGATTTGCGAAACTGTTGCTCAGTATTACGAGCGTCTTTATTCCCCTCCAGGCCCAAGCACTTGAACAACCACTGAAACTTGAAGAATGATGGGCCATTATATGTCAGAGGGCCAGCAACAAGACTCCAGGCATGGATGGGTTCCCCATTGAGTATTACGCAACATTTACAGCAACCCTTGCTCCCAAATTGCTCACGGTATACCAGGAAGCGCATCGGCAAGGCAGTCTCTCTGCCTCCCTCGGTGAGGTTCTTATAGTTGTTTTATCCAAGGTGGGTCGAGACCCCCTGGAAGTGGGTTCTTATCACCCCTTGTCAATGCTTAACACCGATTATAAAATACTGAGTAAGGTCTTGACAAATTCCTTGCTCCCAGTGCTTCACCCAGACCAGTGTGGGTTCATCCCACCCAGGGCTACTTCACATAACACGAGCCGCTTTTGTCATGGGCACAGTCTCCTGGTGAGTAGAACTCCCAGTGGCCATCTCGTAAGACTATGAAAAAGCATTTGACACCCTTGGGTGGTCGTATTTGATGCTAATATTAGAGACCCTGGGAGTGGGACCCATGTTTCTGAAAGGGGTCAAGCTGCTACATATGGCGCTACGAGCCAGAGTCCGAATGGGACATCAGATCTCTCAAAAGTTTGATATAGGCAGAGGCGCGAGGACGGGTTGCTCCCTTTTACCTGTGATTTTTGCATTGGCTATGGAGCACCTAACTGCCCTGTTCTGGGCGAGAGGCCAGGATTGGGGTGGTAAAAGTGGGGCCCCAACGACATGTAGTTTTGCTTTATGCGGACGGTGTACTGGTTTATTTGGGCAGGCTGAGACGAGATCTACTGGCACTCCACACCCTCCTGGATCTTTTTGGAGACATGGCAGGTCTACGGGTGGACTGGGGAAAGTCTTGCACCTTCCCTCTAAGAGCAACAGAGGTGGTGGAGTTGGAATCGGACTGTCTCCCCTTGGCGGTTGGAAACGTTCTGCTAGCTTGGAGTGAATGTCTATAACACAGATTGAGATCTCCTGGACGGAAATCGTAGGAGAACTTTGACGCCACTGCAACAGTCCATAGGCTTTTGAACACACTTTTGCTAAATCAGCTATGCGTAGGACCTCCACAGCGAATGCTCAACAGCCATGCCTCCCATTTTTTTTTTTTTTTTTTTGCAAAGTGACAATGATACCCTCAAGGGCTTTCTTTAAAGACCTACAGAGTCTACTCTCTGACCTGATATGGGGGGACGGGGGGGGGGGCGGGGGGGGGGCATGCAATGAGTTTTCTTCTGTGTACTCCAAAGCCAGGGTGGCTTGGGGGTACCTGACCTCGAGCTTTACTTTGCAGCTGCAGTGGCCTAAGAGGTGGCTGGCAGAAGATGTGCGGGGTGAGAGCTGCTTAATCAGTGACAAACCCGATGGGACAGGAATCCTGAATTGGCTTTTGAGACCAGGTAGTCCAGTGAGTGGTACTGGCAGGCTGGTGCAGGTTGCAAAGCTGTGTTGAAATAGATGAATTCGACTGCACAGGGGCACCCCTCCATGCACACTACAATTGCCACTCTAGAGCATGCCTGCTATGCATGCACTGCTGGAAACACATGACCCAGAACCCTGATGGGAATAAGAGGTGCTCTGTCTGGCAGACCTGTACACTGATGTGGCAGTGAGCTCCTTTCAGGACCTACAGGATGGCAATGGTTTGGGAGCTAGTCAATTTTTTACTTTCAATGCTCTTGTGCTGGTGATTAGGGTCACTTGGAGGGTGGGGAGAGAGGCTCCCGCCCTCCATCACGAACTGCAGTGTATATTGACCCACTGTGTGGGTCGCAGAACGATCACGGTTTATACGCAGCCTTGTAGACTGCGGGCACAGACCTTGAGCTACTTGCCAAGCCCAGATGGGATGAGTATCTCTGTACTGCCCTGATGGTCAAACAGTGGGAGATGACGCTTGAACAGGTGAAGCGGGTGTCTCGCAATTTCCTCGTGAACTTTACCCAGTTGAGTTACCTATATCACATATATTTAGCACCACACACCATTCATTGGCTGTTCCCCCCAGGAGTAACCTCAGTGTTTCCTAGATGTGGGCATCACGTCACTTTCTTTTACATGGTGTGGCACTGCCCCCCATTTGCACAGATATAGGGGAAAGTTATGGCAAGCTGTGGACGTTCAGTTTTTATCTGACCCTCTACTCTGTCTCCTGGGCATTACCAAGTGCACAAAGTGAACCAAACACTACTTGAAAGTGCAGACTTGGCCATGGCCCTCTTCAAGTGCCAGATAGCTAGGTCCTGGAAGGCAGCGCAGCCACCCTCAATCAACCTCTGGTTTCGGACGGTACTTGGACTGCTGAGGCAGACACCATAGAACATGACCTACACATCAGGTGAGGGAGTGGAGCTGCCACCTTGTGGGACATGTATGTGCTGCACCTGCATGAGAAAGTAGAGGCCATTGTTTGATAAATGGTGCAAGTGGAAGGTGCTGTCAAGGATTATGTGGCTCTGGTTTGGTCAAGGTGCCACGGGTCAGGGGAGACCTGTGTCTGACTCCTTACTGTGCCCTCTACCTGTAGGGTGGGCCAGTGCCACCCTGCCTACTACGAGGTGATGGCTCGCACGTGGCTACGTCTTAGTGGTCCTGCATGCTTGCTTCTGCACTCCCATTTCACTGTCTCCAAAGACCTCCCTCAGCTACCCTTTTTGATTTTTTTTTTACTGTTATTTGAATGTTCATTTTTCGTCCACCATCATGAATATGGCTTTCTCTGATAGGTATCCTGATGCTGATCGTATGTAACTAACCCGATTCCCTCACAGGGGCACTTTATCAGAAAAAGAGACTTCTCTGTACCTTGTGTACCATGGGTTTGTTTCTCCCTCTTTTTTCTGCCATGATGTTTATTACATTGATGTATGATTGATGTGTTTGGTCCCTGCCACAAAGGTTAATAAGTTTGCCTGTAAACATCTATGATCCCATCTACTGTTGTCTTACGCTGAAAATGCCAATAAAGACATGTTTAATTTTTTTTTATTTTTTTTAAAACATGATACTGGCATCCATCACTACAGGTTTAATAGGACAGGGTGTTTGATGATATGCACCATTAGTTTGAGTGCAGTCAACATGTATCTAGGTAACTTGTAGTGATGTGTCCAGTACATATCCTTAAGATGGCTGCCTGATCACTTGTAATATCTAGCAATGGAACTATACATCACAGGGGTACTTCTGCTCTGCAGATGTGCCATCACATGTAATATAGTGCACCCTGCCTTAAGGTTCTAAGGCCTGCTGCAGGGGTGACATATCACAGGCAGTGGGTATAGGCATTGCACACCGGGTGTGTGCAATATTGTGTTTTCAAAATGATTTGCACCATTTCACACATTCTGTAATGGCATGTGTTTGAGTGTGGGTCCCTCAGGGTGGCATAATACATGCAGCAGCCCATAGGGACTCTCTTTAGTACCCATGCCCTAGGTACCAGGGGTACCATTTATTGGGGACTTACGGGGGGGGTCGGCTAACATCCTTGCCAACTGGATAGAATTAGACATTTATCTTGTTTTAAGGGAAAGAGCACCTGCACTGGGGGCCTGGTTAGCAGCAGCCCAGTGCACTTTCAGTCAAAAAGCATCAGTGAGGGTGACCATGTGAAAATGGGCACTTTCCTGCAGTGGGATTTTGCAACATTGATGGGGAGTCCCAAATTGTATAGAAGATGCATAGTGGTAGGCATGTGTTTGTAGCATAATTGGCGGGTGGAACTCTTGATGAGCCAGTTGTCCAGGTAAGGGAAGACATGAATGCCCTGCCCACGGAGGTGTGCAGCTACCATTGCAACGCACTTTCAGTACATTCAGGGACCTGTGCTGACCTCGAAGGGGAGTACCTTGAATTGATAGTGTTGGTCATTGACCACAAACCTTAGGTAGCGCCAATGTGCTGGATGTATTGGTATGTGAAAGCACAAGTCCTTCAGGTAAAGAGTGGTCATGAAATCGCCCAGCTATAGAAGAAGTAAGACATCCTGAAGGGTCACCATATGACAATGTTTTGTTTGAACGTATTTGTTGAGGGGACTTAGAATGGACCTGAGAAAGCCATCTTTTTGGGAACTAGGGAGTACACAGTACACTCCTGATCATTGTTGTGAAGGTGGTACTGGTTCAATGGTGCCTTTGTGAAGAAGTGATTATACCTCTTCTCTGAGCAGTTTTATGAGCTCTGCTGAAAGTGTGTTTGCAGGGTGCTACTGGGGGAGGTGTCGTAGTTAGTTATAGACAATAAGAATGCTGTATGATGTCCAAAACCCCCATGTCAGAGGTGATGTTTACCAAGTGGGGAGGAACTCTTGCAAGCAGCTAGACATATGCTATGTGATCGGGGCAGGAGGGCGAAGTCAGGGTTTGGTAGCTGTGGCAGGGGTTGTTTTTGGGAGGGACCCTTGCCTCTACCTCTCGTTATTACCCCCTCTGGAAAAACCTCTACTTGAGGGTGACGGGGCCTGTGGGCAATTATATGTTGTGGAGATATCAGGGGAAGCTTGTTTTGAGCCTCCACAGAAGAGTATACAGTGAAAGGAACAGCAGGAAGTGGGTGTTTGAAGTGCACCCATAGTCTTTGCAATCTCACTATCTTCATCTTTTCAAGTATTTGGTCCACCTGGGGCCTGAAAAGATGACAATCAAAAAGAGCCAACATGTTCTGCTGCACCTCAGGTCGGAACCCTGATATGTGTAGCCATGCATGGTGTCCCAGAAGGAGGCTTGAGTTGATGCCCTGAGCAGCAATGTCAGCGACGTCAGGGGCCCATCTTATGGTGGTGTTGGAAATTCATTTCCCTTCAGAAACTAACTCGTCCTCTTTTCCTGTGTTCTCCAGAGAGGTACTGAAGCTGTTCCTCCATTTCATCCCACATGGTTCTGACATATCTGCCCAAGAAACCTAAAGAGTTGGCCATACACAAGTGGTTAGGGGACTGCACCACCACTCTTTTCCATTACTTTTTCCCCGTCTAGTCTTTTCCCTTCTTTGTCAGGTGGAGGGGTTTCTCTGGTTGTTTGGGAGTTAGCCCTTTTCCTCGCTGTATGTATTGCAAGACAGTCTGGAGGAAGCGGACATCGAATGTAAGGAGGATCTGATGAGCACGCCTTATACTTTTTACACACTTGGGGAGTAATTACCTGAGCATTGTCAGGGTGCTGGAAAATTCCTGCTGTGTAACGTAACATATCTTTCAACATAGGGAGGCGTTGTGTAGTGTGTTGTATGGAAGAAAGGGTCTCAAAAAGGAAATGCTCTTCTATTAGATCAGAAAAGAGAGATCTTTATGGCAGGCCGCAGCTCTGATATTTTGAGGGATCTCTTTTGGGGGGAGAGGGGGGGGGGGGCATTGATCTCTTCATGGAGCCAATGGAGTAGTGGCTTGACAGTTTCTTCGCTGACCATGGTGGTAGTCAACTTCGCTGACATGCTTCAGCACAGATGTTGTTTCCGGCGCTGGCGGTTTCAGTGCCAACTGTTTCATCTCCAATGACTTTCTTGATGCCAAGCCTGTCGCAGTCGGTGCCAAGCTGGCTAACTAGTAGTGTTTTTTGGCACCAAGCTGGAGCTGGGTGTTGTGGCAGAAGCTAATAGTTGGTATGGCGCAAGGGCAGTGGTGGCTTAATGGTCTGCAGCTGATGCTCATGGGTGGCTTTGCAGCCTTTTGTGGAGGCTTGCAAACTGTATTGAGGCGGTGAAGAATGTGTACACATGACCTGTTGAGTTGCTGGAACATCCTCTATCTCCAGGTCGGTCCTCTAGTGAGAAGACCTCCTCGCCAGCTGCAGGCACTTCGGCATGGTGTTCTTGAAGCTCTTCCTTGCCAAAGAGGTCCACCGGTTCTTTGATAGATAACCCTTTAACGTGCCCCATAAATAGCCCTGCTGGGCTAGGGGTATGATGAACAAAAGAACTTGTGAGAGGAGGGCAAAAAAGAGTTCAATCTGTTTGGCTGTACACCATGCCACAAACTTGCCCAAACAGCAGGTGTATACTGTCTTGGTAGAGGAACACCCAGCTCCTAAGGTAATGTAGGAAGCTGGCCTGGTGTGTGGTGATCACTTGTGGTGTTATCACCCTATACCAGGTCAAGGTATCTCCTATTAGTGAGGTGTAGCCAGTGTCTAGGAAGCCAGGCTCTAGAGGTAGCTGTGGATGAGCAGCCAAGGCTTATCTAGGAGACATACAAAGCTCATGTAATACCAATTATAGCCACACAGCACTTACACCCACGAAAGAACCACAGTGTTACAAAAATAAAGGTACTTTATTTTAGTGACACAAATACTTAAATAGTATATAGGCAATATTCTACTAGAAGGTGACTAAACACACAATTATATACACCTTAATTTTCAGGAATGAGCATATAAAGTAACAGAAGACAGTGCAATAACAACAGTGACCCTAGGGGGAGCCCAAAACCTATACTAAAAAAATGGAATGCGAATGATGGACCCCCACACCCAGGTAAGTGGAATCTGTAGAGAGGAGCTGGAGAAACTAGGGACCCCAAAAGGTAAGTACCAGAGTGCCCCCCCCTAGCGACAAGGAGAGAAGAGGTAAGTACCTGGTTTTTCCCAAACCCACAGAGAAACTTTGGAAAAGGACCGTGCAAGACCAAAGCAAGACTGCAAGAAACTAAAGATGGATCCAGATAGAAGAGGACCTGCAAATGAAGGGGGACCAAGTCCAGTTCCAGTTGGATTGTACGGTTGGGTCAGGAGCCACTGCCCACCCTTCTGGGGACCAAGACCAGGAGTTGGCTATGCAGCAGAGGAAGAGTTCCAGAAGTGATGCAGTCTATGTCTCATGTCCGAAGAAGAGTTGCAGTCCATGAGTGCCGGTGTTAGACTTTTCATCCTTGGCATGGTCTCCCTTAACTTTTTGCCTCTGTTCCCCAGGTTGTTGATGGGTGCTGGACTCTGATTTTATTGTTTTTGTTACTCTGGGGACTATACCACTGCTAACCAGTGCTAAAGTGCAAGTGCTCCTGTTTAAAATGTGCACGTAATTGATTCTCTATGATTGGCATATTTGTTTTACTGTTAAGTCCCTAGTAAAGTGCACTAGAGGTGCCCAGGGCCTGTAAATCAAATGTTACTAGTGGGCCTGCAGCACTGGTTGTGCCACCCACATAAGTAGCTCTGTAATCATGTCTCAGACCTGCCACTGCAGTGTCTGTGTGTGTATTTTTACTCTGTAAATTCGACTTGGCAAGTGTACTCACTTGCCAGGCCTAAACCTTCCCTTTTCTTACATGTAAGTCACCCCTAAGGTAGGCCCTAGGTAGCCCCAAGGGCAGGGTGCAGTGTATGGATAAGGTAGGACATATAGTAATGTGGTTTATATGTCCTGACAGTGAAATACTGCCAACTTCGTTTTTCACTGTTGCAAGGCCTGTCTCTCTCATAGGATAACATGGGGGCTACCTTTAAATATGATTAAAGTGTAGATGGACATGTGGAGTTTGGGGTCCCTGAACTCACAATTTAAAAATACATCTTTTAGTAAAGTTGATTTTAAGATTGTGCGTTTGAAAATGCCACTTTTAGAAAGTGAGCATTTTCTTGCTTAAACCATTCTGTGACTCTGCCATGTTTGTGGATTCCCTGTCTGGGTCAGTTTGACAGTTGGGTTGTTTTTCACCTCACACCAGACAGTGACACAAAGGGGGCTGGGGTGTAACCTACATTTCCTGATTAGCCATCTCTGCTAGGAGGGAGGGGTGGAGTGGTCACTCTCATCTGAAAGGACTGTGCCTGCCTCTGACAATGCCGGCTCCAACCCCCTGCTGTGTGTCTGATGACTTGCCTGGGCAAGGCAGGATTTCACAAGTAGGTGTGAGTCTCCTTTGAAGAAAGGTGACTTCAAAGACTAAAATGGGTATAAGAAGGGCACCCAAATCTACAGACTTTAGAAACACTTCTGGAACCAAGAGGAACCTCTGCCTGGAGAAGAGCTGATAGCTGAGGAAGAAGTGCTGCCCTGCCTGTGACTGTGCTTTGTGGAGCTTTCCTGCAGTGCTGCTTCTGCCAGGGTAAGAGGGCAAAGGCTGGACTTTGTGTGCCTTCCATCTTGTGAAGAAATCTCCAAGGGCTTGATTTAGAGCTTGCCTCCTGTTGTTTGAAGTCTCAGGAACAACAAAGACTTCTCTCTGCCAGCACCTGGAGTCTCTGGAGAGACTCCTGCTCTGACAAGTGGTGCCATATCCAGTCCCAGGGCCCTTGAAAGGAAAGCTGGTGGAAATCCAAGGAAATCTACTTCGGACCGACGCCCCTGCTGAATCCGGTAACGCCGCCAGCACCTGATGCCGTGACCTTCGCTGGAACGCGACACTCTTCGCAGGCCCGTCGCTGCAGCAGCCCCGCTGAAGTCCGCAACTCCGTGGAAGTCGCCGCACCACGTCGTGACCGACGCCGCTTGAAGTGCACGGATTCGTTTCGCACAGACGCCGCGATTCCTGACTTCGCGCCTCGGCTTGATTTCACTCTTCACCAAAGGTACTGTACTTGGGGATCTACACGACTCCGTGTCCGGCGCCGCTGGTGTCGGCTTGTTGGGAACGACTCAGTCAAGACGCCGTGCTAACATCTCATTGAAGCATTTTTGTTTCTAAGCGCTATTTTTGAGTTTAATCTTTAAAAATTCATAACTTGACTTGTGTATGTCGGATTTTTGTCGTTTTGCTCTTGTTTTGTTTAGATAAATATTTCCTATTTTTCTAAAACGGTGTTGTGTCATTTTGTAGTGTTTTCATTAAGTTACTGTGTGTGTTGGTACAAATACTTTACACCTAGCACTCTGAGGTTAAGCCTACTGCTCTGCCAAGCTACCAAGGGGGTAAGCAGGGGTTAGCTGAGGGTGATTCTCTTTTACCCTGACTAGAGTGAGGGTCCTTGCTTGAACAGGGGGTAACCTGACTGTCAACCAAAGACCCCATTTCTAACAGCCGGGTACCAGGAAGGTCTGAAGGGACTCACCCCAAGGAGGGCAGTCCCAGGCATCCCTCAGCAGTCAGGAGAGCAAGAAGTCGTGGATGCAGCCCACATAGGCAACTCACAGACACAGGAGTCACAGTGAGGCCCACTCAGCACACCTGGAAAGGAGTCCGATGACACCACCTACCAGTGTGCAGGGGTACTGCTCATAAATTTTTTTAAGATCCAGTCTGATGCCTGGGTACACTTCTAAGGTAAGGAATCTGTGGCCATCAGATAACAGCTTTACTTGGAGAGTTAACTATTTCTTTGAACCATGCTTATCCCCTTGACTGACAGCATGCAGTAGTTGGTCCGCTAAAGTAACTAAGTAACTGCACTCCTTTGTGACCAGGTTTTTCTTTAAAAGGTTTCTAAGTGTCAAATTAGTTAAATTTGCCAATGTTGGGTAGCAATTAAGTGTAAAGCCCTGATTAACTTTTTCTTGTAAATTCTATACCTTCCGAACCCTCTGCTGGATCATTTCATCAGTTGTGATGTCCATAAATTCATATAATCACTTTTATACATTGGTGTTGGAGTGTTGATTTCATTCTTCAATCGTTTTGGCGCAGTTTGAATGCTTTACGCATATTCCTTTGTGCAAGCCTTACTGCCTAGACCCACAGCTATCCGGGTTGAGCTAAGGTTTAACAAACAAAAACCCTGACTGGTCCTTAAAGGTTTGGTAGTGTACTACACAGTGAGGTCACACAGCCACTCCATATAATACATAACATTTCCTCAGAGCTACAATGGAGACTGTTGCCCGCAAGATCACACTAGTTGAAGGGACACTGAAAATGTCAAGTTGGAAAGAGTTTCCATGTCATATGTGATGATCACAGAGGTGTCGTTATCGTGTTATGTGACACAGCACATATAAATGTGTTGGATGATGGGGTGTAAGAAACAGATGCACATTTTGTGCTTTTCAGCATGCTGGTAGCTTTCAACAGCTCGGCAGGTGCCTTTATGGCGTTTCATATGATATAGTCTGCTTATCTGGTTAATGCACGGAGTTGTCCAATCTGAGAATTTGCAAACAGTTGTGGTCCTGATCTGGCATGGTAGGAGGGAGAGAGAAGAGGAGAGGTCTTTTGGAATGGACATTTCTATTATAATCCCTTACAAGGTGTCGCTGTGAGATTTAAAGAAGCAGTCAGATTGAATGGATATTTGGGCGCTGGCGTGAATGATCTATATTAAAGTCCTCCAAATTGCCTAGTAACGGATGACCGATCTCTTAGTTACTCCAAGCTTATTCATTTGGTGATGTTTGAATTTATTGGCTGCACAGTGCTGGGGGATCCTCATAGCAGAACGGTTTTATGTGAATTTAAGAGGTATGATTTACAATTTATTACTGACCTCTCTATATTATGGTTTTAGCATTATTTTGGGCCATAACTGTTCTATACGGAAGTAAATAAATATGTCACAGCAAACTACAAATACACACTATAAATAGACAAGTCAGCCCTTTTTTGCTTACCTGCATAATGAAAGTAGTTTCCTGGTTGAGTTGTTTGCACTTTGTAGGTTGTAAGATGAGGATTGTGTTGGAGAGTGCAACTCATTGGGATCAGCACTCATTGTACCACTCATTAAAGTCATGCTGCAGCATGGAATGCGATTTTAACCTGCCATTTCAACCTTCCAAAATTAAACTTTTGCCTGGCATAAGCCTTAATTTTTAATACTTAAATGTCACCCCTAAGGTAGGACCTAAAGACTCGTATGGCATGCTGCATGGTATTTAAAGAGTAGAACATGTATGTTTACATTTTACATGTCTTTTCAGTGAAAAACTCCCAAAGTTGTTGTTCAATGCTGTAAGCCCGAGTCTCCCATATGCTAACACTGGGTTACCTTGTTTCAGTTAATAAGTGCTAAGTTCAGAATAGGAGCAGATACAGAAATATTTTTTATACTCAAAAGAATCATAATTTTAAATATGCTTTAATGGTAAAGCTGGGTTTTATTTAATGTTGAAATTGCCACTGTTGGGAAGTTGGCATTTTCTGGGACAACGTTTCTGAGGCCTTTCTAGGAGTATCCAGCTGCCTGGGCCTGCTAATGACTCCCCCAGACAGATTGTGTATTGGGCCAAGAGAGTTAACAAGACCTGGTCTCAGTGGGGAGAGGGTCTTACTGGCAGCATGGCTGGGGAGGAGCTGTACCCTGCCCTGATTACATTTCAAAGGACCTTGCCAACAAAACTCACAAAGGAACGTGACACCTTGCCTGCTCTTAGTCGGTCACCACAGGCAGTAGGACCAGGGGAAGGACTGGCCAGCACCAGTTTTGGAGGAAGGTCAAGGAAACCACACGAAGGTTGGAACCAGGTATATAAATTAGACCTTTAGACCACTCTTTAAGACACTCCTGGACTAGTTGAAGATTCAGAGGGAGGACTGGCCTGCTGCTTGAAGGATTGCCTTGCTGTCTGATGGAAGAAAGATTAGATCTGCTCTGCTTACCGTGATCCCAGGCTACCCAGAGTGACCCAAAATGTCAATTGGCTGACCTCCACTATGAGTGTGAGCTACATGGCCACAACAAGCTTCCGGAGGTCTCCCTCCAACTGCCCAGCATCAAGTGGACCTGTCTCAGCCCTGCTGCTGTCCTCTGCTAGAGTGAGTACTGATCAGTAAAAGGTGCCCCACACCACCCCCCAGGTCATGGATGCTTATGAGGATACAACTGTTTGCAAATTAAATGAAATGTGTTATAATATATGTACGATATTGATGGAATGCTAGTTTCTGTATTTTTTGTGTATTGTTTTACAGTTCAAATCATCAACAATGTTTAGGCCAGAGTCTCCAACTTTCAGTAATGCCTCAGTGGGGGGGGGGGGGGGGGGGGGGGGCCAAGATTCTAGTAATGATTCAGTGGGGTCCCTGGGTTCCAGTAGTGACAAAGTGGGGGTCCACAGAAGTCAAAAGGTTGAAAGATTTTCTGCGAGTAGTAATTCAAAAAGTGACCAACGGGGTAGCTCTTCTCAAAATCAGCGCTGCCTGGAGCGGAAAGAAAAGAACTGATGTCTGCACACCTAAGTGGTGCCTATCTAGCTGAGCAGACGTCACTTCCAGTGCATGGACTATGCATGTGGAGCTGAGTGACGCCACCTACCGGTGAGCAGGGGTACTGCTCACAAAACACCTTCCAGCTCCACTGTGGAACCTGGGGGAAATTCTAAGATATCTATACTAAGGCACGGAACCTGTAGCTAGTAGTCTCTATCAGATAAAATAAACTATTGGGGGGCCTTCTATGGTCCTGTGAAGTCACAACTAGGAAAGACCCGGGATCAAAAGGAACAGCAGCACCTACTGGTGTGAGCGCCATTTCATATTTTTGAATACAGTCTGGCGCATGAGGAAATTCTGCAGGTAGTGTAGTAAAAGATTCACATTCCTAGGCTGGCCTTCTGGCTTGGTTTACACTATGCAGGTAAACCCAGCAGGAAAAATCCAAACTCTCATGGTCATAAACAAACACTCCATTCATCCAGCCAAACTGTCCACATTAGTCAATCATCCCATATACAAGGAGAGGTGCACACTGGACAACTCTGAACATATGAGAGCCTGGCGTGGGCAAACCTGACTTGGATGTCACAATACACACAACTGCATCTTCCACTAGAAAACAACATACAGCTTCCATGCTTACATATTTGTCAGAACACACACATCCAACATGGCACAAAGGCAGCAGCCACCTTATAGCTTCATGTCACCAACCTCAGAACACCCCTCTTCATAAAACAATATACCCCTCCCTGGTAATGCGTGAAATAAAGAGCACCCACCCAAAATTCCCACAGCTTGTCTGTCTGATTTAAAGGTATACTATCGACCATAACTAGACACCACCCTCTTAAATACCTTAGACATGTATTTCTAGCCATGCAATACAAACAGCAATCCTCTCAGAGGTTTTAACTCAATTGGTAAATAAAAAAACCCTGCTTAAACACACACAGTCAGTCACAATATGCATAACCATATATTTAAAAACAGTATATTAACCACATCCAGATTACTGATAATCCAACTCATCCAGAAATCTGATTTCGGTCATGGAATCCTGAAGACCAAACCATCAAGCTAGTGGTGAGGTAAGCATTATAATGGTGTTCGTAGTCTAGAATGGGAAGATGGAATGTGAGATGGAAGGTGGAATGTACTGAAGGAGAAAGAAACTGAGCAGGCAGTCTGATGCTTTTTCCCTCACTGCTGCAATATATGCAAGGCTTCATGTCTGGGGTTGAATAAACAAACAACTTTATTAAAGTACCCATGCATCATTACGAAACTTGTGACGGGTCTTTAAAATGCCTAGATGCCCTTTGTGACATATGCCTAGGATTTTTCTCCTCAGTGGTAAAAATCTCCCACACTCAAGTAAAACTCCATCCTATTCACTCAATTCATTACGAATTTCCCAAAACACGCGTATGCCTTTATTAAACTTCTTTTTTTTCTGTCCAACCTTCAATAAGATATTTTAACACTGGTTGTACATTCTTATCCATGTTAATTTGCTCTTTTTACTCTTCCCTGTTAATTCCCATCACTCCTTAAAACACACCAGCAAAACATCCATCAAAAAGAAAACTTCCACCTCTGCTGGTAAAGGCATGTAACTCAGGAATTCAGATATCCTATTGTTGACAACCAGAACATACTGTGTATCACAAATGAAATCCAATAATTTGATGGACATACGTGCCAAATGAGGTGAAGCTCTTTGCAATCCAATGGTGGTGAGAACTTCTGTTAAAGGCTTGTGATCTGTTTTAAGAACACTAATCCCACACATATTGTGGAAAATGAGAAACCCCAAACACAGGCTGAAGTCGCTCTCTCAATGACAGTTCTTCTGCCTGTGAGAGAGCGCGCAAGGCGAATGAGACAAACCACTCCTTACCTTGTTTGTCCATTTGAGAAAGAACTGCCACCAAGACTTTCTGACTTGCATCAGTGGTGACACATATTTTGTACTGGGGATCAAAGCTCTTCAAAAATTATACTTTACAAATGTCTTTTTTGAGGTCGGCAAATTCCCTTAGATACTCCATAGACCATTCAAATCTGACCCTGTTTTTAATACTGTATTTTCTTGGCAAAATGCTGTACAAATTTTGAGTAAAACTTGACCAAACCTAGGAACGTCCTGACATCTTCGTTACTTGATAGCAGAGGAGTGTTACAAATTGCATCAACCAACTCTTTCTTTGGTTTAATCCCTTTTCCATTGATGTTATGGCCCAAATATGCTATCTCCTCTTTGGCAAATTTGCACTTTCTCAAACTCCACAGTAAGATGCTTGTGCTCTAAATGTTTGAATACATGTCTTAATTTATCATGCTACAATTTAGACCTGCCCATTAGAAGGATTTAGTCCTGAAAGAAGATAACTTTCAACCTCTTCGGACATATTACCGATGAGTCTCTGGAACATTGCAGCTGCTGAAGCTAATCCAAATGGGGTTCTTAAAAATTGAAAATACCCAACTGGTGAAATAAATGTTAAGTTCCTACATTCTGGATGCAGCTGCACCTGGTGATAGGTGGACTTCAAGTACAACACTGAAAACCAATGCACACCCTTGGTATTAGCCAGCATCTTGTTAATCCTTGGTAATGGATATTGATCAATTAGGACAGTTTTATTTAATTCTTAAAGTCAACACATAATCTGACCTTGCCGTTGGATTTTCTGAGAGCTACCAAAGGTGACATCCATTCCGCTGATTCTACCTGTTTCACTGATCCCACTGCTGGCTAATTCCTTCAGCTCATGTGTAACCTCATCTCTAATGGAGAAAGGTAAGTGTCTCCCCTTACGAATGCACGGTGTAGATTTTAATTCAATTTTTGGGTAAAATCATTTAACATACCCACCTTTCCAGGAAAAAAAGGAAATTCTCTTAGAATGATTTCAAAGTCCTTTTCCTTCTGAATTGCAAGAACTGGTTCAACACTTTTGGGAACGAACAATATTCCCAAATCACCCTGGTCATACCAACCCAGATCTGATGGCCCCTTTTCAGAAACAAACCTTGCAGGATGCCTTTAAAAATGTGTATTTGTGGCCGGGGTTGGACTTGGATATAGAATCGTTAGTTAGGAAACGCATGGAGTGCTAAGGCTCTCAAACATTGAGTCCACCTTTGTTGTCCATTTCATGTCCTAATATGCCTTGGGAAAAAATGTGGATAGATATGGGTCCCAGTGAAAATCATGTGGCGGAAAAGAAGTATATATCTGTGGCCACAGTCCATTTTTCCAAATGGCTTTAAGTAGAAATTGTTAGAAAAGCAGACGCAGTCATAATATAAAGTTTCTAAACATTTTTTTTTTTTTTGAGAGAGGGATTACCAAACAACTGATCTCAGATAAACAGTCCACAATTTTTGTCCGAATCATTTAGGCAAATTATTGGAGAGGAATGGGATTCCACTTACGGCTACACTTGTGTATCATCCAGCAGGGAATGGTCTTGCGGAGCACTTTGATAGAGAGATCAATGGCTCAATACAAATAGCTATAAGCAATAAGCTAAACTGGGAAATTAAAATTTTCAGAACACTATGGGCATATAGAATAAACCCTAATACCAGTACTGATAAGCCAGTTCGTCATTATGAGGGGGCAAGAACCACTAAGTAAGAACATAGCATGGATGGTAAAAAGAGATTGATGTTAACTAAACAAACTTACAAGGAGTACCATGATAAACTACAAGGTGTGCAATTTAGCACCAGTGGTCATTGGTGATTGGGTGAAACTGAAAATCGTGAAAAAGGTACAAGGGAGAGGGGAAGTACATTTTCTGAGTATTTGAAGGTCAATTAATTGTTTAGTATCTGCATTACTGAGGGATGGTAAAGTATGGCATCTTAGCAGATTGGCTAAATGCAAGTATGCAGGCAATAAAGGTGGGAAGATCAGAGAATATAGGTTTGATAAACGCAATTATGATTGGCTGGAAGAAAATGTTGTGGAAAGGAAGAAGGCTATGGGTTCTGATGGAAAGAAGGGTGAAACAAGAGGAAAACAGGCAGAAGAAGAGGTCAATTCTAGTGACAACACAAACAAGCATTGTCAAAGTCAATTGGTCTCACCTATACGAGATTCATTGGCTTTGTCAATATTTTTTAGCCATGTACATATCAGCTAACATGGCAGAAGGTTTAAAAAAAAAAAAAAGAAAAAAACACTATGGCTCAACAAGCGTGGACCACGACATAGCACTTATTTTCAGCCATGTTGCACAGCAGCTGCGCTGCTATGGAAAATGGCTAAAAACATTGACAAAGCCACTAGATCTTTTATATGCGAGAACCACTGGGTTTGTCAATGCTTGTTAAAACTGCCAGTGCTTAGCACTGGCCAGACCCTTCCCAATTAAAGGCCTGATGGGGCTGCCTGCAGCAATGGAGTGCCATCCTTTAGAAAAAGATGATTCCTGGGTTAAAGGCACCCGCATGGACAAATGGATGGTGACAGACGGCTTACAAGTACACAAGGGGACCTAGTTTAAAAGCAGCACTCAAGTAGAGTGCTTAAGCCCAAAGAAACAAATGGGTAGGGGAAAGAGACAAGTAATGCAGCCATGCTCCAGGGGACGGACAAACGCACAAGGAGGGAGGATGCTAACCCCAGCTGACTGATAAGAAGCAAGTAAAGCAGAGTGACAAAGAGCCCAACCAATAGTAAGTAATGATCTCCAAGCCTACTGATAAAAAAGCAAAATGTCTTGAAGAGAGTGCATGTGCTGTCTAAGCGAGACCTAAATATTAAGTTGGCAAGTTGAATGCTCAAATGGAGAAAGTTGTAACAAATGAATCTCAGGAAAGCTGTAGAAGAACAATTTGTAAACAAAGAAAATATGAGGATTTCATAAGTACATAAAAATGTGTTTGATGTTAATATATGGAAAAAAATGTACACTTAATTTGTTAAAATGTATATTGTCATAGGCATAGGTTAGTAGGGCTCGAAAAAACTAATTGCCCACTCGCCATGGTGAGTTATTTTATGAGGTCGAGCTATTTTTGGATCCTACCGACTCAACCCTTCTGGGGAGTGGACAAAGAACAGGTGTTATGTTCAGTCAAACTGGATTAGCAATTAAAGTGCCATTAAAATCTTATTCTTGTCACATCTCCTTTGTGTTCAGAGACAGAGGTTAAAAGTCAGTTTGTCTTCTTGCAATGCTAATACTTTTCCTTGTGACTGCAGATTTTCAGGATTTTGTAAGGTGAAGTGTCTGGCCTATGTGAAATGAAAGGCTGCTGGTATCATGTTTTCCCTAACACACAACATTTATATAACTAAGTCAACTTTAAAAACATTTAAAAATGTTTCAGTAGCTGTGAAACACAATTTTTTGTACTTGTGTGATGAAAAAAATATTTTAATGGGATGAAAAAAAGTCAGAACACTTCACTTGGTGATGTGCAAATGATAAATATGTTTCTGAAACCCAGTCGCCACAGATTATTGTCAATACACTATATAGTTGTATCAGTAAAGCTGCAGATTAGTGGGCAGGTTTTTAGACATTTCTTGGAAATTTACTGTCTGTAAATGACAGTGCGCTACCACATCATGCTTTAGTATGAAAATGTCACTTACCCAGTGTACATCTGTTCGTGGCGTCAGTCGCTGTAGATTCGCATGTTTTGCAATAGCTCGCCATCTGGTGTTGGGCCGGAGTGTTACAAGTTGTTTTTCTTCGAAGAAGTCTTTCGAGTCACGGGACCGAGTGACTCCTCCTTTTGTCTCCATTGCGCATGGGCGTCGACTCCATCTTCGATTGTTTTTCCCCCGCAGAGGGTGAGGTAGGAGTTGAATTGTAGTAATAGTGCCCATGCAATGGAGTGACTAAGTATGTACCTATTTAAGGTTGAGATGATATATATACAAATAGTTGAAGGTAACTTCCAAACTGCTACAGGCTCCCGGGGAGGCGGGTGGGCACATGCGAATCTACAGCGACTGACGCCACGAACAGATGTACACTGGGTAAGTGACATTTTCAGTTCGATGGCATCTGTCGCTGTAGATACGCATGTTTTGCATAGACTAGTAAGCAGTTATCTCCCCAAAAGCGGTGGCTCAGCCTGTAGGAGTGGAAGTAGTTTGAAATGTTCTTAATACCGCTTGACCTACTGTGGCTTGTTGTGCGGATAACACATCTACACAGTAGTGCTTGGTGAATGTGTGAGGCGTAGACCATGTGGCTGCCTTACATATTTCTTGCATTGGGATGTTTCCTAGAAAGGCCATGGTAGCACCCTTCTTTCTGGTTGAGTGTGCCCTTGGTGTAATGGGCAGCTGTCGTTTAGCTTTAAGGTAGCAGATTTGGATGCATTTAACTATCCATCTGGCTATACCTTGTTTTGATATTGGGTTTCCTGCATGAGGTTTTTGAAATGCAATAAATAGTTGTTTAGTCTTTCTGATGTTCTTTGTTCTGTCAATGTAATACATTAATGCTCTTTTGACATCTAATGTATGTAGTGCCCTTTCAGCTACGGTATCTGGCTGTGGAAAGAACACTGGAAGTTCCACTGTTTGATTTAGATGGAAGGGTGAAATAACCTTTGGCAAAAATTTAGGATTAGTCCTTAGGACGACCTTATTCTTGTGTAGTTGTATAAAAGGTTCTTGTATTGTAAACGCCTGAATCTCGCTTACTCTTCTTAGGGAAGTAATGGCGATGAGAAATGCAACCTTCCAGGCTAGGAACTGTATTTCGCAGGAGTGCATGGGTTCAAAAGGTGGACCCATAAGTCTAGTTAGGACAACATTTAGGTTCCATGAAGGAACAGGTGGTGTTCTTGGTGGTATAATTCTCCTAAGGCCCTCCATGAATGCTTTAATGACTGGTATCTTATATAGGGAAGTTGAATAGGTAGTCTGCAGGTATGCAGATATTGCTGCAAGGTGTATTTTAATGGAAGAGAAAGCCCGGTTAGATTTTTGTAAGTGAAGCAAGTAGCCCACTACATGTTCTGGAGTTGTGTGTAAAGGTTGTATTTGATTAATATGGCAGTAGCAAACAAACCTCTTCCATTTACTTGCATAGCAGTGCCTGGTGGATGGCCTTCTGGCTTGCTTTATGACTTCCATACATTCTTGGGTAAGTTGTAAGTGCCCGAATTCTAGGATCTCAGGAGCCAGATTGCTAGATTCAGCGATGCTGGATCTGGGTGTCTGATCTTTTGGTTGTGTTGTGTCAACAGATCTGGCCTGTTGGGCAATTTGATGTAGGGTACTACTGATAGGTCTAGCAGCGTTGTGTACCAGGGTTGCCTTGCCCAAGTTGGTGCTATCAATATGAGTTTGAGTTTGTTTTGACTGAGTTTGTTTACCAGGTAAGGAAGGAGAGGGAGAGGAGGAAAAGCGTAAGCAAATATCCCTGACCAGTTCATCCATAGGGCATTGCCTAGGGACTGTTTGTGTGGGTATCTGGATGCGAAGTTTTGGCATTTTGCGTTCTCCTTCGTCGCAAACAAGTCTATTTGAGGTGTTCCCCAGAGTTTGAAATAGGTGTTCAGAATTTGGGGGTGAATTTCCCATTCGTGGACCTGTTGGTGATCTCGAGAGAGGTTGTCTGCGAGTTGATTTTGGATCCCTGGTATAAATTGTGCTATTAGGCGAATTTGGTTGTGAATTGCCCAACGCCAAATTTTTTGTGCTAGCAGGCTTAACTGCGTGGAGTGTGTCCCCCCTTGCTTGTTTAGATAATACATTGTTGTCATGTTGTCTGACTTGACGAGAATGTATTTGTGAACTATTATTGGTTGGAAAGCTTTTAGTGCTTGAAAAACTGCTAGTAGTTCTAGGTGATTTATATGCAGTTTTGTTTGGTGTACGTTCCATTGTCCTTGTATGCTGTGTTGATCGAGGTGTGCTCCCCACCCTGTCATGGAAGCATCTGTTGTTATTACGTATTGTGGCACTGGGTCTTGGAAAGGCCGCCCTTTGTTTAAATTTATGTTGTTCCACCACAGAAGCGAGAGGTAAGTTTGGCGGTCTATTAACACCAGATCTAGAAGATGACCCTGTGCTTGAGACCACTGTGATGCTAGGCACTGTTGTAAGGGCCTCATGTGCAGTCTTGCGTTTGGGACAATGGCTATGCATGAAGACATCATGCCTAGGAGTTGTAATATCATCTTTGCTTGTATCTTTTGTGTTGGATACATGCGTTGTATGATGGTGTTGAAATTTTGAATTCTTTGGGGACTTGGAGTGGCTACTCCTTTTGTTGTGTCTATTATGGCTCCTAGGTATTGTTGTACCTTGCACGGCAGAATGTTGGATTTCGTGAAGTTGACGGTGAACCCTAGTTTGAAGAGGGTTTGTATGATCTGATTTGTGTGATTTGAGCACTATTAACGAATGGGCCTTGATTAGCCAGTCGTCTAGATATGGGAACACATGTATTTGCTGCCTTCTGATGTGTGCAGCGACTACCGCTAGACATTTGGTAAAGACTCTTGGTGCGGTTGTTAATCCGAAAGGCAGTACCTTGAATTGGTAATGTATTCCTTTGAATACAAACCTTAGGTATTTCCTGTGCGATGGGTGTATTGGTATATGGAAATACGCGTCCTTGAGGTCTAAAGTTGACATGTAGTCGTGTAGTTTTAGCAATGGTAATACTTCTTGTAGTGTGACCATGTGAAAGTGGTCTGATTTGATGAATGTGTTCACTATTCTGAGGTCTAGGATTGGTCTCAGCGTTTTGTCCTTCTTTGGTATCAGAAAGTACAGTGAGTAAACTCCTGTGTTTATTTGTGTATTTGGCACTAATTCGATTGCATTCTTTTGCAATAGTGCCTGCACTTCTATCTCCAGGAGATTGGAATGATGTTTTGTCAAATTTTGTGCTTTTGGTGGTATGTTTGGAGGGAATTGTAGAAATTCTATGCAATAACCATGTTGGATAATTGCTAGAACCCAAGTGTCTGTAGTGATTTCCTCCCATGCTTTGTAATAATGACTTATTCTTCCCCCCACTGGTGTTGTGTGGAGGGGGTGAGTGACATGTGAGTCACTGCTTAGTAGTAGGGGTTTTGGGGCTTTGAAATTTTCCTCTATTCCTAGGGAATTGCCCTCCTCTATATTGTCCCCGAAAACCTCCTCTGTACTGTCCCTGGTAACTGGACGGTGTTGCCTGTGAGGTGCTGGCTTGTGTGCTTTGACCACGAAACCCCCCTCTAAAGGGTGTTTTACGGAATGTGCTGTAATTCCCTCTGCTCTGCGGGGAGTAGAGTGCGCCCATGGCTTTAGCAGTGTCCGTGTCTTTTTTGAGTTTCTCAATCGCTGTGTCCACTTCTGGACCGAACAGTTCTTTTTCGTTAAAAGGCATATTGAGAACTGCTTGCTGAATATCTGGTTTAAATCCAGACGTTCGGAGCCATGCATGCCTTCTGATAGTTACGGATGTATTAATTGTCCGTGCAGCTGTATCTGCAGCGTCCATGGAGGAGCGGATTTGGTTGTTGGAAATGGTCTGTCCCTCCTCAACCACTTGTTTTGCCCTATTTTGTAGGTCCTTGGGCAGATGGTCAATGAGATGTTGCATCTCATCCCAATGGGCTCTGTCATAGCGCGCAAGTAGTGCCTGGGAGTTAGCGATGCGCCACTGGTTTGCAGCTTGTGCTGCGACTCTTACCAGCTGCATCGAACTTGCGGCTTTCTTTATCTGGGGGTGGTGCATCTCCAGATGTGTGGGAGTTGACCCTTTTCCTAGCTGCTCCTACAACGACAGAGTCTGGTGGCAGCTGTGTAGTGATGAAAGCCGGGTCTGTAGGAGGCGCCTTATACTTTTTTTCCACTCTTGGTGTGATTGCCCTACTTTTGACCGGCTCCTTAAAGATTTCTTTTGCGTGCCGGAGCATACCAGGGAGCATAGGCAGGCTTTGGTAGGAGCTGTGGGTGGAGGAGAGTGTGTTGAATAAAAAGTCATCCTCGACCTGTTCTGAGTGGAGGCTTACATTGTGAAATTGTGCTGCTCTAGCCACCACTTGAGAATACGCAGTGCTGTCCTCTGGTGGAGATGGCTTCGTAGGGTATGCTCCGGACTGTTATCTGACACTGGGGCGTCGTATAAGTCCCATGCGTCTTGATCTTGGTCACCCTGGCTCATGGTGGTGTGAGCTGGGGAATGTGATGGAGTTTGTGCTGGTGAGACGTTAATCACAGGTGGAGGAGAGGGTGGTGGGGTAACTTTTTTCACCACTTTTGTTTGTGGTGTTTGTTCAGTTTAGAACTCCAATCTTCTCTTTCTTCTAATAGGGGGAAGGGTGCTTATTTTTCCTGTCCCCTGCTGTATGAAAATACGCTTTTGCGTATGGTCTACATCCGTTGAGTGTAGTTCTTCCGCAAACCTATGCTTTTGGGAGGTTATCGAGTGCTCTTCTGTATAAGAGCCTGAAACTGGGTCGGTTGCAGTTTGTTTCGGCACCGAAACCCTGTCAGCATCTTTTTTCGGCTCCGAGGTGACTTTTTTCTTTTTCGGGGCCGAAACCTCTCGGCGTCGATCTTCTTCGGTGCCGCTGTCTCGGCGTCGAGCCGTGTCTACACCGGTATCTCGGTGTCGATGCTTGTCTACAGCACTTTCTCGGTCCCGAGAAGGCTGCGTGCCGGTGTCTCGACCGGAGTCGGACGATCTCGGCACTGTTTGGGCCTTTTTCGGTGCCGACGGTCGGGCACCGAATTTATGGGTCGAGCCATGGCCTGATGGCAGTGGCGTCCCCTGGGCCTTGTAAATCTTCTTTTGAGTGGTTTTCGACGTCCTACTCACAGTTTGTGTATCATCGAATCCTTCGGAGTCCGATTCTTGGATCGAAAAGGATCCCTCCTCTTCTTGTTCCTCGAACTCCCGGTGGGCTGTCGGCACGGACGCCATCTGAAGTCTTCTGGCTCAACGGTCTTGGAGAGTTTTTCGGGACCGGAACGCACGACAGGCCTCGCAGGTGTCTTCGCTGTGCTCAGGTGACAGGCACAGGTTGCAGACCAAGTGTTGGTCTGTATAGGGGTATTTATTGTGGCATTTGGGACAGAAACGGAACGGGGTCCGTTCCATCGGCGTTCTTCTGCACGCGGTCGGGCCGACCAGGCCCCGACGGGGGATCGAAAAACTACCCCGAAGGGCACCGGAGCTGTTCGATGCGGTGTTGAATCTAACTACGCCGATCCCGAACGCAACAATACCGACGAAAATCTTCTGAAATTAGCTATTTTTCCGTTCCGAAACTCGGAGCGACAGGAACACGTCCGAACCCGATGGCGGAAAAAAAACAATCGAAGATGGAGTCGACGCCCATGCGCAATGGAGACCAAAGGAGGAGTCACTCGGTCCCGTGACTCGAAAGACTTCTTCGAAGAAAAACAACTTGTAACACTCCGGCCCAACACCAGATGGCGAGCTATTGCAAAACATGCGTATCTACAGCGACAGATGCCATCGAACATATATTTATTAGAAGTGAGTTTTTAAACAAACTGAGAAACTGATGGCATCGTTATTAGTAAACTAAGAGGCAAGTCATGCATTGATCATGTGTATCCTATATGTGGGCTAGATTTATTACACATGGAGCAAACATTTAGTGTATTTAATCAAACGAGATTTTTTTTTTGTTTACAGCAGAAATGCTGAGCTCACATATTTGAAGGTGTAGTCATATGGGAGAATGAAGTAAAAGGAGACTGTAAAATACAATATTTGCCTAGGATCACACAACTTGAGACCTGTTTCCTGGTCGGGTACATTACAGTTAGGTCTTGTAGGTTATTTAAGCTACTCGACCTGCAGGTCTAGTAACATTTTACGAGGCCTGGTTAGTATGTTTTTTTGGTGTTATTTAAGGGGGAAGATGTGTAGTGACATAACCATTAGAATGGTGTTCATAATCTAGAATGGGGAGATGGAATGTGCGATTTAAGATTAAATGTATGGGAGGAGAAAAAAGACTGCACAGGGAGTCAGATGTGTTTTCCATCACTGCTGCAATATACGCAAGGCTTCATGTCTGGGGCTGAATAAAGGACCATAACTGAGTGTCCACGTATCACTGCGAAAAAGCTAACTGAAATCCTACAGAGCTGTGAGTTCTAATGGCAACAGCGAGCTATACAACGCTCATAGTGCAACATCGTAAGTCAAGTACATACATTATATGTAACTAAAAACCGCTCTAATATGCCATTTTAGGGTATTTTGCCCTGGAAGGCCTTCTGTGAAAAATGAGCCAAAATACTTGTGCTCTTTAAACATCATATTAACCAACAAGGAAACTTCGTTCAGCAACTCCACAGCTAATACCAAAGTTTCAAATGGCTGAACCATGTAGGCAGAAGACTGAGTCCGGGGGTCTAGGCTAGGGATAACCTGAACCCAAACCTGCGAGCAGAATCAAACTGCATGCAGTTCAGAAAAACAATTGAAAGCTGAACTTTTTAAATTGTCTACAATAGGATTTTAAATCTGGAAATAGATGATGACTGAAGAACATCAGTCAAGGTTCTACCTCTCTGATCAAGAGAAGCCAGCGTAGGCAACCTCCAAGATTGTTAGCTGTCTGTGGCACATCATGCTCTACAAAACACCCACATAAATCACAAAAGGCAGTCGTCACACTGTGTAGTCAGCAATAGTTAAACTATCTCTAAATCCCAGGCAACATCCATGCTACTAAGTCATGTAAGCAGCCGGTAAAACGTCCAAACACGTTTTCGTTCACACCAATATACTACGCAGAAAGCCTAATCATTTCAGATCGCCTCCAAGCTATCCAACTGGATTGTAGATAATCACAAACATTTTACCACATCAATCAAACTTGCAACAAACTTGTCTCACCAGAATCGAAGACATATGTATCAAGAACACTCATACTACAGGAGCGTTCAGAAACAGAGTCTAATAGAAAATATTAGAACTGCTTGGAGGGCACACCCCAGACAACAGAAAGAGCTCTTAGGCAATATGAGAATGCGAGGTATAAAAGGGGCCAGAACATGAAGTACAGCAAAGTTTTGCATCACTGCAGTCTATCAATAGGTACATGTGACAGTAGCAATTCTGCTGAGGATAGTAGGCATTTGAAAGCATGCACAAACCCATCTGTGTGCACTGGTCCAGATGAGGTGACCCCGGTTCTGGTCAACAGGAGCTGGAACAGAGGTGCGTATAGAGGCAACAGATGGGAAAAGAACGAATCCTGGAGACCGCTTATAGATGCGCTGCACTGAGTTTCTTTCACCTTTGTAAACTATGAAGGAGTGAGGTCCACTAGAACAAGGCATAGTTTTCTCACAGGTTGAGGAGGAGGAACAAGGTGCGAGGTTAATAGCACTCCATCTGTGGTGTAACTAGATTAAGTCTGCGAAGTTTGGTGCTAAACTAACTATCTAGGAATAAACTGATGCTCCCAAGTGTTTCATCAACAGCAGCTATATTACTATTTTGTAAAAAAAAAAAAACACAATTAAGTAATAAAAAAAATATACATATTGAAAAATTAAGCGACATGAATTCACAATATAGATTTTATTGTCTGGGTGACTACAGAAAATGTTTTACAAGTTAAGGGTACCTCCAAACCTCCAATCTATTTCTTCAAGGAGTTTGTCTTGTAAAGGGTTCTGTCCACTAAACAGGTAACATTTGTCATGATTTCTGTGTTATTTAAAAAATAGTACGCGCATTTAGAGTTCAGGAGAGGGCATTAGTAACTGCGACCAAACAGGGTGTAGAACTTTGCAAGATTCTTGTTGCAGATACACTTCGACTCAGGCTGCAGCTCACGAAGGGGCTTGAATGGGATGCAGAGACTTTTCGCACCCATTGATGGAGCTCCAGGTTCAGTGTCTTGGTCCCTGGAGGAAAAAAAAAAAAAAAAAAAAAAAAGAGTCATCTCAAAGTCAACATGCTGTATTCTTTTTGTCACAAATTTGAGGATATTATTGTATTAATTTCCCATGGAGCTGTGTTATTGATGTTGCTCACTGCTTCACAAAGACTGAAGTTGATTTGTTATTGAAATCTCAAGATGACGGTGAAAGACTCATTAAGACCTTCACAATGTCTCTTGTGTCAACGTGTGCAAATGTTCCAAAAGACTTAGTGGTGTTTAGTTGGTTTGCATGTAGCTATACACCTATATCCACTTCCTATTGTGGAAAGCAAGTGTAATGCCCTTTAATGCTATGCAGTTACTAATTAAAAGGTCACGAGTGGGGCTAGCAACGTCTAGATGTTGCCTAACAATGAGCACAGATTTAGGGCCTGATTTAGAGTTTGGCGGCGGGTTATGACAGCGATCCTGTCCATCGTATTACGATTGCCATAGAATATAAAGGGATTGTTACAGGGTGGATGGGATATCTGTCAGGTTTGTGCTGGAGTAAACCCATCTGCCATCAGGCCCTAGGACTTTTGGTGAGGCAAGTAAATCATGCTGGCTCAGACAGAAGGACCATCCAGATTCTAAAATGACAAAAGATTATAACTGGAGATGGGATACAAAAGAGAACTGTTTGCTATTGTCTACAGAGATACTATAAAAGGGACTGTGGTCTGAGGCGTGAGCTTCAGACAGCAGTCGCTGAATAGCTTACGTTGTGCATGGACAGCAAAAACAATGGATAAGAGGGTATTGAGGAGCATGAGTTGTTGGTGAGGCGGAATGAAGTACAAGGAAGGGGGGGTGAATTGTTTTCCCAAGTGAGTCTTTGATTAATAAGCATAGGTATATTTTACGTTGTGGTAGATTCTTGTTCACACCTTCATGAATATTTTAACTTTTCACTCCTCCTTTGAAGTTTGCAAAGTTTTGAACAAAAACAGGCAGCAGGAGTAAAACATCCTCTTTAGGTTTTGTAGGAGAAATCCAACTTTAAAAGGTTTATGAGAGCGTATTTTCACATCAAAAACATTTGTTGTGATGAAAATGTTTCCTACATGTAGAGTTGATAGATGGTATGGCTTTCGCCAGATTCAATGGCAATATGGAATTTAACCAATTGAAACCTTACATCTCGACTTTAGGGCTATGTCAGGCCTTTGGGTCTCATAACAATTAAGAAAGTGCTCTATAAACAATAATAAAAAATGCAATCAGTCTAGAGAATGGGCTGTTTAAAAACAAAAAATGAAACAGAAAAATGAAAGGCTAAATATAACAGTGGTCACAATGTGATTCTCGAAGTGAAGGCACCTGTGCAGTGATATGTCAACAGGATTGCAGATGGGCAAACCAATGCCAGGCTACATAGCACTAGAAGCATACCACACAGTTAACTTTACCTGGCAGTAGTTTTCTTAATCCAGTCTTCACACTCGATTTCACCGCAGAATGGAATTTGAACAATCTTACGTAAATAAATAAAGTATGGGCATTAATGAAAGGTATTAGGCAGTATACATTTACCAAACGTTAAACAAATATTATAAATACTTAAATAAAAACGCGCATCTGTAACTCACATATGTAAGACTTATGTAAATATTCTCAAACATCCAAAAACTAAAATTCAACATTACATACCGAGCCCACAGAAAATGTAACTTACATGATCAGATCGAAATGGTTTCCTGCTCTTAATTCGGAGGGATAGTGATGCGATATGTTTGTGCCTGCCTCCTATACCACCCTATGACATGGCCTGCCACACAGTGTCTCCATCACTTAATTCTGGGTAAAAGCATTAAACTCCTTTTTCTAGTTAGTGAATTATGAAGAAAATATGGACAGTGTTAGTTACGGAAAAGGGTGACTAGAACGTCTTTACTTTTTTCCCCCACTAACAGTAAACAGTCGCAAATCGCTGTGATCATGTAGTGTGTGCCTGGTTTTAAATGCTTTTTGTTTCTGAAACAAGATCGTAGTTTGGTCTTTCAGTAATGTACCAATGTAGGAAACAAGCAGTCGGACATGCTACTTAGTGTTCACGAAATAACATCCTCTGTTTGACTTGAAACGAAAAACAAGTTCGCAACAATGTTTTATACATACCTTTGTTGCCTTTCCAATGTTGATCTGAAAATACCCCCGTTCAAGAAATGGCGTCGCTTTTGTTGTAGAGATGAGGTGCGGTAATGACGCGGACCGCACCGGAAGGAAAAACATATTGGTCACACCTGGCAGCACCCACGCACTCTGACCGCGGGGACCGCCTCTCCCCAGGCTACAGAGCAGCCTCAGCACCCTTCCTCTACTGTGCTAACCGAGGAGCCCCCGTCACTCCATGCCAGCCTGCGGGACAGCACGAGCACGGGTAGGGAAGAGGCCTCTCACTCCATCTCCTGTGGCTCCAGCTGTAACATGCGGTGCACGTGCACGGGTAGGGAAGAGGCCTCTCACTCCATCTCCTGTGGCTCCAGCTGTAACATGCGGTGCACGTGCACGGGTAGGGAAGAGGAGGCCTCTACCCCCGTCTCCTGTGGCTCCAGCTGTAACATGCGGTGCACGTGCACAGGTAGGGAAGAGAAGGCCTCTAACCCCGTCTCCTGTGACTCCAGCTGTAAGACATGCGGTGCACGTGCACGGGTAGGGAAGAGGAGGCCTCTACCCCGTCTCCTGTGACTCCAGCTTAAAGACATACGGTGCACGTGCAGCGGCAGGGAACAGGAGGCCTCTACCCCCATCTCCCGTGGATCCAGATGTAAGATGCGGTGCAGGTGCACGGGTAGGGAAGAGGAGGCTTCTAACCCCGTCTCCTGTGGCTCCAGCTGTAACAATTGCAGTCCACGTGCAGGGAAGAGGAGGCCTCTCACGCAATCTCCGGTGGCTCCTGCTGTAACACTTGCAGTGTACGTGCACGGGTAGGGAAGAGGAGGCCTCTCACTCCATCTCCTGTGGTTCCAGCTGTAACACTTGCAGTGCAGGTGCACGGGTAGGGAAGAGAAGCCCCCCTCACTCCATCTCCTGTGACTCCAGCTGTAAGACATGCGGTGCACGTGCAGCGGTAGGGAACAGGAGGCCTCTACCCCCATCTCCTGTGGATCCAGCTGTAACATGCGGTGCACGTGCACGTCTCCCGTGGATCCAGCTGTAACACGTCCAGTTAGGCGCGGAAGCCTATGTATGCCCCGTTGGAGCTTTATACTGGGGCCCCTGTGTCCTCTGTCCATCACTTTCTTTCCCTCCAAAACACTTTCCTTTGACTAACGCTGGAGTAGGTTTTTAAATAGCATTATCACACTACCGAAACATATTGGGGGATACGGGAGAAGGGACATATTTAACAAATACATTCCACTTAGCAAGTGCCAATAGCCAGGCATATCACGGTAACTTAGCCACAACCCATGGATCGATCGCGGGGGGCGAGTCGGGGTATTTCCTGACAGCGAACAATGAGCCCCTTTTAGAGTCAGGCCATGCTACCCCCTACTGGGCCAGGCCTCTGCCACTTACTTATACTCAAATCTTGCACATAAGCTCCTTGTGTAACAAAACAGTAAGCGACCTCTAGGGAACCTAATCATATCTTCACTAAAGTAATGGGTAACCAGACAGCTGGCTCTTCCACATTTATCTGAAGAAAATCTGCATTGCAATTTTCAAAGATAAGCATCTTGAGAACTTTGGAACTTTGAGTGTGTCACTGAATCTACAACGGCCATTTTAACTGTACATGCTGAATGATTCAACAATGTACATCACTTCAAGAACGTTAAAGCGCCTCTGCTACTTCAGCTATTCCCCTCTCCCCCCATTTCACAAGCGAAGACTCGGTCATTGGACCTTTCCATTCTTTTACCCTCGCAAATTGTATGCAGCAAATTCACAACCTCACGGTGTCCTACAGCTTCGGAAAGGCCGGAACTGCAGACTTCCAACAACCCCTAAAGACCAGCGGCTCCACTACAATATCTACTGTTGGGTTTCTGATTTTCACGAAGGCGCTGAATTCTGAGTCTCCCATTAGCTCTCACCCTCTGCCCCCCACTTCCGCTACTTTCATTCAACGATGCATTGATTTCGCTTTCTTGTGAGCCCTTTAGCCACCGGCTCTCGCAGGAGAGGAAGTATCATTCGCTTTGGTGTAAACCTGCGCCGTTGAAAGAGCTTCATTGCGTAGCATTGCCATGACAGGCTTAGGAGTCCTGGGTCTGCCCGATTCATTGGTTTAATACTTGCTGTAAAAAATGTATTTATACACTGACTGCGATTTAATCAAATTCAAATGGCGTGTGGTGTGATTTCTGACTAAATCACTCGAGTCAAAGATAAAGTACTATCTCTTCCTGCGATAGCAGCAGCACAGTTTAAGGAGCATGTCACTTCTCAGTTTCCCATTTCATTGTTTAAGACCCTTTAGACGTCATAGTCACTTCAGTCAAAAGCTCTTTATTATGCGCCTAGGCCATTGACGAACATGTTACTTACCTTCAGTAACGTTCTTTCCGGTGGACACATTAACAGCAGTTTCAATCAATCAATGATTTATAAAGTGTAGCAAATCATCCATGAGGTTCTCAAGGGGCTTGAGTTGCTCATGTAAAGATGAATCCCCAATCTAGTAGAATAGAAATCTTCTTTATTGAATAAGATATAATTCCAAACACACTTTAGTGGGAAGGCGAAGCACTTCTTCAAACCGCTCCTCTCATGACCACTCTCATCAACCCCCCTCACAACACTGCAGAATGTGCAGGTGATTACAGCATAATACAGGTTGTGGTAGTATGGTGCCCTATATGAACTATAACATACCATAACATATCCCCCCTTTTTTAATAAATAAAAACATTTCGTTAACGATAATGGTTACACAATGTACAAAAAATATTTGCAAGATGTGACTACATACCTAGGTTACATATAATCGCCTATCTAAAGTTTGACATGAATGATACTTATGTCAAGATAGGATTAAAATAAATATATTAGGTAACATTATAATTCAAGGGTTAACAAAACACAATGAAAATATGTACTATATGTATATATTCAAACTTCCTGAAACCTTATTGGTTGTGTAGTTCTGCACCCTCCCAAGTCATTCACAAATATAATCCTTCAACTTCCTTGGTTTGATCACAGAATGACCAATTCTACTTATTTTGCAAACATCAGCACCCTCATCATGTGGTACCTTATTCCCCCTCCAGGATATTATCCCTCACTTCTTGCTGTTCCTGATGCGCCCGAAATTGGTTCATCAATTATTTACCATCACACAGTGCCTCATCACCCTCTAGGGAAATGTTCCTTTTATCTTCCCAGGAGTTATCCCTTGTATCCTTCTCCAAATTCACATGACCTTGGTTCCACTATTGTCCATCATCTTTATAGTACCATTCAAACATCTGTTTTGTGCCCCCCAACTTTCACATTGGGACTCTCATCCAAAGCTTGTGTTCTCTGAGAACCACCATCAGTATCTACACTAGATTTGGATTGTCACTCTTCCTCTTATACAAAGAAATGGAAGACAAATGCCATCCTTCTCCATCACTCAGAAGGAGTGAATTGCAAAATATATGTTTCACCACTAAGGAATGGGAAAAACAACTTTGGTTTTTCCCAACAAATCCACTTATTTTAACTCCATCGCTGTCGCCATCTTCCACATGCACTGCCTTGCTTTTATGCCTAAAATTATAACATTTTTCACATGGCCTTTGTGCTTGCAACAAAGTTTCTTTTACAACATCCAGTGACCAATCAACCCTTTTAGCTGCCTTCAACTATCAGATTGTTATCTTTGGACATTGGAGTTCTTCCTCCCATCAGTTCGAAAGGATTGGATTCAGTGATCTGACTTGGAGTAATTCTGTATGCCCCCACTCTCTTGAGCAATTATCTACTCTACATTAGACTATTATTACTAGCCATCTGTACAATCCCTTTGATCACACAGCTAAACCATCTACAGCCCTGTTTCCTGCTCAGTGGTACACTGAAACGATTTTGTGCATTACACCATTTTTCCTTAAATAACCTTTGAAACAGTCAGACATGAACTACAGACCATTATCACTCAGAACATAGTTAGGCAATACTTCTCTCATGAATATTTTGTCCAGGAATTTAATAACACTGCTCGTATTAGCCCTTTGTACTATTTGCATTTCAGGACACTCAGCAAAGTGATCAATTAAACAATCACAAACTTGTTCTCCCTGTTCCCATATGGGCCCCATTATATCCTATCAAACTCTTTCCCCTGGCATCTCTGGGCTGGCTATGTGATGTACAGGAGGTCCAAGCATAACCCGGATCTTATCTGAATCCTCACATTGTATACAATTCATGACTTTCCTTTCTATTTCTCCGCCTAACCCTGAATACCAATACTTCACTCTACACTTCGTTTTACCTACACCTAAATGTCCTTCATGACAAATTTATAAGACCTTAGCTCAATTCCACCGGAGGAATAACTTTCCCTTTTATCAGCATTAAACCACCATTACAGGATAACTCGTCTCAATTCCCATTATGTCAATAACTCTTTTCCGACAGACTTCGTATCAGGCCAGCCCTCCAACATCATTCTACTCACATCCATAAGAACATCATCCTGTTCTTGTGCCTTCTCCCACTCATCACCAGAAATTCCTCAAAAATGCTTGCCACACAGAACTCTTCGAAGGCATCATCACTAACTTCACTCATTGGAAGTGGCATATGATTAAAAAAATCTGCTAAAGCTTTCTTTACTTCTGATATATATATGGAAAATGTCACTTACCCAGTGTACATCTGTTCGTGGCATGAGATGCTGCAGATTCACATGCTGTGCATTATCCTGCCATCTAGTGTTGGGCTCGGAGTGTTACAAGTTGTTTTTCTTCGAAGAAGTCTTTGAGTCACGAGACCGAGGGACTCCTCCCCTTTCGGCTCCATTGCGCATGGGCGTTGACTCCAACTTAGATTGTTTTTCCCCGCAGAGGGTGAGGTAGGAGTTGTGTATATAGTAAAGGTGCCCATGCAATGGAGTAAGTATGTATGTACATAATGTGTCTAAAAGTGATATATATTTACAAATTTACAAATGTACATGTTTTATCAACATATAATATACAATTTTCATCAACTTATAACGGCTACAGGCTCCCGGGGAGGCGGGAGGGCGCATGTGAATCTGCAGCGTCTCATGCCACAAACAGATGTACACTGGGTAAGTGACATTTTCCGTTCAATGGCATGTGTAGCTGCAGATACACATGCTGTGCATAGACTATTAAACAGTTATCTCCCCAAAAGCGGTGGTTTAGCCTGTAGGAGTTGAAGTTGTTTGAAATAATGTTTGTAATACTGCCTGTCCTACTGTGGCTTGTTGTGTTGTTAACACATCTACACAGTTATGTTTTGTGAATGTATGAGGCATCGACCATGTGGCTGCCTTACAGATTTCTGTCATAGGTATATTTCCTAGAAAGGCCATTGTGGCGCCTTTCTTTCTAGTGGAGTGTGCCTTTGTGGTAATAGGCAGGTCTCTTTTTGCTTTGACATAGCAGGTTTGAATACATTTCACTATCCATCTGGCAATGCCTTGTTTGGATATTGGATTCCCTGCATGAGGTTTTTGGAAGGCTACAAACAATTGTTTTGTGTGGGGAAATTGTATTGTTCTATCAATGTAATACATTAGTGCTCTTTTGATGTCTAATGTATGTAAGGCCCTTTCGGCTACTGAGTCTGGTTGTGGAAAAAAGACTGGGAGTTCCACCGTTTGGTTTAGGTGGAACGGTGATATAACTTTTGGTAAAAATTTGGGATTTGTGCGTAGAACCACTTTATGTTTGTGTATTTGTATAAAGGGTTCTTGTATAGTAAATGCTTGTATTTCACTTAATCTTCTAAGAGATGTGCTAGCTATTAGGAAGGCTACTTTCCAGGTCAAGTACTGCATTTCACAAGAGTGCATAGGTTCAAATGGTGGACCCATGAGTCGTGTCAATACAATATTGAGATTCCATGAGGGAACTGGTGGTGTTCTTGGAGGTATGATTCTCTTTAGACCCTCCATAAATGCTTTGATGACTGGGATTCTAAAGAGTGATTTTGAATGTGTAATCTGCAGATATAGCTGTGAGATGTATCTTAATGGACGAAAAAGCTAGATTTGATTTTTGTAAGTGTAATAAGTAGCTTACAATGTTTTTTGCGGACGCATGTAGTGGTTGAATTTGATTATTATGGCAGTAATAAACAAATCTTTTCCATTTATTTGCATAACAATGTCTTGTAGTAGGTTTTCTTGCTTGTTTAATGACCTCCATACATTCTTGTGTAAGGTCTAAATGTCCAAATTCTAAGATTTCAGGAGCCAGATTGCTAGATTGAGCGATGCTGGATTCGGGTGTCTGATCTGTTGTTTGTGTTGAGTTAACAGATCTGGTCTGTTTGGTAGTTTGATATGGGGTACTGACGACAGATCTAGTAGTGTTGTGTACCATGGTTGGCGAGCCCAAGTAGGTGCTATTAGTATTAGTATGAGTTTGTTTTGACTCATTTTGTTTACTAGATATGGAAGGAGTGGGAGAGGGGGAAAAGCGTAAGCAAATATCCCTGACCAACTCATCCATAACGCATTGCCCTTGGAGTGAGGGTGTGGGTACCTGGACGCGAAGGTTTGGCATTTTGCGTTTTCTTTTGTTGCGAATAGGTCTATTTGTGGTGTTCCCCAGCTTTGAAAATAAGTTTGTAGTATCTGGGGATGAATTTCCCATTCGTGGGTTTGTTGGTGATCTCGACTGAGATTGTCGGCTAACTGATTTTGAATTCCTGGGATGTACTGTGCTATTAGGCGAATGTGATTGTGAATCGCCCAATGCCAAATCTTTTGTGCTAAGGGGCACAGGTGTGATGAGTGAGTTCCTCCCTGTTTGTTTAGGTAATACATTGTCATGTTGTCTGTTTTGACAAGAATGTGTTTGTGAGCTATTAACGGTTGAAATGCTTTCAATGCTAAAAATACTGCAAGTAGTTCCAGATGATTTATATGAAGTTGGCTTTGTTGAGCGTCCCATTGTCCCTGTATGTTGTGCTGGTTGAGGTGTGCTCCCCACCCGATCATGGAAGCATCTGTTGTGATCACGTTGTGAGGTACAGGGTCCTGGAATGGCCACCCTTGGTTTAAATTTATAGGATTCCACCATTGAAGCGAGGAGTGTGTTTGGCGGTCTATTAACACTAGATCTTGAAGTTGACCCTGTGCTTGGGTCCATTGTGTTTCTTGGCACTGTTGTAAGGGCCGCATGTGTGGTCTTGCGTTTGGGACAATGGCTATGCATGAAGACATCATGCCTAGAAGTTTCATCACAAACCTCACTTGATAGTGTTGGTTTGGGTGCATGTTTAGTATTACATTTTGGAATTCTTGTACCCTTTGTGGACTTGGAGTGGCAATCCCTTTTTGTGTGTTGATTGTTGCTCCTAAGTATTGTTGTATTTGACACGGTTGTAGATGTGATTTTTGGTAGTTTATAGAGAACCCTAGCTTGTGAAGCCTTTCTATGAAGTATTTTGTGTGTTGAAGACACTGTTGCTGAGTGTTGGTTTCTATTAACCAATCGTCTAGGTAAGGGAATACGTGCATATGCTGCCTCCTGATATGAGCAGCTACTACCGCAAGGCATTTTGTGAATACTCTTGGTGCTGCTGTTATCCCAAACGGTAACACTTTGAATTGGTAATGCACGCCTTGTATTACAAACCTTAAGTATTTCCTGTGGGAAGGATGTATAGGTATGTGGAAGTAAGCATCCTTGAGATCTAATGTTGACATGTAGTCCTGTTGTTTGAGCAAGGGAATCACGTCTTGAAGGGTCACCATGTGAAAGTGATCTGATTTGATGTAAAGATTTAGTTTTCTGAGGTTTAATATGGGTCTCAGTGTTTTGTCCTTTTTTGGAATTAGGAAATACAGGGATTAAACACCTGTTCCTTTTTGATGGCTGGTTACTAGTTCTATTGCTTCTTTTTGTAACAACGCTTGGACTTCTAGTTGTAACAGATCTTTGTGCTGTTTGGACGTGTGCTCTTGGAGGCACATCTGGTGGTATTTGTAGGAATTCTATGCAATAACCATGTTGGATAATGGCTAGGACCCACGAGTCCGTAGTTATGTGTTTCCAATTCTGGTAATAATGTGCGAGTCTCCTCCTCTTTTGGAAGGTGTTCAATGAAATGTTGCATTTCGTCCCAATGTGCCCTGTCGTATCTTGCCAATAGAGCCTGTGAATTGGCAATTCGCCATTGATTGGCAGCCTGTGCTGCCACCCTTTTACCTGCTGCATCAAATTTCCGACTTTCTTTGTCGGGTGGTGGTGCGTCCCCAGAAGTTTTTGAGTTCGCCCTTTTCCGGGCTGCTCCCACTGAACCAGGAGTCAGTTGTTGCTTAATGTACACAGGGTCCGTAGGGGGAGGTTTATATTTCTTTTCCACCCTAGGTGTGATGGCTCTGCTCTTGACTGGGTATTGAAACACCTGTTTGGCGTGTTTTAACATGCCTGGTAACATTGGCAAACTCTGATATTGGTTGTGTGTTGATGACAGGGTATTGAATAAGAAGTCATCTTCTATAGGTTCGGAATGCAATGCTACGTTATGAAAAGTAGCTGCTCTGGAAACCACCTGCATGTAAGCAGTACTGTCTTCTGGTGGTGATGGCCTTGCCGGGTAGTAATCCGGACTATTATCAGAGACTGGTGCATTGTACAGATCCCATGCATCTGGGTCATCTTGGCTCATCCCTGTGTGCGTTGGTGACTGCACCATTGGGGGTGTTGCTATTGGGGACAGATGTGGTGAGGTTGGTGGTGATGGCTGTGGAGAAAACTGTGGTGGTGTTTTTTGTTTAGCTTTTGGCTGCATTTCTGCCTCATGGAATGCGAGCTTCCGCTTCATCTTAATTGGGGGAAGTGTACTTATTTTCCCTGGGTCATTCTGTATATGGAACCTCCTCTGGGTATGGTCTGGCTCTGCCATCCCCAATTCTTGTTCAAACCTGTGGCTTTGTAGTTGTGATGAAAGGCCCTGTTCGTCCGTATAGGAGCTTTGTTTCGGCTCCGAAGCTGGGTGTTTCGGCACTGAAACCTTTTCAGCAGTCTTTTTCGGCTCGGAAGAACCCTTCTTGGATTTCGGGGTACCGATTTCTCTGTGCCGGGCCTGGTCGGAGACGGTATCTCGATACGAGTATATTCAGTGCCGGTATCTCGACCGGAATCAGATGTCTTCGGCTGTTGTGAGGCCTTTTTCGGTGCCGATGCTTGGTCACCGTGCTTTCGGGTAAAGCCATGGCCTGTCGGCGGTGGCGTCCCCTGGGCCTTAATTATTTTTGAGTGAGTTTTAGCAGGGGCAGGTTTACTCACGGTTTGTTGCCTCCTCGGCTGCTCTCTCGGGCTCATCCGAGTCCGAATCTGGAACGGAGAATGTCTCCTCTTCTTCGACGTCGGTGTGCCCGGCCGGTGTCGATGCCATTTGAATTCTTCGAGCTCTCTGGTCCTTCAGCGTCTTCTTCGACGGAAATGCCAGACAGGCCTCGCACGTATCCTCTTTGTGTTCGGGGGACAAACACAAATTACAGACCAAATGTTGGTCGGTATAAGGATACTTAGTGTGGCACTTGGGGCAGAAGCAGAATGGGGTCCGTTCCATGAGCCTTGAAGACGCACGCGGTCGGGCCGACTAGGCCCCGCCGAGGAGTGGAAGGCCCAAAGGGCTGCCGGAGCTCTTCTTTTCTTCGGTGTCGATTTGCTATCACTAACCCGATACCCAGCGCAAACAATACCGTCAAATTTTCCGATTGTTATCTAACGTTTCCGAACCAAAACACAGAGCGAAGAGGAACACGTCCGAACCCGATGGCGGAAATAAAAACAAAGATGGAGTCGACGCCCATGCGCAATGGAGCCGAAAGGGGAGGAGTCCCTCGGTCTCGTGACTCGAAAAGACTTCTTCGAAGAAAAACAACTTGTAACACTCCGAGCCCAACACTAAATGGCAGGATAATGCACAGCATGTGTATCTGCAGCTACACATGCCATCGAACATATATATATATATTGTACATTATAATTAGAGCTTCCGGTTTTATGGTATTTATTGTTAACATTTTCATTTGTATTTATCCATATTTATTTTTGAGCCATCTTACTGGTATTTATCCATGTTTATTTTGTGTTTTGAAAATAAATGGATGCGCAAAATGGTATATTTCCACATTTCTTTTACTTTTAGACGTCCACTCATACGTGGAAACCATTTTTAGCAAATTAAGCACCCACATATAACAAAACATTACACCCATTGGTACATATTAGCTTTATATCAAATACAGATGTTAACATATGCCTGTATTTAAGGAAATCTGATCCAGTTTTGTAGCTCCCTATCTATCTGCTCAGCTTGTGCCTGGAATTCATTAAAGACAACATAGAGAGTCTTTCGGAAAAAGCACAATTTTCAGTATTTTTTCGCTTTTAAAAATAAATGCAGACACAGGAAACACATTGTTTTCTCTCTGTATTTATCTGTAAAAATTGAAAACTGGGAGCCCTAATTATGATCAGTCTCCTGACATACAGGGTAATCTTGGTGAATTGCCATATGGTCCCTTGGTGGTCAAAACTTTCATGAGTGGTCAATGGTTACTATGTAAGGTAACATCCTTTGCCCAGCTATATCGCCAGAAGTGTTCCGGCCCCCACATGCACGCAAGTGTTTCCTGCTCAATAACTTACAAGTTTCTTCAGTAGAAGTCCGTGAAGAGGAAGCAAGTGCTATGGTCTTTTCCTTGACAAAATTATTTTCTGCATCAATTCCTCTACCACTAGACTCCATGGTGACTATGTTAAGTAAATTTGGATCAAAACCTTGTAATGGTGGAGCATTAGAGAGATAATTTTTAAGAAAGATAAACGTGTCCAGACATTGACTCGACCATTCAAACTTTTTTTTTTTTTTTTAATTTAAGAAGTTGCCTAATTTTGTAAGTCTTAGAAAAAAAATCTTTCACAAGGTTTAAGTAGAGTTCCACCAACCCCAAGAACGCGCTCACACCATCCTTATTCCTGGGAATAGATGCCTCTCTGATTGCATCCAATAGTTCTTTTTTGGTTTAATCCCATCAACAGTAATCTAATGACCAAGATATTTACCTTGTCTTTTGGCAAACTTGCACTTATTGTATTCAGCTGTCACACCTTTTTCCAATATGCTGAGTACCTGTAACAATTGTTGATCATGTTCTATCCATGACTAATATGTCACCCTAGAAAATTAGTAGGTTTTTTACTTCTTTAAATATTATCGGCATTAATCTTTGAAACATGGCTGCAGCTGAGGCTAGACCCAAAGGTACTCTTTTAAACTTGAAGCACCCAAAAGGTGTAATGAAGCTGGTGAGACTCCAGTTGTCAGGATGTGAGGAGACCTGGAGATATGAAGCTGTCAGGCCTATTGTAGAAAATTATTTTACATCCTTGGAGAGAGCCAGCATTTCATTAATATTTCATTTATGTTTGATAATGGAAATTGATCTATGAGGATATCTTTGTTAAGGTCACACAGATCTATGGATAACCTTAACTTGCCATTAGCCTTTTCGGCCACCACGAAAGGTGCCATCCATTCTGATGACTCCACTTGTTCAATTATTCCAGCTCCCTGTAATCCTTCAAGTTAATTTCTCGCATCATTCTTTAAAGAAAAATATGTTTCTAATTTTGGGTATACAAAGTTTAGCTTCTTGCTTTAAATGTATCTTGTATTGGCACCCTTTAAGTTTCCCTATGCTTCCAAAAATGCTCAAAACTGGTGTGCGTCACTGCAGATATTTTGGATGCATCAAGCAAATGTGCAATAATAATGGATGAGTGTATCACCACAGACTTTAGGATGCACGACCAAGACAGATGTGTTATAAAGATTACATGATCTTATATCCTAGACTTGTTTATGTAGTTACTGCCACTGATATAATTGTTAAATTAGATGCAAGGTGTGCACATCACCATTTGGGTATGCACCACTCAGATGTAATGATGAACTACAGATGAGCCTCTTTCTGCAATGCGGCTAAATCTGTCAATTTTTTTTAAGTAGCTGCATACTATAATGCTGTTCTGTACTTCTGTCTTTCTTCTTTAAAAAGGAGGCTAAATGAGGTTAAAAGTGTCATGTAATGTGCGCGTTCCAGCACAATCCTAAAATGGTGGCCAGTCATATGCAGAAGCCTCCCGACACTGCAGCAGCGTAGTTGTCTTAGACTGGGCTTCGCTCCTGTGGGGAGTTACTTGCATACAGCCTCTGTCAACCACTTCCCTCTCAAGTGAGTTTCTGGTCACAGTACGCACCAAGGGCACTTAGTAAAACAGAAGTCTCTCTCTCTCCCTTATATAAAATGATGAGTGGCTCAATGTAGAGGGCGCTCCAGTGACACACGAGGCGCAGAAATACGATGCCATTGCTAACGCTTTCTAGACTAAGCCCAAAACGACTGTCACTGGACAGGATGAAACTGGTACACAGGAAATGGCAAAGTATAGATTATACACTTTAATCTATAATGTTTAGATTGTACTAGCTACAGACCGCTTTCAAATACTTTTTTTTTATATGTAATAGAAAGCTAATAAATAAAGTTGGATTTCTATTAAATAAATGGGAAATGTAACTTTTAGAAAGTTTTATTTACCCTGCCTAAAGCTGCTGGAAGCTAATTTGCATTAGATCTCCAGCAACTGAGACAGAAGATCCTCATGAGGCAGTAGCCTGATCAAAGAACAGATGACCTCATTTACAGAAGTTCTCATTACCTCACTGTCCCGACGCCACTAAGATGACTTGGACCCAACCGTTTTTATCTTTTTTAGAACCCAGTGCGAGGGCTGGAAGGTGTACAGAAGTTCTGTGTTTCGTTCCAGCCAGAATGCAACTACTTACAGAGTGCTTTGATGAAAACTCCAAGGCGCAAAACCTTTGACACCGAGTGTTTCTGGAAGTGGCAAGAAGATCTTGCCAGGATTCTCCCCACTGCTGAAAGATGCCCAGTGCCAACTTGGGATTTAGATGACTTGTGATCTGCAAGATGTCTCCTGCTCAGCTCATCTGCTCCTGCATTCAGGGATCCTGTCAAATGGTTCACAACCAGGGAAAAGCTGTGGTGCCCTAACTAACTCCAGAGGCTCCTAACACAGAATCCAGGACTCTACTTAACCGTGCTTGTTGCAATACCAGACAACAGTAGTGTTGTCTGTGAACCTACACCAGCCTCCCTTTGATGAAGGCAGGAAGGCCTTCAAAGCAAGAGGATTGGCCCACAACTTCACCAGATTAATATGGAGCTGGCCTTCCATCAAATACCAGAGTCCTCTGATCTCCACTTTCCCCAGATGACCTAAAAAGTCCAGCAGGAAAGTGTCTGTCACTACTGTTAGGTCCGGGTTGGGAAGAAGTGTCCTCACACTGGCCTAACTGTATTCAAACAGCCTCTATTGCAGATCATATGCGGTCTCCTCCAAGATCTGGGTGAAATTTGGAGTGACTGCTGTACAGGTAGGGAAGACTATGTTTGCCTAGAGCACCAGCCCTCTGAACATTTTGAAATGATCTAGAAATTGCTTGGCAGTGGTCCCAGTGCGTAGCAGATGTTTATACGGAGATCTACCCATTGCAAAATGATCTGCTTTTGCACGGTCTTGGACTTCTTTGACCCAGAGAAATACACACAAATTTGAGCCCACTTGATGTTTCATGGTGCTTAATATAAAAGCTTGAAGCTCTCTTGGAGTCCCAACACAAAGTCTCTCTTCCTCCTTGGAGGGATGATGTGGAACAAAGAAAGCTGGAAGTTCTGACAAGGGAAATTCTTGGAAGCGGTGAAAAGATATAACTACCATTTGTGATCTACTAAGTGTCTGAGTTCATCCACCTCAGCATTTAGTGATCCTGGCAAGTGGTTTACGACTAGAAAAAATTCCTTGGCAGTCCGAACACTTGCAGAGACGCAAAGACTCCTGACTCGGGGCTCAAAACCCCACCCAACCCTGTTTGTTGCAGTGCCACATGGCGAAGGTGTTTCCTCTATGCACCTGTACAAAACTTTCTCTGGTGTGCAGGAAGCTGGCTCTTTAGATGGTATACCAAATTGCAGTATACCATGCAAACAGTCCAGGGGTTCTTGTATGAGTGGACAGGTGCTTGCGATAGCAATACTAAGGTGCTCTCTTAGGAGGTAGTGAGGTGGAGCAGCTTTAGGTTTATCAGAGAGGAGTGTTAGACATCTGCAGTAGGCACACAGTCAATAAAAGACACACACGACTCAAGGAGGCCCACACCAATTAACAACAAAAACAAGTGACTTTATATACAGACACCAGAATCAATACGATCAGTTAAGAACTTTGCAGAAGAAATTCTTACAGTTTTGAAAAGTCTGCAATTTTCTGAAGCTGCAATGTTAACCTATGGAGGAAAAACATATACAGCAAACAGGGACTCAGCAGTGACTTACAGGACTCATTTTTCTAGACTTAAGGTGAGTATAGGGCAGGGTCAAAGGCCACACCAACAGGTCACCTCGGGCAGCACTGGGGAAGGGGAGTGCAGAGGTGTAGTTCAGAGTTGGGTGCCCTGTTGAAGTTGATGGGGATCGGTCCAGTCAGAAAGGCATATCAAGCAGGGACAAGAGGGTTCAAGATTTACGATGCTTGGGGACGTGAGGACACTTTTGGTCCTCTCCCCCTGAGGCCAGGGTGGCCCATGTGCAGGGGTGTCTTTAGGAGTTGGGTTACTGTTACCGGAGTAGTCGCTGGGCCTGTAGAAAGAGGCAGCAGGCGTGGGCTGGTGGTCCAGTTTGACCATGCCAACAAGTGAGTTCAAGTCTCACAAGGCTAGGGCACGTAGGGACATCCTTCGTTCCTCTTCTCCTCAGTCTGGGGTGGCCAGGTGCAGGTGTCCAGAGGAATTGGGTCTCCAGGTCGCTCATGGTAAAGGGGGGCATGCACAAAGAGGCTGCAAGCGGCGTCAGGAAGGTCTCAGTGGAGAGACCCTAAGTGTACTTCATTTTTGGAGGGTCTGGGGACCACGCTGGCACCTTCGGTCCACTTCAACTGTGGCCTGCAGGTGCCTGCAAGATGCAGGGACGCAGCTCCACTACTCCATGGGAGTTCCTGGTGCTGGGGTGAAGGCTGGCAGCCCTCCAGGGCCTTTGGAGGCACAAGCAGCTGCAGGAGTAGGCAGCTTTGTCACAATTGTGGATGTCAGCAGGCAGGCAGGGTTGGCGCCGAGTCAGTCACTGGTCTTCAGTTCTTGCCTTTTGCGTCGCTGGAGTGTCCTTTCTTCAGGTCAGCAGGATCTGATTTTCTGGTGCCAGTGGCTTCCCTAAATATTGAATTTAGGGGCAATTAGGGTAGTAGCCAAAAGGCTACTTAACCCTGGAGTCACTACGCTCCCTATATGGCCACTTCTTGTTGGAAGTGGGCATAACCCTGACCCAGAGTTCCTAGATCTGCCATCACCAAGATGGCAAACTTTGAAATTGCAGAGACGCAACAGACAGCTCACCTTAGAGGTGGAACTGACCTAAGACTGAACACACCTTCCGAACTACTAATTCTCCTGCCTGTGAAGGTGCCAAATTGGCCCTGAGGCAGAGGGGTCGGTACTCCCTTCTGAGGGAAGCCAGATTTGCCTACCAAGGGAGGTGGAATTCTTTGAAGCCCTTCTTTGGAATGTAGATTTGCAGGGGACCCTGTCGGGAGGGGTGTGTTATCACCCGTGACGAAGAAGGCTTTGTTCCTGACCACCCGAGAGTAGTCTCACCCTTGGGGGTCAGAAACCTGTCAGTTGGTGGTAGGCTAGTTGAAACTAGCCAGCCAGCCCACAGGTAGATGGTAGGTTTTTCAGAGGGCACCTTGAAAGTGACCTCTAGGTGGATGTATTAATAAATCCATCACTGGAATCATTGAGGGTTTATTAATATGAGATGATTGATACCAAACCTCTCTTTTTTAGTTAAGAAATCATGTAGCTGGGGAACTCATATTGACCAGTGTCCAGCACATGCTTTTAAAGAATCAACAAAGGCACAGCAGAGACATATCTGCTTTTGCAGATATGCTCACAAATGTAATATAATGCACCCTGCCCTAGAGCTGCAAGGCCTGCTGTAGGGGTGACTTACATTTATTGCACACAGTCAGGAGACATGGCACACAGGCTGTGTGCCATGTCATGTCATGTTTTCACTTTTAGCTGCATCAAGACAAGCAGCCTGCAATGGCAATATGCATGTGCTAGGTGAGGGGTCACCGAGGGTGGCACAATACATGCTGAAGCCCTTGGAGATCCTCTTTGGTGCCCTAGGTACCATTTACTATGGACTTACTGGGGTGCCAAAGGTATTGCCAATTGGGGAACAATTGCACAGTTTTAGGGAAATAGATCTGGTTCTGGGGACCTGGACGGCATGTACCCCACTGCACTTTCAGTCTAAATGTAATCCTGTACCAGGCAAAAAGTGGGAGAGATCAAGTAAAAAAAGGGGCACTTTCCTACATGGTGGTCTTAAATGCCAACCAAATCGCCCCCAACTCAAACCAATTGGCCTTCCGAGATGGCCTCCCCAACACAGTAGTGAGGCATCTGTGACCTGGTCAGCTCTGGGTAGGGTAAGGAGAGGGATCAGTCACTAACCCAATAGTCGTCCAGCAGTCACCACTGCTTGTTTCTTGTAGTCTCTTCTGAAAGCTGGATACGATCGGACAGACTCCTTGATGTTGTGTCCACTGGGATTTGAGGTCCCACAAAGGAGCCTGCATGTACTATCTGGTATGTGGGGCCAACAGGATGTATGAATCCAACAATCCCGCGTCTGCACGGAGATCCAGTATAGAAGCTGAAACATTGGGCTCATAGCCTGAATGTCTTGAGTGCCCCTACTCCAGGGAAAAGGCATGAAACTGTCCAGCATCCAGAATAGCTCCGATGAATGGGAGTGTCTGCGGTGAAGTCAGATGTTAACCTCCAAACGTGTGCTACTACCACCGTCATCACTTTCATTAACACCAGAAGATCACTGGTGAGACCAAAAAAGAGCACTGAACTGGAAATGCTTCTGACCCACTGAGAATTCCAGGTACAGCCAGTGGGCCTGCGGGCTGGGATATAGAAATAAGTGTCCTGCAGGTCCAATGCTACCTTCCAGTCTGGGGTGTGGGGCAAATAGGACCTTGGCTAGCATGAGTATCTTGAATCTATCCTTCCTTAGGAAGGAATTAAGAGGAAAGAGAGCTATAACAGTTTGAAGGCCTCCATTCTTCTTCGGCCCAAGGAAGTAATGGAAGTAACACCTAGTTCCTATTTGTGAGGCGGAACCTTCTCTTTGGCCAAAGGAACCCACACTTCCTGCTGTAAAATATTCGAATGGTCCTTCGTCAGCCACACTGCTTGTGAAAGGTGCAGCAGGGTGGAAGGAACGGGATGGTGTAGCCCCGAGGTACAATTTGGTGGACCCACTGGAGTGAAGTAATGGCTTTCCACCATTAGAGGGTATATGGGATCCTGCTTCTGATAGGGTGGCTGTTAGTCAGCAGGGACACAGTAAAATGCTTTTGTGGTTGCTGAAGTTGGAGGAGCAGGGGAATTAGCAGCACATTGTCTCTTCTGCCCTGGATGACATCTTTGAGAACCACAACTCTGCCACAAAAGGGCTGCTAAGCTGATGGATGGGTATGATGTTGACAAAACCGAAAGTCCCAACATTAGCCACGGAGAGGGCGAAATTGTTGGTGTAATTGTTCGGTGGGGGTCCTTAAACTGTTCCAGGGCTGATGCCAGTTTTTACAAAAGAGGTGAGGGACATCAAATGGCATTTCCATCAGGGATGCTTGACATCCTTTGAAAATCCTGTAGACCTCATCCAGGGGTGGCGCTTAAGGGGCCTGCTAGTGCCCACTGCTCCACCTAAGCAGTTGATTGTGTCCAAACGAGAACATGTGATTAATTTCACAGCATCACAACCATCCTGAATAGCTTCAGGAACGCCAAAGAGTCAGTCTGTATAACTTGTGCCACTCTGCCAAAGGGCAAGGTAGTAGCAGGCTAGCAAACAGCTGGTGTTCAGGGACCTCCGTGCAAGGCTTGTGGAGAAGAAATTCAGCTTACCAAATGTCACCTGTACCACAAACATCTTAATTGTTGCCTGATGCGGGGTGATGGTGATCTGCCTATAATAAGGTGGGTCAGAATGAAAATGTCACTTACCCAGTGTACATCTGTTCGTGGCATCAGTCGCTGTAGATTCGCATGTTTTGCATAGCTCGCCATCTGGTGTTGGGCCGGAGTGTTACAAGTTGTTTTTCTTCGAAGAAGTCTTTCGAGTCACGGGACCGAGTGACTCCTCCTTTTGTCTCCATTGCGCATGGGCGTCGACTCCATCTTCGATTGTTTTTCCCCGCAGAGGGTGAGGTAGGAGTTGAATTGTAGTAATAGTGCCCATGCAATGGAGTGACTAAGTATGTACCTATTTAAGGTTGAGATGATACATATACAAATAGTTGAAGGTAACTTCCAAACTGCTACAGGCTCCCGGGGAGGCGGGTGGGCACATGCGAATCTACAGCGACTGATGCCACGAACAGATGTACACTGGGTAAGTGACATTTTCAGTTCGATGGCATCTGTCGCTGTAGATACGCATGTTTTGCATAGACTAGTAAGCAGTTATCTCCCCAAAAGCGGTGGCTCAGCCTGTAGGAGTTGAAGTAGTTTGAAATAATGTTCTTAATACGGCTTGACCTACTGTGGCTTGTTGTGCGGATAACACGTCTACACAGTAGTGCTTGGTGAATGTGTGAGGCGTAGACCATGTGGCTGCCTTACATATTTCTTGCATTGGGATGTTTCCTAGAAAGGCCATGGTAGCACCTTTCTTTCTGGTTGAGTGTGCCCTTGGTGTAATGGGCAGCTGTCGTTTAGCTTTAAGGTAGCAGATTTGGATGCATTTAACTATCCATCTGGCTAGACCTTGTTTTGATATTGGGTTTCCTGCATGAGATTTTTGAAATGCAATAAATAGTTGTTTAGTCTTTCTGATGCTCTTTGTTCTGTCAATGTAATACATTAATGCTCTTTTGACATCTAATGTATGTAGTGCCCTTTCAGCTACGGTATCTGGCTGTGGAAAGAACACTGGAAGTTCCACTGTTTGATTTAGATGGAACGGTGAAATAACCTTTGGCAAAAATTTAGGATTAGTCCTTAGGACGACCTTATTCTTGTGTAGTTGTATAAAAGGTTCTTGTATTGTAAACGCCTGAATCTCGCTTACTCTTCTTAGGGAAGTAATGGCGATGAGAAATGCAACCTTCCAGGTTAGGAACTGTATTTCGCAGGAGTGCATGGGTTCAAAAGGTGGACCCATAAGTCTAGTTAGGACAACATTTAGGTTCCATGAAGGAACAGGTGGTGTTCTTGGTGGTATAATTCTCCTAAGGCCCTCCATGAATGCTTTAATGACTGGTATCTTATATAGGGAAGTTGAATAGGTAGTCTGCAGGTATGCAGATATTGCTGCAAGGTGTATTTTAATGGAAGAGAAAGCCAGGTTAGATTTTTGTAAGTGAAGCAAGTAACCCACTACATGTTCTGGAGTTGTGTGTAATGGTTGTATTTGATTAATATGGCAGTAGCAAACAAACCTCTTCCATTTACTTGCATAGCAGTGCCTGGTGGATGGCCTTCTGGCTTGCTTTATGACTTCCATACATTCTTGGGTAAGTTGTAAGTGGCCGAATTCTAGGATTTCAGGAGCCAGATTGCTAGATTCAGCGATGCTGGATCTGGGTGTCTGATCTTTTGGTTGTGTTGTGTCAACAGATCTGGCCTGTTGGGCAATTTGATGCAGGGTACTACTGATAGGTCTAGCAGCGTTGTGTACCAGGGTTGCCTTGCCCAAGTTGGTGCTATTAATATGAGTTTGAGTTTGTTTTGACTGAGTTTGTTTACCAGGTAAGGAAGGAGAGGGAGAGGAGGAAAAGCGTAAGCAAATATCCCTGACCAGTTCATCCATAGGGCATTGCCTTGGGACTGTTTGTGTGGGTATCTGGATGCGAAGTTTTGGCATTTTGCGTTCTCCTTCGTCGCAAACAAGTCTATCTGAGGTGTTCCCCAGAGTTTGAAATAGGTGTTCAGAATTTGGGGGTGAATTTCCCATTCGTGGACCTGTTGGTGATCTCGAGAGAGATTGTCTGCGAGTTGATTTTGGATCCCTGGTATAAATTGTGCTATTAGGCGAATTTGGTTGTGAATTGCCCAACGCCAAATTTTTTGTGCTAGCAGGCTTAACTGCGTGGAGTGCGTCCCCCCTTGCTTGGTTAGATAATACATTGTTGTCATGTTGTCTGTCTTGACGAGAATGTATTTGTGAACTATTATTGGTTGGAAAGCTTTTAGTGCTTGAAAAACTGCTAGAAGTTCTAGGTGATTTATATGCAGTTTTGTTTGATGTACGTTCCATTGTCCTTGTATGCTGTGTTGATCGAGGTGTGCTCCCCACCCTGTCATGGAAGCATCTGTTGTTATTACGTATTGTGGCACTGGGTCTTGGAAAGGCCGCCCTTTGTTTAAATTTATGTTGTTCCACCACAGAAGCGAGAGGTAAGTTTGGCGGTCTATTAACACCAGATCTAGAAGATGACCCTGTGCTTGAGACCACTGTGATGCTAGGCACTGTTGTAAGGGCCTCATGTGCAGTCTTGCGTTTGGGACAATGGCTATGCATGAAGACATCATGCCTAGGAGTTGTAATACCATCTTTGCTTGTATCTTTTGTGTTGGATACACGCGTTGTATGATGGTGTTGAAATTTTGAATTCTTTGGGGACTTGGAGTGGCTACTCCTTTTGTTGTGTATTATGGCTCCTAGGTATTGTTGTACCTTGCACGGCAGAATGTTGGATTTTGTGAAGTTGACGGTGAACCCTAGTTTGAAGAGGGTTTGTATGATCTGATTTGTGTGATTTGAGCACTCTATTAACGAATGGGCCTTGATTAGCCAGTCGTCTAGATATGGGAACACATGTATTTGCTGCCTTCTGATGTGTGCAGCGACTACCGCTAGACATTTGGTAAAGACTCTTGGTGCGGTTGTTAATCCGAAAGGCAGTACCTTGAATTGGTAATGTATTCCTTTGAATACAAACCTTAGGTATTTCCTGTGCGATGGGTGTATTGGTATATGGAAATACGCGTCCTTGAGGTCTAAAGTTGACATGTAGTCGTGTAGTTTTAGCAATGGTAATACTTCTTGTAGTGTGACCATGTGAAAATGGTCTGATTTGATGAATGTGTTCACTATTCTGAGGTCTAGGATTGGTCTCAGCGTTTTGTCCTTCTTTGGTATCAGAAAGTACAGTGAGTAAACTCCTGTGTTTATTTGTGTGTTTGGCACTAATTCGATTGCATTCTTTTGCAATAGTGCCTGCACTTCTATCTCCAGGAGATTGGAATGATGTTTTGTCAAATTTTGTGCTTTTGGTGGTATGTTTGGAGGGAATTGTAGAAATTCTATGCAATAACCATGTTGGATAATTGCTAGAACCCAAGTGTCTGTAGTGATTTCCTCCCATGCTTTGTAATAATGACTTATTCTTCCCCCCACTGGTGTTGTGTGGAGGGGATGAGTGACATGTGAGTCACTGCTTAGTAGTAGGGGTTTTGGGGCTTTGAAATTTTCCTCTATTCCTAGGGAATTGCCCTCCTCTATATTGTCCCCGAAAACCTCCTCTGTACTGTCCCTGGTAACTGGACGGTGTTGCCTGTGAGGTGCTGGCTTGTGTGTTCTGACCCCGAAACCCCCCTCTAAAGGGTGTTTTACGGAATGTGCTGTAATTCCCTCTGCTCTGCGGGGAGTAGAGTGCGCCCATGGCTTTAGCAGTGTCCGTGTCTTTTTTGAGTTTCTCAATCGCTGTGTCCACTTCTGGACCGAACCGTTCTTTTTCGTTAAAAGGCATATTGAGAACTGCTTGCTGAATCTCCGGTTTAAATCCAGACGTTCGGAGCCATGCATGCCTTCTGATAGTTACAGATGTATTAATTGTCCGTGCAGCTGTATCTGCAGCGTCCATGGAGGAGCGGATTTGGTTGTTGGAAATGGTCTGTCCCTCCTCAACCACTTGTTTTGCCCTATTTTGTAGGTCCTTGGGCAGATGGTCAATGAGATGTTGCATCTCATCCCAATGGGCTCTGTCATAGCGCGCAAGTAGTGCCTGGGAGTTAGCGATGCGCCACTGGTTTGCAGCTTGTGCTGCGACTCTTACCAGCTGCATCGAACTTGCGGCTTTCTTTATCTGGGGGTGGTGCATCTCCAGATGTGTGGGACTTGGCCCTTTTCCTAGCTGCTCCTACAACGACAGTCTGGTGGCAGCTGTGTAGTGATGAAAGCCGGGTCTGTAGGAGGCGCCTTATACTTTTTTTCCACTCTTGGTGCGATTGCCCTACTTTTGACCGGCTCCTTAAAGATTTCCTTTGCGTGCCGGAGCATACCAGGGAGCATAGGCAGGCTTTGGTAGGAGCTGTGGGTGGAGGAGAGTGTGTTGAATAAAAAGTCATCCTCGACCTGTTCTGAGTGGAGGCTTACATTGTGAAATTGTGCTGCTCTTGCCACCACTTGAGAATACGCAGTGCTGTCCTCTGGTGGAGATGGCTTCGTAGGGTATGCCTGCGGACTGTTATCTGACACTGGGGCGTCGTATAAGTCCCATGCGTCTTGATCTTGGTCACCCTGGCTCATAGTGGTGTGAGCTGGGGAATGTGATGGAGTTTGTGCTGGTGAGACGTTAATCACAGGTGGAGGAGAGGGTGGTGGGGTAACTTTTTTCACCACTTTTGTTTGTGGTGTTTGTTCAGTTTGGAACTCCAATCTTCTCTTTCTTCTAATAGGGGGAAGGGTGCTTATTTTTCCTGTCCCCTGCTGTATGAATATACGCTTTTGCGTATGGTCTACATCAGTTGAGTGTATCTCTTCCTCAAACATATGCTTTTGCATTTGTGAGGTTAGCGAGTGCTCTTCTGTATAAGAGCCTGAAACTGGGTCGGTTGCAGTTTGTTTTGGCACCGAAACCCTGTCTGCATCTCTTTTCGGCTCCGAGGTGACTTTTTTCTTTTTCGGGGCCGAAACCTCTCGGCGTCGATCTTCTTCGGTGCCGCTGTCTCGGCGTCGAGCCGTGTCTACACCGGTATCTCTGTGTCTATGCTTGTCTCCAGCACTTTCTCGGTCCCGAGAAGGCTGCGTGCCGGTGTCTCGACCGGAGTCGGACGATCTCGGCACTGTTTGGGCCTTTTTCGGTGCCGACGGTCGGTCACCGAATTTATGGGTCGAGCCATGGCCTGGTGGCAGTGGCGTCCCCTGGGCCTTGTAAATCTTCTTCTGAGTGGTTTTCGACGTCTTACTCACGGTTTGTGTATCGTCGAATCCTTCGGAGTCCGATTCTTGGATCGAAAAGGTTCCCTCCTCTTCTTGTTCCTCGAACTACCGGTGGGCTGTCGGCGCGGACGCCATCTGAAGTCCTCTGGCTCGACGGTCTCGGAGTGTTTTTCGGGACCGGAACGCACGACAGGCCTCGCAGGTGTCTTCACTGTGCTCAGGTGACCGGCACAGGTTGCAGACCAAGTGTTGGTCTGTATAGGGGTATTTATTGTGGCATTTGGGACAGAAACGGAACGGGGTCCGTTCCATCGGCGTTCTTCTGCACGCGGTCGGGCCGACCAGGCCCCGACGGGGGATCGAAAAAATTACCCCGAAGGGCACCGGAGCTCTTCGATCTTAGACGCGGTGTTGAATCTAACTACGCCGATCCCGAACGCAACAATACCGACGAAAATCTTCCGAAATTAGCTATCTTTCCGTTCCGAAACTCGGAGCGACAGGAACACGTCCGAACCCGATGGCGGAAAAAAAACAATCGAAGATGGAGTCGACGCCCATGCGCAATGGAGACAAAAGGAGGAGTCACTCGGTCCCGTGACTCGAAAGACTTCTTCGAAGAAAAACAACTTGTAACACTCCGGCCCAACACCAGATGGCGAGCTATGCAAAACATGCGTATCTACAGCGACAGATGCCATCGAATGAAAATGTCACTTACCCAGTGTACATCTGTTCGTGGCATCAGTCGCTGAGATTCACATGGTATGCATGAGCTCGCCATCTGGTGTTGGGTCGGAGTGTTACAAGTTGTTTTTCTTCGAAGAAGTGTTTTCGAGTCACGGGACCGAGTGACTCCTCCTTCTGTGCTCATTGCGCATGGGCGTCGACTCCATCTTCGATTGTTTTCCCCGCAGAGGGTGAGGTAGGAGTTGTACTATAGTAATAGTGCCCGCGCAATGAAAAATGTAAGTATGTACCTATTAAAGGATTAAATAATATATATACAAATGTACAAAATTGAAGGTAACTTCTGAACTGCTACAGGCTTCCGGGGAGGTGGGTGGGTCCATGTGAATCTCAGCGACTGATGCCACGAACAGATGTACACTGGGTAAGTGACATTTTCAGTTCGATGGCATCTGTCGCTGTAGATACACATGGTATGCATAGACTAGTAAGCAGTTAGTTCCCCATAAGCGGTGGTTTAGCCTGTAGGAGTAGAAGTTGTCTGAAATAGAGTTCTTAATACAGCTTGACCTACTGTAGCTTGTTGTGCGGATAGCACATCTATACAGTAGTGTTTGGTGAATGTGTGAGGCGTAGACCAAGTGGCTGCCTTACATATTTCCTGCATTGGGATGTTTCCTAAAAAGGCCATTGAAGCACCTTTTTTCCTTGTTGAATGTGCCCTGGGAGTAATGGGCAGTTGTCTTTTTGCTTTAAGGTAGCAGATTTGGATGCATTTAACTATCCATCTGGCTATACCTTGTTTTGATATTGGGTTACCTGCATGAGGTTTTTGGAATGCAATAAATAGCTGTTTAGTTTTTCTGATGTTTTTTGTTCTGTCAATGTAGTACATTAATGCTCTTTTGACATCTAATGTATGTAGTGCTCTTTCAGCCACAGAATCTGGCTGTGGGAAAAAAACTGGTAGTTCTACCGTTTGATTTAGATGGAATGGTGAAATAACTTTGGGTAAAAATTTTGGATTAGGTCGTAGGACGACCTTATTTTTATGTATTTGTATAAAAGGCTCTTGTGTTGTGAACGCTTGAATTTCACTTACTCTTCTTAGAGATGTAATGGCGATGAGAAAGGTAACTTTCCAGGTTAGGAATTGTATTCCGCAAGAGTGCATGGGTTCGAAAGGTGGGCCCATGAGTCTTGTTAGAACCACGTTTAGGTTCCATGAAGGAACAGGTGGTGTTCTTGGTGGTATAATTCTTTTAAGCCCTTCTATGAATGCTTTGATAACTGGTATCCTATACAAGGAAGTTGAATATGTAGTTTGCAGGTATGCAGATATTGCTGCAAGGTGTATTTTAATAGAAGAGAAGGCTAGCTTTGCTTTTTGTAAATGGAGCAAGTAATTTACTATATGTTTTGGAGTTGCGTCTAGTGGTTGTATCTGATTATGATGGCAGTACCAAACAAATCTTTTCCACTTACTTGCGTAGCAGTGTCTAGTGGATGTCCTTCTGGCCTGCTTTATGACTTCCATACACTCTTGGCTAAGTTGTAAGTGTCCGAATGCTAGGATTTCAGGAGCCAGATTGCTAGATTCAGTGATGCTGGGTCCGGGTGTCTGATCTGTTGGTTGTGTTGCGTTAACAGATCTGGTTTGTTGGGCAGTTTGAAGTGTGGTACTACAGACAGATCTAGCAGTGTTGTGTACCAGGGTTGTCTTGCCCACGTTGGTGCTATTAAAATGAGTTTGAGTTTGTTTTGACTCAATTTGTTTACTAGGTAAGGAAGGAGAGGGAGAGGAGGAAAAGCGTAAGCAAATATTCCTGACCTTCTTTCCTTTTTTAAGTTCTGATCTCGACGTCTTACTCACAGTTTTTGTAGAGTCTAGCTCGTCGGAGTCTGAATCCTGGATGGAAAAGGATTCCTCCGGTTCCTCTTCTGTCTCGAACTGTCGACGCTCCTTTGGCGTGGACGCCATCTGCAGTCTTCTCGCTCGACGGTCGCGCAGAGTTTTTCGGGACCGGAACGCCCGACAGGCCTCACAGGATTCTTCGCTGTGCTCGGGTGACAGGCACAGGTTACAGACCGAGTGTAGGTCCGTATAAGGATATTTGTTGTGGCATTCGGGGCAGAATCGAAACGGGGTCCGTTCCATCGGCGTTGTTCTCCACGCGGTCGGGCCGACTAGGCCCCGACGGGGTGCCGAAATCTACCCCGAAGGGCACCGAAGCGCTTCGATGTTCAACGCGTCGTCGTATGTGTCTATCTCGAACCGGATCGCAACGATACCGTCGAAAATCTTCCGGTTTCAGCTATCTTTCCGTTCCGAAACTCGGAGCGACAGGAACACGTCCGAACCCGATGGCGGAAAGAAAACAATCGAAGATGGAGTCGACGCCCATGCGCAATGAGCACAGAAGGAGGAGTCACTCGGTCCCGTGACTCGAAAACACTTCTTCGAAGAAAAACAACTTGTAACACTCCGACCCAACACCAGATGGCGAGCTCATGCATACCATGTGTATCTACAGCGACAGATGCCATCGAACCCAAGGTTTTCTTCAAGTGCTCAGACTGGTATCCGATAGCCTCATTAAATGGCAGTAGAGGCCCTGCAGAGGTCTGGCCCTGCTGGTGTACCACTTAGTTGAAACATTAGTTTTCACCTCCATAGAAGGCAGCTGTAGACCTAAAACTCTGCTATCACACCAGCAGGACTGAGGGGAACTATGAAGCCAATAAGAGGAGAAGAACCAGGACCAGAGTTTGGACCCTAATGTCTGGTAAGAGCATTGTGTTGGAATCGGAAGGGTTGCTTGTTGGCTGCATGCTGGCCGGGTGCTGTCTCGGTCAGGATGGATTTAATTCTGAGTTGGATAGCACAATAGTCTGCAAACCCTCCTCAGGCATCAATGCAAAGGTAACCAGCACAGTGAGTGGTACTGGACCCAAAGTCGGCACTGAAGCAGTTACTAACAGTTACTGTTCCAGGTACACAGAAAATGCCAAGAGTGAACCTGTGAGCGTAACCAGAGAAACTGGGAAAGCGCCAAAAATGTGGACTCATACCTAAAAACTCATGGTGTGCTGGGACTTCACTATGCATCGGCTCCAATGGAGATCAGGAGTGAGACTAGGCAGCACCTTGACGCCATCTCTGGAAACTGAGAATGAAAGACAGATTCCCGCTTTGACTTCTTATGCTTTTTCTTAGACTTACCAGAAAACTTTGAACGTGATGAAGATCTGCCACAGGAACAGGACTTCGACTGAGTGGACACAACACAGAGTCTTCTTATGTTTGGCAATGTCAAGTCCAGTGTGGATTTTGAATTCATCACAGGCCCAGGTGTAGTGTTCTGACACCAGGCACTAAAGACACTTTATGAGGGTCCATCACAGGCATTCATTAGTGACTGTTCCTACACAAATTCAATCAGGCCTGCATAGAAACCAGCCAGGATGGTGAAGCATCAATGAGTATCAGCAGCTACCCATCTCAGAAGCAGCCCCTCATAGGGGTGAGGAGTCCTAAAGGGGGTTCAGACGCTTGAGAGCTGTGCCACTGCAACGTACAACTGCAAGCTGCAGTGTCCTGCAATCAGGGAGTGGTTTGAGTTTAGGGTCTGAGGCTGGGGGCCCATATCAGCATCTGCCTGAAGGCGGGCCCGAGCACAGCTCAGGGCAGTGAGTACTTGGGAGTAAATGGGCTTCGGAATGAAAACTGATTGAGAATCACCATGTTTTCAGGTGTCAGATTATTTCGTAAGAAGCCAGTGGGAAGATAATCACCGTCCCACAGGATGATAGACATGTTAATTTGCCTTAGTGAATGAACATTGTGATTGGTCTGAAAGAAAGACATAAGTTACTGGTTGCCAATCTGGTAAGAAACCTGAGGTGAATCGTATGATGGGAGGATATCTGTTATTCATGTGTTAGAGAGATTGTATACATGCTCCCATATAGGCTTACAGCTTGAGTTGATGGATCACAAGGAGACCAACAGTAGATTTTGTGCTGTGAGAAGCAACTTGAGATAGCAGCCCCAAGTGAGAAAGTCATGAGGTGGCTTATTGGGTACTTCATTGGTACCTCATACCCATGCCAGTACCACATCCTTTAGTGTAGGCACATTGAGATTCGGACCCTTCGTGAGGCACTTGCAGAAGTAACCCTACACTCCTTTTGGTTCCAGAAGGCCAGATCAGTCTACATCTGCAGCTCAGGAGCAGCAACAGAAAGAGAAACATCTGACCTGGTCTTGGTAGTGCCCAAGTCCTCTCCTTGCTCATAGGAAGAATACATGGTACAAAGCCCTACAGAATCTGAACAGGGGTGAGGTGGCAAAAGTGTCAGTAATGTAAGGAAAACATGTGGGCTATAATAAGTATTAGTGATATTCCCTTACATAATAGCAAATTAGCTTCAGCAGTTGCTGTGCTTACCAGCAAATATTGTGTAATTGCATTGTAAACCATAGCATGACCATGTGCTTCCACTCTAGAGATAGTCAGGGTGCCTGTATTGTTTTTGTTATAGTAAAGCGTTCACTCCAAATCCATGTATTGATGTTGGTTTACAGGGCTGTGCCTTACTCAGTGTTATGTCCCTATAAATCAGCACGGTGGTGCAATTTGTGTGTTAAGTGACTGAATGATGGCGAGGCTCATGGCTCAGCATTTCACCATCACTAACAAGCACCCCCGCCCCGAAACCGTAGGAAAGCTGTTCCTGTTTGGAAATCATCTGTGCCAACCCAGAAAAGCCATCATTGTGCCGTAGCAGGGAGCTAATCTCACTGCGTGTGTACTCTTACTACGGTGCCATGGTGTTAACGCATGGAAACGCAAATTAAGATACAACACATTAAGCATAGACTGTATTCGCCATTGACTTCTAATCTTGGATAAACCACGCAAATACTTTAACTAGAGTGTTTTCGTCAACTAAGGCGTTCAGAAATGTTATTCAAGCTCTGATGGGAAAACCGCAGTTTGTAAGGCAAACAGGACACTTGAACGGACCTATGATGGGAATTGGATTGCAGAAAAAAATATTACATTCTGACACAAGGAAGAATGTCGAAAGACTATACCTGCATGCTCACTCACAGTGTACCTCGTGCTTTGCACATCTAGTTCTTTTTTGAGCCAACCATTTATTTCTGTTTGTTTATGGGGATCTTTGACCAACCTACCACCTTTATTCAATTTATTCTGCTGTTTGAACTTACAACAGTGTCAGCTGCCCGAGTTATTCTAACTAAGCATTTCTTTTATTTTTTTGATTAATTTGAGTTGCATTATATTTTATTTCCAGTAGCTGTCTGAGCAGCAACGGTCACACTGGGCTCCTTTCACATCTGTCTCAGGAACAGTCAGTTCGGCAGCTCTATGCACCTTGTCATTGCTTTATGCTGGTTACCTCCACTGAAACTGGCCTAACATACCTAGGAGCCCTTGTGGAACTCCTGGACTTGAGACTACTTCAAGCCCCTGCCAGATGGACACAATCACGGAAAGCCCATCAGTGCCTTGAACCAGTCATGCGTCCCGATCTCACTCTTTACATTGCATAGTAAATAGACCAGATCCTTCCTCCACTGTGCTCTGAACAGTACCTTCAGGTAATATCTAAAATCACATTGATTAAATAAGGGTCTGCTCTTTACCCTTGTCCTTCTAGGCTTTAAAGAGATGGCATCGTTCTTTGCTCCCTGGATTACCATGATGTGCAAAAACGTGAATTAGTGTGACTGTTCCAGCATTTTGTAAAACACCACTTGTTACACCACTCTTGAAAAAGGAAACACTGAATTCCAACACGGTTTACAACTATCGCCCTATTTCTCTACTCTCATTCTTTGCCAACATTTTGGAAAACTGGGTTAATAAGCAGCTAGCTACATTCTGTGAAAAGGATGATATCCTAATAAGCATCTGTCTGGTTTTTGATCTTGCTTTAGCAAAGAAAGTGTTCTAAAGGCTGTTACTAATGATTCTAGGATGACTCTAGATGCCGGTAATTCCGCAGATCTACTTACTGAACGGTCAGCCTCGTTCGACAAGGTCTCACATGCTACATTATTGAAAATGCTCACTATCATTGGCCTAAGGGATAAGCCACTTGCATAGTTTAAATCCTTTCTGATGAGCTGATGGCATCCTTTCATTCGGTCTTTAATGTTATTATCTGAGGGGTGCTGCAGGGATCTGCACTTAGTCATACTCTCTTCAATAAATATATATATATCTATATATCTATATATCGATATATCGATATATAGATATATATATATATATATATATATATATGGAAAATGTCACTTACCCAGTGTACATCTGTTCGTGGCATTAGTCGCTGCAGATTCACATGCTGTGCACAGTCCGCCATCTGGTGCTGGGCTCGGAGTGTTACAAGTTGTTTTTCTTCGAAGAAGTCTTTTCGAGTCACGAGACCGAGGGACTCCTCCCATTTCGACTCCATTGCGCATGGGCGTCAACTCCATCTTAGATTGTTTTCCCCGCAGAGGGTGAGGTAGGAGTTGTGTATGCTAGTAATAGTGCCCATGCAATGGAGTGAATACGTATGAACATAATGAAGCTTAAAGTAATATATTTACAAATGTACAAATGTTCAAGATCTACTTCTAAACGGCTACAGGCTGCCGGGGAGGCGGGTGGGAGCATGTGAATCTGCAGCGACTAATGCCACGAACAGATGTACACTGGGTAAGTGACATTTTCCGTTCAATGGCATGTGTAGCTGCAGATACACATGCTGTGCATAGACTAGTAAGCAGTTATCTCCCCAAAAGCGGTGGTTCAGCCTGTAGGAGTTGAAGTAGTTTGAAATAATGTTCTTAGTACAGTTTGACCTACTGTGGCCTGTTGTGCAGTTAACACATCTACACAGTAGTGCTTGGTAAATGTATGAGGCGTAGACCATGTTGCTGCCTTACATATTTTGTTCATTGGAATATTTCCTAGAAAGGCCATGGTAGCACCTTTCTTTCTGGTTGAGTATGCCTTTAGTGTAATAGGCAGCTCTCTCTTTGCTTTAATATAGCAGGTTTGAATGCACTTAACTATCCATCTAGCAATGCCTTGTTTAGAAATTGGATTTCCTGTATGAGGTTTTTGAAAAGCAATAAATAGTTGTTTTGTTTTCCGAATTAGTTTTGTTCTGTCAATGTAGTACATTAGCGCTCTTTTGATGTCTAATGTATGTAGTGCTCTTTCAGCTACAGAATTTGGCTGTGGGAAGAACACTGGTAATTCTACCGTTTGATTCAAGTGGAACGGTGAGATTACCTTTGGTAAAAATTTTGGATTTGTTCGTAGGACTATTTTATTTTTGTGTATTTGAATAAATGGTTCTTGTATGGTAAAAGCTTGAATTTCACTCACTCTTCTTAGAGATGTGATGGCAATTAAAAACGCAACTTTCCACGTTAAGTATTGCATTTCACAAGAATGCATGGGTTCAAATGGTGGACCCATGAGTCGTGTTAAGACAATGTTGAGGTTCCATGAAGGAACAGGTGGTGTTCTTGGTGGTATAATTCTCTTTAGGCCTTCCATAAACGCTTTTATGACTGGTATTCTAAATAATGAAGTTGAATGAGTAATTTGCAGGTAAGCTGATATTGCGGTAAGATGTATCTTTATGGAAGAGAAAGCTAGATTTGACTTTTGTAAATGTAGTAAATATCCTACTATATCTTTTGGAGATGCGTGTAATGGCTGGATTTGATTATTATGGCAGTAATAAACAGATCTTTTCCACTTATTTGCATAGCAGTGTCTAGTGGTAGGTTTCCTAGCTTGTCTTATGACCTCCATACATTCTTGTGTGAGGTCTAAGTGTCCGAATTCTAGGATTTCAGGAGCCAAATTGCTAGATTCAGAGATGCTGGATTTGGATGTCTGATCTGTTGTTTGTGTTGTGTTAACAGATCTGGTCTGTTGGGTAGTTTGACATGAGGTACTACTGAAAGGTCTAGTAGTGTTGTGTACCAAGGTTGCCTCGCCCATGTTGGTGCTATTAGTATGAGTTTGTTTTGACTCAACCTGTTTACTAGATATGGAAGGAGCGGGAGAGGGGGGAAAAGCGTACGCAAATATCCCTGACCAGTTTCATCCATAGAGCATTGCCTTGGGATTGATCCTGTGGGTACCTGGATGCGAAGTTTTGGCATTTTGAGTTTTCCTTTGTTGCAAATAGATCTATTTGTGGTGTTCCCCAAATTTGGAAGTAAGTGTTCAGTATTTGGGGGTGAATCTCCCATTCGTGGATCTGTTGGTGATCCCGAGAGAGATTGTCTGCTAACGGATTCTGAATTCCTGGAATAAATTGTGCTATTAGGCGAATGTGGTTGTGAATCGCCCAATGCCATATTTTCTGTGTCAGGAGACACAACTGTGTCGAGTGTGTCCCTCCCTGTTTGTTTAGGTAATACATTGTTGTCATGTTGTCTGTTTTGACAAGAATGTATTTGTGGGTTATTATGGGTTGAAATGCTTTCAGCGCTAGAAATACCGCTAACATTTTTAAGTGATTTATGTGAAACTGTCTTTGCTGTATGTCCCATTGTCCTTGGATGCTGTGTTGATTGAGGTGTGCTCCCCACCCTGTCATGGAAGCATCTGTCGTTATCACGTATTCTGGCACTGGGTCTTGGAAAGGCCGCCCTTGGTTTAAATGTATACTGTTCCACCATAGAAGCGAGATATATGTTTGGCGGTCTATCAACACCAGATCTTGAAGCTGACCATGTGCTTGTAACCATTGTGATGCTAGGCACTGTTGTAAGGGCCGCATGTGCAACCTTGCGTTTGGGACAATGGCTATGCATGAAGACATCATGCCTAGCAGTTTCATTACCATTTTGACTTGTATCCTTTGTTTTGGATACATGGCCTGTATTACATTGTGAAATGTTTGAACCCTTTGTGGACTTGGAGTGGCAATCCCTTTTACTGTGTTGATTGTCGCTCCTAAGTATTGCTGTGTTTGACACGGCATAAGGTGCAACTTTGTGTAGTTGATCGAGAAGCCTAGTTTGTGGAGGATTTGTATGACATATTTTGTGTGTTGTGAACACTGTCTTAGCGTGTTGGTTTTGATTAACCAGTCGTCTAAGTACGGGAACACATTTATTTGCTGCCTTCTGATATGTGCAGCTACTACTGCTAGGCATTTTGTAAAAACTCTTGGCGCAGTTGTTATTCCGAATGGCAACACTTTGAATTGGTAATGTATTCCTTGGAATACGAACCTTAGGTATTTTCTGTGTGAAGGATGTATTGGTATATGGAAATATGCATCCTTTAGGTCTAGTGTTGTCATGTAGTTTTGTTGTTTGAGCAGTGGGATTACGTCTTGTAATGTAACCATGTGAAAGTGGTCTGATTTGATGTAGGTATTTAGTGTTCTGAGATCTAGTATTGGTCTCAGACTGCCGTCCTTTTTGGGTATTAGAAAGTACAGTGAGTAAACTCCTGTGTTTATTTGTTGTTTTGGTACTAATTCTATTGCTTCTTTTTGTAGCAATGCTTGAACTTCTAGTCCTAGAAGGTCTATATGTTGTTTTGACATACTGTGTGTTTTCAGTGGGATGTTTGGAGGGAATTTGAGAAATTCTATGCAATAACCATGCTGGATAATTGCTAAGACCAATTGTCTGTTGTTATTTCCTCCC